>NW_022045849.1:1225000-1857246 GCF_003285905.1 Drosophila hydei
ACTCAAAGCGGACCTCCTGTGGTCTCGAGTGAGCCAGTTCCCTTTGCAGCTAAATGCGCTCCACGAACTCTGATTTTAGAGCGAGCTAATGTAATTGAGTTGCAGAGTAATATAACCTCCTTTACCCCAAGGCTGAGCAGCAAAAGTTTTGCATTACAGACTGACCACGCAAGAGTGATGCTACTGCTGATAGCTATATATCTGCTGCTATTGAAGATATCTAACACGTCGTGCTGTAGGTATATTGATAGGTATGTGCCATTTAATTATGAATATCTTTAAGCCTATTTAACATGTGCGCTCTTTGCCATATGATGCAAAGGCTGGCAGTTGTGGAGAGCAAACTTGGCGACTCACTCAGCTCCAGCTTACAACTCTATTCTTTATTGCTATATCAAGACTTTTGTTAAAGCCAATCAGCTCAGCTAGCGTTGGCTTTAATACTTGAAATGCTATTGCCTTGCCTTGCAACCTCTTGAATGTTATAGCTACAGTATACCCTAAGAAGCAATGAAACATCTGAAATAAATTTTGTTTTTCTTCAATTTCTTTTGGCTACTACTTCTATTTGGTCATGACAGCAAACCAATATGCTTCTTTTTATTTATGAACGAGCATTGCACTGGCCATTAAATAATCACTTCAAGCTTCACATATTTCCTATCAATAACAAGCTGAGCTCAATTCAATTTAGTTCAGTTTTTGTGGCCAAAAATGCGCTCTGGGAAGAAGTTCGAGTTGCCCTGCTCTCGGCGCACTTTTCAAGAATAATAAACTTGCAGCTAGTTGAAAAAACATTTTACAATTACACATTGGAAACGTCTTGGCTGGGCAAACTTTTGCCTGCCTCCAGCCGCACTAAGTTCGGCCCCGCTTCGCATGTATTTGTGGTTTCAGGAAGTCTCTATACAAACTAGATTTCAGATTGAAGCCGCTGTTGCTTATGCAAAGCAAAAGTATTAAAAAACTCGATGTCTGGTGCCAAATTGTGGTGTTGCTGGTGCGAAAAGCCTTTAACTGCCCGACGAGCGCCACACAACAGAAAGTTCAACTTTGGCGAAAACAAAGCATTTCCGTTGAAAAATGAGCCAAAAGTGGGACAAACAAATGGCTTCTGCTGTTTGGCAGCCAACTTCAATGTTTCTAATGAGCAAGCAAAAGCGTCACTGGACAACAAATGTTTTTTTTTTGTTGTTTTGTCTGTTTTTGGCAACATGAGCGACAGTCGGGCAACAATGAGACGACAATCACTGAGTGGTTTCACATTGCTCTTCTTGATGATGAGCCCGCTGGGCGGCGAGAGAGAGGGAACATAGCAAAGCGGCATTTTGATGGCAGAGATGACAAAGTTTTCATACCCCGAACCTAGGGAAGCTGGGCAACTTGGGTATATTGTTCTTGGGCAGAGGCAGAAGTAGGCATCTTCGACCATTTGAAGCTGATTCCTGATCTAGAAAAAGAAGAGAGAGTAAGTGATAGAGAGAGGTTAGTGAAATGAGAGAAAGAGAGAGAGAGAGCTCTCAATTATAAATTCCTGCACAAATCTTAAGCTGCTTTACCTTATCTCATGTTAAGATCGATAAAAATCAATATTTATGCTTGACTTCTTAGGCATAACTTGAAGATCATTCGAGCTAAAATACCCAAATCTAGGCTACCTTGACGAATATTTAAATAAAAAATAATTTCAAATATCTGCTGAAATTTCATTTCAAATTAAATCACTCAGCTCATCTCAAGTTTTATAATCATGAGCTTAAGTACAATGAGACAATATTTTCATGCCCTCAAAGTTTCATTGAATTCAAACTTCTAAAACCCAAGTGTGATCAAACTAGTTTCCATGCCAGGGTTCTGTTGGAAGGTCAAGCGAGCTCATGGCTGCTGATACAGCTGAGCATGCATATGCTTCCTATGTTTGCCTTTCTATCAGGCACCTAGAGTTCAGGGTATGTGCCAGTCGAGCAGACCCCAGCGTAACACTTTGAGTTGTTCATTTTTCGGCACTCTCGCGAGTATAGACTTTATTTTGGCCATGTTTACGGATATTAAATACTTTTTAATTAGTTTCGCACACACACAAAGTGAAAATATGATATTAGAGTGGCCCGGCCCGAACCCACCCGCCGCCGTGGCCCGCGTGTGTGCGGTTCATATTTATTCGAGAGCCTCGCTGCAGCTAAGGAGCGTATAAATCAGTGCCGCAGCGGGCTCTCCTCAATATGCGTCAATGCGAGCGGAGTCTCTCAATAAATTGCATAGAAACACACACAACATAACTTTTAGCGGGAAAAGCCAAAAACTTTTTCAATTTGAAAGCGAGCAGCGGCGTAGCGAAGAGGATCAATGATCAAAGCGAGGATACCCTGTAGCAAGAATCTCTCGCTCTCTCCCTCTCTTAGCAGTACAATAATTTCAATTGAGATTAAAGCTCATTCAACTAAACTTCTTTATAATTATACTCAAATATAGCTGCACAGCGGAAGTCCCGCTTCGACACAGCTTTGCAGGGTATTTGAAAAGGCTAACCATATGGTGACTAGGTGCACATGTGTGTGTGCTGCAGTGTGTGAAAGTGCGCTTTAATTTGCTGGTAAATTGCGCTCAAAATCCAAATGCTATCCAGACAAATACAGAGCCATAAATTGGCCCAGCCAACGGGGCGTATGGCGCACCCACAGAGCAAACCATCCAAAGTTAGCTAAATATATATATATGTATATATATATATATTTGCTTTTTTTACATACGCTTTTTGGGGCTTTTTGATATAATCAACGTCAGCATTTTGTGGCAAGTGGTCTTCTACTTTCCAGCTCGTCTAACTGCAGTTCTTTTGAAACTTGTTGGCTTACAACCATATGTGAGTGCATATTCTTAATTGTCCGTTAGCAAATTAGTGAGACTCGACTGAATTTTGGACTTCAAACATGGGCAAGGGCCAAGAGGGCAATTACGACTGCACTAATCGGGAGTAAGTGACTGCGAGGTGGAGGAGTGCAACTGCTGATTCCCATGAGCTGCTCTTGCTGCTCCCTGGGAGGAGACGCAGATTGATTGAGCTTGGCTTCTAGTTGTATGATCTTAATCAAGTCTTCATATTGAGACTGACTTGATGACGGACAGATGGGCAAATGATGGAAGGACAGACGGTAGGAAGAACGGTAGGCAGCTGAGCAGACGGATAGTCAGCTGAGTGAACAGAAGGATGGAGGGAAGAGACTACAGATGGATGAATGGAAAGGGAGAAGTTGAAGAGACGAATGGTCAAACGGGTGGACAAAAGGATAGACAGAGGGATGGATAGATGGAGGAGCAGGCAGATGAATAAGCGGACCATCGGACAGACAGGCAGACAATCGGACGCACGGCTTGATCAACTGAGCTCCTCGTTCTGATCAAACATATATCTACTTTGCTGGCATTTCTCTACTGCCTCACCTTCTTCCAAGCGCCAGATACGTTTACCCAATAACATTCTAGCCTGCTTGCCCATATTCTGTGTCTCCAGACAGAATTTGCCGACAGACTCTGCACTTTCTACTGCTTCTAGTGTATAGATATTAGATTATTTGTTTCTCCTCTTAAGCTAGTCAGAGCTCAACCCCGCCCCTATGTGAGAGGGCAGATTCTTAGTTCACATTCTCAGCCAAATCGCTTTACCAAACGCTGTTTAAGCTCAATGGGTATATCTAGTGGCGTCTGCTGCCTCTAAGTAGCTATTGCAGGTAACATTATCACCTTTAAAGTGCAGGCATATGGCATTAAAGTGTTAAAATATTGCCAAACACAGACTTAACACAATTTAGAGTTGACTGCAGCAGCAGCAGCAGCAGCAGCTTATTCTTAAAGTATTATGGAAAAAAAAGCTATGCACAGCTGAGGCGATGGCAAGTGGCGTGAACAACTTTGGCCCGCAGTTATGGCCTTGTCTGCCACGCCTTTTACACTACTAGCTGCCTCTCCCTCTCGCTCTGTCTTACTTTATATATATTTGCAATTTGCTGTGCATGCGTTTAATGAGCTGCAGTGAGGCAATGAGGCAATGAGGCAATGAGGCAATGTGGCTGTGGCACTGCCATTTTGCGGGCAGGTTGGTAAACGCAACGGCCGGAGGGACACTTGAAGTGGCCAGAACAAGAAGAAGAAGCAGAGCGAGAACAATGCAGCAGACAACGGGCAAGGCAGAGCAGCTCAAGGCATTGCCCACGAAGGAGCCCAAAATGTGTGTAGCGTGAAAATGCGTGGAAAGTGTGTAAATGACACTGAGCAATTTACAATAATTGCCAGAGCAATGTCAGAGAGCAACGGGCAATGGGCAATGGGCAATGGGCAATGCATTCGGGGGCAGCCTTTAAAGTTCAGTTGGCACACGCAGGCAGAAAGTCAGAGCTGGAAATCTTATTAAAACTTACAGCTGTAATAAATAAAATAAATTTATTCCATTATGTTAACCAAACACGATTTACGGATTATAAAGATGATTTATAATCAGAGCCCAAACACCGTAATCCACTTGCATAAACAGCTACAGACGGAGCCGTAGCCAGAGCCGTAGCCGTAGCCGTAGCCAGCGCCAAAGCCAACGACGACAACAACTAGGCACAAACATGAAGCATACAACAGGGAGATGAAACCACGAAAGCCAGCCTGGCGGTGCCCCGCCTTGCCCTGGCCTGGACTCGTCGGCCAGAACATCTCGGCAGACGGGCTGCACCTGGAGCTGAGAAAAGAGAAAACTGAATCGATTTCAATATTTACCCAGGGCGCGGGCTGGCACGACGGAAAAAAAAGCAACTTGGCAGCCGAGACGCTGCCCCGGCGTCAATCGAGCGAACACTTGGCGCAAGGAAGCGGAAGTGTATAATTTAAAATTGACCTCAGCAAATATGGGGAATTGGCTCAAAATGTCTAAGATATTAAAACTAGCAACATTTATTTAAGAACTCAACTGCGCTTGACTGCCAAGCAAAACAAATTGCATTTGATTTGGCACAGCTTTAAATTCAATCTCCGACCAGGTGTAAAAGGGGGAGTTGCTGGCGTCATGCACAATAATGACTTTGGTTATCTGCAGTGTTACATCGAACCTCAACTGGTGCTGCTGCTGCTGCTGCTGCTGCTGCTATTGGGGTATGAAGTCAATGCGAGTGCGCACATACTTATGTGACGCACTGTACGAACGCTCGTCTGATTGTCGGCATCTGGTTTCATCAGACCTGACTGCGGCGCAGCTCAGTGCGAGCTCAGCTGAGATTGAAATGAGGTTTTCTGGGGATTTCGGTGACTGCAAAAACTGACAGAGACAGAGACACAGATACAGAAAGAGACAGAGACAGACCGAGGGAGAGCGAGACATGTGCGATTGCCACTGAAAAGCGCATGCTATTTGCATATCATTACTCGATGCGGGTCCATTTGTGTGTGTTTTTGGTTATCTGTACCTCTGTCTGTGTGTGTGTGTGTGTGAGGTGTGTGTGCACAGATTTCCGCGCCATCAAATCGAAACACTCTACAAATCAGTTTGACAAATACACAATCGATCAACTTGAAATCATTTGCAGCCAACTCTAACACAATTATATTAAAGTTGACTGAAGAAACAAATCGTGGGGTGAATTCGCCTTAGCTTTAATGCTATTATTCATTACTCATTACTCATTACTCATTACTCATTACTCATTACTCATTACTCATTACTCACTACTCATTACTCATTACTCATTACTCACTACTCATTACTCATTACTCATTACTCATTACTCATTACTCATTTCACACTGCTCATTACTCATTACTCATTACGCATTACTCATTACTCATTACTCATTACTCATTACTCATTACTCATTACTCATTACTCATTACTCATTTCACACTGCTCATTACTCATTACTCATTACTCATTACTCATTACTCATTACTCATTACTCATTGCTCATTGCTCATTACTCATTTCACACTGCTCATTACTCATTACTCATTACTCATTACTCATTACTCATTACTCATTACTCATTACTCATTACTCATTGCTCATTGCTCATTACTCATTACTCATTACTCATTACTCATTACTCATTACTCATTACTCATTACTCATTACTCATTACTCATTACTCATTACTCATTACTCATTACTCATTACTCATTACTCATTACTCATTACTCATTACTCATTACTCATTACTCATTACTCATTACACATTTCACACTACTCATTACTCATTACTCATTACTCATTACTCATTACTCATTACTCATTACTCATTTCACACTGCTCATTACTCATTACTCATTACTCATTACTCATTACTCATTACTCATTACTCATTACTCATTACTCATTACTCATTACTCATTACTCATTACTCATTACTCATTACTCATTACTCATTACTCATTACTCATTACTCATTACTCACTACTCATTACTCATTACTCATTACTCATTACTCATTACTCATTACTCATTTCACACTACTCATTACTCACCATGCCTACATTATTCATTATTCATTAGTCATTATATTAATTAACAATTAATTCAATTACCGTCAAATAACATCCAGTGCCCATGCCCATCGAATAGACTGACATTTTGTATGGCTGCCTCTGTTGGCTGCTGTTTGCTTCTGTGAGTTAATTAACTCATTAACATAATCTTAATATCTCATCAAGTGTTCAACAAGCCAACCTTAGGACACATGTACATGCAGGAATGTGCCTCAGTTATAGTTAGCATTCACATGTCGTCGTCCTCGTCGTCGTTGTCTTCGTCTCTTTGCTGTTGCTGTTGCTGTTGCTGTTGTTGTTTGGGAGAACCCAGACATGACATGCCAACATGTTGCATGCAAAATCAAGGGAAGCCGCTGTGAGTAATGCCTCGGAAATGGCGCCTGTGTAACCGTGTAATTATTGCATTTCCAGCCAAATTAATAAATTGATTTCGTACTATGTCATACACATCTGAGGGCCACATCTATATGCCAGCACAACTAGGAATGAGGAGACAAAGAGTTAGGCTTAGCTTTGATGCAAAGTTAAAGTTAAACATTAATTCAGGCAGCTGAAGGCAATTTGATTTCTCTCGCTCGGGTCTGATCTGTGTGCCAAATTACAATGTCACTTGGCTGGGGGCGAGCTGTAAATCAGAGGAAAGCAAATTAAAACTCAAGTACATTAAATAAATATCTTAAGCAGGGCCGAAAATGAGGAAAGTCAGCTAATAAATTTTGCAATTTTCATAAGGCAGCAGTGCGAGTGGGTGGATTATGTTTACGGGTTTCAAAATGAAAAAAATTCACGCTAGCCAGGTGAAAAAGCAAAGTAGAAAAAGAATCTGAAGCGACGACAGCTTGTTGAATACAATTATGGTAGCTCGAGATTGCAACTTGAAGCGCGGTGTCCGCGATGATGAAGTTCCCACTTAGAGCCGGTAAGGGCACCAGCTAACAGCTAACAGCTAACTGCTACGGCAACAGCAGCAGCAGCAGCAGCAACAGCTAACAGCTAACAGCTACAGCTACGGCGCAGCACAAGTGCCACATTAACAAGCAGCAACAGCGAAAAACTTGGGACTTTTTATTACCCACTCGAGAGAAGGACGCCACGTGCTTATGAGAGGTGGGCAGGCACTTCCCATCCCCCCCTCGCCCACCTCTACCCTCCCCCTCTCTCTACATCTCTCTCATTCCCCTGTCTCTTGTGGAGGAGCGATTAAATTTAATTTCTGCGTGGGCGCTGAATCTTTGAACGGGTAGCCAATGTCCTGGGCTGCTGCAGCTGTGCCCAAAGGCTGTCACAAAGGATCACAACGTTTATGAAACATTACGGCGCCTGGAAGCAGTCCTGTTAAGCAGTCGACCTACTCTCTGGCCAGAAGACAATAAGCAACATAAATTACACACGAAACACAACAGGCAGCCATTTACCTATACAAGCACATGCACAGGTGGGCAGCCAAGCTGGGCAGCCAGGTGGGCAGGCAGCCGGCCTTCTTTTTAACAAACGTAATGAAAACGTAAATCCCTGCGTGGCATTTACAACTCAACGCAATTTTTTCTCCTTCTCTTTCTCTCCCTCTCTCTCTCTCTCGCCCACCAATCGCCTGAGATTACCCCGGGCTCACGCTCCATCTTTTTGCACCTTCACTTATCCTGTGGCTTGTATCTTACACACTTCCCCACACACCTGTGTATACGTAAAATACATATACTCTCACACACACAGAAGTAAACATATCTGCATTTGCGGCCTGTTTTTCGCACCTTTTTCCTGCGCATCGCAATTTTCGCTAAGATCTGTGGGGATATAGCTCACTGAGCTGCCTGAATTTATTATGCGTAGTTTGTGGCTTGAGTCGTGTACGGCACGGCAGAAGGCGTTGCCTATGCGAGCTGGCGAAGTATGTGTAGTCCAAGTGGGGGAACGCAATTTTATCCAAATATATTCGAGAAAATGTAGCCCGAGTCATAAAGATACTTGTCGTCAGCATTCGTCATAACGAATATAACAATTTTGTTATATCCCAAAATCCATTGGGAATGCCTAAGCAGGGTATATTGTGTTGGCTCGATGCATGCAACGGGCAGGAGGTGGCCTGACTGAAGCAATATAATATTTGCATTTCGCAGCCTGAGCAATAGTTGACACAAATTTACCCTGTAAAGGTGTCCGTCCGTTCCTCTCTATAGTCGTCCGTCCTCCTATATGTCAGTGTGTCCTTCCGTGAGTCTCTCTGTCCGTCCTTCAGTTCTGCTATTCATCTGTTCGTCCTTCCGTTCATCTGTTTGTCTGTCTGTACGTCCGTCTTCCTATGTATCCCTACATCCTTCCGTCCTTTCGTTCGTCTACCTCTCCGTTCAGCGTTCCGTCTCTCTTTACGTTCGTCCGTCCTTCTATATGTTCCTCCGACCTTCCGTCCGTCCATCTGTCCTTCTATTCGTGCGTAGGCATCTAGGAATTCGTCTGCTTTGTCTTGTTAGCACATGAGGAGTATGTTTGTCTCATCGATAACATGTTCGCTATACTGGATATCGATTAAAGAGATTCTTTATAAAATGCACGCAAGCAACGAGTATTTCCCAAGTCAGTCTAAGGTTAGTTTATGAGTTTGAAGTGTGACTTCCAGCTGCAGACCTGATAGACTTTGAGTGCAAAGTATAGCAAAATCCAGAGGGTAACTCCAAGTCTATCAGAACTGCATTGCAGCTCGCTTTACTTATTTTATGTAAAATCTTTTTATTTTTTGGTCGGCAATTCAGATGCAGGTGAGCAGTTTGAGCAACTCTCAGCTGAAATGCGTAAATTGCCTCAACGCGCGTTGGTGGCCACCAAAAATGGTCTGCGAACTTTGTCTAATTAGAAAATCAGAGCTGCCAGCAATGGCTGTGGCAATAGCCGCAGAGCGAAGATGAGGCGGAGAGGGAGTTCCGGGCAGACGTGGTAGTTATGCAGCAAAACCGCATCTATGCTGTTGCAACATAATTCCGTTATGCAGCAGCCCACACAGCCACCCACGTACACACGGGGAGTCTGTGGCAGTTGGGAAAACAAAGGCAAACCAATTTACTATGCAACACGCTGCCACAGCGAGCTGTCTGGGTGGTAGAAAAGTGTTTATAATTAGTGATTGCGTTTGTTCCAAATCGTTTGCTATAGTTTGTTATTGCTGTTGTTGTTGCTGCTGTTCAGATAGGTTTTTTGCGCCACAGGTTGCAATGCAATTAGCAAACGAAATGACCAAAAGCCGCCGTCAACGCATTGTTCCCATCTAACGACTTGTTAATTAAATAACTCCGTAAACATATATTTGCATTTGTATTTGGCCATTACAGTGGAAAATACCTAACAGCAGCAGCGACATCATATGTGTGGCAAAAGGTCAGCTCAGCTCAGCTGGTCAGGCGTTTTTTGGGGCTTGTTGCAAGCAACAACAACAACAACAACAATCGACGGCCATTTCGTGTTGACATTAACCCGTTAATTGCATTTCCATGTTTGTTGTCTATAATCAGTTGCTTCAGCTCGAACTTGGCTATAAATGATGCCAGCGAGATTATGGTCTAATGAGCGCGCTTCAATTATGCCAGAAAAGCCATGCACACATAGGCATAGGCATGCATACATATGTATACATACGTATGTATGTGCATCACTCAAGCAATCTGTGTTGTTTCTTTTATGAATATGAGATTTTGCAATATTCTGGGTCGAACACGGAACTCGCATCAACTCAATCAAAAATGCTGCAGCTTTAACTGTTGAGAAATCAAAAGTGAGTCGCTTGCTATTAAGCTCCCAGCTGCAGCTGGAGAAATCTGTTTGTATCTCAGCAGCTAAGCGCTGTCTTGAGCCGTCTGCTCCTTTATGCCTTCTGGCTGAGTTCTCACTCCTGAGCTGAAGTGAGAGTTGCTTAGAATTTGCATGATTGAGTGACGTCTGACGTCAAATGAGTTTACGCTCGATCTTAGGCCAGCCTAAAGCTAGATATCAATGCTACAAGTGGAGCGTACCACAGCCAAGCAGATGCTGGGCTGCTGATGATAGTTTGATAGACGTAGAAACCTGTTGGGATGTTACGAAGAGGATTACAACAGTCTGTGATAGTTTGTGGGCAACTCAGACTCAGACTCAGACTTTAGTTTACTGAGTGAAATTAAATTATTATTTATTAATCTATGCATTTAAGTGATTATTGTAGAAAGATTGTAGATTATAGAGAGAAAAGTTGACAGAGACAAATTTTGGATAGACAGACAAAGGCAAGGAATGGAAGCTGTAAGTAGATGTTTCTCAGGTATGCTGATGGCGAGGCTTCAGAAGAGAATCCTGAGAGAGCTTATTAGAAGATTGTTTGCTATTAGAAGATTGTTTGCTAGCTGAACACATTTCCAAAGTTGTGTAAACAGCTTAGACATAAGTGTCTATGGCGTGATATAATTCATACTCTACTGAGATCTGCGAGTACCAAGTTAACTTGAGAAAGTTTAGAAATCTCGCGTTCAGCTCAAATCTGGAACTTTGTTTTCAGCTCTTAGGGAATTTTAGGGCCTCTATCTTAACTTAATTTCTTGGTCTGAATACTCTGAAAACCTCAGTAACTTCGTATTCACCACGATAAATGTAGATAGAACAATCCTAGTTTGACTCTTAGTTACTCCTTCTTAACTCTATTCTTTTTACTGAATAGTCTCATCATAGAATATTCTGATAGCCCAAATAGATGGGAAAGCTTAGTCTAATTCTTTATTAAATATTAGAGCTAAATTCTTTACACTGAGTAGACTCAACATAGAAAAGCCGTAGCAGCTTCTGTAACTTCATAACAGATTTGAAAGATTAAATCTGACTTCAGCTTAGTCACTCTTAACTTAACTCTTTCTTTCTTTTCTCTGTATAGTTTCCTCATAGAGTACTCTGGAAACCTCAGTAACTTCGTCTGACTTAGTCTGACTACAGCTTACTCAATTTCAATCTCAACTCAATAGAGAGCAACTCTTTGCTCTTTCATCTATAGCAAAAACAAAATCTAAGCTAAGAAATTTCTTTAATACTAATTTCCAGCTAAGGACGACTCGGCACTTCGCCTTCAGCCACACACACTGAGTTCACACATATCTCTCCATCGACTACAGTTCAGTCACTTATAGCTACTCTCCATTCACACTGATTTCACTGTCTCTGCCCTCTGGCAACATCTTCAATTCATCCATCGATGTGGTGGTCAGATAACCTCCCATGCTTCAGATTAGTTGTATCAACGAATCGCATCGCATTTTAAATGTGTTTCACTTTATTTTAGTGTAATTTCTTTTACAATTTGGAATCGAAGAATTCCCTTGAGCTCGCATACTTTCAATGCTAATGACAAATATTCACGCATCTGAAATCTCTTTAACATTTGCTGCCAGCTGCGTCGCTGTCAGCAAATTGCTTTTTACTTCATAATGAGCGGACCCAAAGCATTGACAACTGCGAAGTGGTGAGTTTTCGTGTTGTGGCTTACCCAAATATGGAAATCGATGGGTTGCAGCAAATGATGCCACCAAATGGGTTCTGTAATCCCTAAAACAATCGAGTGGCTTGTGGTGTTTAGCAGGGAAACGCATCAAATGCTTCCGTGATTTGTGATACATTATAGACATCTGATCTATCTATATATCTATATATATATAGATGCTGATTACTTGAATGTATCTGAATCGCTTTTTGAAAGTAAAGTTCTGTAGAGCAGTGTAAGATTTTGCTATAGAAATTTGGAGTTCTTCTCTCTCTTAGTTAATTATTTTCTCATAGAACTTGCCACTTTAAAGTTGATGTATTGAAATTCTATATTTCTGTATATCATATTCAACCACATATTTCTATGTAATCAAATAACTTATTGATTAGCTGCAAACAGAATCGTCCCATCGTTCCTTCATTTCCCTAGATTTTTACACAAATTGCTATTAGTAAAGTTCTTCTTTTTGGGTTTTGCTCTGGGCGCTGTGAGCACCCATAAAAAGGGGGCTTAAAGGGCTTTTCATTGATGTGGTGCTTGGTGTACTCATTCGTTGTGAAATCGTTTCAATTCATTTCGCTTAAATTTAAATGAGTCCGTTTGCCAACGCCTGCTCTGCTCTGCTCTGCTGCCAATTGGCTCGCAGGCATATTTCCAGCTGTGTCTCCTGCCCTCGCCTCGCTTGGCCCTGTTTGGCTATTCGTTCTATTGAATACTAACATTTTTAAGTTGAGTATTTTGCTATGCCACTGCTGCTTGATTAGCCAACACCCACACATGCTCTCTCTCTCTCACTCTCAATCAAAAATACGCAGTTTGAAATTTTAAATTCCTATTTGCATATAATTTGCATCTCAACGCTCGCATATGTCACAAAATAAACAATCAGCAAAACTCCTGATTGAGTGCGCGCCTCACAGCCCGTTGGCTCATTCTGAGTGCTGTTGTTATACACGCTAGCCAAGCGAGAAGAGTATATTGGTTGTGCGCAATATTATGTCAGTATATGCCATAGCTGGCTAAACGGCAAGTACTCAGTAGGAACGTGGCATATCGGCTATGACTAAGTGTTTTATAAATTAAATGATATTGTCTTTAGTTAAAGTTAATCTGTAGGCTGGGGTTTTGAAATGAAGTCTGACCACATAAGAGCAATAGAAAAATAAATTGCAGTAAGTTAAAAACAGTTATGCATTTTATATTACTTTTCATTCTATATTCTAGCTATGTATATGCCATTATATAAATAAGTAATATAATTTAAAAATCAGTTAAATTACCATGATTTAGCTCAATTCGTTTATTCATTGCCCATGTCCAGTTCAGCAGATCGTCGCTGTATTCTTCTTCTTTTAGGTATCTGCTTAGGTATCTATATTTTCATCACTTCATACCAATCTACATCTGAGTATTGATTGAAAGTATACAAGATTGTATTCTCAACTGTGACACGAGTAGTCTGGTCACTGAAGACATGTTGTTTATGGCTTCAGGATGAAAGACTGAGCTTAAATAATTAATAAATTAATTAAAATTAAAATTAAAATTAAAACCAAAACTAAAATTAAAATTAAAATTAAAATTAAAATTAAAATTAAAAATAAAATTAAAATTAAAATTAAAATTAAAATTAAAATTAAAATTAAAATTAAAATTAAAATTAAAATTAAAATTAAAATTAAAATTAAAATTAAAATTAAAATTAAAATTAAAATTAAAATTAAAATTAAAATTAAAATTAAAATTAAAATTAAAATTAAGATTAAAATTAAAATTAAAATTAAAATTAAAATTAGGTTTAAATTAAAATTAAAATTAAATTAAAATTAATAAATAATTAAATTAAAATTAATAAATAATTATATTATAAATAACGAAATGGAAAATTTCATTGAATATCAAAGTAGCTAAACTATATCGATAACTTAAGCAGCTGTAGAAATATAGCTAACAAAAACTGTATCACTCTGCTGTGGTCAGCCTAACTATGCTCGTGTTACCAACACCTGATGAACATGTAAAGGTTAAGTAAAGTTGAGTTACATAACTGAACATTTAAGATATAGACACACTCTTTAAAAAGTTGACCAAATATTTTATACAAATTTGCTTAGTCGCACTACTATTTTTCTGAACAGCCTTTCTAGAACACAGCCTGGGCGTGCTTAGCCATGGTCTCTGCTGAGCTGCGCCACAAATAGGCCTAGACAAACTATTTGCCACGCCCATTAATAAATTTTATTTAAATGTTGCATCGATAAACGAGTATTGTCTGGTCATAGCAACATATTTGCTTGTGTCTCAAAGATCTTTGTACAAGAATTTTCAATTTGAACATAGGAAAATAGGCTTGAACTTTAATAAATTACATACAAATTCAGCTTGAGTTGTTATCGAGCTGTATTTGTTGACATTTGCTGGAATTTAAATCAATAGCAGTTCGTTTTGCTTTCCTTTTTTTTGGCCAGGTTGAAAGAACAATTTGAAGTGAATGTTGATTCGGATGAATTTGCAGACGCTGACGAGACTCCGTCGTTGACTGCATCAGCAGCATGATGTTTGCTAAAGAACCCAACACACACACACACACACACACACAAATTTATATAGATATATTTATATAGCATATAAGTTAACAACAAAGTTGTTACACAATTCCGCAGCCTGGAATACCCAACAAAGTTGGCGCGCATCTCTATCTCTGAGGTCAAGAATCGCTGCAATAGCGCGAGAGTACCGAAGTTCAGCAGCTTGCAATTGCTAACAACAAATTTGGCGCGCAACTCTCTCTTCGGTCAAGAACCGCTGCAATAGCGCGAAAGTACCGAAGCTCAGCAGCTTGCAATTGCTAACAACAAATTTGGCGCGCAACTCTCTCTTCGGTCAAGAACCGCTGCAATAGCGCGAAAGTACCGAAGCTCAGCAGCTTGCAATTGCTAACAACAAATTTGGCGCGCAACTCTCTCTTCGATCAAGAACCGCTGCAATAGCGCGAAAGTACCGAAGTTCAGCAGCGGGTCGCTGAATGCAGACGATGTCGCGAGAGTCATCAGCAGCGCTGCCGCCATCAACTCGGACTTTAGCTAGCTAGGGTACAATAATTTTAAGGAAAAATTAGTCTAAAATCTGGGATCGACCTGATCACATGTGAAAATAAAAATAAGAAAAATTATTTATTTTAACTGGCGCCCGAGCAGGGACCGATCGCGATACAACAGTGCAAAAAGTCATCTAAGTACGCGAATCGGCCACGAATAAACCACGACAGAACAAAACGTTTCTAAGTGCGTTTAATCACGAAAAGGTCAAAACCGGATAGCAGCCACAGTTTGTGCAACGTGGGCTCACGCTTTGTATGATCCGTTCGCAGAGCACGTCTTGGATTAACGTATGAACAGCCGAACCGCGAGTAGGGGAAACCAAAAGGGATAAATTCGGCATCATCGGAGATGGAGCACGCACCAACAATAGTTTTGTAAGATAAAGAAAATTAGTGATTAAGTTAAAGTAAATTGAAAAAAAATTAAAAAAAAAAAAAAAAAAAAAAAAAAAAAAAAAAAAAAAACGAATCAAATCAAAAACTAGTTAGAAATATAAGTTAAGAAAATTAATAAGTAAAATTACTGATTAAGTTAAGGTAAATTGGAAAAAATATTTAAGTGAAATAATTAATACAAAATTAAAATTAAAAAAAGAAATCAAATCAAAAACTAGTTACAAATATAAGCTTAGTGTGCCGTGCTTGTAGCTGCGCAGTGTAACCTAAAACAAAAAAATAAGAAACAGTAGAACACAAACGCGCTGCAAAAACTTTCACAATTTTATATAATACATAAAATTCATTTTGCTTTTACAATTTTACACTACAACATTTTTTTTTAAATATTCCAAGCATTTCTTCAATATCACACTCTATCTATAAACATATTCACTTTTACTTACAAAAAATTAACTAACCATGGCCAACCCGAATAATCTATTACGACCCGCAGTACTTAATACAGTTGACACGGACGAATTTCCGACTTCAGCACCAACCAACGCCAATAACGACGAATACAACCAGAGACAGCAGCAACGAACAGCAAGTAGACAGACGATGAATCAAAATTATAGTAGTGGTGAAACAAATTCCATCGAAAACTATATAGACAGAATAATCAACGATAGATTGGCAACAATTTTAAGCAACATGAGTGGTAACAGCAATGCTAGCGATTTTGCTGAGGCAGCCGCCTATAGCATAGATCCCGACTCTAGAGGCAATACTGCAGACTTAGACCGCGTACCGGACATAGTGAAAGGAATGAGAGAATTTTCAGGAGATCCAGCTGAGTTTAGCTCCTGGAAAAAGGGGGTAGATAGGATTCTAGAGGCGTACTCTAGTATTAAAGGGTCACCTAAATACTTTGGTATCTTACAAACTATCCGTAGTAAAATAACCCAACATGCAGACCAAGTACTAGACTCTTACAATATGCCCCTAAACTGGGAGGCAATTGCTCGATGCCTTACTCTACACTTTGCGGACAAACGCGACTTAAGTACATTGGAGTACCAACTAACCACTATGATACAAAACGGACAACAGACAGTTGAGGAATTTTACCAAAATATTTACAAACACCTATCTTTAATCCTCAACAAGGTTAGTTGTATGAATTTAGACCGACAAACTGAGGTTGTTATGACAAAATCATATAGGGATAGGGCATTAGATGCATTTATAAGAGGCCTACGTGGTGATTTACCACGCCTTCTCGGCGTCAAGGAACCAACTGACCTGCCGCAAGCTTTGCATTTGTGTCTGAAATTAGAAAATCAAACCTATAGGATAACCCACGCAAACAATAGACAGCAAAACTCGAAATTCAGAAACATAGACCAAAACCCAATTCCGGCACCTCGTAGGTTCATACCGGCTCCATCAAACAACCCAACTTACATACTTCCAACATATTTACCATCTCAGAATCCACCTCCAATTCCGCCTCGTAGACTAATATCACAACCCAGACCATTCTACAGCTATAACCAGGTACAGCCCGTTCAATTTCAAAGACCACCAAACCAATTTGGTCGCCAACAACAATATTGGCCGCAACCCACCCAGACCCAACCAATAGCCCCAGCCCGTCCGACTGCTGTCAAGCCAGCAGAACCAATGGACGTCGACCGTAGTATGCAAACTAAGATGGTCAACTATATGAACAGACCTCAGTTTGAGATCGGTAAGAGGCCAACATTCCCCATAAACCAAGACGGGAAAAGACAAAGACTCTTTAACACTGAGGGAGCAGAATGTCAGGGACAAAATGAACAAGGCTATGCCGAGGCTTACGCCACCATGACTGATTATGAAAGATACGAGCAGGCAATGATAGAAATCAACAACCAGGAGGAATATGACATGAGCTTGGCAGGGTATATTGAGAAAGCGAACGCAAACAGCGAACCAGAAACCACACAATACTCCAATACAGACTTGAATTTTTTAGAATGAGCGACTCCTCGCTACCCTATTTCGAATGTCGAGTGGGGGGTCACAAAATTTTCAAAATTCTTATCGATACTGGTTCAAACAGAAACTATATACAGCCGAAGCATGTTACAAATCCAAAACCTAACGAAACACCTTTTAAAGCAATAACTGTAGGAGGTAGTATTGAAATAACACACCACAAACTTGCCAATTTATTCAATTATCCAGAATGTAACATTAAGTTTTTTCTTTTACCAACTCTAAAATCATTTGATGCCATTCTTGGCAACGATAGCCTTAAAGATTTAGAAGCAGTAATCGACGTAGCAAACAAAGTAATGACAATTAAAGGAGAAAAAAAGATACAGATAAAAGAAAAAAAATACGAAGCAGTTAACACAATCATACCCAGGACGGAACATTTAGACGACAGACAAAAACTAGACCTCGACCAATTAATCCTGAAATATCCTAATCTTTTTGCGGACCCAAACGAAAAATTAACCTACGCTACGAATGTTGAAGCAGAAATAAGAACCTCTACCGATTCCCCAATATATTCAAAATTTTACCAATATCCGATGTCCCTGAAAGATGAAGTGAATAGTCAAGTCCAAGAGCTGCTAGATAATGGCATTATTCGACCTTCACGGTCACCTTACAACTCACCAGTATGGATAGTTCCTAAGAAACTAGATGCATCCGGTGAAAGGAAATTTCGAATGGTAATAGACTATAGAAAACTCAATAAAGCCACTATAGCAGACAAATACCCCATCCCCGAGATTAACGAGGTATTAGCCCAACTCGGAAATAATAAACTCTTTTCTGTCCTCGACCTTAAGAGTGGATTTCATCAAATTCCGCTAAAAACGTCTGATATACCGAAAACAGCCTTCTCCGTGAACAACGGGAAATACGAGTTTACACGACTCCCATTCGGCTTAAAAAACGCACCATCTATTTTCCAACGTGCGCTCGATGATATTCTCAGAGAACACATCGGGAAAATCTGTTATATTTACATCGACGATATTATTATTTTTAGCAAGGATAGGGAATCACATACAAAAAATCTTCAAACAATTTTCCAAACTCTGCAAGATGCCAACATGAAATGCCAATTGGACAAATGCGAGTTTTACAAAAACAAAGTAGAATTTTTAGGGTTCGTTATTTCTGGCCAAGGTATCGAAACAAACCCAAACAAAGTACTAGCAATAGCCAATTACCCACAACCCAGAACTTTAAAGGATTTAAGAGCATTTTTAGGACTAGCAGGGTACTATAGAAGGTTCATAAGGGATTTTGCTAAGTTAGCTAAACCCCTTAGCTCCCTTTTAAGAGGGGAAGATGGACGAGTGTCCAAAAACAATTCAAAGAAAAAAATTATTAATATGAACCAAGAGGCAATAGAAGCTTTTAACAAAGTCAAGAACTCACTAGTGTCCGATGAAGTTATTCTTCAATTCCCTGATTTCAACAAGGAATTCCAACTAACAACAGATGCCTCCGATTTCGCCATAGGCGCAGTACTATCCCAAGGTGACAGACCAATTTCCTTTCTCTCTAGAACGCTTTCCAAAGCAGAAGAAAATTACGCCACTAACGAGAAAGAAATGTTAGCCATAATTTGGGCATTAAAAGCCCTCAGAAACTACCTATACGGTAGATCAAAAGTTAAAATCTACACTGATCACCAACCTCTTACTTATTCGCTTAGTAGCTGGAATGGAAATTCCAGAGTAAAAAGATGGAAAGCATACCTGGAGGAATACAATTACGAATTGCTGTACAAGCCGGGTAAAAGTAACGTAGTCGCAGATGCGTTATCAAGACCTAGCCAGATCTATTCAGTCGCGTCAACACAGCATAGTGCGGAAAGTTCAGCAGATAATTTAATTCCCAGCATAGAAGTCCCGATTAATGCATTCAAAAATCAAATCTTCATCAAGAAAAATGACTTAACCAGCTACAATTTCGATATCCCATTCCCAACATTCCATAGGCATACGATTCAACAACCAAACTATAACGAAAAGGACATACTGGACATCTTAAAAAAATATTTAAATCCATCAGTTTTAAACGGAATCATAACATCAGAAGATATAATGTTAGTAATACAAAAGATCTATCCTTTACACTTCGAAAACTATAAAATCAGATTCACGTCATTACATGTAAAAGACATTTTAACAGACATCGAACAGGAAGAAGAAATACTTAAAGAACACAGTAGGGCCCATCGTGGCATAGCAGAAAATAAGGCACAACTTTCGGAAAAATGTTACTTCCCCAAAATGAAGGAGAAAATCACGAATCTTGTCAAACAGTGCAGGATATGTAAAGAACAAAAGTACGATAGACACCCTACGAACCCAGAACTAAAAGAAACCCCTATTCCACAGTATCCAGGACAAATCATCCATGTAGACATTTACTCAACGGAAAAAGTATTGGTACTAACAGCACTAGATAAATTCTCAAAATTAGCTCAGGCCAAAATTATCAAATCAAAAGCTATCCAGGATATTAAAGAACCATTACACGATTTAGTATTCTATTACGGAGTACCAAAGTGTATTGTGATGGACAACGAAAAGTCGCTGAATTCGGAAACCATAACCTTCATGCTTAAGGATCAGTTAGATATCCAAATCTATAAAGCTCCCCCTTACAAAAGTTCAGTTAACGGACAAGTGGAAAGATTCCATTCCACCTTATCCGAAATAATGAGGTGCTTAAAAAATAACCGGAAGCAGAACAATTTTAAGGAACTACTGGATAGAGCAGTATATGAGTATAACTCATCGATACATTCAGTTACCAATAAGAGACCTTTGGATGTATTTTTTGGAAGGAATATTACAACAGACCCGGAATGTTACGAAAGATCCAGACAGAACAACATAGAAAGAATCAGAACAAAACAGGCAACAGACTTGGAGCATCATAACAAACAACGTAAAAAATTACAAGACTACAATATCGGTCAGGAAATCTTTGTCAGACAAAACACACGCTTAGGGTCTAAGCTAACAGCTAGGTATAAGAAAGAGACGGTGAAGGAAGACAGGGGTACTACTATACTAACTGAATCGGGAAAAATAGTCCATAAAAGTAATATAAAAAACCAATGATTCTTTTCCCTCAAATGGCTGACGATCATACGAGTCAGTTCATGTTTACGTCAAAACCTAACTCATTATCCATAGAGAAAATGCTTGAGTTCGCTAACGTTCTATCTTACGCAATATAACGAGATAATTCACCTAAAGCAAAATGAATTTAAAAAAAAAAAAAAAAAAAAAAAAAAAAAAAAAAAAAGAAAAAAATAAATAAATAAATAAATAAAAATAAAAATAAAAATAAAAAAAAATTTGTACGAAATATCGAATAGTTGTAAGCCATTATTAATATTACCGTATGCCTTAAGAAAAGAATTGTTAATTTAAGCGATACCAATTGTAATCAAAGCTAGTTCAGGGTACCAGGACTTACTGCAACTATAGCAACACGAAACTACGAAACTCATCAGAGGGACTCAGCAGATCGACAATACCGAATCGACCATCCGCTGCTGGCTACCTCGGAAGACAAGGGATTGCCTATCGTCAATCGAACACGGTCATTTGCGATATCAACTTGGGGACAAGTCGGATTTAAAGAGGGAAGAGTTAACAACAAAGTTGTTACACAATTCCGCAGCCTGGAATACCCAACAAAGTTGGCGCGCATCTCTATCTCTGAGGTCAAGAATCGCTGCAATAGCGCGAGAGTACCGAAGTTCAGCAGCTTGCAATTGCTAACAACAAATTTGGCGCGCAACTCTCTCTTCGGTCAAGAACCGCTGCAATAGCGCGAAAGTACCGAAGCTCAGCAGCTTGCAATTGCTAACAACAAATTTGGCGCGCAACTCTCTCTTCGGTCAAGAACCGCTGCAATAGCGCGAAAGTACCGAAGCTCAGCAGCTTGCAATTGCTAACAACAAATTTGGCGCGCAACTCTCTCTTCGATCAAGAACCGCTGCAATAGCGCGAAAGTACCGAAGTTCAGCAGCGGGTCGCTGAATGCAGACGATGTCGCGAGAGTCATCAGCAGCGCTGCCGCCATCAACTCGGACTTTAGCTAGCTAGGGTACAATAATTTTAAGGAAAAATTAGTCTAAAATCTGGGATCGACCTGATCACATGTGAAAATAAAAATAAGAAAAATTATTTATTTTAACTTATACATTTGGTGGAAAAGACGTTGAATGCTTTGGCTGGAGCCACGGAGCTCATTTCTCAGTCTGCTGCCTCGGCGCTCACAGTTTGTTACTTGCTTCCAGTTGCTGCTAATTGAAATTGATGTTGATTGACTTTTATTGCACCATTATTATCTTTGCCCCTAAAACTGCAATGAGTGCAGCGATTTGCTGACTGAAATGAGTATGAAATGTGAAATGTGTTCTGTGTGGCCAGCGAAGCGGCGATATAAATTTGAAGAGCGTGCAAAATCGAAACTGCAAATTGTTAAAAAGGCTGACAAAAGTGCCTTCAAAGTGGCAGCATATGTACTCCATATGCCAGTTAAGACCCCGACAAGGGCTCACGCTCCTCCCCGACTCGGCGACTCGCCGCGCCTGCCACACAGCCCTGTTGCCCTGCTACATGAAGCAATAACAATAAAAGTATTGGCTGGATTTTCCAAATGGTTGCATTTCATAAGACTTTTACTATATCGTACATCCCTGACGCTCTCTCTGTTGTCTGTTGCCTGTTGTCCCTCGCACCACCCCCAACACACAACACAAACTGTCGAAGGGCTGCCATCGTAGATGATAATGTTGGCGTGGCTCTTACTGTTGTTGTTACCCATTCGAAATGAGTAAATATGGGTATATGTATTTTGTGAATTAGTATGCTACAGGCAGTAGCAGGCGTGGCTGATTCCACAAAGTGTATATATACTCCTGATAAAGATCAACATCAGAGTAGATCTAACTCTATCTGTCTGTCTGTAAATCTGGTCCAGTTCCTTCTACCTCACA
Source organism: Drosophila hydei (assembly GCF_003285905.1). Classification (NCBI taxonomy): domain Eukaryota; kingdom Metazoa; phylum Arthropoda; class Insecta; order Diptera; family Drosophilidae; genus Drosophila; species Drosophila hydei. The sequence continues at coordinate 1,247,525 of NW_022045849.1, forward strand.
TGTACTTAAAGTTTCTTTCAAATAATCGATAACTTATATAAGAAATCGATTAAAATCGATATCAAACTTCAGTTAGTTAAGCATAACTCGTCGGTTTTGATAGATAGACTGCCAAATGTGTTATGTAGAATCTCCTCATTAAAGGTACTAAAATTTTTGGATACCTCTACAGTTGCTTACACAATATAGAGCATATTTTGGGCCAAGCATTTTGAACTTAAAGTTTCTTGGTCTTTTTATGCTATTCATTGACCAAACATTAGATCAAGAAAGTTAAAATTTATATATTTCAATAAGAAAATTATAAAATCATATAATTAATTTTATACCAAGTTCAAATTAAAACTACAATTCACACTTCAGGCCATGAGCAAACATTTGAGTCTCTGAAAAGACTATGTAAGTTAGGCATAGTAGACTTAGGCATAGACATAGGCATAGGCATGGGTATGGGTATGGTCAAGATCATAAGCATAGATCAGGAATAAGAAACTAGAGGCTTTACAAGAAATAATCTGTAGTCTGAATCAATCTAAACTTTTTTACTTTCTGAACTATTTTGTGATATTTTCTAAGAACAAACTTTCAAAGAACTGAATTTCAAGCTAATATGCCGCAGAAAAAATAATATAAAAATTTCTTAAAATATCTAACAATCAATAAATTTGACTGTCAAAACGTAGCAAAGCACAAAACATTAAACAATTGTTGCAGCTCAGGAAAATCACTTTAATATTACCAAAGGTTAACTAAAGTCTCACTTACACATACCTTAACACATAGTAATTAAGTGAGGGTACATCCACGTCGTTCACTCCCGACGGACGCCCACTTAGTTATTTCTTTATCCAACAATTGCAAGTGCAGCTCAGCAGTTTAAAGTTATTGAAGTTTTGCACAGCGTCCGCTGAGGCGTAGCTGAGAGTTCGCATTCAATCTGTAAATTGCTTTAATCACTGCGCTGTTGTGTATTTTTTTTATCTCAGCAGAGCATCCCCCTCCATCTGCAGCCACCCTCGCAGACAGGCGAGAGATGTTGATAAGCTGTGACAAAGTGCGTTTAGATAAGCTCGTGCACGCTTATGAATTCGAACCCAGTCGCTCGATTTGTGAAAGTCCTTAAAAAAATGAAAACTCCTTTTCAATTTCTGATCGTTTGCTGGAGATAATATCGAATGTCAATGTCAATGTGGGTTAGCTGCAGCTCGTCTTGCTCTCTCCCTCTCTCGCGCTCGGTTCGTGTTGAAGTTATCCTTTTCGGATGTCCTTCGCGCTGTACTTAACTGATGGCACTGCTGTCTAGAGAAGTTCTGGAGCAGTTGCACTTAATGCACGACATGCGCGACATTTTATCAGCTTCGATGGCAATTTTCGAGTGATTTGTAAGCAATTGCTTTGAATTTACGAGACACAGACACAAACACTTTGCTCATGATGTAGTCCTAGCAGCAGCTCATATGCAGCAGGAGTAACGAGTGCACATAGCACTGGCTGACAGCTAAGTCGAGGCAGCGTTGGTCAAGCTGCAACACGAGTCAAGATTGACAACACCAGCATTGTCCTGGTAGACAAAAGAGAATGATATTTCGCGTTAGAGCTGTTTCAACACTCTTGATGAGTATCGGAAGATTGCTGCATATTTTACATAGTCAGACTGATCAAGACTGATCAGTTTTGTGATCAGAAGAGTCTCAGCTGACGATGTCAGAATACTCTCTGAACGAAGAACTGTTAATAGAAAGTAACGAACTGAATAGAGTCAGCATAAAGTTCAGAAATGCAATCAGCTCAAGCAGAACTCTCAGCTAAACAGAAGCACCTAGATATTTCGGTCCTCTTGGAGCTGTAGCATCTTGGAATGCTGTGTCTGTGTCTAAAACTTAGTTTGAAAAAAGTCGAGTCAGAAATGTTTTTTTGTTCTCAAATGGTCAATCAGATTTGTTCGCAAATTATAAGAATTTTGGACAGAAATATAAAGAGGCATTCAGTGATAGATCCGTTTTGAATTAGTCAGAATTGGTATAAAATAATATAAGTAAGATAATATATGTCAAACTCGGATATTGGATGGATCAAGGGCAACTCTTGGCTGGCCGCGTATGCTAATGGAGCTATGTAAGGTGAGTGGGACTCAGCTGAGTGTGCCGCGTGTGGGTAAAGCAAAGCTGGTATCAGGTGTGTATGAGTGCTGAGAACTATGGTATGAGATGGAGCGATACAACTTGGTGTCAGGCTCGCTGGAAGCTGAGAAAGCAAAGGATTCATATCAAGGTGCAGTAGACGAAGCAGACGACGTGCCGAGTAGGCTTAAGGAAGCAAACAGCGAATACACACTCCCACACACTCTCCCACGCACACACCCACCCATATGTGTGTGATGGAAAGACACTCAAAACGCTTGGCTCCACTGGGAGGCAATCAACTTATCCCTATTGAAATTGTAATCCACTTTGATAACCAGTTAGCCTCCTTCCCCACGACCGGCAGAAACAATTTAAGTTAATTTTCAGTTGGTTTTTTATAATTCAAGAAGTTTGCGACCCGAACTCTTGCCAGAGTTCGAAAAAGCAAACCAAAAGCCAATCGCTGTTTCAATTTCCATTAACATGCACAAGCGACCCAGGCCAATAAAATAAAGAATATATATGCAACAGCAGCAGCAGCCACATAAGCAAATATACTAGACTCCCACGCAGGCAGCCTATATCTACACACATATACACTTATATGAGGTTGTGTGTGTGTGAAGGTAGCCAGAGTTTGTATTGACTGTTATTTGTTTTTCTAAACTGCCGCCGAAGTTGCGCAGAGCAGAGAAAGGTGTGCAGCGACGCTACTCCAATGCGATATCTGCACTTAAGTGTATTGAAAATTATTGCAAAAATATAATTGAATTGCCTCCATGCTCGATGCTCGATGCTCGATGCTCGATGCTCGTCGCTCCATGCTCCAGCTCGACGCTCACCTGCACCCCGTGCTGGCATTGCTCCCGAGAGTATGTTGCCTTTCATAGCTGGATTAGTTTATGTGGCTTGGCTTTTTGTTGTTTGTTGCTTGTTTGCCATGTCGCGTCGGAGTTTGATTTATTTTTAGGGGAAAGCTTTTGCAACCCATTTGCTTAGTGGTCTACCAAGCCACAGATATTTTGCTCACTGCATTGAATAACCTCACTGCGCTCTGGCAGCTCTCCCAACTTGTTAAGTTAAGTGAAAACCTATGCCAATCATCAAATAAAAAACAATCAGACGACTCATTATAATGTGAGGGAGAGAGGAGAGAGGATATAGGATAGAGGATGGAAGATGGTGGATGGTAAATGGAGGATGGAAGATGGAAGAGGGAAGATGGAATATGAAGGAGGGAAGATGGAATATGGAATATGGAGGAGGGAAGATGGAAGATGGATGAAGGAAGATGTCAAATAGAAGATGGAAGAGGGAAGCTGGAAGATAGGAAATATAAGATGCTTATAGGCTAATCCCATACTGCTTGCATTCCCATTAGGTAACCCTAATTAGAGCATACCCAAGTATATTACAATTTGCTATCGCTTTCACAGCTATCTCATCTAAGATCATCTAGGCCAAGAACGATTCCCAATCAAGGCTAGTTTATGGCAGTGTCTAGACTTTATTTTACAACTTCCATGCTCTGGCTTCCAGTTAGCTTATTTGTGTATAATAATTTATGACGGTCGAAGGCTTGCACTGAGCAAAGACCCGAACAAGAAATCGTTCTCTAAATTACGCCAAACTCAAAGGGTTGAGCAGGGGCTTAATGGCTTTATGTGCGCCTCGGGGCATTGGCAAATGAGGGGGCATTATTATGTAGCTAGAAAGCAGCTACCACACATGAGACTATATGTATGAGAATACATATATTTATGTGGAGGCAGCGGCGATAAATGAACTTGTTAAATGAGATGGATAATTTTGGCTCCTATTAGCGATGCTTTATTAACAACGGCTCCCATGGCAGCCAGTCGCTACAGTCTCTACAGTCTGCTGCTTCCGCATTTCAATTGGAATGTTCAGCCTAAACTAACCTTAAAAAATATATATAAAAATATATAAAAAAAAAAGTGTGAAAGAGTTGGGAGTGCACGCTACGAGATACCCTGAAACCGAGGAAGAGCTGATTATTTAATAATTTAATCATTTTAATTATCAGACGAGGAAATGCAATGACTGACAACTTCCACTATGAGCAATAGACTAAGCGAACTTGGGTTCTGCTAGCAGTTGATCAATGAAATTTTCTGGGCATGTCTATGGTATACAAATTTGTGTGTATACCAAAGCTTATGACTCAGCTATTAAAATCAGGGTTTTTTTTTTAAATATTAATAGATTATAGTAAAGTTATTTAAAGACATATATGTTCACAATATGTCTGGTCATTCTTAAAGATTACATATTAAATTTAAAGCCTCTATCTTGTATGACGTTCAAGTTATGCATCAAAAACCAACTTGAAATATCGATATTTATCGATATTATAGAACTGGATTGAGATATCAAAGAAAACTAATTATTTTTTACTGCGTGTGATAAATTAGAATTTATCTTTAAATTATCAAGTCTTTAGCTTTTGTAGTTCTCGAGCAAAAGACAGGAGAAGATGGTTTAGCGACTCAGCTCGTTCCACTGGGCATGCCACACCTTCCCTCACGTACCACACACACTTGCACAAAACCAATATACCCTTTTCATACAGCCTCAAGGGGTAGCTCTTAGATTCCCTGCAGTTTTTAATGTCGATTATTTGCTGCTGCTGCTGCTGGTATTCGCAGTGTCGCCGACCTCTCAGGCCGCTCAGCTGTCCCGCTGTGCGCTGAAAAAAAGCGCCGCTCGCATCGCGTTATCGCGCGGCTGCAATCGACGGGCCTCCTTTTGTGAGTTTTGTAACTTGTACTAATTTGGTAAGTAAGTGTGAGGGTGGCGGAGTTTATGAGGATGTCGTGTACAGAGCACATTCATTAGGCCAACAAACCGACTCATTATAGCTGTTTGCTCATTGCTATTGGCTGTTAGCTGTTTGCCGTTTGCCGTTTGCTGTTTAATATTTCAATATTTTGACATACGCAGCAAAAGTCAGAGCGCAATGCCAGTTTAAGGACCACACCCAATCAACCCCCTTGCTGGTGTGCGTGTGTGTACGTGTGTGTGCGTGTGTGGAAACAGCCCTAGACAATCTTGTTTTTTCTTTAAACACGCTCGCGCTGCGGGAGATGCGCTCGGCGGCTTGCTGCAAATTAATTTTAAGTAGGTGGACAGCAGTTCGCAGCGGCTATATTTCTTCATGCAACTGGCAGAGCGCTTATTTTTCTTGCGAGAAATTATTGCGGTTTTTCTTTCAGCATTTTCGGCCGTCCTTTCTTTCCTTTTCGTAATGAATTTTTATTGTAATGGCGCATTCGGATTCACTTCCAGACCGCCGACTGCCGACTGCCATCCCAACTCTCAGCGCTGCACTTTATCTTTCACTCCTGTGCATATTCATGGTCTTACCATTTGCTTGCTCAAGCATTTTAACATCGCTCATTACTGCATGGAGAGCGGAAGTATTTTGTGGGAAGTATTTTACATAAATCTTAAAGCTTTATCATCGAATATGGCTTTTCGATATTTGAGTGGAGCAAAGTGTTGACAGATTTATATATATATATATATATATATATATATATATATATATATATATATATATATCATACAAATTTTATTTATTTTAAATTCTTAAGTTTCCTTTCATCAATCGAAAATCTCTACAGCAAAGTCTTGCTTAAACATTGAAAGTTCAGAGGTATCGAATGACTCGAATCAAAACTATTTTGAGTAAACTGAGAACGACGAATTATTGTGATAAGAAACCATGAAGCTCTTAGATGATTATATCTTTAATCCCTTAATTTCTGAAATACTAGCGATGTACCCTAATTTTGAGAAAAAATTACTAGAGTTTGATAACCTTTAGATATTGTTTGAATACAGAAACAAATTTATAATAATAATAATAATAATAATAATGATAATAACAATAATAATAATAATAATAATAATAACAATAATAATAATAATAACAATAATAATAATAATAACATTAATAATAATAGTCAAAAAAGTCAATAGATTCCATAATCGAATAACTACTTCATTTACTTCAAGTAAATTCATAAATGTTTCATTTCCGAATGAAGTTTAACGGTTTATTTTAATTTTAATAGTGGTTCAAGAGGATTATTTTCTGCATTGAATTTTACAAAAGTTGAGTAATTGTAAAACATTTCTGAATGCAATGTGATTCTTTCATTCAATATGTGCCTACAAAGGCATTTGACTTCCAAATTTAATAAAAGTTACACCAATTCTAATTAGCATAAGATCATAAAGATAGATGGATGAAGGCAAGCTGACTTTGACAGAAAATGCTAAGGAATTAAATCATAATTTAGTCAAAAATGTCAACAATTCTGTGTTGAAACTTTACTAATGCTCGACAGTCGACAGTTGACAGTTGACAGCTTAGATTCATACAAGTCGAAGACTTTATCGAGCAATTCATATGCGAGTCAAGGCTGGCTGGTTATCCATAGTAGTCAAATCATGGAAACAGGGATGGTCAGAGGCAACACGCACAGTGAGAGAGTAAGAGCTAATCGAAGGCCCAGTACACCTGCATCATGCTGTGAATGAGTATTGATCATATATTGAGACTACTCTTAATGATACAGAAGAGGTGCTGCCTATGATTTGATATATATGAAGTTATTGAGCTATACTTAATGGCACGCTGAAGAGATTAAATTGACCATTGAACAAGTCTTATCAGCATACAAACTAATCTCTATAGCTACAAGTTATGGCCAATCTCTAAGCTCAACTTTCAGCCAAGGGCTAGCAGAGTTTCGCTGGCACAAAATCATTGAGTCGGTAACTCGGAATTTAAATATGAATCTAAATCAAAGCCGTAAAACATTTTTAATACAAATGACAAGCCGCGGCAGCTTCAGTGCCAGTGAGAAATTGTAAAACCTGCAGAGTCAAGGCCATAAGCTGGCTGGCCTGGTTGGGGTCTGCGTCACGTGCCGCTCATTAAACGCATAACTTGATATTTGGCGAAAAGGCGCTCGCTGATTGTTACCTTTCAGTTGGCAACTCAAGGCTCAGCCCGGCGAAGACTTGATTTTGTTGCTGCTGCTTTATTATGGCCGTTGCAGCTTTTGTTTTGCGTGTGGCAAATCTGTGGCTTAATGCATATTTCAGGGCAGCCGGAGGGAGTGCCAGGACGGCGGAATGGGGCCAGACCGCAACCCTTCTCAAAGCGAGACGACGACGCACGGCTGCTCAAGCTGCGCAAAACACGTTTAGACTTCAAGAGCGTTTGAGCGTAAATTAATTAGGCCAATTAAAACATCTTAATTGAGCTGCTGGCACAACGACACCAAAAGTCACCAGCGCAGACTTTGGCTGTCACTAGGCATCGCTCTTGCTGTCTCTCTCTCTTCCTCCCTCTAACTCTTTGTTTTGCCTTGCCTTCTATTCGTCACTCTGTATATATATACTATATATACTTGTTCGGGAAGTGAACAAGAGTATACTGTGTCTTTGTGCCATTGTCCTGCGAGAAATCTTGAACAGAAATTATGTTATTCGTCCTCGTTTGATATAGTCTTAAGTTTGCTTGGAGTACACACTTTGAGTAGGTGTCTAGCTTAAATTATTATATATTTTTATGACTAAGCTGCAGTCTGAAGTTTGACATATAGACTCTTGTATTCCATTTGCCTGCTTGATTGTACAAAATCTATAGCTAAGCTAAGGGCGTGACACGACAGGTGAGACCAGTTCTTCTAGCCTTTGAGCTAGAAACTCATAATTCAATAAGTGATCTGACTCTTCTCCTTTATAGCTGTACACAGAATGATATCGTATGTAAGAGCTTTCACAATTATGAAGCTTAGCTCAACAAGATTTGCCTTGGGATCACAATTGATCTTACTTAAAGGTCGTCCGAAGGATCGAGGCAGCTACTTAGAGGAAGATCAATTAAGTAAGGCAGAAACTTTTAGACTTAACAAACTAAATACTCAACAACTGACAGCTGATGCTGATCTCTTCTATATATTAAGCAAAAATTCTATATAAATACATTTATTCGAGTGGGAAGAGTCCTTTTAGCTTTAGAGCTGAGCTCAGCTAGCTTAGCAATAGACAAGCTCTAGGGCTTCTGCAAGCAAACTATTTACTGCCTACACACATGACAACCCTCCTTGTGCCTTGAACAAGTATTAGGCAGTCAGTCAGACTCAGCTACGTGCTCTAAACTGCTCTTAGCTTATCAGCAGCTGGCAGTTGGTAACTCAGCATTGTTGCTCTCTCTCTCTCTCTCTCTGCCTCTCTCTGTCTCTAGTCGTTTATCTAAATACTTTCTGCTGGGATCAGAGCGAATTTGCCTTTGTGCCATTGTCCAGGCCACAATTGTGGCTACATTTTGCGTTTTCTAGCGTTTTGAGCTAATTGCATTAATTGGCACTGCGATTTCATCGTCTGTTTGTGGCCTTGGCCAACTTTAATTTGAATTCCTTTTGGCAAATTGAAACGTCTTGATTTAAATACATCGAGCCAGCATGACATCTGCAGTTGCTGTGGTTACATTCCGCAACATTAGCCACCGAAAGTTGAACAAGTTTTCACTATCAATATCTAAGGGGCTGTCGCATAACTCCTAAGCAGCACTAGCAACAACAATTCTGAATTCGTAAAAAAGAGCTGCAAACAAAGTTTTGCGCCAATGGAGGACAGAGAGGCAGCTAAGGGGCTCGACGATTCCCCAAAGTCACATAACTTCAGCATCAAAGGCACTCGAGACTGCAACGAAAGGAGTAAATTCTTGCAAAAAAACGAGCCAACACAGCGCCAGGAGACAGAGACGAGTGTCTAGCTCCTTCTTTGTTTTTTCGGTTAAAGGCAACTTTTCACATTATTTTTTGAGCCATTTCGACCTCATTGAAGCGCAACACACAACAGCAGAAAGTGCCACCAATGCCTCCGACATAAACTAGAGACTCGGCGAACAAGGGCAAAGAAATCTATTTGTGATTTATACAAGGGCTGCTGCTGCTGCTGCTGCTGCTGCTGCTGCAGGAGAGACCCAAAAATTTGTGGCTAGAGACTGAATGTCTGCTGTGTCTGGTGGGAGGTTCGCTCAGCACCCACATCGACCGTAAAGTGCAGAGACTGCCAGCAGCCTCTCGATGACGCCTAACGACTTGTGAAGAAATTGAGTTGAAAGCTGAGCTCACTTCGGCAAATTCCTTTAACAACAACCGGGCAGAGGTAGCATGCCAAGGCGTTCACTTTACGCCGGTTGCGACATGATTGCGTTGCCATTTCTGTTTATGCAACTCAATAAATCAAGTGAAACCCTCGCTCCTTGCCACCCACCAACCTCACAGCTGCGCCCTTGCAATTGTAAGCGTCAACGAAAAATGGGGCGCCGCGCTGTCCAGCCCGGGGAAAGAAAAAAGAAAAACAGAAGAGAAAACGCAACAAAGACGCGCCGTAAAAATAGTTAAGGCCGGACGGACAACCAAATGGCGAATGGGCAAACGAAATGGAAACTGAAACTGAAACTGATTTCACGCCGTGCGAATATCAATTTCAAATTTTCCAAAGCAAAACCAAGAACCAGGAATTGCCCCAATGCCCGGGACGACCGCAAGGTGGACGGACCTTCTCGCAGTGTGTGCCACACTTCAGCGCACAGCTTGAACCACATCAACTAAGAGAGAGCTCCCATAGGGAGAGTACGACTAGAAGATACCCTGAACAAGTTTTCAAAATACAGGTAAGCTGACGTCCCAGTGAGTTGAGGAATAAGCTGAAGAGATAAGAGCTCTCCACAAGCGGAGGCATGAATGATGCATAGAGTCAGCACGGAAACTGTCCTACCACAGCTCTGACCTTAAGGCTCTTCTACTTAAGCCAATGCAAGTAACGATATTTATCGATATTATAAAAGTTGCCTGAATTAAGAAAAGAAACATTCTGTAATTTTATTGAATATTCTGTATAAGAATTTCCATTTAAGCCGCTAACCCTTGCAGTTTCCGAGACATCTACATGCTTACTGAAGGAAGGACGGACGGAGCAGTGACAGCTCAGCTTTATGTATATATTTTATGGTTTCCTTCACGCCTCCTTACATCAATTGGCACGAAAACAATATACCCCAAATTCGCAGTTTAAATGGGTACAGCGAATCAAAAGGGAAAGGGAAAGGGAATCTGGCAAGGGTAAGCGTTAGGGTAAGGGGTAAGGGTTAGAGTACTCAACATACTTAATTCTAGTTGCTGCTTGTTGTTATTTGTCTGCCCTGGCGCGTTCCGGCTCTTTATTGCGCGGCTGGCCACGCGTCTAATGAAGTGCTGATTGTACGAGCCGACCCATGCAGCGTGTTGAGGACCCTTGCAGACTCGCCCACTTCAAAATCAACAGCAACAGCAACAGCAGCACTGGCCGACAGATGGAGGCGCCACACTTTCGGTTGACCTTTCAATAAGATTCAAATAAGTGTTGAAGCAGCTGCCTGTGGCTTCCTCTAGCATTTGTTGTCCAAAGCGATGCATGACGCTAGTCACGTGGCCCTGAATCTGTCTGTGCTTGGCTAACAGCATAATCCAATTCACGCTGCACACATGTCTGTATATAGTCTATAGATATATAGATATATATACATATAACGGCTTTGGCACGCGGCCTGCACTCACTGAGAAATATATCTTCGGACTGTCTCATTGTCTGCGTCGCTCGCCTTCCGATTCTATATTATTTTTATACGAGCTGCCCGAGCTGTAATCTGTTTCTCATAAATTCAAATCAGCAAATGCTACATAGATACACCAGTATCCTTATTGTCTATGAGATTTATGTGTCTGTAGCGGCCATAGACAAAAATATGAACAGCTCATTTCGATTTCTTTCTGTGCTGCTGAAGGCAAGTGCAAAAGGAGTTGCTTGGTTTTTGAGCTAGCTGCTTGAAATACTTAAAATATATTTAGATGGGTTTATCATATCCTGATGTAAGCTCTATGCTTATATAGCTACGAGTTGGGTCGTTATGTATAACCTAGGAGAATGTAGAATCAGAGAGCAATCTATGTATGATGAGTAGTCAGAAAATAATCTATATAGTGGGATATATCATCTCCTGATCTGAATCTCAGTTGCATACTCTAGCTTAGGCAGGAAAATAGCTGCTGAGTTACTCTAAAGAAAGACTTAGACTATTATTATACTCTATAGATAGACCCAAAAATGGTCACTCTATTAATAAGCTTTGCCCTCCTCGAGCCTTAGGCGAGTATTATGCAGTCAGTCTCCTGCTAGTGCCATTTCTATTGCGTCTTTTGCGTAGCCAGCACAATCCGTGCAGGAAGTCGAACCAAAAACTTTGTCTGCGCCAAGACAATGGACCCAACGCGCATTTGCAGTAGCTGTAGAAGCAGACGCGCTGCTTGCCAGCAATTTTTCCATCCATGTGCTCGAATGTGCATCATCATAATCATCGCCAGTGCTGAATACTCATCATTGTGCGTTGATTTATGCGCTGCTGGCAGCTATCCAAACTTAATTACAAACAGCAAAAAACGAACCGACGCTTTAAGGTGCTCAAAATAGCAGAAAATTGATAAACAATGGAAATTGCATTGTGAGTCTCGCGTTTCACAAGGGGTTGAAATCTAGCCAGGGGTAGCGCAACTTCCTAAGAGTTTTTAATCCACGTCAAGGGAGTGTGTCTGTGTGGGTCCGTGTCTGCACCCGCCCAACTCCCTCTGGCCATACTAAAAACTTGTTAATAATGTAAACAAACTTTGTACGCACAACCCCAATAGCTACACGCATAAAGACATATATCTCTGTCTCTCTCTCTCGCTCTCACACTCACACTCTATATATATGCATATGAATTGTCGCACCACCCCCCATTGACAGCGGGGTTTTCGTATTGCAAATACGTTTGACATAATACACAAATCATATAATCGGCGCCGTCATCACACTCTTTGCGTTAATCAAATTTAAACAAGTTTGAGTGCTCTATGGCGGGAGTGCACGACTTGCAGATACCGAGACCACCCTGTGCAGAACTGAATTCTGAAACTTTCTCTTTGTGCAAGCCCATACACAACAGCAGAGTCTGCCTTGCTGTGAGATGTCTGAACTCTGCGCTTTAGTAAATGATTTGATTGAACTCCGCTTCTAGTGGCAGGATGTTAATGAAATTTTCAGTGCATGATTGTGGCATATAGATCTTTGTATATATTAAAGAGTAAGGCTCTAGCTTACGAAATAAATTGTTTTAGTTTAGATCTAGATAAGGGCCTTAGGTATATAGTATAAGAATAACTAAGAACGTGTTTATTCAACACAGAAACCTAAATACCAAATTTAGTAACTCTTGCTTTTAAAGTCTTCAAGTTGTGCCTCGAAAACTGTGTTAAAACATCGATATTTATCGATTTTATGTTGATGTGATGGAGTATGGTAAACACTTTTACTTCTACTACTGTCTATGTTATATATATATTTTCATTTCAAAATTCAAGTCACTAGCCTTAGTACTTGCCGAGTTACAGACAAACAGCCAAGCAAGACTGGATCGTTCCAGTGGCTCATTGAGATTAAGTATATATAATATACACCTCGCGAGTTTGCCAGCTACTGCCTGTTACATACACTTACCCAAAGTTATTATACCCTGTTAAGGCATTTTCACTAGGCTAAGGGCACTCCTTTCTCTCCCACTCCCGCGTTCTCCCTCGCCCTCCTCTTTTTCTTTTCCGTTTTTGCTTTAGGACACCCAACAGTTGTTTGTTTTGCTTGGTTCTGGCTGTCGCGCGAACTTTATTGAGATTTATTACAGTTCATTGGCAGACACTGTGGGTGCTTTGTAGGGAAACCCCATAGTGTCTGGTATCAGTGCAAGGATAGCAACTGCCCACTGCGCTGACTTACACACACGCATGGTCAAAGGAGGTTCTTTGTTTTCGAGCATTTCAGCAGGTTAAACGGGAATAAATATCCCTCTCTCAAGCTTCAATCAATTTGGAATTGCCCGGCGAAGTAAGCGCACACAGAGCACGTCATAGAGCCCTGGTTAGCCGAGCAGACAATATCGAATTCCAGTCGCAACTTCATTTGACTCCCTCACTGCTCTGCTCTGCTCGGCTTGACTCTGTTCTGTCATTAGGCCAATGGGCGAGGGGCGAGGGGCGTTGTGCGATGTGCGATGGCCATTAATAGCTAAACGCAGCTCATTTCAGGCTGCGTTTTCATTAATTTTTCGGTCGTCTGCGCCCTTTTTGCTAGATGTCAACTTAAAGTCCTGCAAAGGACTCGTTGCAGCATGTTGCATTGGCCCGTGGCTAAAGCTAGGCCCTCTTCCTTTGGGCCTTCGCACATGCAATCGTAATTTGTTTTCATTTAGTTCAACGCTTTTATTTGGCATTTAGACATGCACACGTTGCAGTCGTCATTAGGCCAAGGGTTGTTAATCCCTTTACAGCCCTTGTTACTCTTGCGTAACGTGTTTCAATTTCTGTTTTCTTTTTCCCTTTTCCCTTTTTTTGGGTGCGCCACGCTAGGTTTCTTTATGGATGTCATACAACTTGCATGGTTCAATTAATAATATATATATATACAGATATATATATATATATATATTTATGTATGTTTTGGTAAATGCGTGCAAGTCACTTTCCAGGAAAATTCGTGTTATACAACTTCTTTTTTTTAAACGACAGACAATTGCTGTACATCAGTTACTGTAGCGTGTATCCTATGAATGACCAAGCAGGGTAGTTTGGTTTCAAGCAAATGCTTGTGGCAGATTGATCGAGGCGTGACTGCAGCTATATATCATATATAATATTTTTTTATTAGCCTATACAGTGCATTCGTCTGTTAACTGTTCCTCAGTCCCTTTGCCCACTCGTCTATTGCTTCATTAGTCTTTCTGCTTTTTAATCCATCGCCCATTCATCTGTCTGCTGATCAGTCTTTCTGCCTATCAGTTCATGCCATGTCTGTCTCTTTATCAGACTTTACAGACTTTATCAGTCGACCGTCCGTTCTACTTCGCCGTTCTTCCTTCCGATCATCCGTTCCTTCTTCTGTTCGTCCGTTCGATCATTCTTCTACCTCCTATCTGCTTTCTGCTCATGTCCATTTGTATGTTCTACTGCTTCACTCTCTCCGCCCGCTCTTCATGCTGTTCAGGGTATTTCCTAGTCGAGCACTGCCCCTAGAACACTCTTGCTTGCTTTTTATTGTTGATATTAGGCTCTTTCCGTGGCGCATTGCCTGAACTTCCGTTAATATACATTTGTAATGAGCTATTCAAGATTGTGCCTCGCGCTGCTTGGTTTCACAGTGTTGTTATCATTGTGTTTGGTAATCTGAGCAAATATTATTTAATATTCATTCATATAGAGCGAAGTGCTCTTCGGCATTCATAGTTAAAAACATAACTCGATGCCTCTTGGTGAAAAACTTTCTTTGCACTTGCTCAAAACAGTTGAACCTTTGCTGAAAAGTGAAAACAAGGCGAGGAAAACAACAACAACACAGCAACAACAACAGCAACACGAACAACAATCATATATATACAGTTGAAGCAGTTGCGAGACAAGTTTTAGTTTATTTTGAACGGAAGTCGGAAGTTGCCGTTGTAAAATGCAAAGAAAGTTAAAAAATAGAGCAAAATATGTGCAGGATATGCAAAAGTTTGCAAAGAACTTTTCCCTCCCTCTGACCCTCTCTCTCTGTATGGTAAGTTGACAACAATGATAACCCAAACTTTTTGGCAAGGTGGCCAGCGGGCTTGTGGGGATTTTTATTATGTCCCTGAATTTCATTGAGACAGCGTCTAAGGTCTATTCTAAATCTCAATGTCACAAAATCAGGTGCGAACAACAAGCGTTGCCACTATATTGGCCTGCCTTGCAGAAAAGCGATAAAACTCTTATTCCTCTTCCAGATGTGGGCTCGATGTCTAAGCAGTCGAAAGTTCTTCAAGTTTAATGCACATTTTACACGCATCCAACCCTCTTGTGCTGCGGGCTCAGCTAATCGCAAGCCCAACTCAAGTGAAGCCTTTTGAGCAGTAGATTGCTGCCGAGTATAACTGACTAGTGAATGCTCGTTCACGCTTAAGACTCTGCTAAATTGTTTGAAAGCTCTTTGCCATGCCTCAATGAGTGAAGCTTGTCACTTATAAGTCTATCTGTTGGGCAGGTCAACAGCAAATCTTGGAGAAACCAACTCTAAAGCCGTAGTAGTTTTAGTTGCTGCTGATTTGCCACGCCCACTATGCTTGTGCATGAGTTCAAACTGTAAAGGTATTCAACATATATAATAATATATAACTTATTGTCTTACCCGCTTTGCTTTAAGAGGTGTTGCTTTATAAGCCCGAGCTCTTCATATGATCTATAAATTAACTAAATTAAATTAATTTTCAAAATCTCTAACTCGAAATATTATGGAAAAGGCCAAAGCCCTCATTGAGGTATTCTCCTAATGTAAAGCCGACATTTCTGTCTATCAATGAAACTTTGTATTAGAAATTTCGAATTATATTACTCTAGTTTTTGTTACGAAAGACCTTAAGTAGTATTCCCCTAGCAGATGCAGCCAATAAATGTGAAAGGCTTGTCCTAAGACGAGGTTGCTCAGAAGTTTCGAATATCAAGTCAACAGCTGCAAGGAACAGCACAACAAAGAGGCAGATGCCATTGCAACCTATAGACTCTTTTATCACTAAGTCAAGGAGCATTAAAATTAAAGAATATACCTTAGGTATTTTTATTAACTGAATCTGAAAAGCTGATAGTAGGATTATATGTGACCTATCAGCTGTATCTATGTGAATTTGAATAGTTTCTAGTCGGACTGCATTACAAGCTTCTTCAAGAACAGATAAACAGATAACAAAAGGAATAAGACAATAAAACCAATATACTCTGCTTAAATTAGCACTGGGAATATGGCAATAAAACCCATAGACTCTTCTTAAGCTAGTACTAAAATATAAAATATTGGAAAAGCTTTAGTAACACTCCAGTAACTAAGTAGACGTGTCTGCTTGACAAATTTGAACTGTCCAGCTTTAAGGAGCAACCAATAGACTCGTTTATCGCAGTCTGAAAGAGTATTAAACTGAAACCTGCCGCATCATTGGGAAACATTCGACGTGACCATTTCGCATTTCGCATTTCGAATCTCGCATTTGGCTTCTGGTATATTTGCTATCTTAGTTATATCGCTGCCCCTTGCTTTTACGTTTCCTTTGCACTCAACTGCAATCAGAGTGCCACACATTTGGCTCACTTTATTCCTGTTTTTTCGCCCGCCTACTGAAATCCCATGCGGCGTATTACCTTTTTATGTTTATGCCCAAAAGTGAGCCGTGCGGGCGGAAACCACCACGACGAGCGGCTGCTCGGGTGGGCATAGGCGGGAATTTAAAATGCTCACATATCTGACAAATATCCATTATCACGCCACGTACTCGCTGCTCTGTTGCTGTTGTTGCTGTGGCTCAATATTCGTAATTTATAGTTGATGATATTGCAGAAAACCGTCGACCGACGCCACACACATTTTTTCATGCCAATTTCTGTCTCAGGCCAGGCTCACTTTGCCGATTCAGCTTTCGATGCGTGATTGCTTCTTAACAGCGGCTCTGAGGCGGCTGCGAACGTGTGTCCCGGCCCACACCTCGCTGTCCCCATTGTACGGCATGACTGTAAAATTTTTGCTCGATTGACACAGTCCACGCACCCTGAGCGTCCACTTGACTTCGACTCTGGGCCATGAGTTGCAGCTTTTCGAATCTGGCCAGCCTGAAATCTCAGCCCAGAAGCTTTAACTTTCGCAGGCATCGCGTAATGCTTGTAATCTCTGTGCGTGTTGAAATGGCCGATAGTCAAGGAGATATGGTTGTATATATCAATGGATATGTGGGATACTGGTAGAGGCGAGTGGGAGGGAGAGAGAGAAGAGAGAGAGAGAGATAAACAGATGCAGTGAGAGAGCCAGAAACAGAAGCAAATATGAAAAGAAAGCAAAGAGCGAGAGTGAGGAAAGAGTTAAGTATCTTGGGGAGAGAGTGGAAGAGGGAACGATAGATAAAGATAGAGAGAGAAGGAGAGAAAGAGAGAGTGAGAGAATGAGAGTGGGAATAAGTGGGACAGACAAAGAGAGAGTGAGACATAAAGAAAGAGAGTGAGATAGAGACAGACAGAGAGAGAAAGGCAAAGACAGAAAATTCAGAGAGGGAGAGATATAGCACTCAGCAAAGGTGAAGGCAGTGAGAGAGCGAAAGACATAGAGAGAAAAAGAAAGAGAGGTGAAGTGACGGGGAGAGGGAAAGCAAATGTGGAGTCAAGAATTTAGAATCTGGAGAAGAGCTAGAGAGAGATAGGGATTCTGTAAATTTGAAGCTTAGAGCATCTCCCGCTTATCTCATGATTAGGTCACCGTCAAGTCCTTTCCAAGTTACCAAACTGCGTTGCACAGTGTAAACAAGTTGTGATTGATGCCGCAAGACTTCCTGAAACAGTTTCACGCAATTCATTTTGTCTGCTTGGGGACACTTGGGATTATCTATGTAACTAGCTGGTCTAACTGGAAAATGTTACAAATTCAGCATTTGCAGTTGAGCCACAAAGCTAATTAGAGTTGAGCAAGCAAATTTCCGCACGTTTTACTTGCTGCAAAAAGTGCCTTGGAGATTTGATCTGGGAAAAACTCAAATGATATTCATGCATAAGCGAAGCCTGCCTAAAAACAGTTCGATGATGCAGACAGGCGGATGGACGGACAGAGACTAGCAAAAGCAAAGGTAGAAAGCGAACGAATCATAGAGTTCGATTTAATTTAGCATGGCATGAACTTTTGGCAGCTCCCACATGGATTTGGGCCCAAACTTGAGTAGGGGTTAGGGCCTTGGTTTTCATTTACGTATACGTAATATTTATGTTTAATTTTGCCAGCTGGCAGCAAAAGCGGAGCAACAAAACAAGTAATCAAGGGACTCCATGTGCAAGAATCTCAATTGGAATCATTTCGAAGTTTCTGCGTAAGTTTTGTTAGCTATTACAAATGTTCGTTCGTCTAATCTATGATTATCGAATAACTGCAATTTCCCCGGAGCGCCGCAGAGCAATTAAATGTATATATATGTGCTCCAAATGGAATGAAAACAAATCAAAAGATAATGAAAATGCGAATAAAGCAACTAAATTAAATTGCACTTCAATTGAATGTGTGGAGAGACATAAACAATTCAAGCAATTAAAAGAACAGAGCTTCAAGTTTCTCTCTGCTAGCAGCTAAATATGTATAGAATTTATATAAGCAAAACAGAAGACTCTTGGGCAAGATATTCAGTGGGATTCGGATACAAACTCGAAGACAAAGAACATAGATAAGCACTCACAGTCAAAACTCTCTCTCTCTCTGCTCATGTTTCTCTCTGCTATCAGCTTTAATATGTGTAGAATTTATATAAGCAAAACAGAAGACTCTTGGGCAAGATATTTAGTGGGATTCGGATACAAACTCGAAGACAAAGAACAGAGAGAAGCACTCACAGCTCTCTCCCTCTGCTCAAGTTTCTCTCTGCTAGCAGCTTTATATATATGGAATTTAAATAAGCAAAACAAAAGACATTTAGCCAAAATATTTAGAGGGATTCGGATACAAACTCGAAGACAAAGAACAGAGAGAAGCACTCACTGCTCTCTCTCTCTCTCTGCTCAAGTTTCTCTCTGCTAGCAGCTAAATATGTATAGAATTTAAATAAGCAAAACAGACGACATTTAAGCAAGGTATTCACTGGAATTCGGATACAAACTCGTAAATAAAAACAAGAGAGAAGCATTCACAGTCAAAACTTATACTCTGTTCGAGTTTCTCTCTTCTAGACTTACATTTGATAATAATTTGCATTATATACATGTGTATCCGACTCAATGCCAGTTAAGCAAGACAGTAGCAAAAGTTTTGAGCTACAAATTTGGCAAGAAATGGACAGAGAGAAGCATTCACAATGGCTAAATGGTAAAGCGTAATCGCGTTAAACTTTTCTCTTTTACTCTCGCCGTGATAAATGATTGTCATAAATAAATGCGCACGGTTTTCGAGAAAGGCCCAAGCCCATGGAAATTGATGTTTAAGACTTTT
The DNA here is from genome assembly GCF_003285905.1 of Drosophila hydei. Taxonomy (NCBI): domain Eukaryota; kingdom Metazoa; phylum Arthropoda; class Insecta; order Diptera; family Drosophilidae; genus Drosophila; species Drosophila hydei. The sequence goes on from NW_022045849.1 coordinate 1,266,775, forward strand.
TATCGCACGATTTTGTAAACGGCGCGACATTGGGCCATTACAGTGCGGGTGCTGCGACCCAGCTCCTCCCCCAGCTGCTGCCCCAACTGGCCAAAAACACATTAATCACAAATCGACAAAGCAAAATTCAAAACCAAGGCCATTTGTAGCGTGCACTTGCTCGGAGTCCAGCTGCCAATATCAACTGCTGGCACCCCTGCAATAAGGAACTTCAATTAAAATACAAAATGAAATAAGTAAGAATGTTTCGCTGTGGGTATGCTCGACTAAGAGATACCCTGAGTAATAAAAGGGGTTTATAGTAGTCATACATACTCACTTAGACACTCGTACACACGCACACTAGCAACTGCTGACTGCTTACTCAATCTCTTTGCTGTTCATAGCTCTCTGCTTAGACCAATAGCCTGATTGAACTTGACTTCTAGACATACGATCTTAATGAAATTTTGAGAGCACGTTCATAACATCTAAATGTGTGTGCATACCAAAATTGATGACTCTACTAATTGAAATGAGCTTTCCATTTATAATATAGGGGCAATGGATTGAGCATATTCAAAATTTGAAATAATTCTTAGCTGTCTATTCACAGTCAAAATAAGCATAGCAAGTTTGGTAACTCTAGCTACTTAAGATTTTTAAGTTATGCCTAAAAATAAAATGAAAATATCGATATTTATCGCTTATATGAATATGAGCTGAGAAGTCTAATAAAAATATTTATATTCTAGATCTTTAGATAAAGATAAAATGCCATATCAAATTTAAAGTTTCTAGCATTTGTAGTTTACGAGATCTGGCATTCTTAATTCTTATAAGTCTACTTGATGTGATATGTTATGCCCTATCCAATAGCCACCCAAAACTAATATGCCCTGAGTTTGCAATTAATTTCATTTATTTAACCCAAAAACCATTCGAAAACCCGACGAATTCATTTTGCTGATATTAATTTATGATCTCTAGCTATATGCAGATATGCATATAAATGTCAGCATGTGGCAAATACATTTATTTATAGGTGAAAACCAGAAGAGCAATAGACTATAGAGCACATACACCTACGTATACAGATGTATTCGCACACGTGTTCGGCTGTGCGGCTGCTGAGCAGTCTGGGAAAACAGGAAAATCATCTTCTTAATCTTAATTGCGGCACATTAGCACAATAAACCAAACGAATGGCCAGACATTATCATAAATAAAAGAGCAGGAGCCGACAGCCGCTCGAATACACCCCAGGATGTCCGGCCATATACATAGAGGCTGGCATATGTGTGGCTGAGCCTCCGCCCTCGAGGCTTTTATTTTCGCATCAAGTTTTTGCCTAGCTAAGTGCTAAAATATTATTATTATTAATAGAATGTCACAGCAGCTAGCCACGCCCAGGGCTGGCTGCCATGGCAAATATTCCAAAAAAAAAAAAGACAAGAGAAGGAAATAATATTAATGCATTGTTGCATGCCCCATAAAACGCTCGCCCACGCACCTATTTGCAATTAGTTCCCTGCATAATTGTGAAGACAAATGCATAAAGTTTATTTATAACAGGAATTTCCTATAATTGTCTCTGGACGGGGGTGAGTGGAACGTGCAAATGTTGCTTTGTGGCTCATATTGATTTGATGTCGAAGTCCCTGCTTGGGGCAGAAAAACTAACAATTACACCAAGCAACAAAGTTGTTGATCAGAGTTTTTACTTTAAGGCTAATTGAGTTGCCACAAAATATTACTCGTAACTTTATTATTACACTCTGCTACAAATTGTCGCTTTTTTCATTTTCAGCTCGAGTGAAGTGAAATGATTTTCAAACATTTTTTGTCTCTGGCGCCACTGAAACCTTTTTCAGTCAATCAGCTCACAATTTTTAATAAATTCAACTGAATTCAACTGAATTTCTTTTACTAGCTTAACGCTTCTGTTGTGCCAGCAGCAAAAAAGTTCCCTTGTTGCGCAGTGTTATTGGCAAACAGCAAATAGCAAAAGGATTTCGCTTTAACATACGTGCTTAAATTATGAAAAGCGAGCTTTAAGAATATTTTAATAAAATCATTTACTTTCAGCTGTGGTCAAATTTATATAAAATACAAAAAAAAAACAGACCAAAAAAGGTAGTGGCGCCAGGGTAGAGAGAGAGGGACAGGAAGAGTGGGGGAGAGAGAGGGAATAGAAAATTAGCTATAATAACTCTTACTCTAGATTCTTATTAAAGAGATAGAAAGAGAGAGGAGAGAGAGCAGGATACAAAATTTAATATCGATTTTAATCAATTTCATCGAAATAGAAAAAATTATCCATAGCTTAAAACTTGATCTATGCGTGTTATGTAAAGAACTATGAAGACTCTTAATCTTATATGCAGGACAGACAGATGGGCGGCGAGCAATGAAGAAAGACCTACCTATAAAGTCAAATCCATAAGTTCTCTATATAGAAGGACAGACGACAGAAAAACAGTTGTACGAAGAGAGAGACAGACAGATGGACGGATGCACAAGAGAAGCTATCGATGATTTGAAAGTCGAAAAGCTAATCCATAAAGTCTCTAAATCTAATAGATGGACAGACGGAAGGCCTTACGGATGGATGAGCAGACACACAGACGGACGGACAGACAATAATGCAAACAGTCTAATCTATCATGCTGAACAAGCTGAACCCATCAAGAGACCATCAAAGTGTACGGACTCGGCCACGCCTTCTTCTACCCATAACACACAAATCAACAAAAACCAATATGCCCGCTCCCATGGCTCGAGGGTAGCTGATATCAACGAGAATAGTTACGAAATTATTACGAGGCATATATGTTGTGATTAGACGAGTGGAGATGAGGTCACAGGCAGAGCCTTAAATGAAAATGCTAAGCGTATAAGTTATTGGCTTTTAACACCTCTTATTTGGGGTAAAAAAAGCGAGTTGGGAAAGCGTGTGGCAGTAGTGGATGGTTTTGGTCAACCTCGAAGTCACGGGGATGCAACATGGAAAACTATTAGCATTTTCAAATTTTAAGCGGATTAAGTTCCGAAAGGGACGAGCGACGAGCTCAGTTCAAGGCGAGACCAGTAAAAATAGGGGTGAACTGTGCCGGCCTATGTCCCATCTGGCTCGGGCCAAACTCAAACAAAAAAGTCTAGATGAGCCTTGTCGGCTTTTGCTGAAATTCAACTAATTTGCGGGCAGCCGAACAACTAGAGGAAAGGCGGGGGGAAATTAACCACACTAAAGCAAATAAACAAAAATATATCAAAATAAAAAAGAAGACGCAAAAAAAGTGAGAATATCTGTGAATGGATGGGATGCGAGAGTGTGCAGAGGGGTGCAGGGTGAAGGGTGGAGGGTGCCGGATAGAGGGTGTTTCGCAGAGACTGTTTACATTGCAAAAAGCATTCGAGTGCAGCGCAAACAACATCAAACAACAACAACAACAGCAACAACAATGGACAACAAACAACGCACAGATTGGTCATGCAACGCTGGTGGCTAGGACTTTCGGTTGCACGCATTTACCAGGCGACCTCATAGAGGTATGTTTATACGCGCTCACATCAACTGAAGGCAGTATATTGGTTTTATAACTCATGATATATATATATAGATATATATAGTATATATATCTGTGCCCGATCTCTGAGGGAAGCTCAGCGTAAAGAGTATATTGGGTTGCTGTGTGTGTCTAAGGCGAGTTAGTTCTTGACAATTTGTGTATAAATACTCGCTGAGACCTTGGTGAGGCCTTATAGAGCTATCTTAATATATGCTAACTTCACAACTTCACGTAAAGGCAGTGTATTGGCTTTCTGTGCCACATCTCTTTAGGTAGCAGCCTGAACCTAGGCAAGCTAGCAACATTAGACTTATTATATATATACTCACATATATCTGTCTCCGATCTCATAGATGTATGTTTATACACGCTCACTACAACAGCGAAGAGTATATTGATTGAACTAATGTAAATTCGCCTCTCAGCGTGTCCGTTAGAGACTTCAGACTTGGAATGTCTTAACTAAGGTAGAGTCTCCTCAGACTCCTCCTCTTGAAAGACTTGAAATTTGGCATCTGCATTTTTTACGCACGTGAGTCAACTATTAAAGAGTATATTGGCTTCAGTCAGCTTTCTCTCAGGCTGTCTGTATGAAAACTATTGTTGAATTTTGTTATATCTTGTCGAGTGTGTGCTCAACTGACCTCAGAGAGGCCTATTTATACTCGAGGGGTATATTGAGCTGGTGTAATGTTTGTCTGCCTGAGTGCAGTCAAATCATTTGGTCTCTACTGTGACTAGAGTATATACCCGCCTATACCCCGTTCCCACAAAAAGGCCGAGTTTATATAGCTACGTTCACAGTAGTCAAGGCAAGTCCGCTAAACTCTGTTGCTTTCAGAGTTTTATAGCTTGTACACTGAAATTCCTCTAAAGATGTTTCTATAGATCTACCTAATATCCACTCTAACTATATCGAAAGACATCACTACAGCTCACATTCACGAAGTTCGTAGCGCTCTACTATATAGCCTGTGAGTTCTTGCACAGTTTTTGAGTTAGGAGCGCGTATTCGGCAGTCAGTTACGCCCGCTTTGCTACTGGTTTTAATACTATCTGCAGCGTTGTCAGCCAGTTCTCTTAAGCCCATTGCCACTCTCTCCCTCTCTCACCCCACTCACTCGCCCCTCCTCTTCCTGGACTCTCTCTGGACTCGCTTCGGGCTGTTGTTGTCAATTGAATTGAATTGTTTTGCCTTTTTGCGCAAATGTGCGGCAATCAGAGCGCGGAGCGTGAAGGCATGTTTGTTTGCCGCTTGTTTATTTGTTTGCCTGTTTGTAGTTCTTCTCGCTGTTTGCCCTCAGCCACCCGCACCTCCATGACTTCCGGTATAGCCATTGGCCTACCCGTCCAGCAGCCCAGTAGCCCATATGCACCTAGTGCCAAGTAAATTGAAATCGACACATAATCCGACATTGGCCTCCTGTGAGTGCAGCTGAGTGCAACAATAACTTCAACTCACGCCCAAGGATAAGCTCTCGGAGAGAGCTCTACAAGTTCTCATAGTTATGCATTTTTAAACTGTGCAACATGAAAACTCTTTAAACTGCACAACAAAGATTTCAACACTTGAATCAACTGAGCTCATTCTGACAGCTTTTTATGGCATTAAACTGAAAGTTTATCAAATGTTAATTAAAACTTCATAATATTACATAATTTAAGCATTTTCCACAAGTCCCTGCATTACACTCTGCTACAAGATGTAACTTTGTCAAAGCAAACTTTTGTTGAACTGATAGTTAAAGCAATTTGCTTAAGAGAAGAGTAGCAACTGGAGAAAAGGAGATAAAAGATATATCTAAAGTGAACAGTTAACTTCTAGGTCAAGGTGCTCTTCCAGAAACCCTAAAATACGGGATAAATCTAGGCTTAGACAAAGTCCATTGACCTTAGCTGAACGTTACCAAGCCAAAGTTTTTCTCAAGCTCTCGATTAGAGCTGAACTGTGACCTTTTTCATATATGATATGGCATAGAGAAAGTCTCTTGATTCAATTGAGTGTTTTTCTTAAAGTAGCACAAGTTTAAATCAAAATTAAGTAAAGAATTATATTTGTACTATTAATAAAGTTAATTTTATGGGATAGTAAATGGCATGACATTATTGTTTAAGTATGCTTTAGTTAAGTTTGGTTAAAAAATCAATTAGAATGGCCAACTCAAAGCTGTGAGCCTCTAAAAGGACAGACTTTACTCAATTTATATGAAATATCAGTTCAATCAAAAAACTCTGAGCTCAACCTTAATCAATCTATCTACAAATATAACTAACTTTATGACTATTGTAGCATACATATAGGGCTTTCCGATTTGCCACGATAATTTTTTGAGTAATTCAAATGAAGCTTACGATTCTCATGAATTTTCTTTATGATTCTACCCTGTTTTTATTCAATCTATGCCATTAAATATTGCTAAGTTAGTCAACAACTAGGCAGGAGGCTAGATTCATGTATTAAAGGTCAAAGAACAGCTTTGAGTCCTTTTTAGCACGGGAAACGCTCTCCAAGGCAGCAGAAAGTTTGAAAAATGTTGAAATTAATTTCCATGACAGCTTGGCCCAGGTTGTAAACATATATTCCTTATAATTTCGTTACGTATTTTGGCTATTTTTGAAGCTTTTGCATAGCCAGCAAAAATTCGTGTTCCGTTTCTTAATTCACGACCTATGGACGCTGCAGCAGAATAAAGCGCAGATTGTGAACGTTTCGCTTTTGTTACTGCAACAACAACAACAACAGCAGCAGCAACGGCAATGGCAAAGGCAACAAAATGCTGACAAACCGTACGCTGTCTTCGTGGCAACAGTTGCCTTATCAGGTTGACCCGCGGCAGGGCGCGTGGGCTGAGGTTAGCGCGAATCTGTTTGGTTTTAATTACACGCAAGTCTGATCCACAGCGCCTGCTGTACTTTGATACTTCGCCACCTGAAACATGTTGGAGCTGGCGTTGCTGCTGCTGCCAACATGTTGCAAGCGAACATGTTGTAAGCGACGCTACCCCTTCAAACGCAAGTGTGTTCGAAGTGGTTGTCGTCTGACTGGGGAAATGTAAGACAAGCAAAGCAGCCAAGTCCTGCTGCTTGAACTGAATATTTAGACCACATAATATTTGCTATATTTGTGCTTAAAATACTATATAATTAGGATGTAATACACAAGTTATGACAAATATTTCATTTCCATTTAGATAACCTAGCTGCGATCGCTGTATGTAAGCCAGGCATCGCCCCTTAGGGCAAATTTCATACTGCTTGAATTCGCCGCATACTTAATTTGCCTCGAAACGAACCTTGGCCGCATGTCAGTTGAGAGCGCATCCAACACGTCGCCTTGTCGCTCAGTGACGAAGCCCATATTGGCATGACCGACGACAACGCTTCGGCAACACACGAAGCTTTGCCGAAAGGCGACCCGAACAAATAACGGTAATCGGCAGCACGCGCTCAACACTAAAGTGTTTAGTAGAAAGTGAACTCTTACACAAGGCGGACACAGTGAAACGTGGCGCGCGCGTATTCATGTATTAACGGTGCATGCTTAAAAGCAAGCTACAGTTAAAGATACCGTTACTCTAGCACGCTTTTATGCGTGCGATTGTGTGTGTGTGCTGTGTCTGTGCTTACAGCTGCTAAGATGTTGAGCGGAATAAGCCAAGTACTATGGACATAATAGAACAGCTTTTGCAAGTTAAGGAATAACTGTTAACTGATAACTGATAACTGATAACTGAAAACTGATAACTGAGAACTGAAAGTGTATAGAAAGTGCAAGTGTATATCGAAATTCCGAGTACCACCTATAAGAAAAGGTAATAAATATTTATATGACAGTGCAAACACTCATAATATATATATATGTATATATTCCTCGACTATTGAAAATCCTCTCGATTTTTGGCATGCCTCTTGACACTGAATATCACATTAAGGAATATAAACGTGTACGTGCTAAAGAGACAAAGCCAGCCAACCAGCCAGTCAGCCAACCAGCTAGGCAGCCAGGTCGTCTGTCCCTCTGTCCCGCTGTCTGTCTGACAGCCTACCAGTGTTTACATTTTATATTTTATGAGATAATATCCCCCAACACCATAAACACAAAAAGGCTGCAAAGGCAGCAATGTGCATTCCTTGGCCACATTTACTGTTGCCAAATAAATACAGCAACAATAACTGTGGCAATAAAAAGACGCGAACGTCTTTTGCAAAGAGGCTCAGACGCCAGCCACAAACTTGGCCAACAGACGTTGTAACAAAACCAATTTTCATTGTTTTGCGTTGGCTTAAGGCGGCGAATTGTGTTTCTTGAACGAGAATTTCCATTCAAGACGCAAAAATTGTTGTGCAAATGCCAAAACAGGAAAACCGAAAAAAAGAAGGCCAAAAGGGAAGCTAAACTGTGCGAAGTGCGAATAAACACATGCGTCGACGTGTGAAAAAGAAAATCAAGTAAGACTGACGTCTTGAGTCGGGTGTGAATGACTCCGAGTTACCCTCTAAACGAACACCAAGACAGAGCGTGGTCTAGTCGGAAGTGAACGACTTGGCAATACCCTTAACGCACAATTTTCTATAGAACTTTTATATGGCTAGGTGTGCATCTTAGATCCATACCTTAAATTTACTTATCGTCAGAGTTTCACATCTTTATAGATTATCTATTCAAATTTCATTTAGATTTTTATTTTTCTAGAAATCTTTAAATTTATGTTGACTTCCTATTTTAAGAAAGAATAGAGTTAAATATGGGTTATTCGTGCTTTGCCTATACTTTCAGAACACAAATGTATTACATTTTATTATCTTTAAGTCTAATAAGCTTTAAGGTGCCCTCAAAAGCGAAAATCTGATAACGATTTTAATCGATATTTTATTAATAAAAAAAGGTATCGATGAATTGAAATATTGTCTAAATATGACCTAGCTGAAAAATATAAAGTTCCTAGCTCCTAAAGGCTCCCAGATCCAAGTGTTCATAAAGCAACACAGACGGACAGCTGTAGGAACTGACTGACGGATGGACAGAGGCACTTTGACCCCAATCAAGCAAGCATCTATAGGTTCGGTCTAAGCTGCTTTGGCCTACATTCACATTCCTTCGCCACAAACATTATACCCTTTGCAATGAGGGTTAAGGGTATAAAAAGGGCAGCGAGCAATATGCGACTTTGTCTCCACTTGGATATTGCATGTACTGCGACGACTTTTATTCAATTCTGAGATGGCGATGGAGACCTCAGGCAAAGGATGTTTGGTTGGAAAAATGTCTAAGGAAATATTTTTGGTTGCTGACTCTAATAACGCCACCACACAGAGAAAGAAAGACAGAGCGAGATAGGCACACTCAGGACAGAGACAATTGCCAGAGATACATAGATATTTCCATTATGTTCTGTGTGGAATTTCGGGTATTCGAGCAAAATGCTTTGAGGAAGCGCACAAAATAATCCTTAATTATTATGAGAAGCAGCAAAAATTCCGCAATGCATTGCATAAATAAGTCGCTGCCAGCTGTTGGCATTAGCATTAATTTGAGCACCCGATTAGGCGACTCAATTTCGTTTTAGGAGCCTAAACCACATTAACGGACTATCGGGGGGTAGGGAGTCATGTTACAGCTAGCTGTCTGCTTAATGCAATTGATTTGTGTTGACACGTTTTTATTGTTTTACTGTTGGCTAGGACTCGACTCGACTCGACTCGACTGTCTCATGCCCAGTTTTAATTCCATTAGCCCAATCTTATGTATGGCATAGAGCAGCCTCAATCGCCTTTGTTTCGCACAACTCCAGAGGGCGGAGATGCTACACTGCCACACAGAAATTGATTGATAATCAATTGAGAGGATTTTCTTATGCCTATAACAGACGCCAGCTTCTTCTTTGCTCTGGCAATAGACCCAGTTATGCTCGCCCAAGAGAGAGGCAAAAAGAGAGTCTATTGGCTTTTGTGTACTGACTGACCTAAAGAGACTTGGGAAACTAGAGATTCCGATGTGGTGCTAGAGCTTCTATATGGTCTGATGTGGAGCTACAGCTATAAGAACTGTACCTCCTACATTCATATCTCTTAGGAAACTAACAAACCGGACAGACTCTATTTTCCACAGTCTTGCAGCTGTTGATTTCTCACTTAGTCTGCTTTCCAGTTCGACGAGTATGGGGCAGTCGGTTGCGCTCGTCTGAACTGTTCTTACTTCAACTGCCTGCGGTTTGGACTTGCTGCTAACATGATACGCTTTAATCTGGCCAAGGCAGCAAAAAAGAAAAAAGTAGAGAGAGAAAGCATATTGCAATGGTGCGTATGGGTTGGTCATGCCACAAGTTGTTTTCTGTTCTGGTTGTTGGTTCTTGGGGCTTGGGCTTCGGGCTTCGGGCTGGGGCTGGGAGTGGGTCTGGGTCTGGGTCTGGGATGTTCCTTCCTGTTGCTCTGCCAGTTTTCTTTCGTGCCGCATTAAGTGCTTTAAGTAATTTATAAACGCCTTTTGCAAGGCACAACACAAAGGCAATAACAACTATATTGGATTGGTTTTTTGTTCTCTCGCCTTTTACTTTTTTCTGTTCGCCTTTTTTCATCGCCTGCTTAAGCTGCCCTTTACTATCTGCCTTGTAATTGTTGTGGCTTTGTTGTTGGCCGTCAAGAGTTTTATTTGTATATGTGTTAATCTAATGCGATTAGTCAGTTAACTAGCAGCATATGTTCAACCACTAAACATCTACAATTTCGGAAGTAGCACAAATAATTTTGTACACGATTCGGATTCGATGTGTGGAGGGCTGGGGCCACTTTAATTTCACAGCCTATTGTGGGATCGACTGTGAGCTCATCTTTAATTTAATTGTAGTGTTGCTTGTTCACTGAGCATGCAGCCAAAACTGATTGACAGTGGGAAGCTGACTCCATTTGCCTGTGTTGCTCTGTCTCTGCTTGGCTTGTCTGTCCTTGCGTCTGCATCAATCTCTGGAACTATGAGAGACATAGACTTGCAATTTAAAATTCTTAATCTTGTTTACCTTAACGTTGCAAAAGCTTAACATTTTTAAATATTAGCTCACTCTCATTCTCTAATATCGATAAATATCGATACATTAAGTTGGTTTTATAGGCATAACTTAAAGAGCATCAAAGTTAGAGATATCAATTTTGGTATGCCGCTTTTCCTAACGAATACACGGATTGTATCTGTTTCAGAATTTAGATACGTCATAGTCAACTTCCAAAATTTGCCAAAAATAAATATATTACAATTAATAGATTCTTGATATTTGACATGAGCAAACATTTTATTGACATCTTCATGTGCTGAAAATTTCATTAAGATCTGACAGGCAGAAGCTGAGTTCAATCGGACTATTGCTCATGATGGGGAGCTACGAGCGCAGCTGCTGTTAGCAATGCACTTGCTCATGCTGTGTGTGCATGTAAGCAAGAAGAAGCCTTTAGCATATCTCCCATATCACACTGAATTGTGTTAGACGTAATATAAATAGTCAGACTTGGTTTTCGGTTTCACTACAACTCAGGCTGTAGTTGCAATAACATTTTTAATTAAATTTCATGCCGACTTTTGAATGTCTTCGAAATGCTTGTGTGCACGGCCATGATGGGCATTTATCTCCTAGAAGTAGATACACGGAGTGCAGGAAGGAACGAAGAAAGGAAGTTAGGCAAATGTCTGCTGCCAGTGGCAGAAGCAATGCCTTGGCTACACGGCCACACAGCCACACAGCTACACAGCTACAGAGTTGCCTGTCATTATTTGTAATATTTGTTAAAGCTGAGCAGAATATTTAGAGGCTGTGCCCAAACAGAGTAAGAGAGGAAAAGAATAATTTGCCTACAAAGCAGAAATGTTTGGCAACTGAGAATGGCATTTGCTGCCTAGCAGTAGGTCGGCAGCTGTTGGCTTATTTCTGCTGCTGCTTCTATTTCTGCTTCTGCTACTGCTGCTTCTTATATTTTTGGTAATGTTTAAGAAGGTAACAGCAGCTGGAGCGTTTTCATTTTGAACTTCTTGCCCGAGACAAAACAAGTTATTTACTTGCAAATTGTTGGCTATGAACGTTTATAGCCTGTTGCCTAATTTGCTGGCTTATAAAAGTGGATATGGCCGGACTTTAAGAACTGGCTCAGGCCTCGACTTTCACACGCACACACTTCTAGCCAATTTTTCAGCATTTTTTCTTCGCTGTGCTTTCACTAATTTTGCGTCTTTTGGCTGCTGACAGCTTCGAGGCTAAGAATTTTCCATGTTGGGAAACTTTGCGCTGCCAACAAATCTTTGTCGGGGCAGGTTTTATTTACAAAAACCAGCTGACGGATTGGCAGACAACTTTTCTATTCCTCCAGCTCCTCCTACACACACGCACACATAGATACACACACATATATATATTTATATATATATGTAAATCTTTTTATTATAGAAATGTGTTTTGCACTTTCTTTTGTTGCATACTTTTTGGGTCCATTGAAAAGGCAACTTTAATTTATGAAATTTATGTTTTATTCCCGCTTTTGTTGCGCAACTCTATTGTTGCAGGAAATCGTCTCGAAATAGTTGTGTTTGCATTTAGATTATTTTCCCAGCACATTTCTATAGCCCAGAAGTAAGCCTCAACGAATGCTATTTAACCTTTTTTTCCGAATTGCCGTTATTGTGAAACTGAAAAGGTTTGCAAGGCACCAACCAAAACATAAACACAAATGCGCACCTTCATTTCCTTTTAGAGTTTTCTTTCAGCTCAAATATATAAAATTTTGCTAAGATTTTGGTGAGCTTAACAAGTTTTTGGCTTCTCTGAAAAGCAGTTAACACAACAGTTTTTTTCTCAAGTGCAAATTACTTTAATGTTCACTCAGTGATTTCAAGCTGAACATTTAAACAGAACTCTTTGAAAATAATAAAGTTTAGCAAAGTATTTAACGTCTATAGCCCGAAGTCATTGAAAATGTGTCAATAGGACTTAAGAATTTAGCGGAATTGAGGTAGTTGGAGACTTGGTTTAATTCACAGAAATCATTGACTTTTAAACAGCTTCTATGTATTCCATATTTTGTGCCTGTCGAGCTATTCTGCTATCTTTTCCCACCTCTAAAAACTATCAATTATATTTATCAACATTTCAGTTCTTTAAGCATATCTAGAACAACCAGAGTCAACTATATGGCTATATAAACTCTATTAAAATATACACACACTTGTAGTAGTAATTGAAATAGGCTCATCTAAACAAATTATGAAAAAACAATTGAGAGTGTTCCAGTCGGGAGTGCCTGACTTGGAAATGCCCGAACGCTGCGCTGATACACAGATAGACACACGCATACACACATGAGCACGCGAACAGAAGGGGAGACGAGCATGGCTAGAACGACTCTGCTTGTTGTCCTGATCAAGAATATATATACTTTATGGGGTCTGCTGTGCTTTCTTCTGCCTATTCCCATTTTTAATGAGCTCAGAGCTCAGAACTCTCAACAATAGAAGATCTATTCATGTGCTGCAAACAATAAAATCCAAAGATATTCAATGAATTCATCGAGTATGGAAAGAAGGCACAAATAGTTGTTCCCTATTCAGACATGTAGGCACATAGCACATAGGCTTAAGTATGTGTAATCGTAAGCTGGTCTAGGATATATCCTAGTGCAAATAGCAAACAATGCAAAACACAGAAATTGTGAAAGAATAAACCCAATCTCAGCCGGAAAATTGAGGGCAGCTTAAGCTGCAGACGCAAATCAAAAATAATTTAGTAAAATTGAATGAAATTGCCGATAAAAGAGTGAGCGAGGGCGGAGAGAGGGAGTTTATATATGTAATAAATATTCTTATTATTATCTCTGCCTTGGCAGCCATGAGCTGAGCTAGAGCTGCGTCGTGAGCTGCTTCGTGTGCATTGAGTTGAAATCAAATTAAACTCAACTTAAATTCGAGGCGTGCTAGAAAATTTGTATACAGCGCGTCTTATTTATGGGCTTCGTGTGCGTGTCCCTGTCGCAGCCCTAGTCTGAGGCTCTCGACTAAAGGTAACTCTGTGCCGTAATTATTAATATGCAAAATTGGGGTTTCACGATTCGTTAATTAAGTTTCTGTTGCTTTAAGAGTGTTCATTAGTTTAGTGAAGTGCGAGTAAGTCAGCCCGAGTTGAATCTCGTAGGACAATTTGCCAAGATACTAACAAGAAGTCTGTGGGGCACAAACTTCTAATTTCATTAGACCTATCTGCCTCGGTCTCCCCCTCTCTTCCTTCTCTCTCTATCTATTTGGCAACGTAACGAAAATCAGCCATCGATGTCGAAACTTTCAACTTGTGGCCATTAGCTGTGCCGGAAGGGCCACACATACAATTTATTTTATCGATGCGGCAATAAAACAAATGGCGCACATACTTCTGCCCGGCTCAAGCGTTCAATATATAGAGTACAAAGAGTCGACAGAACTCGGCCAGCCTTTCGCTTTGGCACAAAATCAAAAGCAATAGAAGCATTAAGATTTACTGATATAATTTGTACGCACTCAAGCGTCATTAAGGCGGCTAACAGAGTACACAAAGACAACTTGAACAAGTGAGAGTGTGCCGGGCTAAATAGGTGTAAGCGACTGGGAGTTACCCTGTAATGTATAGCTATTATAGATAGATATATATAGATATATATAGACATAGATAACTGAGCTATATGTCATATATAGAGCCTAAGTCATGGAGTGTTTGATATACGCTCAAATAGCAAACGCTTGATATCGATTCTTATCGATTTCGTTGTTTGATATCGATAAGTAACAGCAAACTTGAGTTACCTGCACTATTTCTAGTCGAGATTGAAGGCTGTTTACGTAAAGATGAACAGACATATAAATGGAAGATCTTATGGATGCCGCAACGACTGTTCCTCCACGTCTCCAATAGCCTGTTACAAGTTCAACTACAAAACCAATAAGCACTCTACTTGCATAAGCATATAAAAAGTGAGCTGAAATGAATATTAGTAAAAGTTTGCCCACATAGCGGCGCAAATAGCACAATGTATTCGATGGAAAAAAGAAACTTATAATTGAATATTAAGACACTTTGGCGTTTAATGCGGTAATTATAGTTAATAGCAGCAAGGAAGTCAACGCTGTTTGAGGAGAGGAAAAAGAAAACCCAGCGACAAGCAACATGGCCGCCAAACAGCGAAGGCAAGTCTTTGGCATGGCCAAGAGCTATCCATGCATTGTGAGCGGCACAAGGGTCCTACGACGTGTCTGGTGCCTGACCCCAGCGGGCAAAGCATTTAGCTAACGCCTAAGTAGCAAAGCAAGCAACAGCTTTTGTGCCACACACACACACACACACACACACCCATGCTCATGGAGGGAAAGTTTATGAAAACTACTACAACAAAAGCGAGAAAAGAGAACAGGAAAAGCGTTTAACAAGTGCTGCTGACAACCAGTACAAAGTCTTGCAGAAAGTTTCCATGCTCCGAAGCAAGTGAATTCATCACGTGGCATGTGAGCTGCGAGTTGCGAGTTGCGAGTTGTTTGCCTAAGCAAGATAGCCGCAAGGCTACTGCTGAGTGAGTCCTTAACATACGCCCCATTCAGAGCAACTGCGATTGAAATTTCAATTAATTAACTCGCAGCAAGTGAATAAATACATAAGAGGCGCATTACACTAGCTGCTTTCTTAAATATATTTCCACTCTATCCGAAGAGAGAGAGAGAGAGAGTATACCCTCATCTGGAAGATCTAGTAATTACTGATTTGCAACGTGGTCAATAAGCGTTGGAAGAGTCGCGATATATTATATGTATAACAAAAGTAAAAAATTAAAAGAGCTGAAATGAGGATTGTTCGACTAGCAGATACCCTGAATTTGCTACTATTCAGGGTATCTCCTAGTAGCAAAGAGTTTATGTACAACAAAAGTAAACAAATCAAACGGCTTTTTTCGGGACTGCCCGACTATGAGCTACCCTGAATCTTGCGCAGAGCTGCTAAGCACAAGCACGCTTTCTGCCTATGAATGGGCTGCTGCTGCTTTTCTTCCAGATGAAATTTATTCATCATATTTTATGATCAGAATGAATAAGCATTCATATCACAAATCGAAATTAAATAGCAAATACTCAAGTTATATTTAGGCAAAATTTAAGATTGTTTATTTTCGGCAACGAGTTCCATCTTTGGCCATCTCAGTAATAAAATTCTTGAATACTTATCCATAGTTGTTATTTCTACTAATCGAGAAGTAGAAATGATGCAAAAATCAATTTGAAATACCAAATTGAAGCTCAGGTTTATTTCAGCGAAATAGATTTCCAAATGAAGAAATTTTTTCCAATTTTAATCAAGAAAAATTTACTAAAGCTGAAGTATCTAAACCTGCCTGAAAAAATAAAATGAAAAAGAAAAAGTACTAGAATTAAAGTTGCTTGAAGCCAAGCAATTTAAGCTTGAATTTTATGTTGAATCTCATTAAAATTGTCATGGAAATGATATGCACTGAGAGCATGTCAAGTTGAAGTCTTTCAGAGTTTTAAAGGAAGAAAAGTGAAAATGTTATTCCTTTCTTTTCTCTTCACTTTCCCTCACTCTAACTCTCTCTCCCTCTCTCTCTCTCTCTCCGCCGAATATTGATATGTAAAGCCAATCTGACAAGCTGATCTACAAGTTGTTCGTCAAGCTAAACAGTTTCTTTGCCAAACACAATTTGTCAAGTGTCACTGTATGTCGTGCACTTTGAGCTCGAGCTGTCGCTGTGGCTGTAGCCGTAGCTGTAAACAAAAGGTGAACATTGTCTAACTGTCTGGGCGTGACACTTGCCTATCCTATACCAGTCCGCTCGCTCGCTCAATTTGCGTCGTCAGGTGTGACAGGTGCGCGGTTATTGTGCAGGCAATGTAAATTACAGTCCTCAGGGCATTTCTTGCTATTGGCTATTCGGTAAGGAATCGTTGAAGAACTTCTTCACACACTACTCGAGGACAAGGCCTGTCTGTCTGTCTGTCTGTCTGTCACTGAAAATTAATGAGTTGAATGGAATAATTACACTGTCTAGCCCAACCTGACTTTTCCTATCTGACTCCATTTGATGGGGCTTCAAATGTGGCTCAGCCAGTCAACAGTTCTGGCCAAGTTCAAGGCCTTTGATAAACAATTAATTAAATTAGCTCTTAGTATTTATATCCTGCAGCCATTGAATATGGAAATCCTTAATTCTTTCATTCAATTGAAACGGGCAGAAAGAGGCGTGAAGGTTTTATTGAGCCTAAGTCTGTCTGTCTGGACTGAGTTCTGTTCCATCAAAGTTGAATGAAGACTTACTTAAGCTCAAGTTTAAATTTCTTTTAAATGTCTTCTAATAAAATCTAGAATCAGAAATCAGTTTATTGCGACTACGCTTCACTTTTCTCATAGCTTTGTCCACTTCCTCAACATCTGAAAGACAAAAGGCACTTCGGGTATCTTTTAGTCAGTCATTGCCGTTACAGAGCACCGTTATTTGCTTGTGTTTATCCAACTTATTTAAGCAAAAAGCTTTTATATTTTGTTTTATACTTCCATACCCGAGGGCAGTTGACATCGAAAACGAGATTTTATCTCTAGATTTGCTTAAACTCATTCATTCAATTATAAATTTTATTTTTGTTTATTATGCATCTCTAATCTTTTCTTTACTTTACGCTACATTTAAGTTGCAATTGTTTTCAATTGCTTAATTAGTCTCAAATAACGAATATTCGTTTTCATTGAAAGCCTTTGAAGCTTCCTAAACAAAGCACTTTTATGCCCTGGCATAAATTTAATATAATTGCTGTTTTTTCTAGATTTTTGGTTTTTGTTTGATTTATGGATTTTGCAATTTTTTGTTGCATTCGTTGTTTTATTACAAATGTCGTTCAATAACAGTTTTTTTCTCGATTGCGGAGCTCAGCAGGTTGTCAAATAACGAATTGGTCAAACGTCCAAAGCAATTTAGAAAATAAATTTGAACAAAGTTTCATTTTTATTTAAATACTATTTGATCTGTTACGTGCATATATATATATATATATATATATATATATATATATATATATATATATATATATATGTATATATTTCTATATATATATATAAAATTTGGCAAATTTAAAAGCTGACAAAGTTTCACTATCAAAAAAGGTTTTCTGAAATGCTGCACCCGATTCTGAGCTGACAATAGTCCTTTAATGAGACATACTTATCTAAGAGTTAAAAAACATAGTACTTTGAGTTCATTGTGAGCATTTGCAACATCAAAGTCAAATCGTTTGTTCACTTTACTGAACACCTGTGCTAACTCCTGCCATTTACTGCCTCAACTTGTCCTCCGTCAGATGACAATATCACGCTGAAATTTGAAAGGAAGTTTGAAGAGCAAAGTTAGTTCTTTCAGATTAGGTTTTCTATGGCAAAACATATTTGTTTGTTATACATTTTTGCATTTGTAGACAAACATATTTAGCCATTAGAGTTTCTCTGACTGCTGACGTCTGGACGTTTCATAGTAGAGCTGCTCTGTTTGTAGATTCAACTTCAGCATGGAGTAGAGTTTATATCTTGCTTACCTTCATCAGGGCGCCATTCGTTGAAGTTCCGAAGGCATTTAAATCCATTCTGATTAATCTCAAGAGGAAATCTTTCAAGCATCTTCAATGGCGACAAATTGATCTAAGCTTACACACCCAAACTGAATGAACATATCGCAAAACCAATATACTCTTTTCACTTCTTAAGCGAGCATGTAAATCCATGCAAAGTTTCTTTCTCTGCTGCTGGGCCTGTGATGTGAAAAGTCATGTGAAAACTTTTCATGTGAAATTTTAACAAAAAATCTGTCTTATTCAAGTCCTCAGCCCAATACCCATCATATGTTGACTGTAATGAGGTATACCTAAAAGCTTTTGCAAGCTGCAAATTGCATGAGCATAAAAGATAATTGATTTGGTCGTAAAAGATAGAGCAAAGATCTCAAATTACCTCGATTATAGTGCGCTCTATAAATGAATTTGGTTGGGTCAAAGGCTTGGCCAAGTTATTATATTATATGTCAGGAATGGCTCCATGGCTGCAGCTTTGAGAAAGTCATTCACTTTAAAGAAATCTTTAATAAGTGTGCAGCACATCGCATAGCTCAGCAAATTTCATGACAAGCACTGAGTGTGTGTCGCTTGGCTACAAAACTTTACAGACTTAGTACTCAGAGCTGAAGTATGTGAAAGGCATCTCCCGCCCTCGCCCTCTAGGCCAGCTCGATGGCATCTCTCTATGGCATATGGCGACAGCAGCAGATAACCTTTTGAGCCAGCCAAATACTTGAAAAACTGTTGCACTGCAACTTGTGCACATTCGTTTGGAAAATTTTAATAATCTTCTATCAGTTCTTCATATTAAAAAGTTCTTAGACTCGCATATCTACGAGGCCTATCAAAGCCGCACGCATTGTCGCTGAACTTTGAACTTTTAACCTCAGCGGCGAGAGTTGAACACCATTAGAAATCGTCTCGATATCACATGCTCTGCCTGGTGTCCTTCACTCGCCAGGAGCTGCTAATGCATTCATAGGCTGCTGCACAGCTCAGTGAAGCTGCGTCAACGTGATTGCAGCAGAGCATGAAATGAGCTCTGCTTTGCTTATTTATTGTCTTCAGACTGAGGCAACAAGGCTCTGCTAATTACGCCCGTTCATGAAGTGAAAAGGAGTATATTGGATTTGGTTAGCCTGCGACTTTGATGTGAGTTTGGCTGCAGACTTGAAGCTTGAAACTTGTGATGTCAAGTGAAGCCGTGTCGGTTAAGCTTGTGGCAAATTGGGAGTTACTAAAACAAGATACGACATGGTAGATGAAGAGTTGACATTTTGATGGATATACTCGAGTATATATATATGTGTGTAGGCAAGCGAGGGACTTGGAGGTCCTGTCTACTCAAGTAGTCATACCTCTTGCATGCGCATGCAAGCAGCGCGTAGATAGGGACTAGACTACCTTTCGCTTAAGAAAATGCTCAGTTTATATAAAGCGACATCTATTGGGGGATTCTAAAATTGTGAAAAAAATATATACTTCAGACTTTAACAGAACTTGAAAGTCAAGCAACTGAGCTGCTGTTTAAGCTTCTACACAGAACGAAGTCAGACAACTCAGTTGAGCTCGTCTATAAATTGAAGCAATATTATACACAAATGACCCTTTTTAAGGGCGTGGCATATCTTTAATTAAGCTATGCAGTTTTTGTGGCACGAGCGAGTATCGAGCAGTCGATAATCCAGCAGACTAAAAAAGACAGATTAAAACTCAACTGCTTAAATCGAATCTGAGCCAAGCTCCACTAGCGCAGCGCTGTTCCAATTTGCTCAGTGACTTTTTTCGAGTTTTGTGTGTGTTGCGCAGGCGGCGAGGGGTCTGAACTTGTTTGCCATTTGTTTGTCTAGTTTACAATGCAATTAACCCATTTTAAAGTTTCGGCTGTCGGCCACAGCAAACTGACTGACAAAAGACTTGGCTTTTCCCTTCCGTCTGTTTCTGTTTCGCCTTTATCCACGTCCCACTGGGGCCCATCCTGTGTCAGCGTCTGCTGGCAGAAAATCAGTTTAACCAGCAAAAACTGATTGCGCAGGCAACTTGTAGCTCGCAATTATACCGCAAAGTGCAATTTATAGGGCCAAAAGGACCAAACGGAACTTGGCCAAAAGCGAAAGTCACCAAAAAGTTAAGGTTAGATAGCAAATGACTTGAACGAAAATTCCAAAACCAACTGCAATCGCACGTAAAATGTTAATGAGAAACACTTAAAGATGATGCGACCAGCAGTAGGAATATTCATCTCAGCAGCAGCGTCCGAGGAGACAAATGCTCTACCAAAGCATTTCAACTAAATTTGTTAAGGCAGAAATCAAAGTCAAGATCTTTGCTGGAGCAATAAGTCCAGCGACTGCCCTGTGAGACGGTGTCATAAATTAAAGCTAAACCAAAATTACGCGCACACAGCATGCGGCCTATGATGTGCAGTATATAACAGGCAGGCCCTGTAGGGAGTGCTCGACTAGGAGATACCTGTAAGCCAGCACAGAGCTGTACCTTTAAGCTTAAGATACTGTCAGTATGCATGCGGACACAATAACATGCCCACAAGCAGCACTAGCTGTTTGGTCTTCATACAGGCATCCTCTGTAAGAAATGAACTGATTGAACTCGGGTTCTAGATGTGCGAACCTAATGAAATTTTGAGGGTATAAAAAGGATTTAAAAGTGTCGATATATACAAAATTTTAAGACTCTATCAGCTATTTTTTTCGAATTCTGAGGAAATTAGCAAAATTATTAAGACTCAGCAAATGTTATAAGTCTGACATTTCTCTAAGCGCATCTATATACCAAATTTTGTACATCTATCATTAACATTTTTCAAGTTATGTATAAAAGCCTGCTGGAAATATCGATATTTATCGATATAATCAATGTGGCATGAGGTATCGAAAGAAAGTCTACGATATTTACAGCGTATAGTATACAGGATTAAATATATCAACGCTGAAGTCTTTAGCTTTTATATTTCTTGAGATATATGCATTCGCACAAACTCAAGAATATCTAAACTTGGATTCAGCTGTTGATTCTAATCAAGTCCATGTATGCATTTTGGCATCAGCCGCACCCCTTTCTGCTGCCTGCTACATACACTCTCACAAAACCAATATACCCTATTCAATTTCATGCTTAAAGCTGTACAGGGTATATAAATCTGTAGGCCATGCAACCATAAAACTGATAACCTTGGCCAACAGCAACATAGAGTAATGTTGAACCGTCTAAGATGACAATGGCCAATGGACAATGGAGGCTGGCTATTTGTAGAGTCTCCCGCTGCGTTGCCTCCTTATATGGCAGACAGGACGATTTTGTTTATGACTCTTTAGCACCACGTGATAAAAGCTTTTTCGGCCTGCAGAAGACCAAAGGCCGGCATATATAAAAGCTTCTAACTTCCTGCTGACCTCCGTTCCTATAAAATACCTTACATCATTTTGAGTAATTACATGGCTAGCACAGACACACACAGATATATACATATATATACATACATCTGTCTGTGTGTGTGTGGCAGCACCTCGCTTCGGAGCTGTGCAGCGTACGAAATAGATACAAATATTTTATTGCTCCTCGAGGACATGAAGCGACGGGAGAGAACCTTGCGCCGCCTCGGGCTATCCATGGCAATAATGAATACGATAGATAATTATATACATGACGTCCTCTTAAACACAAGCGCAGTGACTTTAATGGGTTTGCCAACTGCACGGGGCCCGGCCGCTTCATAGACTGTAGACGGTTCGGTTCCTTCAGTTATATCGACTCGGCTCGGCACGGACTAATCTAAATTTATAACTTTATTTTTTATGAGCAGTCGCGTCTTGCCCGCAGCTCCCAACTTCAAGCCACCCAAAAAAAAAAAAAAAAACAAGTAGCGACTTTTACAGCTTTAAAGCAATTGCAATACCCTGTACTCATAGGAAGTGGGATAAACGGGTTATACTGCGATGAGTCATCGGCGTTTTGGTATGAACTTTACAATCTCGAGGACTACAAAAGCTAGAGACTTGAAGCATTGCATCTCTTAGCTGTAGTAGTTTCTTCATTTAGAACCTAAAGCTCGTACCAAAATTTAATCCATCCATTTCTCATAGTTTGAGCCTGTGGGAAGAGCAAGTGCAGTCAGCGTTGTCACGCTCACAGCTGGACTGTTCGGTCAGGGTATGTGCTAGTCGGGCACAAGAGCAGTCTGAAGCTTTTTTGCCGTTTATGGTTTTGCGAGTCACTGTGTTTTTTTTTGCCCTGCTCGAAAGTGATAATGAAATAATTTGAACTTTTTTGTTTGCTTATTTTTCTTGGGTTCTTGGGCTGTGGGTAAGCCCACAGCCAAGGGTCACACATGCAGTGGCCAGCGTTTGTCCCTGCTGCTTGCCCATTACAAAAGGCAAACTCATTAAATTATGTAAAACTTTGTCTTTAAATATGACAGCAGAGCAGAGTAGACCATGGCAGACCCAGGCAAGGGCTTGTGTGCATATATGAGTATGTCCTTAAGAGCAATTCGTTATTTGACTATGAACTTTACAGTTAAAGTTTCGTTTACTTTGCTCCTCATCTCCGTCGGGCGTTTACTTCCCCCTAAACATGCGCTGCACTTGCTTCTTAAGCTCTCTTTCAGTTTGCACTCTGGGGATTATTAAAAAACAAGGCTTGTCTGCGTAAATAAGCTTGTTTGATAAAAGTGATGACATTTTTGGAGTGTCAATAAAAATACTTTAAAATTAATATATTGATATTTAAAGCTACCTTCAAAAATATCTATGAATATTTATGAAAATCTCTGATAATTTTAAATATTTGTCTAATTTTTTTTAAACTATTTTAAGGTGTTCTTTTTACTGAGAGCTGAATGTATCGGACAAGAGTGGAAATATTTCTAAATATTTTAAAAATATTTTTAAAGAAAAACATACGAAAATATTTATAGATCTCTCAAAATAATTCCAAAATATTTTGAGGTTTTATAAAAATAAGCTTTTGAGTAATTTACAAATATTTTTAGATATTGTAAATATTCTTTTAAATATCCTAAACATTTTTCAATATTCTGAAAATGTTGTTATATGTTATTGAATATTTCTGCATATTTTAAAAATTGTTTTGAATATTTCCCAAATTATTTTTGATATTTTTAAACAATTTTTTATTATATATATATGTGCAAGTTTAAAAAGCTTAAATTAAATTAATAAAATATATTTTTTTCTCATCTATTTTTAGATAATTGCGAGACGTTTTAAACATTGTGTGGAACCCTCGAAGAGAAAAACGAAAGTGATGTTATATGTACTTGAGAGTTACAAGTGAATATAAAAGAACATTTGAGCAGAAAGAAATAAATTTAATTAAAATTTGAGTGCTAAAATAAAGTAAGGACTTAAAAAACAAAAACAAAGGACAGAAGACAGAAGACGGCGCTCGAGTATTTCATAAACCATATCAATTACAGTTGACACAGCTCGAGACCACTTCAAGCAATTACAAGCAAAGGCTGCGACTGCGTCTGCTTCTGCGTCTGCTTCTGCGTCTGCGTGTGCGTATGCGTTTAGCACTGGCAAACGCGAAACAATGAGAATCATTTTACGTAGCATACGTCGCGGGAATTTAGCGACTTCCTCGACGAGCCAACGCCCCCGCAAAATGAATTGTTCCATTTTGATTGTAATTAGCCTGGGCTGGTTGCTACACGCGCATTGCTATGCCGATGCTGCCATTTCGAATCGAGGTAAGTAGACACAAACGCGCCATCTCCCTTCCACACTCTTTCGCGCTACCTCTCCCTCTCGCCCCAGCCTTGGCTTGCCTGAACAAAAGCTGCTTCATGCCACTAAAAGCATGAGTGCCCGCTGGCATTTTAGGTGAAGTTAGGGAGCTGGAAGTGATGCCAGCTCTGTGCCGCAGCTTATGCATTTAACGTGTACAACTTTATATATGATATATATATATATACATTTTTTTCATACTTGTGTCTGTACAACTCTTCACTCCCACTAGCTAATATACCCTGTAAACTAGCAATGAAAACAAAATTGAGTAAAGTTGTTTAAATTAATGCAACATCTATGGCATCTTCCAGTGTAGCTTCCTTATAAATTGACTCTATAATAATATAATATAATATTTGTTTATCCTAAATTTTTAAACTTCAAATTCATTGAAAATTGACTAAGTGCCCAAAGGTTTCAGCCATCAATTTCATATTAACTTTTAAATTTTAAATTTTAACTTTTTCTACTTTAATTCAAGTCTGGAATTTTCTCTTCTGCTTGCTTTTCAAAGACATTTTATGTTTGATATTTTTATAATTCTAATTTCTATACTTTAATTTCCTTTATTGAAATTTCAAATTTCCTGCCTGAACATGAAATATACAATTTATCTGCTCTTAAAACATATATAAGTATCTTACAGCTTTATCTAAATAATCGAATATCTTCATATTTTATTTCTAATAGTAAAGCTGAAGGAAGAAGTTGTATAACCTATATATAAAAATCTATATAATTGCTTCTATGTAAATAGGTAATACCCGGCATGCCAGGTATCTCCCAGTCCATCATTCCCATTGGGAAATTTGCAATTTGTGCTTCTTTTTCCCCTGCCAGAAGCACTTTCAACCGACGTTAGTTGCATTTATGTTTTTGCATAATAGAAAATACGCGAGCACGCATTTCGCAGAGCTATCGCGAGCATATTTAAATGCTAACTAAATCCGTGTGGCGAGGCCCTTGAGCACGTTGCCCTAATCGCTCTGAACCGAACCGCAATGCTTGAGCTGAGTAACCATGAAAAAACATTAAAAGTTCGCTTAAGTACACAGAACGCAAAGCTCTGACCGACACAAAAAATGCTGAAGAAATGCTAGAAAAATTTAAGAATCTCAGACAAAACGTAACAAATGTTTCAACAAATTTGCCTGCCTGCCAGCCAGCTGCGAACCGGAACAGCTGCCAAAATGCGATGAACTTTCAATTTGAAAGTTTATAACAGGAGCCGAACCTGTGGCCCAGCAGCCGGAACCGGGCAGCCAGTCGCAAATTGCAAATTCTTGAAACTATGCCGAGAGAAATGCTGGTTACATTGCGCAAATAGTTTGGCTTATCTTGGCCGCAAGTTTATCTTGGGCGACGACTTTGCTTTGCTTCTATTAGGCAATGAAAAACACAAAATAAATTGAAAGTTCAGGTGTGTGCGACTTTAAGCATTAAATCTGGACAGCCCACCTGGCTAGGTAGCTGGCGGGCTGGCTGGC
Source organism: Drosophila hydei (assembly GCF_003285905.1). Classification (NCBI taxonomy): domain Eukaryota; kingdom Metazoa; phylum Arthropoda; class Insecta; order Diptera; family Drosophilidae; genus Drosophila; species Drosophila hydei. The sequence goes on from NW_022045849.1 coordinate 1,292,183, forward strand.
TGGCTGGCTGGCTGGGCTATAAAAACAAATTCACATGCCAGGGCCATATTTTTTGCCTTAGCAACTTCTACAAAAGCCGAGCAACCAATCGATAAATTTAAGAGCCCAACATTTGTCTCCATTATCGCAGAAATCCAAGGCAAACGCGCGTAAAACAAAACAACTGAAGGCCATTGCAGACGGGCCTAACTGATTGCATAATACTCGCTGGCAAACATAGCAGGTGAATCTATAAGAGCTGCAGTTGCGTAGCCACGCCCACAGCAGATGTGTATCTACAACATTTGCTACATCTATAGAGCAACAAGCAACTTATATATAACAAGTTATTATCTGAAGAGTCAGACACTTCTCAGAAACTGGAGCTGCCCCTAAGGAACCTTTATATATAAACTTTTGAGCTGTCATTTACTTTTCAGAATATATATTTTGAAATTCCAAATCTCTAACTTGCACAGCGCTTAAAAATACTTCTCAGCTGACAAGCTTACAGTAGGCTTAAGCTAAGTCCATCTAAAGACATTTCCAGACCAGTTTATACAGAAAACCCATATACCCATCCCCACTGTATGAGCGAGTATCACACGAAAAAAAAGAGAAATATGTGAAAACTGCGAAGCGCATAAAAGGACCATCGATGCGTGGCGCAGCATGGAATTGCCAACGTTTTTTCGTCAACCTGTAGGCGGGAGGCGTGTCTGTAACAATGGCACTGAAAAGGCGTGTACTCTGCGAAAACAAAAACACACAACAATAATAGACGTGCACACACACACACACCAGCATAGCCGCACACACGGAGAAGTGAACAGCAGCAGTAAAGGTATATCACAGCTGGAAATGTGCCTTTGTCACTGATCATAAATTTGTGAACTAGCTGCGTGAGCGTGAGTGTCATGCCCATTGCGAAAGTTCTCTATTGTTCTTGAGTGCAAAGGACACGGCAATAAAACGTAGCTATTGACAGCAACAAATGTGCAGAGGAGGAGGCAAGGCGACGAGCTTCCGCTGCAAATTGGCGGCATCGCCCTAACGTGGCTTATTGAGCGGCCAAATAGCATTAGCTGAAAAGTCCTTAGCGCTTACAGATTTGTGGCCTGACCCATTTTCCAAGACTTGGATTTGGAGCAAGCACTTAGCACACATCAAGCGACAATAGTTTATACTGTCGCATTATTATCGCAGCACGAATGGAAGACTGCATCACACGTAGACCTGCCCCTGAAGTGCACCAAACAACGCCCCCGCTCCTATGTCTGCCTGCCTATTTGGTAGTTTTGTTTGGCATTTTAAGTGATTTCACTTAAATTTTCATAACAAAACATGAAGAGTGCGTGCTCTGTGGCTCGTGCATGCTGAGCACGATGTACAGCAACACTGGCTGAGATTGGATGAGAGCCGAGGTGAGAGGATGAACCCACATACATGTTCTAGCTGTCATACACACATGTATATATATCTAGCTTAAGTACCCTTTGCCAAATAGTTGTAGCGGGAATGCCGTTTTCCTGCACTTGCCACATAAGCGGCTTTGGCTGATGGATACTTGCACATATCTCGAAAAGTATAAGTGCTAGAGATTTGTAAATTGAGATGTGTATTTTTATGAGATATTCGCACTTGAATATAGAAGCTTTCGTTTTATATCTCATGTCAATTTCATAATATCGATAAATATTTGCTAATTTCAGTAACTTGATAGCTATATAAACTAAAGAGATCACAATGGGTTTTTAAGTTTATTCGATATGTACACTGCTAAGCATTATTTTCAGTTTTGGAAATGTTCCCCATTCCAAGCCAAGTTTTCAAAGAAAAACCTCATTTCATATTATACAGACTTATGCTTTGGTACACACGCACATTTAGCTGTTATATTGAAGCACTGAGTATATCAAAATAATTGCACATCTAGAAGCAGAGTTCAAACAGCCTGCTTCTAATAGTGAAGGGCTGTCTAAAGAACAAGAGCAAGTACAGTTAGTGTCTCACATAGTTATGCCAAGATAGAAATACCAGCTGGGTATTTACTAGTCGTTCACTTCCTCCTAGGAGCACTCTTGTTTGTACAGATTTTTTTACGGATTTCTTGCGCTGCGAAACCGCATTTTATATGTTTTGCTTTTGTAAAATTTTTTTCATAGATTTAGTTTTTTGCCATACGCACGCCCCTGTAACACACATTCCAGGCACACGCTACACACAACACACACCCATACACATTCATGAGAAACATGTTAGCATAGCAACGAGCGCATAGACCATATATATAGAGATTCAGATCCAGCGAACAGGGAACAGGCAAACTGCATGACATGTTGTACGTGTTTATATGCAGTTGCCTTGCCTTCTGTTGCTGTTGCTGTCGCTGTCGCTGTCGCTGCCGACGTCGCCGTCGACGTCGACGCCTGCTTGCCATCTGTTCGCGCGCTCATCCGTCCGAATGCTGGGCTACGCCCCGCTGTGGTTGTAGTATTATATTTGCGAATCCCTTTGGGTATGTTGGCAGCAATAAATTTTCATCAGTCCTACAACTCCTGCTGCTGCTCCTCTTCCCGCTGCTGTTGCCGCTGTTGCTGTTGCAGCTATTTTTCCTACTTCACGCCAACCGCGCCTCCATCACCATTAACTAACAAACAACAACCAACGCCCAGCACTTGGGTTGACTAGGCCGGCTCCAGCGCTGATGCTGCTCTAGCTGCTGCTGGATAACAAATCTCTGGCTCAGCTGGCATGTTTTGTTGCGGCTTTTTACGAATGCGATTTGATTGTTTGTCATATTTTTACGAAATCGTTTCTATTACTGCCCTCGTGCTTTGTTTCACGGATTTGGCTTCTTGTGTCCTGCGCGATAACGAAATAAACCTGATTGATTTCGAATTAATAGTAGGCTTTATCAGTTTCAAACAGTCTCATCTGTGTGTGGGCGTCGTTTCATAGAACTAACTCGATATGTATTCTGCAGAGACAGGGCATTATAGTTATAGGTGAGTCATAAAGAAAGCCATATTAATTGGGTTTTTCTCTGTATTTCTGTGGTGTAGTCCGTGTAGCCGACTACGTCTATATGAAACCTTCTCTATGAATACGTCTATATGAATACGTCTATATCAGTACATCCATCTCGTAGTCCGGCTAATGTGAAAGATTTGCATGTGCAAGCACAGCTCACGTTTGCCCCAAAGTTTCGATAACATTTTAAGTAAAAGTTAAATAATAATAAATATCGATATGAACAATATTGAACACATAAAGTCCGCTTAAAGAGCTGACTGCTAAATGTGCAAAGTACGTCAAATATATGCTATAACGATACCTCAAAGTGTACGTAGATACAGAACCTTCCATCTTTTCTATGCCTTCCTTTAGTTCTCTAAAGTTGGGAAAGATCGAAATTTTTAGTTTGACCCATATCCAAATTGCAACATCTTTTCTCCACTGACATTATCTAAAATGCTTCAAAAATCACCTATTCAAATCAGTTCGGGTATATCCTAGCCAAGCACATCCGCTTACAGCAAATTCGTAGCTTTAAACTGACCTTTTAAGGCATGTCCATGACTCGTTTGCCTTCGATTGAATGAGCTAAACTGTCTCAGGGCCAACCTTCTTGGTAGCAACGCACGCAAAGAGAGAAATGTTTCAGCTTTGTCTGGCTCGTTAGCGCCTCAAAATATGCTACGAAAAAATACGAAATTTGTATAAAATTCAGTTTGAGGCAAAAATCAATGGAAATGGCCGCAAGCACATTGAAAATCTCAGTGATTCCCAGGCATTTAACTTCTTCTTGGTGCCGTTGCAGTCATTATCACGGCAATAATTACCAACAGCTGCACATTTACATTTACATCCTTGAAATGCAAATGGCTGTGTAATGACGACAGTACGAAAACGTTTTTACTGCCTCTCGGCGATAGTCGCAACTGTTGCAGCAACTGTTAAAAGAAAGTAGTTGTTGCCACTTGTCTTGCAGGCGGACTCTGCAGCGAGAGCTAATTAACACGTTCATTGAAAATAATATGCTACAGCGATAGCAATACAATACCTTAAAGCAGGTGAACAGCTTGAGCTGAGCGGCAGCTATCGATAGTCGAGCAGATTGAACTGAAAACCAGCTATAGACAGATAGCTAAACAGCTGGAGCTGACAATTTGAGCAGTTGAAATTGATGAATATGTGGCATGAAATACAAGATGAAAATAGTAAATCAATAAGAAGTTAGAACAGATGTACTTATGTTAAAGTTGACTTAAGGGAGTATAGAGAGTATAGAGAGTATAGAGAGTATAGAGAGTATAGAGAGAATAGAGAGCATAGAGAGTATAGAAAATATAGAGAGCATAGAGAGTATAGAGAGTATAGAGAGTATAGAGAGTATAGAGAGTATAGAAAGTATAGAGAGTATAGAGAGTATAGAGAGTATAGAGAGTATAGAGAGTATAGAGAGTATAGAGAGTATAGAGAGTATAGAGAGTATAGAGAGTATAGAAAGTATAGATAGTATAGAAGGTAAAGATTGTTTAGAGGGTATAGATAGTATAGGAGGTACAGAGAGTATGTAAAGGGTATGTATATTTAATGGTTATACGTACAATGTCCGAGCTACAGTGAATTTTGTTAAACTCCTCGTCACTCCAAAAGACGCCTCTTAGAAAGGCTCAAATGAACTGAAATTAACTTGAACTACAACGAGTTTTGGTCCTTCCAAGAATCGTCGATCTTTGTGGTACCTCAAACAAATGAATAGCCAATCTATAAAGGGAATCATCGGTAAATTACTGGGAAGATACAAAGGGCTTATCATGCCCCAGCTAGTATAAATATACCCAACACATCACACAAGTAGCATTTAGTAGAAGTTACACTTGTGGCAGTTACAGCAGAGCATTTGATACGTTCCAAACTGTCACTACTGCAAACACTTCAAATTTGTAGCTTGCAAAGATATGCTCAAATTTCAAGTCCTTAACTTTAATAGCCCCAGAACAAAGCCCAATTTGCCAGCTGCCCAATGAGTGTAGTAGAGGCAAGTGTACAGGTAGCCAAACGAACTGCCAAGCGTACATGGCTTAAAACTATATACTCTTTTTTATATACTCTTTTTCAGTGCTCAAAAATTAAATATTTGAAAAGCCAGCGAAGAGGCATCCACACACACACGCACACAGAGCCAGGCAGAGCCATAGAATCACAGAGAGAATTGCTATATGGCACGAAATGTTTGCGGCACGTCACAAAAGTTTCCTGTTGAATTTCCCTTCATTTCCTGCCAAAAGAGAGATTATTATTATTTTCATTCACTGAGCCATGATTACAGACAGTCACAGCTCAAGAGCGAGAGAGGCAGCGAGAGACACTTGCCGCTCTTGACTATATGTTTGCCTGTGTCACGTTCATTAACGCATCATTTGCGGAGCGCAAGGAAAGCAAATGAAACAGCTCAAGGTGGCTTGACGAAGACTGACCATATACTCCTCGCATATCCTTGAAGCAGTTCATGGCCTTGGCCAGGCTGAATCGACATCGACATCGCCGTCGCCTTCGTCGTCGTCGTCATTGCCATCATCAACGCAGTCGTCTCGTATATTTGCATACTTCCGGCGAACGGCGAAATGATTACCATTATTATTTTTGTTGTTTGCTGTGGCCATAAACGTTGGCATTATGGTTATTACACTACCAGCGGCACACTTTACATTGCCAACAAGCCACGTTCCAAGACCAATGGCGTAAGGCGAACGGCGAACGGCAAACGGCGAACGGCGAACGGCGAATGGCCGCCAACAGTCATGCGGTTATGGCTTATTTGTGCAAATGAGCTGCTGCAGCTCGTTTATTGTCATATTCCGCTCAGCAGCTGCCAGCTAAATGCAAATGTTTCCCTTGGCCAGCAAGGTGCTGGGGCATAGCAGCAGCAACAACAACAAGGTCAGGCCATTTACTAAGGTCGTATATGTGTGTAATCTATCTAGATTGATCCATGTTCAAATGAGCTTAATTGACTTTTGATATGTGCATGCAGGAGCAGTCTGTCACAGGCAGCTGATGCATCTGCCTCTACTTTATGGCTCAGAAAGCAGCTAAATTCATTAAGAAATCAAAGCTTATCAATTTGGCATGGCTCAATGAGCGAAACTAGCTTCAGCTCTGATGATTTCTAGCCTTTAACGCTTAACTTAAACTTAGTCTAGTATAGCTTAAGCTGAGCATCTTTAAAGAACTTACAGAGCCATGTTAACTTGCTTAGACACTTGGACTCACTCTGCTTAGGACTAATCAGCTCAGCATTGGCTGTCACTGTTTGATTGTCTTTCGAATCTTATTTACTTTTCTTAGTTATGCCCAAAACTGCTTAAGGCTTATAGCTTTCAAAGCTGCATGATCTTAGCTCTGAAGTTGTCAAAGTTATATGGGCTGACCGCATAAGAGCAATAGTAAAAGAAAGTGCAATAAAGGGGCAATTGTTATTGATATTAGTTTGCTGCTAATTTTATATTAAAGCTACATCTATGCCATTTGATATGAGCTCAGACTTCATTAAAATATTTATTAAATTTTTGATGACTTGGTTCGCAATGTTGACTACCAATTCAGCTGCTCAGTATGGAATCCACTTTTCTGTGCCTGCTTTAATGCTAGTTGCAATGGCATTTATATTTATTACATACTTACCAATCTGCAGCTTAGTGTTAGACCTTAGATTGCATAGAGTAAGAATACTCAAATATGTCAACTGTAATACAGTAAAGACTTGCACAACGGAATCTCGCAAGGCGCATTGCAAGCCTTTCCTCTAGCTTAGCTAATGTAAGCCAATTTATAATTAAACAGCAAACTCTTTTAAATATTTAAATAGTCAAGCGTTATCAACAACTTGTAAGGCAGCTGAAGTATAGTCATGGCCAATAGCAACACTCTATTCTATCTATAAACTATTCCCACATGAACTGTAGAACCCGCCCAAGATGTCTTTGGTCTACCCCACTTCCCTCAGCTGGCTGTTTGTCATAATATATATATATTGAGATATATATATTGATCAGAAATTGCGAATAGTCTTGCAGGCGTCATAGCTCTGTCGTCATTGTTGTCAGTATAGCTAGTCTGGCTGCTCTGGGGGCCAATGGCCACTCGCTAAAATTCCACTGCTGGCAACATTTAGCTTCGGGGTCAATTGGGCGCTGGTAATGATTCTCATTTAGCGGTCATTATCATACGCAGCTTGGCCGGCCAGCTGAGCACGTGGGCCTCTGCGCGCTGTTGGGCCACAGAATAACATCGACTTTCGAGCTGTGCGAAACGCTGAGGAATTTCGTGTTGGCATTAAGTGAACCAGAGAATCCTGTGTGACAGCTCTCCGATGGCGCCAAATGTTGTTGCCTTTTTGTATTATACGGTGCAGGATCTGTACGATCAGCACAAAGATCCGCGCATCGCTCACTTGCCGCTGACGGGTGGAATGTGGGGCGTGGCGCTCGTGATCATTGGATATTTGGCATTTGTGCTGCATTTCGGGCCCAAATGGATGGAAAAGCGCCAGCCGTTCAAGCTGAAGTTCGTCATGCAGCTGTACAACGTCGTTCAGGTGGTGGCCAACTCGCTGCTGTTCGTCTACGGCGTTTACTACTCGCTGCTGCAGCCCAGCTTCAGCTTGAGCTGCCAGCCCGTGGAGCACGATAATACGACGCCGCAGATGATGAGGCTGATTTATGCCTCCTATGGCTACTACTTGCTCAAATATCTCGATCTCTTTGATACGGTCAGTGGCAGCAGCTGGCGCTTCAACTGTGCTTGGCTAAAACAGTTACTTCTCTGCTCTTTCGCAGGTCTTCATAGTGTTGCGCAAGAAGAACTCGCAGGTGAGCTTCCTGCACGTGTATCATCATGCCGGCATGATCTTCGGCGTCTACGTCTATATGACCTTCTTGGCGGGCTCGCACTGCACCATGCTGGGCGTGATCAATCTGTTCGTGCACTCGGTCATGTACGCCTACTACTTTGCCAGCTCTCTGGGCGCCGTGAAGCACCTGCTCTGGTGGAAGCGTCACATCACCCAGCTGCAGCTGCTGCAGTTTGGCTTCTTGACTCTGCACTTCCTGCTCGTGATCGTGCGGAATCCCTGCCAGTTCCCAGTCCTGATATCGTTCATTGGCTTCATACAGAACATTTTCATGTTCGCCATGTTCTTCGACTTCTACTACAAGACCTACATACGCAAGGCCAAGGCGGCAGCAGAGACCGCAACAGACTCTAAGGCGCAGCTCAGTTGAGTTCGATGGCCACAAATTTAATTTCTAAGTTTTAAGTTTTCTATGCCTATTCCATTATGCAGCAATATATATATATATATAGTCGGGCTAAGCTCGCCCGATATGAATAAACATCATTTTGACTGCCCTTGAATTTAGCGAGCTTACAAATTCCATTAGAAGCGCCGACCTACCTTGATTGAATTAAGTTTTCCGAGTAATCAATCGATAATCATTGGGCTCTCCACTTCGAACATGTTTTTCCTGTTTTCTGTTGGGGTTTTTCGGGTTTTTCGTGCCTTGATTTCCTCTGCTTTTGCCAAATACATTAAAACTTTTCTAATAATAAAGTTCGGCAGCCGAAACCAAGCGTAAATATTGAGAACAGAAACTCAAAAGACATGTTCAGCGAGAGCGAGAGAGAGAGAGGGAGAGGGGTAAAGGGAGAGAGACAATGCTCCCAGCATCTTTAATAGCAACTGTAACAGGCATCAACTGCGTCTGCAGAGCAAACTGAAGTGCGAATGCAAATTTATATTGTAAATTATTTAATATCAATTTGATAGTTCGCAGTTTTTCATTTACGTTCGCTGCCATTTGCCGTAATCCCGCCACAGATTTAAAGCGATTAACAATTTTTATCGTTCTCATCAATGCAAATTTGCTGTCGCCATTATCTCGGCTATAATTTCATTTAATTGAGATTATATCGGTCTTAAATACTTTTTACATTTTTATTTAAATATATATATATAATGTATATAATATATATATATATGTAAGTCTATGTATGTGTGTATTCGTATATGTAAGAATTACATTATTTTATGCCACATCATGGGGGGAATGCACTTAACTTTTATACCCTGTGCTCACTGAAAAGTGCTGAGGTCTTTCTGCACAGTGGCAGAGAAGGGCTAATCAAACCCAGCATGTTGCTATTTATCTTCTTGTTAAGGCGAAGCTGAGTAGATCAAGATGTGATCATCTATCCTTCTGCTCGTCTGCCCATCCATTCATTCGTCTGTCTGTCCGCCCAGACTGTCAATCAATTTGATTGAACTCGTTAACTACAAAAGACTAAGGACAACATATAGACTAGTATTTATATTTATTTTTTATACATAAATATATATTTATGTATTTTTATTTTTTTATTTATATATATTTTTATTTTATTTTATTTTTTTATTTATATATATTTTTATTTATATATATTTTTATTTTATTTTATTTTTTTATTTATATATATTTTTATATATATTTATTTATTTATATATATTCACACATTTTTTGTTATCGATATATATCGACTATGCGATAAAGAACATAAAAGCTAAACAGTCAGAAATTTGACTGACTAAAACCTAAGTGAGCTTGAGCTTTCAGATATTTCAACTCAATAGCTTCCATAATCAAGGTAAACCCAATCTATATTGCAAGCTAGAGTCTTGAAACTTAATACACATGCAAAAGAGGCTGTCAAATTCAAGCACTATAAATCTTTGTGGTAGGGGGCTGTATGAAGAAGAAGAAGGGGACTGTGTGTATAGCAAAAGCCTGGAGTGACTGAGGCACTCTCAGGTCTGCTTCAGGGTATTTGCTAGTCGTGTACCGCCGACTAGAGCACACAACTTTGTTGTCATAATAAATACTTTTAAAAGTGCTCCGGCTGCCCATTGAGCATTTGCAGTTACCCCGACAACACCTGCGCACTCACACCGCAAGCAATTTTGTTAATTTGAAATCTGTGACAGGCAAACACGCATGCAACAACGGCAACTAAATAATTAACAAATAAATCAAAGTAATTAACTTCGGGTCATCATGCAACAGGTTAAGGGGGTCAGCTGGAGTCGGAGACGCAGTCGACACGCACACACTGAAACTTATCTATGGCCAGTAATTGGCAGAGTCATGAAACGCTCTGGTCATGCGCGCGTCTCGCCACACATAGTCCAAGCCAATTAGTATTGAGGTTGGACTTGGCTAATCGAAGAACCATGCGAGAGCATTAATAATGTAGCAAGCAGCTAATGCACTGCTAATGCTGGACAAGTTGACGCCCTCGCTCACAGATACCCTAACTGTTGTGTGTGCCCAGGCGACTTTCTGTTTGACTTTGACAAAGTTTCCAATCTGCCAATGGGCGACGCAACTTTGATCAATTTCTTTGGTTCTGCCGCCCTCAACTTGTGGCCATGCTGTGACTTGACTAGAGTCTCGAGTAGTTCCATACTTCATTGAACTTTGAACAAGCCATCGCAATCGCCTTCGCTCTGTAATGCAGGACAAAGTTTTTAGCCCCCACCCCCACACACACACCTTCATCATAAATCAATACAGTTGAGTTTTTCGTGCATCGTTTGAGTCCATTTGGCCATTTGGCCATCTGCACTCGCTTCAAGTGCGATTTCAATTGCCTTCGCTTGAACTTTTCTAGACTTTGCTCACAGTCCAAGCGAGTGAAAATATTAAAAATTCTGCTTAGTGCGTTAAAAGTCTCTGCTCAGCTGCCGTTAGCAAGCTTGTTACAATATATAAAAAACTGAGCAATACTTTCCGCCGTAAGTCCTTTACTTTAACTAAGTCCTTGGAAGCACTTCAAGAAACGCATTGCTCCTGCGAGCGAAAGCCACTGCAATTTCTATGTTTTTTATAGTCGAAATAAAGGAAAAACCTTGGGGCTGGCAAATGGCTGTTGGCAAAATGCAAAGAAAACAAGCGTAACTGAAATATAAATACATTTTATTTTGTTTCATTTCTACCTGAAAACCCTGAATTAAGTGAAATGTTTTTGTTGCAGTGTAACTGACAGCGTAAAGCACATTTCTATTCTTGACCTGGATCAACCAAGCTGAGCTGAGCTGAGCTATCTTTGTATCTGAACTTACGTCACTAAAAACTTATAAAAGCTTGCGTCTTGAAGTTGCTCGATTCACTACACCTAGATCAACTTGTTTTCTAATCATCAATATCTTTTCATATCATAATCGATTAAAATCGATATCCTGCTTTATTATTAAGAGCATAGCTTGCTCATCTTAAGATCTATCATGCTTCTAATGCAGTTTCTCCTCTTACACTTTATTTAATCTATGAATTATATATACCTTTCGAAAACCTTTTTGTTACATCACAATTCAAATTAATTGAAATTCAATAAGCTAAGGAATTACTCGATCCTTGAGTAACTTGAGGCACTTACTCTATGTCTCTCGCTTTTTAAAATATTCTTATTGGAAATCTATACAGAGTATCACAATTGAAAGTCAATTACATTTCATGTCATGTTAGAAAACATTTCGAAGCGTGAATAAGAGAGAAGGAAAGAGATTTTTCTAATAGCTGAAAATCTTCATAAACATATTATTTATTTGCATTCTGATGATAGACATGTATAGACAGTGCTTAGCTAGAACATTTTGCACAGCTGTTATTCTGGGTATTTCCTAGTCGTGCACTTCCAATAAGCATTAAATATTAAAACATTAAGAGCAAAGCATATAGAGACCATTCCAAGCTTGTGTTTTGATTAGTACTTGGAAGTATTTCGCTAGTATTTGCAACTAATAAGACTCACAGGACTGCCAAATTGCATGATAAATCATGGCCGAGCTCGTAAATAAACAAAGTATTTAATATGAAAAGAGTAAAATGTAAATTGTGAACACCGCAAATATTTTGCTGGTGGCAAGTGGAAGTGCAATAAATTTGGTGCACGGGCGGATGCTGCAGCTGCAGCCAGAAACTGAAACTGAAACTGAAACTGAAACGGGCAAAGAGCGCTTTGGTCGTCGCGGCATGCGACATGCTTCATACAGCCACTGCTTCAATTCAGTGGGTCTAGGGCCAAGCGACTTCCTGCAAATGTCAATGTGTTGCGCTTGGAAACAAAGCGATGCTAAAATTCTTGTTGTTGCTCTTGTTGTTGCCGCACGTTTGCACTCAAAATGCACTAAACATAAACTAAAAGCAACAACAACAACGAGAACAAACAGCAGACCGCACAGCCACAGCAACCAAACTTTGGAGTCGACCCTCGCACAGCGCACAGTTTGTGCTTAATAACTTAGTTTTTTTGCAAGCCACGCAACTGCGGCCAAGTCCAAAACTTTGCAACTCTGCTGCGACCTGGACCAAAGCATCATGAAATTTCCATCGAACCAAAACATAAATTTATAGTAAAAAGTGTGACTGCTGCTGTCTATAAAGTACTCTGTTTTAGGGCGGAGTGTGTGGGTGCAATGGACATGGGAAACATGTGTAAATTTGTCAATATAGAAATTAATATATGGAGGCAGTGCCTCGACGAGACTGCCTGATTGGCAGTATGAGAACAGAGTGTCTAGACGATGCTGCCTGACTATGAGTTCATACTCAGGCTTAGTCTATAGACAGAGAACCTAGTTGAGAATGTCTGAATGTGGGAATAGTCCTTAGATTAGACTAGGGGTTACTCTAGAGTTCATACTCAACTTTAGTCCATTTACACTTTTAGTAAAAATAGTCCCTAGCTGAGACTTGCTGACAAGGAGTTACTCTGCAGTCCATACTCAGCTTTATATATTTACAGATGTGTTTTCTTGAGTCCCTAGCAGAGACTACCCGACTAGGACTTACTCTGCCTTTGAAAAGAGTTCCAAAAAGGCATTTCCTGGCACTCTAGGCTCAGTTTTATCCTAATATAGACATAGCTGTTTGCGGGCAAAGAGTTTCTCGACGATGCTGACTGACGATAAGATACTCTGCACTTCATGCAACAGCCTTAACCCATATTCACAGTCGTAAGACAATTAATTGATTAAATGAGAGTGGGTAAAGTTATCGATTAAGAGCAACAAACTTGTTTTGCGTGCTGTGTATAAAACTCTAGCTTATGAGCTAGGACAGACGAATAGACGGACGTACAGAAGAAAAGACAGGCAGACGGACAAACGCGCGGACTGACAGATGGGCAGACGAAGAGAGGAATGGTCAGCGGCTACAGACATTGGCAACAAATAGGACTTAATCAACTAGTACGTAATATAGCCGAGTCCAACCGAAACATTTACCTTTGCCCGCAATCACTCACCTTGAGTAACCGCTATAATGTTGAGCAAGTGTTCCACATTCATTTCGTATATTAAGTGAGAGGGCTCGGGAACGTTTTGACCCGTCAGTTTCCTGCTCCTTTAATTTGCTCCTTTTCACATAATTTGCCGGCTTTTTCTCGTTTTTTAATAATTCACACGGCCGCGCGTAAATTTTGACAAAAAAAAATAAAAACATGGCAAAGAAATTAAAAATACGGCGCAGTGCTATGAATTTGTTTCTGGGAGCGAAGGGAAATGTAAAAGGATTGCTCTGACAGCCTTTCTAATTGCTTTGTTTTACTCGTGACTCTAATTAAAAAATGTACTTTACGACTTTGCCACGCCGTTGCGAGAGTCGCGTCTGTAATGACAGTCAAACGGGCGGACACAAGGATACCCGGAACCCGGAGCCCGGAACCCAGAGCCCGGCCCGAAATGTACAAAGCAAGAACAGCAACAAATCTGTGTAGTGGCCAAAGACTTGATGTTGTATATAGCATCAAATGAAATTGGCAATCCGAATATGAAAAGCCTTTAGAATAACACCGAAAATGACCAGAAACATTGCCAAATCGCTCTTTCCCCACTGAGAGCTTAGCATTTTCGCTCGTTTATAAGCCGCAATATGCTGAAACTGGCCTAAGCCTAATGTCCTAACAAAAAAAGGGGCAGCTGCCTGCATATTTTTCGTAATATTTAAATGACGCTGATTTAAGTTCAGTTCCGTATCAGTGGAGCCCAAAATAAAGGGCTCTAAGGCCAAGCTGATAAAGGGGCAGTTGCTGTAGGGTTTCAGCGACTTCTTAATACTCGTTCAGGATTTTCTAATTGACTATGCTCTTAAGGGTGGATTATAGAATTTAAAGATTTATCTACAAAGCAGGTCATTTGTGAGCTTAGCTATTTAAGCTATAGTTTTTATGATTTGTTCAATTCAATTTAAGATGGCCTTAAAAGGTCTTGAGGGCAAAGTCTTTACTGATTTGCCCAAGCCCAGAAGGCGCTGGCATATAGATATAATTATAGATATAATTATATAATCAAGATGTACCCAAAAATAAATATATTGCAATTTCAAGTCTCCTGCTTCAATAAAGTTTCTCTAGCAACTCAAGGGACGAGGTTCACACGCCTATAGAACACATATTCCCAATTTCAAGCCTTTAGCTTCACTGCAGCTCAGCTTGTCATAAAAGGCGAAGCCAATATACTCCTTTCACTCGCTGAGCTAGCACAAGAAATGTAACGCAAAATATAAGCAAAATGCAAATGATGCAAGAATCGGTTTTTTATAATTTAATTAGCGCGTTTAGGTGCAGAATCTGTGGGAAACCCTTTTCATAAGTTAGTTCTCAGATTCAGCTTGAGCAGCTAAGGCTCGACTTTAGCTAATTATACTTTTTGCATAAATGGCACAGACTTAATCTAGAAAGAGAAGCGAACAATCAGAGAGATATCAACATTTTTTGTATGCTTTGCAATAGTTTTTCTTTGCTTTGTCGAATTGTGGGATTTGTGCTCAGCCCTGGGCACTCTCGAGAAATCAGGCATTCGTTACGAGCATTTTACTTCGATTAGTTTGTTGCTCGATTTTAGGCCAAGCCATGTTCAGGTCAGCATTCGTTTGATTGGCAATGGAAAGTTTTCCTAAATATATATTTTGTATGTGGCTATGTATGTGTGTGTGTGTGTGTATGGTTGTAAGCATATACGTGTGGCTACAGGTGCATTTCGTGTGTTTGCCCATGTCCATGTATTTCTGTATTTACTCAATGCTTAGTCGGTCTATGTCCGCAAATTGGAAAAGTTTCCTGCTGCGGCCACATTCTCTATTTCTATTTATTTTTTTCCTCAGGAGATTTAGTTTCAAGGCAACTTTAATATTCATCACACGAGCAATTTAAAACTATAGAAGAGGGCGGAGAAGGAGAGGAGGAAAGCATAGAGAAAGAGAGAGCAGAGAGGGCAAACATAAGGGAGAAAGGGTAGAAATGAAAAGGGAGAAAAGAGAAAAGAGCTGTGGAGAAAACAAAGAAACGAGAAGAGAGAAAGAGAAAAGAGAAGTTAAAAGAGAAAATGTAGAAGAATTGAGAAAAATTGAGAACGAAGCGTGAGAGAGGGAAGACAGAGGAGAAAGATGAAAAATCATAGGATAAAAACATTGAATAAAATAAGGAAAAAGTGAAGAAAAGAAAGAAAAGAATCGAGAGAACATAAGACAGAAATGAAAGAAGAAAGAAAAGGAAATAAAAGAAAGACTGATAAAACAAGGATGACAGAAAAGAAGCTGACAGAAGATAAAGGAGAAGAACAGAAAATTAATTAAATATACAGAAGAGATAACTAGCAGAGAGAGAGAGAGTAAGAGGGAGAGAGAGATGGAAGCAGAGAGAGAGAGAGAGAGACTTACTTATCTATCTAACCAACTAAGCTACATTAAGCATTTAGCTAAACTTAATTTACCTTCTAAGATTTTCACGTGAGTTTATGACGCACACACACACACACTCACACACACACCATTTTAGCCAGTCTAAATTTAGAATTGTGTCTCCAATGTGGTCTGAGGTGTCTGTAGCTGAGCCAGAGAAATCAGAGTCAAAGTGTGCCAAGGCGTTAAAGTGAGGCACGCCCCTGGGACTGCCTTGACGGGGGCGGCTGGGCGTCGGCTGTCGAGTGTCTCTTTATCGCAGTGAGAGCGGCGCAGTTGTCAATGCCTTTAGATAGCTAGCAACCCATAACAAATTGAGATGCTAAGCAGCAGAGCGCAGTCTTTACCTAGGCATGGACCACAATCACAAGGAGATGGCAACGCGTGCGTATTCATGACAAAGGCGCTATATAAATTACGTAAGCTACAATCAAAAGCCTCCATAGCCCCCGCCCCCACACGCCCCAGCCCCAGCGCAAGCGAAATGCGTTCTGATTTAACGTTTGACAGAAATTATAAGAACAGCCGCCAAGGGAGAAAGGGCAAAGAGGTGTCACTGCTGCGGGAAATATTTACGGAGATAACCCGCAAAATTTCGCCGTCCGGGCACATTTTCAAACTCCGATAATTATGTTAGACGCGCCGGCACAACATTTCCTTTGACATTGAGCCAAAAAAAAGACAATGAAAAAAACAGTTAAAACAAACTTGACGGAAGGCAAGTTAAGGAAAGTAAACTGGGCAAAAAGCTATTACAATGGTTATGACTCGAAGCCGTCGAAAGTGACTCGCTGCTTGGCATTCTACAGGCCTACAGGATTTTGATGGGCAAAGAGTGGACTTAGCTTCTCGGAGGTTTTATTAAATGTGTTGAACATGAAACTGAAACCAGAGTGAAGCTATCTCATTTGGGGCTTGAGATATGCTCGTTGTCATAGAGTTTCTTCTCCAGTTTCCAAGTGACTTTAATATGAAAATAATTTATAATTTTTATGTAGATCTTTAGCATCTGAAAGTACTGCTCAAGGCTCTTTTTAAACTTATTTGAAGTCTTTATTTGCTAACGAGATATCGTCTGCTGCGGAAGACTCAACGAAAAAGTGCTGCAGGGTGGCTTAGTGAGTTCAATAGCCGATAACTGGACGATAAATAAAGATTTTGCAAATATTTGAAAGGTGTTAGGCAGGCTAAGACTACTACTCAAAGATAACTTAAAACTGTTTTTGTAAAAAAGAAATGCATTTTTGTGTTACAAAGCCTTAAAAATTCCAAAAAAAAGTTTTAATTTTTTTATATATATAAAAGAATTTTCGAAGTCCTTTCTAACTTAAGAAATCTCAAATCATTAATGTTTTATATTAATATTTTGTACCTTTCAATGAATTAAAAATGTTCACCAAACACCAAATCGATTGAGGCAAAGGCAGAAAATGAACGTTTAATTGCCGACAGCTGCCAAATTTCTGCCACATCAACTTTAAAATGCAGACGAAATCGTCAGGTTTCGGGTGGCAGACGTGCCTTTTAATATGCAGAGCACAAATTTCAATAATTTGTCTCTGAATGCTGGCAAAATTATAGCGGCTTATGTTTCAATTAAGCAATTTTTGCACATCAGGTGTGTTTTATGGGCGCCAGACGCACGAGGCAGTAGCAGGAGCAGTAGCAGGAGCAGGAGCGA
Source organism: Drosophila hydei (assembly GCF_003285905.1). NCBI lineage: Eukaryota > Metazoa > Arthropoda > Insecta > Diptera > Drosophilidae > Drosophila > Drosophila hydei. The sequence goes on from NW_022045849.1 coordinate 1,309,622, forward strand.
ACAGAGCAAACAGCCAAAGGCGGACAGCAATGACAACTAAGCTCTTTAATGCCGGCAGACGACAGCTGTACGCAGCAGAGGCATTATAATAAGACGGCAACAACAATGACAGCCAAGAAGAGGCAGATGAAATCAGTTGGCAGAAATATTTCAAATGAAAAGTGACAAAACGAATAAATGAAAAATGAAATTAGAAATTAAGTTTGGCGACTCGACTTAGACCCTTCGGTGCCTGAAGAGGCTTCAAGTGCTCCACATGTTGCCAACGGCCGCAAGGGGTCCAGGCAGCCAGGGGACAGCGGCATTGGGCATATGAGCCAAAAGACTACTTAATGAATAGCCTCGGGTTAATATTTGCCTTGCATTCCTTTCTTTTCTCTGCCAATTCTCTAACATTCCCTTTTGCTGTTTATTGTTGGGGCGCAAAAGGAAAAATATTGAAGTTTCCTGTTAGACAAAGTACACAGCCACAGCTGAATAAGCCCGTCCAACCAGTCAGCCAGCCAGTCAACCAGTCGACCGAGATTGTCAAACAAAATGGCTTTTCGGTTTTTTCATACACACACACAGTTTTTTCTTGTTTGAGTGTGGGCCGCTGTAAAACATAAGCAAACAATTTGAAGGCATTTGTTAGCAGGCTGCAGCTAATAAAAAATCGCCTCAGGCTCCAACTTCAAAGTGCAGCTGTTGCTTGGCCAAAATATATTGAGAGTTTGTTGCTATCTCGAAATTATTTGGTCTTTTCGAACTCAATTTTGATCGCTTAAACTGTTCATAAGCTGGCAGAGCTCTGAAATGTGAAGTGAGCGGATTCGGAGCGAACAGCACTGTTATACAGTTGTTATGCATGTCTCCCAGAGCTTATGTTGAGCAGTGTTATACGTGCACTTAGAGACAAGTTAGAGCAAATCAATAAGATGTTTGCTTAAGCTGTTATCAGAGCTGAGTTTAGCTAGACTCAATAACCAGGAGATCATTGATTTCAGTGTAACTGCATTGCTACAGTGAATGCACAAAACTGTTATACATTTGTTATACATATATCACAAAATTGGCACAGAATCCTTGCTTATGTTGAGCAGTGTACTATGGGCACTTGAAGCAAGTTATAAGAATCATAGTTATTCAATAACATATTTATCACAACTCAATTTAAGTAGCGCAAGTCATAGGTAATTTCTTACAGTGTGAACTACTTCAGCAACTTCTCTAAATAGCGTGGGACTTACAAAGCGGTTTGTAACGTGCTTGTAATATGCCTCACTTTAATGGTTGCAGGTTGACATGAGCTTTCACTGTAGTCGCCGAACATTTGCAGTTGAGTCGGGCGTAACCAGCTGCATGATACGCGTTCATAGCTGAAAAACAGCCAGAGAATTTATTTACTTACCCAGAAATGTTCAGACCATAAAAGGCTGCCTATAGAAGTCAACTATGGGAGCTATGAAGTTGGATAATCGTAGCTCTAAGGGCTTAGCTCTGTTAGATTAGTTACGCCTCAAGCAACCGTGTATATCCCATCTGTTGAAAAGGTGTATGAGTAACTCTGATCAGTACACACATTTCAGTATTTAAATTGACTAAATTTCAAATCTCTACACCCACATCAACATGCCATGCAACTAATACACCCTTCTTCACTTCATGAACGAGCATAAAAGCAAAGTTCAAGTCGAAAGCCCTCATATTGCTGTAGTATTAATCGACGCATGTCACTGATTAGCCGCAGGATTATTGTTCATATGCCAAGCATACACAAGCACCTGCCTGTATATATATATATATATATATATTTATATATACTTGATATTCGCATATACACTTTACTATAGGGGTAGCTAGATTTAACCCTTTGATGTGCCAAACAAAAGGCACCATTTGAGCTTTGATAAATGGCAGTCACACACTAAACTGCCTCCAGTGGGAAGTAGCTCACGGCAGAGCACACAAAAAAATGGCTGGCAATCGCACAGTAGAATCAGCCTACGGCGTACGTTAATGAGCGAGCTAACAAAAAAAAAATACAGAAAAAAAAGAAAAAACAATACATTATGAATTTTTTGCGTTTACAAATTAAGCGTGCATGTTAAGAGCGAATATTTTATAGAAATGTGAAACGACAGAAGCGACAGGCAGCACAGTAAAGTACAATTATGATGGATAAGCCAAAAATAGCATGAAAAACAAGTCAGGCAGGCTCGAGTGGGCAGTGCTCGACTAACAGATACCCTCAGCCCTTGCTTGCAATCCTTCAATGCTACTTTGATACACACTTAACAAACAACACATGCAACACACTCACACACCTATACACACACGCACACATAAGCACGCCCTTCTGTGCTTCACTATGGCAACTTAATTGCTCAATAACTTCTGTTCTAGATGCAATTGCTAAATGAAATTTTCGGAGCGTAATAATGGGATACAAATGTGTGTATTTGGTAAAGCACAAGTCTCTAATGTTATGAATTAGGGTTTTGTTTTCACATTTGGCAGCAGAGGTAGACAAAATACGAAATATTCAAATTTGTACATTCATCAAAAGTAAATATAAAGCTTCCAGCTTTTGTGGCATTCAAAAACACCAAATCAAATTATCAGTTTTAATTGATGGGTTATTGAAAAAATAATAAACTTGTAGTGAAATTTAAAATGCAATCATATCTATATAGACATATTTAAACAATTATAAGTAACAGAATTTTTTCGTAATTGTATTCTTTGAATGAATATTCTAAGCAAGAGGCGAGCGTCCTTTTATTTTTAAACTGAAAAAGTAAAGTTTCATTATACTACTATTTAAATGACCGCAGCACTACTATTTTTATGAACAGCACTACTATTTTTATGAACAAACTGCAGCACTACTATTTCCATGAAAACACCTCTATATAAAATATATATATTTAAATTTAATTTTCTTAATTTCAATTTCAATGCAAAACTCAAACAAATCTGCTATAATTTGTTAATACTTAAAAGCGTATAATTAGCCAAGGGCTATTTGAGCATTGATAACATATATTTTAATACACTACATGAGACTCGATTAATTTATTATTTAATAATGTTTAAATAAGCACTTAATTAAATTTACAAAAATAAAAAACTAAAAGCAAGCAAAAAATAAATATATTTCATGCGCTGACATTATTAATTATTTATTTAAAGGCAGTTTGTTTACCTTAGTTGTTTGTTCCATAAGTGCAATGCGGAGCAGTATATATTTTTGCAAATAGAACACACACACACACACTACTGGAATGTGCCACGCCCACAAGTCAATGAAACAACAATTCGCTAATTAAAAGTGTAATTAATTTTGCACAGTTTGCATTTTACTTTTGCTTCTGCTCGTTTGCTTCTGTCAACGACAGAGCTTTATATATATATATATAAATCCAGTTAAATATATACATATGTATATATATATACACAAATATATTCACACATGTTTATGCAAGTGTAAAATGAAATTTGGGGCAACATTCACAGCGAATTCATTCTTCAAAATCAATCAAATTATGATGCTCGCTCAGTTTAAGCAAGGAGCATATTAGTTTGCTGCAATTAGCTGGTTTAAGTTCTCGCTGTCGAATTCGGCGAGCATCAGGCAGTCGAGAGTCGACTCTAGCCACGTTTAAATAATCAAATTAAGCTAGGAGCAGCGTAAGTGTTCGAAATTGGTATTTATGTTTGCTTAAGCATTTGGCACTGTTTTGAGTTTCATTTGATATGTTGTTGCTGAGCGCCGACGGGAATATCGATGGAGCAGAGCTGGCACATACATGTATGCAGCTCGAAGGCTGTCAAGAAATCTGTTTGGTTTTCTTGCGGAATGGCCCGAAAGTCTTTGCGAATGGTGCGCTCGCTTCCTTCCTGCCTCGCAACTTATGTGCAGCATTTCGTTTCCGCTTCCGCTTCCTGTGCAGACAGAACTTGGCCAGTCGCCATTGAATGCGTAACACACATTCCCTTCGCATACGGCTGTGCATACTCATGTGCGAATGAGTGCCTGGCTATGAATATGTTGACCTAGTTTCGATGTTATTTCCAAATATCAATTTGAATTACCGCAACTTTGGCTGGAGCCAACAAATAATTTTGCAATAAGGATCAGAATTAAGAGCAATTAGCAACTGCTTGCGGCATTTAAAGTAAACTTTGATGGACTCTCAGCTCCAAGAGAGAGTCGATTATGTGATTAAGCATGAGCTGACAAGGCTTAATAAAGACAAGCTTTAATAATTATAATTGTTGTGTAAGCAAATTATGAATGTCAGCAAAATGTTGATGAAACCTGAAAAGCGCTCAAATTTCATATCGCTACTATTCTAATGAACACAACTGCAGCACTACTATTTTAATGAACAAAGCTATATAATATGAGTGTATATATTGCACTTGCTTCATTTTAATTTTAATTTAGCTTTAAGATAAAGTTGTAGACGTGTTTGAGCTTGACTTGGCAAGGCTTTATGATGATGTTAGTAAGTGTTGAATGGGGTTTGATAACAGCTGTGTGATGAGTTAAGGTAGAAAAATTTTAATGAAGTTTAATAGAGACGGATTACACTTTTCTAAAGCAAAGAAGTGACAAAGTTGAACATTGCTGAATTGGTAATGATATTGGAGCGAATGATGTGCTAAATTCAAGAAGAGTTTGAGGAAATCATGGAAATAAGTCACATACAAACAGCAAAGAAATAAAATCTCTCTTATCTATATGATATCATGAACACAATTCAAGCTTAAAGTGACTCTAATGCAGAGTATGCCGGGCCATTCAAGCTGAAGACATGCTTAAGGCTAAGGCAATGGCATCAGCTCGCAGTGGTAGGCTTTGAGCCTCCGCAGCCTACACAGGGCAACAATTACAATATCAAATTATATATATAATAAAAGTCAATTGAATATTTAGACAAATAGCAATAATAATTTCCCTGTGGTTCAAAGTGCTGTAATCATTTAGCAAGCTTCACGCAGAGACATAGAACTTGATTCATAGGAAAAATAATAATTTTATACGACTTCATTTGATTGACTTTCTAGTCAAATTCATTTGCATTTTCCACATAATTGACGCACACTTGATAAGCTTTAAAGTAAATACATAAGATTCCAGCTTATTTAACAGTCTAACAGCTTAGGTTCGTCAGTTACTCTGCCTGGTTGATCAATCAGTTGCTCAAATATTGTATTATTCAATTTGCATTCGCTTCTGTTGACAAACTGAAAGTTTTCATTGAATGCAGGAACTGCTACAATTAATTTGTTTATTCGCGTCATTAGGGCAAACGAGTTAACGTCATCAAATGCAATTCAAACAAACAAGCCGCAAATTATCCGCATTAAATTTCTTCTGCCTCGCAACCCCCTCACGCTAAGCAAACAGAGCCGAGTGACCAGCTGCAAACAGCATTTAATCAAAAGCTAAAGCAAATAGAGAGAGCAAAAACTTAATTATCAAGAATATTTACCCAAGAAACCTCAACGGCTAAGTGCAATTAGATATGGGAGCAGCTCTGTTATAAGTGTGAAACATTTTAAATACATTCCAGATTCGAGCTCTCATATATCCAGCAGAAACTTGGCTGGCTGGGCTGACTTGGCCGTAGTCCAGGGCAGGGAAAGATGATATTAATTAGCTTTGAATGGCGCATGAAACAGATAAAAGAGAATTGAATTTTTACGCGCCATAGACAGCAGCACAACAGGAAACAAAGCCGAATAGACGATGGAGCAGAAATGGACAGAGAAATTGCAAATAAACAGAGCCAAATGCAAAGCAAGTAGGAAGCGTTGCAGTCGAGTCCAACTGACTGCTTAATACATGTTCATGGATTTGTAGTGTGATAAATGTGTGAGAAATATATAGAGCTGATTCAGACTGTATTTATATATATTTATATATATATATATGTTGACTTGAGGGACTCTACTACCACCTCCACAGTCTCTTCTTTTGCCCGTTTAATATGCCTCTAAGCTTACTTCTTTGATGTCTTTAGAGAGAGTCAAGTATAGCTCTCATGCGGAACTCTTAAAATCTAGTTAAATAATTGTTAAAGATATGGAAGGGTGGGATTTTAACTGATTATCTAAAGAATATACATAGTTTCTTTCTCTGCCTATTTGAACTTCCTTCAAGAGTTGCACAGATATCATATCAGATCAATCTAATAGGAGTAAGAATTCTGCTATGACCTGAATGACTACAGCTGAAAAGCTATGTATGATATACAGCATTTTATCTATTTAAAATTCCATGAAGAGATGATAATTTATATTAGTTTCCTATTAGATCTGTCTATTCAGATGTCTAATAGTAGTTAACATGCTGAATATTCAATATAGCTGCGGCTGTCTATTGACTTGTGAGACTCTACCAGAAGAATTGCCGAAGCCACATAATACTCTATCTATATATCGAATTTCAAGTCTCTGGCTGCCATCAAGTAGGCACTGATACACTCTACTTGTAAATGCTGAACGAGCATAATCGTTGAGAGTAAGTTTTCGGACCAGGAACTGAAAATGCGGCACGGAAACGTCTTGTATAAAGTGTGGAACAAATGTTTCACGACAGCCAAGACGAGGAAATGTGAAAAGTTCAAAGACGATGACAGGGAAAAATAAAAGCGGAAAATTGAATGCCCACTGAGCGAGAGAGATAGACAGAGAGAGAGAGAGAGAGAGAGCGACAGGATGCTGGCTGGCCATTATACTTTATGCAAATGCTGTGGCAGCTTTAACAACCCAAAGGCAAATGCCCCCGGCTCCTGGCATAAGCAGACCCCAACCATGTGGCCAATCGTCTGACGTTGAAAGAGAGAAAGAAAGTAGCAACAACAGCAACAACAACAACAGTGTAACCACATATACCATGCATTTTAATTTAATTAATTTAAATTCTTAATGCGATATTTTGCCGCCTTCGCATTGCCTCGCACAGAACTGTGTGAAAGCCAAAGCCTAATGCTCGGCTCCTGCAATGAGCGCAGAGTCTTCTTCTTCTCCTTTTTTCTGCTGTCGCTGCATTTGTTTAATGTTGCGTAAACAATTTTTAGGCGTGGCAAATTAATAGCCAGCAACGTGCGTGGGCGACAGCCAAAGCACCAAATTTACTGCCAAACTCATTAAATGTCATTTTCCAACCAATTAAAGAAGTTTCAATGCGGCAAACGGCTTTAAACAGAGTTTTTAAAGTGAAACATGCAATTCAGAGAGAGGCCAAAGAAAGAGATATAGATATAGATATAGATATAGATATAGATATAGATATAGATATAGATATAGATATAGATATAGATATAGATATAGATATAGATATAGATATAGATATAGATATAGATTATAGATAAAGATATAGATATAGATATAGATATAGATATAGATATAGATATAGATATAGATATAGATAGATATAGATATAGATATAGATAGATATAGATATAGATATAGATATAGATATAGATATAGATATAGATATAGATATAGATATAGATATAGATATAGATAGATATAGATATAGATATAGATATAGATATAGATATAGATATAGATATAGATATAGATATAGATATAGATATAGATATAGATATAGATATAGATATAGATATAGATATAGATATAGATATAGATATAGATATAGATATAGATATAGATATAGATATAGATATAGATATAGATATAGATATAGATATAGATATAGATATAGATATAGATATAGATATCGGTATAGATATATTATGCTGTAGAAGTTTCTTACATTTCTTCGATGACTTATTCCATATCGATTAATATCGATCAATCTTTGAGTATCATTTAGGCTACCAGCTACACATGTGGTATGTCTGGGCTTGTAATGAGTTGACAGCATGGAAACTCTTCGCATTTCGAATAGAGCCTGAGTTAAATTCGTCGATTTCTCAGAGTGAAGAAGAAGAGCAATCAATGATATGAGCTGAAGATTTATTTCTGAGTTATGTAGATAACTTACAGCTGAGATAATTTAGCTCTTGCAAGTGCAGCACTATTTAAGTAACTGCTGATAGATGCTGAGCTAATCTTATCATCACTTCGATTAGTCACTATCGATGCTCAAGTGCAGCAATCCATTTCCATTAAGCGCATTCAGCAATTGGCCCAGTTGCAGGCCAAACAAGCAACAAGAACAAACAACAACAGGCATAAATCAAAGCAGCATCAAGTTGCGATGCAAATGAAGAAACTGTCAGAGTCAGAGCTCACCTGGAATCGGAATCGGAATCGGAATCAAGCGGAGTTGAAGGATTCAAGAAGCGGCAAGCGGATGCAGAGCAACTTGGCAAAGTGCATCGCGCTGTCAGGAAGCCAGAGTTAACTGAAAAAAGAAAAAAGAAAAGAAAATGGCGTGAAAAGCATTTCACTTGCGGATTTAGCTGAAGAATCTGAAAATTTAATGCGCTGGGCGGATAGATAAATAATGTTATGCAAATGATATGTGCATAAAAGTCAACAGATTCAGCAAACATTCAACCAACCCCAACTCCAACCCATCGAATACACTGCAGCAAATGACTGGCAGCTTTCAAATGTGAAACCAGTTAGAAAGATGAATAGATTGACTATCAACATGCGAGAACGCTTCACAGGTTCACGGTCTGCTCGCGGCTCGGAACTTTGATGCGGAAGCAAAGCACAAGCTGGCAACATTTGCATATTTCCATGCTCGTTCGCCTCAAGTGGAAGGAGTATATTTGTTTTGTATGCGACTCTGAGTGCATGCAAAGCTGTCAACGTAGCTAGACTTCTGCAGACTGCCAACTGCCGAAGTTTTCTTATAAGGCTCTACTGCAGCTGGAGACTTGATTTTCGATATTGGGCTGACACAATAAGAGCAGTAGCAAAAGAAATTCTAATTTAATGAAAATGGTTTGATGCGATGCTTTGCTGCTGGTTTTATATTAATGCTACAACCCTGCCATTATGTGTGCAACTGTAAATTAATCAAATATTTCTTCAGTTTTGGATGATTTGGTGCCATATGCTGACTTCCTATCGATGCCCAATTTAGCAGTTGCGCCTCGAAGGAACTTTTCTATATATGCTTTAATACTGGCAGCTTTGTCGTCTATATTTTCTATAGTTTCTACAAATTTTCTTATAAATAGTGACTGAAGCTGCTAAAGAGTAAGCTCAAGCTCAAAGTATTGAGACTGTGCTAGGAGCTGCCTATGCACTGAAGCCTTGGAATCGACTGACTGCAGGACAAAATTCAGATTTCTAAACTAAGTCTTAGCTTCACAGATATAAAACGACCCATGATAAAATGGCATTTCAGATTGTGTAGCTCAACAGCTAGATCTAATCGATAATTTAAAGAACTTTTTGAATCTAGTTATCGAAAATATAACCATTCTAGTCAACATATGTATACCTATCAAAAGTTTAGGCTATAAATTCATTTTATTCCTGTAGATCTTCTCTACAAACATTTATCTATCTATCTATCCATCTATAACATCATCTCAGTTTCATCTCTCTCTCTATCTATCTACAAACCACGAGCGAGCATTGCAAGGTCGGCAACGCTCTTACGTCTTTGGTTGTCAAATGGTCTTACCCTTCCCCATTAGACACGCCCACATATGTAGATGAATGTGTGGCATTCGACGTTGGAATGACATTGCTCTAGTGTTGCCGAAATTGCAGCGAAATTGTGTGCCAGGATTCGCTTGGCAGTCAGCGCTTGAAAGCCGACTTTGGCACCTGACGTTGGCATTTAGTTTTTTTTTCTTTCCACCCAACGTGGAGTCCGCCGAGTGCACAGGCGAAAGCGGATTTTGATAAATGCTTCGATGGAGAAGTCAAGTGAGTCAGCCAAAACGGCATCATCTTATGGCAACTGACAGCCAGCAGGCGCCTTTGTCATGTCATCAGCTACTCTGCTAAATTACGACCAATAAAACTCGAAAAAAGATGGAAAAACAGGTTGAGCTCCTCTGCTCTGCTGATGAACAGCTCGAAGTGGCTGGCTATGCGTTAATAATTTGCATGCATTTAATATGCATTTGAGAAATATGTGAAAAACACGTGCAAGAAGAAGCACACGAAGTAGAAGCAGCCAGGGCAAAGCCAATTTAGCTCGCGGCCCTTGTGCATGGAAATCTCAGCTAACAAGCAGACCATTCCGCCTGCAGAGAAAATGAAAATCTTGTTTTTGTTTTGCTCTGCTCGCACCTTGATGCAGGACGCGTTGAAGGTATTAGAGGTTTAGCATGCAGCAGGTAACTTTCAGTAGATAAGGCTAAGGCCTCTCTAATGGAATCTAGAGGGCATAGAGTTAGAGCTATGATGACTCCATATATCAGTTCATGTTCAGGTATTTCAGAATAGATTATTCAGAACTCTAAGCAAGCTGAACAAATCTTGAGGTTAGCTATCTAAGAGATGTCGATTTAGATGGGGTAAAGATACAGGTAGAATAACTAGATTCTATAGCGAATATGAGTTTAAGTTGAAGTAGCTCCGCAGAGCTAACTCTGGATGGTGATAAGCTGAGAGCAGAAAGCTCTAAGAGCAAGTAGGTCTATATGAGATATATGCATAAAAGTGAAGAATGAATATATTTCTATATATAATACAGATATGCTTAAGTAGAAAAAATATTATAGAAGAAAGTAGCTGGAAAATAGTAACTCTGATCCGTTTGATCAGTTAGCACATAAGACATATCTGAGGGAGCTGAGAGCTCTCTAATAGCATAAGGATTCAGAAAGTATAGAATTAAGAGACTTTCTAGATAGGGTACAGATATATTCCATATGCAATACTTTCTAGTTATATATCCATCTATGCAATAAGGATATAGAAAATATCAGTGGAAGTTAAATTGGTCTCAGCACAGCTAACTTTGAAGGCTGAGCTAGTTTTAGATTTAATTTAAAACTATTATTTATTATATATATATATATATATATATATATATATATATATATATATATATATATATATATAGATTCAATAAAAAATATTAAATGATGTTCCAGCTCAATCAACTTGAAACAGAAAATGAAATATGTTTTCTAATTAAACTTAGCTTAAGAGAGAAGTCAAACTCTTACAGTATTTTCTATATCCTTTAAGTATTTCCCAACTATATTTTATTTATTATTATTATTATATTTAAGCCACAGAAGCATTTCAAATATTTATTTGCTAAGCTTTTTCTATAAGAGTATTCAATGTTTGTCATGTCAGCTGGACATTTTCTATATATTTTTGTTATTTTTCTCGCTGCTCGCCGTTTTTCCTGTGCATAATTTAAAATGCTGTGAATTGCAGATAGAGCAGCGCCGTCAGGTGGATGCTAAAGAGAAGTAAACACAAAACTAATAGCAAAACATGCAAAGATGCTGATCGCAAACACACACACGCACACACACACACACACGCGCACACACACGCACACACATACACACACACCACACAGAGCATATCTAGCCAAAGTTTTAATGAAACAAAATGTGGCGCTTACGTGTGCTGTGTAAACGTATATAACCTGTGTACAGGTGAGCGAGCTCAACACCTAGCGTTTGCCCAGAGCATCGCCAATGCTCAGTTTGAAAGGTGTCGTCGCGTCCAACTTTACCGCAAAAACCAAAACAAAGTTTGTTAGAGCCACCCCAGCCACAGGAAATGAGAAAAGATACCAATACAACGGAATGATGTGCTGCAATATGCATATGACTCACCTGCACGGCGCTCACAGCCCACCTGTAAAGGTGCGCGCGTGCGAGTAAAATGATGAAGCGAATTCGCTATTTTACAGCTGGACAGCGCGTCCTTTGTTTGTTATATAAAATGAATCATTTTAGGAAATAACACTCATAGCGCGAATTGTATTCGTACGGATGTAACAGCTAACGGCGTATGGGCTTCTTATGGGGGAGTGCACGACTAGAAGATACCGCGAAAGTAGAGTAAAACTAATTTTTGAATGATCTCAGACTTGTTCTATATATAGTTACATACACACACACACTTGAGTAAGCAAGACGCTAAGTAAGGTTGCGCTTGTACTTACCAAAACAACCCACCATTAGAAACAGACTGAATGAACTTGGCTTCTATACATATGATCTTGTTGAAATTTAAAGAGCATGAAGATGACAGCTAAATGTGTGCAGCTAACAATATTTGAACTTTCAGCATGTGAAAAAGGAGGAAGAACTCTACCGAGAAGGATTAGTCGTAAGAGTATTACAATAGCAAAATTATATGCTCAAAAATCAATAATAAAAGTATCGATATTTATCGATATTATGTAAAAAGAATGATGTATGTATGTATATAAGACTGTTAGCTTTTAAGTCTCTTTTGAACCGCTCGAGCTGGATGCTTTGCCAAGTCATAGTCTGAGAAAGATTAATGTTTTGCTGCTTAAGAACACATTGACTCAGTCAAGGCTTCTTCTGCCAGTTACATTCATTTGCATAGCAACTTGATGCCCTGTTTAAGCCCTTTACAGTGCGTCATAATTGCAAATTCAATTTCGACAGAGCTCAAAGCTAGCGCTGCGGTTAAGCGCGAACAAGCATATCATCTGTTTGAGCAGCTGTTTTTCAGCAATAGTTACAAAACATTTCACTCAAAAAAACAAAAAAAAAGAAACTAGAAACCACAGAGAGACATGGAATTGGAGCTGCGTGAACACTCGATATGAATGACATTCGCATTGAAATGTCTGTCGCTGCTGCTGGTGCTGCTGCTGCTGTGGCAAGGTGCGTGCAACAAACAAAGCCCTTTGGCAAAAGGATGGCTCTGCGTTTTATGAACAAAAGCAAAGCGCTAATACCACATTCACACATTGGCACACACACAGAGCCACAGAGCCGCAGCGCCGCAGCGCCACAGCGCCACATTACCTTGTCGAGTCAGAGGCAGAGCTGTGTAGTGTTTGTGTTGCCAACTCACCTGTCTGCCTACCTGAACACTTCAAAATGTCTGTGTGTGTGCGTGTGTGTTTTAGATAAATTATTCAAGCAACAACTGCGCTTTTTAAAATCGAGTTTGTTGTGTGACGACGCAGACGACAGGCATTTGCGGTAAGCACTCGAGCACAAATCTAAAGTATATACCTCCACACACACACACACACACAGACACAGCAGGTGTGCATTTGTTTTCGTTAACTGTCTGCGCTTTGTGTGCCTGTGTGTGTGTGTGACCTAATTCTAGCCATGCAACAAACAAAAAAGGAGACACGTTGCAGCTCATTTTTCAGCACTGAGCAGATACTCAGTGCAGAAGCGTGCAAAGTTAACAAAAAAGCAAAGGCAAGAAAGTGGAGCTGACTGTGCCACAACGAAGTTGAAATACTCTAGCGGCAGACACACGCATATTGAGAGACTTGAGCCATATTAATAACACTGTCAAGCAAAGTTTGTGCCTGAGAATTTTCTTTGTAGATCTCGAATCTGAAATTGTTTACTTTAACCTCGCACATATCAAATCATAAAAGACAGTTGCCAAAGGCAGCAATGAAATGTAGCCAAGAGCTCAACAAATCCAAGTTTAAGAGCGACGAGGCAAACTGATTTACAGACGAACACACTTAGACTGATGAAAGTTGTTTCTTCTTAAGTGTGTGCGAGGTGTGCACCACTTGAAAGTGCGGGTGCGTTGCAGTTGCAAGACATTATGCATGGAAGCCATTGAAAGTTGCTAAATGGGGTATGCTGTTGGCAGCGTATGTCACAGGCTGAGGAAGGCATGTCAGAGCCTCTATTGTAGCTGCTCGTCGAGCACAGCCAACCAGAAGACTCTTAGTCTAAGATACCTAAACTAAAACTCATTCAAATCGAACAAGAAAACTTAGCTCGTCGAGCATACCCTGCTACAGCACTCTTAGTTGAAGATACCTGAACTGAATCTCTTTGAAATTGAAAAAGAAAACTTCGTTAGTCGAGCATTCCCGACCAGATGCCTCCTAGTTTAAGGTACCTTAACTGAACCACTTTCAAATTGAAAAAGAAAAGTTAGTTCGTCGAGCATACCCTGCTACAGCACTCTTAGTTGAAGATACCTGAACTGAATCTCTTTGAAATTGAAAAAGAAAACTTCGTTAGTCGAGCATTCCCGACCAGATGCCTCCTAGTTTAAGGTACCTTAACTGAATCTCTTTGAAATTGAAAAAGAAAAGTTAGTTAGTCGAGCATACCCTGCTACAGCACTCTTAGTTGAAGATACCTGAACTGAATCTCTTTGAAATTGAAAAGTATAACTTCGTTAGTCGAGCATTCCCGACCAGATGCCTCCTAGTTTAAGGTACCTTAACTGAAACTCTTTCAAATTGAAAAATAAAACTTTTTTAGTCAGACACATCCCACAGGATCACTTTAACTTGAAGACACCTTAACTAAAAGTCTTCCAAAGTGAAAGAGAAAACTTAGCTAGTCGAGCATACCCACCTAGCGCACCCTGCCCTATGCCAACTCTGCCAGCAGGCACAGCTCGCTCGACTTAAATTGCTTAAATTTCTTATGCATTTCATGCATGCAATTTAAGGCCAGCTGCAGTGCATGTGTCCAAGGCTCTGACACATTTCGTTGGGGCTCAGCTGACACGAATGATTCTGCCGAGAGGCTGAAAGCTTTCTTCTAGCTTCTGTCTCACATGAAGACAATGCACCTGCAAGTGCTGCAGTTTTATTTCCCAGTTTTATAAGATAGAATGTTTATCCATATCTTCGTAATCATATACTGCGCTTCAAAGTAATTCTTCTCAGATATGGCACACTACAGCTTCGAGCTTGAAAGCGATATTTATGTTATGCCACCCGCTGTGACGTAGAGCACAGTTTGACAACTGCTTGAAAAGAAGTGAAGAAGTCTTCGTACTGCAATTCAGACCAGTCAGAGGAGCTGTATCGAGTAAACTTCATTCACATTTCTCCCGCTTCAGCTTTAAGGTTCTCATCAAATTTAATGTGCAACAGCATTTCCAAGTTGTTCGCCATAAAACGAGGAATGTGCAACCACAGCGAACTGGGCGAAGAGAGGATAAGTCACCTGCTAGCTAAGTGCCAGCAACTAAGATGTTGGCCGTGTGGAGAAAACATTGCCAATGTCCAGACCATGTGTCTCTGGGCGTCATAAAAATGCAAAAGTGCAGTCAGTGCGTATACGCGTTGTTTTTCCAGAGAGATTTGCTGATGTAGCTAGTTTAATACTCTCATTGAGAAGGGGTATAATGTGGCTTAGCTGATTCTATGTGTTTATGCTCTTTACTAGGACCAACAGCTGAGTTTATATATTCAATACTTAGGCTATTCATTCATAGGAATGCTATAGATGACTATAGGATATATTCAGCTCTTCTCTTTAAAATATTGAGAGAGTCCTTAGTATACTCACACATAAGAATATCTGGTTTAACTCCTGAAAATTTCAAGAAGATTAGAACTCCAGAGCCCAAGCTCCTTCAGTCTGTTTCGCATAGCAGGGAACAGCACGCAGAACAGACTCTCTTCTGTCTGTCTCTGGATATCTCATTCAAGATGACAGCATCTCTGCGCTCAGTTCCGGGTATTTGCTAGTCGTTCACTCCCGACCAGAATACACTCGACTTGTCTTCTGACAGTACCTGCCTGCTTAATGCCAGCAGTCTTACTTGCTCCTTGGGGCGCTTTTTGATGGCAAACTTTTATTTTTTCACGAATCCTGCTGTTGTTGCAGCTATTGTAATCAAATTTGTCACGCTGCGTTGGTGTTTGAGCTAAGAACTTGAGCAACTACTGAAAGTTCGCTTAGGGTCTTGGGGGCAGACTTTAGTTGCCTCGTCGCGCACATTTGTCGCCAATGTGAAAAGGCGAACATGTCTTGGCTAGCTGGCCAACTGGCCAACTAGCTAACTGGCTAGCTGCCTGGCCTAAGTCAGACGAGCTTAAAACGTCGTTGAAAGTGGCTTAAGGCATTTTCGCCACTCCAAACGATGCCCCAAGGAAACCAAATGGTTCAATATGCTGCGTGAACATTGAGCATATCAGGTGGCATCGATACGCGCCACAGCAAATGCTTACGAGCATCCGGGGAGTTATGTATTGGGGAGAGTAAGGTAATATATTTTTATGCTAATTGAAAGACATTTCAATGGAACATAAATTTATATTCGATATGCGATAAGAACTTGCGTCTGCTGTTTCTATATACCCATTTGCTTCTTCTACTTTCAGGTAACAATGCCGCTCAGCCCCTTGCGGCCTCGTCCACCTCATTGACGGCGGCGCAGCCGCGTTTCCTGTCACGCGGACACACCTATCGCGCCGTGGTGGGCGACACACTCGTGCTGCCCTGTCAGGTCGAAAATCTGGGTAAGACAACGAGAATATATAAAATTTAAATAGAAATTCGCATAATTAATAGATCGTCATTGGCATTAAATATCGCAAATTCCAATCGCATTTCGTTCGATTACCGTAGGCCGCAAAGCCAAATAACAAATATGCAAATATGTTTCTAGCCAAAATGTCTCTCTGCATAAATTTTACAAAAACATCCATAAACAATGGCTGGCAGGCTGAACAGCAACAGCAACAGCAACGGCAACGGCAACGGCAACAGCAACTGAGCAACAATGCAAAACCAACAGCTGTCAACAGCTTGTCGCTCCCTGTTTTCCTGCCCAGGCCAACGAGCAACATATTTATCAAATGACAGCTATAAATTTATAAACACAAATCGAATTCGTTAATTAAAGTCGGTCGTGGGCCAAATTCAACTTTGCTTTAAAATTAAATAGAAACTAAAATTGAAATTATATAAAACACAGACTTTTTTACTTAGTTTATAGAAAAGATTGCTGAAGAGCCTTGAAATTATATTAAACACCTTATAAACACAGCTAGCTAAAGCTAAAGTGATATGAATTCAACTCAAAACTGTATTTATTATTATTATTATTTTAATATATATTATATGAATGTGCTTCGACTCGATTTGAAATGCTAGATAAATGTGGAAAATTTTTTAAAATTTTCCAAATTATTTTAAAATGAAATCACAAAAGGAACATTTATATAAGCAAAGGGCTGTATAATATATAACACAGACAAGTCATTTTAGACTTTGTGTAAGCTTAAAAATAAAATCTAAAATTCATATTTAAGTTATTCATATTTAAGCTAAATTTTGAAAGCATTAATTTTGCTAACATATAAGATTATTGAGTTAAAAATTTGGTGTGCTCTAAGCCAAGATAAGACAGCATTTAGGCTAGCGATTTCGATTATTTAATAAAGCGAGCATCATTTAAGAATATTTGACTGCTTTAGAAAGAATCATTTGTAGTGCTACTCAGACCAGATCAAGGCACCATTGACTGTAGGCAGTCGGAAGATGAATGTGGCTTAAGAATTGGGTTTGAGGCAAGCGCTGTTAAGCTTGGCGCACAAATTGGAACGTCAAACCCAATTTATAGGTCGTATATATTGTAAGACTGATTTGATCAACTTTGGAGGCACCTCAGGAAGTCGCTGACCATACGCCATAAATTGGGTTTGACGTTCCAATTTATGTGCCATGTTTACCAGCAACCACCCAGGCGCCTTCAAAGTTTGTTCAGTGAGTCTTGCAATATGTAAAAATATCACTTTCTCATATACTTTGCTATATATAAGCTGCTTGGCATCGTTTTCATATCTGATTTTAATTAAGCTTAACATACTGTAGGTGGTTTACTTCAAGCTATTATTGTTGACATTTGTCTATTCGATTTCAATCAAGTTGCTGCTTGGCCGAGCTTTACTCACGATTTTCTGCGCTTTTCCAATTTCCTTTTCCCATTACGATACTTTCAAGGTTATCTCGAGAGTACTCAACTGGGCTTGCCTTCAATTTCCTTGTCTTTATATATCTGAGCATGGCCTTGAGATGTTTTGCAATTGCTTACTGAATCACATCGAGTCATATTAATTAAAAGTTCCGCTTGAGAAGCAAATTCAGCGTATTTAAACTGTTCTACAAACTATTTTTCACACTGACCCAGCTCATTTGTATTTTCATTTACAGAGCACCAAGTTTGGCATCCTTAGAAATTAATATAAACATATTTTATTCACTTTAATGCACAAAATTGATGTGAGAATCGGGAAAAGTTTACATAAATCGAGTTGCCAAAGTGGTTCAATGGGATTCACTGAGTAATTAAACAGTTTTCGCAACTTTTATACATGATTTTAAGGTTGTCTACGCCCTGTTGAACAAACATTAAACAAACAAATTTACAAATACTTCAAAAGTAATTTTTGTAAATTCACAGCGCCCGAGTTTAAGCCCTTGTGAAGGTAAAAACATTTTAAGCATTAATAAATAAATAAAAAATTTACTGAATGCATTTATCATAGGGCTGAGCACACACACTTAAACATGACCCAGTTTAAAGGCTGAAATTGTTGCCAAGAGTTTTAATTGCAGCTGCCGTTGACAAGCCAATAAATAAAATGCAATTAACCGCTCGCTCGTTCGCGGGTTCGTTCGTTCGCTCAGCGAAATGAAAATAAATTGAACATTGACGGCATCGACGACAATGCGACCGAAATCTGTTCAGGCTGTCAGTTATCATTGGTCCATATGGAGGCCAGCATCAACAGCAGCAGCAGCAGCAGCAAGAGATAAATGCAACACATTCTAGCAGCAGCTGAAATATTACCGTTCCCTGCATATTTGTTTAATCAAACACAGTTGCTACTTATGCACATATTTTAAATAATATTGTTGAAATCGTTGAAATGTGTGAATTTAATCAACTTTCATATTTCTGTTGTTCCAATTATAATTGGCAAGTGCTGGGCCCTGCCTGACTGCAGAATACCCTGCCACAGCTTAAAGCTGCAGTTAAGCACTTCACATATAAATACACCAGCGTGTGCGTGGCTGTGTGTGTGTGACTACATATAAAAGCACCTATAAGCACTTGCCTTAGTGCTTCTGTCAGCTCCCTACTATGTGTAATAGACTGTTTGAACTTCAGTTCTAGTTGTCCAATCTTGATGAAATTTTCAGAATATACCTCTGACATTAACATCTGTGTGTATATCGAAAATCAAGCCTCTAGCATTTGAAATAAGTTTTCTTTTACAGTTTACTAGAGCTTCAATTATAAGATCAGACATATAAAATATTCATAAGCTGTGAGCTCAATACTAAGTCACACATACCAAATTTGATGCCTCTACCTGCAATAGTCTTAAAAAAAAATGCTTTAAAAACTAAATCTAAATATTAATTCTAACCTTATTTTATGATCAAATATTGAAAAAAAGGTATAACGTGCGCTGTATTAGGTATATAAAAATATATATTACAAATATCAAGTCTCTTGCTTTTGAAGTTCTCGATATTAAGTAGCTGGACGAAAGGACGAATCGATGGACAGATAAATATGGCCACATCCAATCAGCTGTTAATCTTCACCAAGATTATAAGCTCAGACCTCGCCAAGCCTTCTTCTGGCAGTTGCATACACAAACCACAAAGCCAATATACCCCATTTAATGGCCTTACATTAAACGTCACTGTTAAACATTGACTCGCCGTCTTCAATAAGTGTTAAAATAAGCAAGTCTCGGGACACATGTTTGTGTTTAGTCAACAAACTAATAGCAAAACAAACGTCGATGTGCAGAAAACAAACATTATTTCAACTCTGACTATTATCATTGCTGTGCTGCATTTAATCCCCAATTAGTCTTTAAAGCGAATGAATGGGACGGGACGGTTTAATTGCGCTATTAAATTACCTGTCAAGTGCGGTAAAAGAAGCGGGGTAAAAAAACATGGATTAATTGACACAATTGAGAAGGAAAGACAAGGCGGCCCAGGGCAAAATAGTATTTAATCCAATAAAACAAATTAAGTATCAAATGGTCGACGAAGCCCTTCGTCATGCAAACGGTTGAAGAATAAAGAAAACATAACAACTAAAGAACATGAATGGATCGATGAGCCGTAAGACTGCATAGGCTACAGTATAAAGAAATTTAATTAAACAGTTGAAAAAGGCAATTCGATCAAAGAACCTGACTGAGCAATACCCTGACTTCCACTTATAACAAACACCTTGATATGCCTTAGGGATAAAATGCATCACTGCAAACTCCAAGCAAACTTCCGGTTATTTTGCCGTCATTTACTCCCGACTAGGCACTCATCGTTGTCGTCATAGATGATCGAAGTTGCAGACACTTGCAAGCGGCTTCAGGTCTCAGAAAGGCATCCAATTTGCTAACAACTTTGGCACAAATTCATGTTTTCCAAATAAAAAAGTTATAAAATATAAATAAAACTCCATTTTTATTGGCCAAATGTGAGCTGAGCTCAATAATATGAACACACGGCCCACCCCTTGGCACACAGCTGACGCGCTGGGCGCATCGAACCTTTTGCCCTCAAGCAACTGCTGAACAATTACGAGCGAGCAATACGAAATTTCAATCCGATTCAATAATAATCAAAGTCATAAAAAGATGATTGTGTGCGTTTAAGTCGCTTTTATAGGCGTCCCTTCGAGGTGGGGCAGAAGTAAAGGCTTACAGCAGACAGTTTTCGGTCCTTTATCCCTGCACTCACGTAAATGTTTATGTATTGTTTGCTTGTATTTTTAACCGGTTTATGTCAAGCTGCCCACACACAAATTTTGTGGCCAATTCAAGTGGTTGTTAGACCTCACAATACCTAATGCAGTTAGCATTACAATTTGCCAGTCGTAGAGGGGCAGCAGTTGACAACTTTTACCTAGAAGAACAGCGTCGAATGAACTTGCCCACTCAATTATTATTTTATTTATAAATAATTGTATTGCAGCCACAGTTTAAAACTAACACAAAACGAAGTCTTTTGCTGCAGCCAAACTTTCATTACTTTTCAATTTTCATTACACATGTCAACAGGGCTAAGTAAGCTAGACTTTGCCTACTTTTTTTTAAAGGTTGAAAGAGAAAGTATTTCATGGCCTCAAATCTTTAAACGGAAATTGAAAAAAAAAAATGATTTTTTGATATATTTGGGGCTTTCTTATGTGAAGAAATATTTTTTTTTACCAATAGAAACTGTTTTAGAATTAGAAAAAAACGTTTTCAGACTGTGCTATCGATTGTTTAAAGGTCGCAGTTTTAAGCTGGAACTGCAGTGCGGGTATAGTTCAGCTGTTCAGTTAGCTCTAAAGCAAAGTCTCAAAAGTAATCGAAAAACCAGTTTCATTCAGTCAAATCTACTTCCTGCTTAATAAAGTCTGTGAAAAGCGCATGACAAAGAGTAGAGAGCTCTAAAAATTTAATTTAAAAAGTCCAAAGTCCAAACAACGACTAAAAAGTGCACTAATTAGAAACGGGTATACGCTAGTCGGACACTTCCACTCACTAGTGCAGTCTTTAATAGCTTTAAAACAAAAGTTGCAGCAGACAGAGGCAGCCTAGCGTACGTCTGTACAGATAATTTAGAGATAATAATCTAAGATGAAGCAGATTTGTTGCGGGTAAATTGTTCAATGCTTTAGAATGTTTTGTTAATGGAGATTGCCAAGTTGAGCGTCTCAGACAATAATAAATAAATAAATTATGCGTCAGGCAAACGCATTTAACAAATTTATGCTTTGCCAGCCATAAAGAAACGTAAGTTATATAAAATATGCAAAAAGAAAAGAAACAGAAAAAGCAAAAAGAAAAGACGAAAAATCTGTTGGCAACATCTGTGAAATTATGTCATTTATATGAGCAAACACACTAAAAAATAGATGAAAACAGCAGCAGACAGAGCAGACAACAGACAACAGACAACAGACAGCAGACAGCAGACAGCATCCAATTGGATAGCCAAACAAGGGACTGTACACAGCTTAGTAGACGGATCCAAAAGCGGATAGCATATTAGATAGATGGCTTTATATTATAACTATATATATATATATATCTCCCTCTCACTCTCACTTTCCCTGTCTCTGTCCCTATCTATCTCTGTGCGTAGGTTTGTCTTTGCGGCTAGTCTACAAACACAACTACAATTTGAACTCTGCTGTCCACTTGATAGTCATTTATTTAGCTTTTTACAAGTGCGAGGGCTGTCTCAACAGTATTCAGCCTGACATAATCCTAGTTGAATGTCAGCTGAAGATTTTACTATTGTTTAAGCAGCTTAAGCTTAAAGTTGAAGAACCCTAAACTCTTTTAGTGTTTGCTTCTTGAACAACGAAAGTGAATTCTCTGCTTATGTGATTCAAAAGAATTTTATTGGGAATGTTCGCAGTCTAAAGTTGAGTTTGATTCTATTTTGAGAGAGTTGAAAATTGCATTTTCCAAAGACTAAAACTAACATCGCTGGAGTTGGCATTTCTCCTTGTATTTTAAGCAGAAATTAAAAATGAAAAAGCTTCTGCACACAACAAAGCTGAAAGCAGTTCAAACATTTCTTTTCCAACTGGCCAAAAATTGTGTAGTAAAAATGGCAATCGAAGCCTCAAGCAGCTCACTCAGATTGAAATATTTTTCTTTCAAGACTTAAAGTAAGAATTTTGCAGCCGGAAGCCAGCTTAAAAGTTGTTCATAGTCCAGAAGCAGCGAAAAGTATTCAAAAATCAATTTCTGCTGGCCCCAAAGAATTTACAGGTATCTCCTAAGGCAATTAGACTAGATTAACTCAAATAATTTGGAAATTAGATTTTCCACAACTTCAGTTCACTTAGAGACATTATTTTGGATATAGCTCAACAGAAGGTCTGTTGAAGAGCCAGCTGCAGCAACAGCATTCTGTTCGAACGGATGTAGAGCTGTGAGGACATTTCAAACAGACCCGATATTCATTTCACTTTATAGCTTAAAGCACACCTTGAAGTAGCTAGAAAGTTCCCTATAGTAAGAGGGAAGCCAGGCTGTGAGTGTATAAGGGAAGATAATCTTGAAGCAGCGCAAGCAAAGTCTTTTTATTATCCATTCTGTTCGTACCACCCTCGCCTCTTAATATTTGCACTGTGGTATTTAACAATAATTTTTCCCACAAACAACAAGAAGAAGAGGAGCACACACGATGACATTTTTGTTAACGCCTTTTCATATATTTTGTGTGTGTTTCCTTCGCAGGCAATTTCGTGTTGTTGTGGCGCCGCGGCACAAATGTGCTCACCGCCTCGAACATTATGGTGACACGGGATGAGCGCGTGAGACTGATAGATGGCTACAATCTGGAGATATCCGATTTGGAGCCGCAAGACGCCGGCGACTACGTGTGCCAAATCAGTGACAAAATCAATCGTGATCAAGTGCATACGGTGGAAATATTGGGTAAGTGTCACAGTTCACAAACTTGGAACAACTCAACTGGCAATGAATATTAATGAGAAATATGCTAAACTCATAATTCTACTCTCTTTACAGTGCCTCCCAGCGTGCGTGCCATACCCACGTCTGGCCAATTGCAGGCACGCAAAGGCGGACCCATTACGCTGGAGTGCAAGGGCTCGGGTAATCCGGTGCCATCCATTTACTGGACCAAAAAGGTTAGTAATATATCATTAATTGAAGTTGCAGGGGATGAACAAAGCTGTCTGAAATAAATAGTAATAAGTAAAAAAGAAAATAAACGGTAAAATAAGAAGAAATATTTAATATTAATACCCTTATTATATATATATAAATATTTTATATATATATATATAAATATTATATATAGATATATATAAATATTTTATATATAGAAATTTTGGTGCCCTGACGTCGGCTTTTTTTCTCTTTTTTGAAATTCTTGTTACAAATTATGGAAAATATTAAAAAATGCAAATGGGACTGGGATCAGGGTATCTCCTAGTCGGGCACCGACTAGAGCTTTCTTACTTGTTAAATATAAATATATTTATAAGTATGTAAATAATATATAAAATAAAATGCTATTAACTATTATTTACTTTAACAAATATATAATAATAATAAATTTAGTAAGCAGCCTGGGTATTTGAATCGTAACATAATTAACATTACGAAAATGATCATAAGAAAATCATATTGGTAATGATCATTATCGTTAATGATTTTTACCAGTAATAATCATGTACACAAATCATCATTTTTCTTAATGATCATTGTCGCTAATGAAGATTACGACAAACTTCATTATTATAATCACAATTAGTGTTTATAAATAACTAAAATAAATAACCTATAAGTAACTAAAATACTAAAATGATATATTTTCAACATTTAAACACTTATATGTTTATTAAACAAAAAAAACTTAAATATATATTCAAATATTTACAAAAAAAAAACCTTAAATATATTTAAACAAATACAATATTTATTAGAGAAATACAAATAATTTAAACTTAAACAATTTAACAAAAAACTTAAATTAATTCACTATTTGCACTGCACCGCACAGCGACTGACCCAGTCCAGGTCATCAACTCGACTGATCGCCCACAGCTGCTGCGGCGCCCTTTTATACCCAAAAGTCACTCGAGAGCCAACTGCAGCAGAGCTCTTGAGACCTTTTTGAGTGAGAATTCACACTCATTTTGAATTAAGTTAGAAGCTAGCTATATACACACAACTTGTCATTCTGATCGGGAATATATATGCTTTACATATATACCTATACTTCATAAATTATATAAAGATAATGTGCTTTTATATGCTGATTTCTTTAAAAATGCGAAATTAGCGTATAATGATTTTATTAAAATGTATGTAACATGCAGAAGGGGGCGTGGCAGATCCCAGCGTATACATAAAGTATATATATAATATATAGCCCTGTCCGTCTGTCTGTTTTTCCGTCCCGCTCTCTTTGAGAACATTGGAAATAGAGATTTGGTAACTGTTCAATGAAACAAGTGACAAAGTGTGCTCAGAGAGAGAGAGAGAGAGAATATATTTGTGTCTAGGAAGTTGATCTACCTGCTGGGTTGCACCTTCCACCTGCTACCTTCTGCTTGCCAAGCAGAGACAACGTTTGGCTTGCTGCACTTTTAGACATTTCCGTTCGATTTGTTTGCTTGCATGCTTTGCTCTTGACATGGGCAAAGCTCAATCACTCGATGCGACTGTGAGTGTGCGGGTGCCAAGAAGGAAGAAGAAAGAAAAGTCGTAGTAGCAGAAGAAGAGGAAGAAGAAGAAGTTGTATGTCATTTAATTTCGCTTCAATCTAGTGCCATTTCCGGCAACCTTAACACGACCCACAGCATGTAAGTTCGATTTTCTATTTGCTTTTGGAGCTGATATCGACACGTGTTCCCCGTTGGCCCAGGACACGACTGTCTCAGCCAAAAGACAGACTGGCTACACATACATGGCCTCTTGTGACACTCCCCTCCCTCTCTCTCTCACTCTCTCTGCTGTTGCCGAACAATTTCATCTTGTTCTCGATTTGGTTGCTTACATTTAGTTGTAGGAACAACGGGTTAACTGTGACTCCTTGAGTCGTCGAGTGTCTTTCTTTCATTCCTCTTTTTCAGTTTCTGTTGACAACTGTAGTTGACTTTTTGACATCCACTGCTCTCGCCCTCAATGACTTTACATTTATTGCCAAGCAATTCTCTTCTTCTTCTCTAACAGAGCGGCACGGGTAAATCGCCAGCCAGAATCGGCGATGGACCTATTCTCACACTGGACAAATTGGAGCGCCAGCAGGCGGGCGTCTATCAATGCACCGCCGACAATGGAGTCGGTGACCCAGTCACAGTCGATATGCGCCTCGATGTTCTATGTAAGTTTATCCTGAATAATATATACAGACACCTATATATATTTAACGATTCATTCGACTACAAAATTTGCAAATTATTTTTACACTGTGCAGCCAAAATTTTAGTTTTCAGCTTAGATAAAATGTTGAATGCATTTTTAATGCAAATGAAAATTCAGTTCTTAGTAGCAGAAGCTCAGCTATTAGCAAAGTTTGGCTATACAAACCAAGTGGCAATAGCATAAGGTTAATGCACATTCTTTGATTGTTTCTTAAATAACTTAAAAAATAAAAAAAAATTACTTTCTCCTTTGGCTTCAAATTTTGAGCTGCTTCAAAAAATTTTCAGATTCGAAATCTATGTAAAAAATAGTTTTAAAATTATTATAAAACAATAATCAATTTTGTTGAACAGAGTTAGTCAGCGACTAAAGCAGGTCGAACATTAAAATAATAATTTAAATTATAGCTAAGCAAATCATATTAAAAAAATATGAATTTTAATTATGAGTAAACACAATTTCGAATATAAAATTTGTTATATTATTTTAGAATTTTTTTCTTTCATAAATATTTTTCTATATAATTAGAAGTCTTTGACTATTGTTTTCTTTTTTATATATAAATGTATTTATAATAATTTATGCTTTTATTTAATGAATTTATGCACTAAATTAATGTGAGCAATTGCTATGAAATATTCATGGCTTTGTACAGTATTCAAACCTGAGTATTTGTTGGCCTTTTGAGTCAAATTTTTTTAAATAGAATTAAGCCTAATTTAGAGCCACCATTGTATAGCCTTAACTTGTCTAATCTGTTTTCAGACCCACCCGATATTCAGGTGGAGAAATCCTGGATACATTCTGGCGAGGGATTCGAGGCGAAACTCGTTTGCATTGTTTACGCCGATCCAGTTGCTACGGTGCGTTAAGCTCTTCCCTTTAGCTTTCAATTCTATTGCTCATAATCATCTGCATCAATCATTTACATCGTGTTATCTCCGCAGGTCTCCTGGTATCAAAACTCATTTCCCATACAAACAACTGATCGAAGGATTATGAATACACGAGCCAATCGACACACTCTGACCATCAGACACATCCAGCAGGAGGACTTCGGCAACTACAGGTGAACTAGAACACTGTAACTTCTATCTGAATGATGGAAGAGTTAACAACAGCCACAGCTACATATAGTTACTTGGCCACCTTGCCAAGAGACATCGTCTCTTGACCATTTACAGAAACAAACAAGTTTGCAGCCCATCACTGTCAGTCTGTCTGAAGTTTCCCAACGTTGACAAAACATTTCACATATAGCAAGAAAGTTTATGTTTTTGTTTTTGTTTTTGTTAAGGGTCTAGTTGGAGTCAAGTTGAGTTGACTCCATAGAACACATCCGTCGTCAACCAGGCTTGTTGGCAAGTGGCTGCTGACAGTTGTAGCCAGTCAGACTGTCAGGCTGAGGCAAGAAGCTAATATACTCTTCTCACAAGCTGAACGAGCGTAGTTATTAATAGACAGCAGAAGTTAGGCATGTGACACAGTCTCTAAACTCAACTTTCTTCTGGACAGCTGCGTTGCTGACAACTCTTTGGGGCGCTCGCGCAAATACATGGAGCTGTCGGGACGGCCGGGCCCGGCTGAGTTTTATTCCCCCAAGTGGGGTCGCTCCTCGGACAGCTACAACTTGACATGGAAAATAGACAGTTATCCGCCGCTCGAGGAGGTGCGTCTGCTCTATAGACGTGTGCTGGTAAGTCCAACGAATTGAGGCCTAAGTCTGGACAATATTCAAATTTATTGGTGCTAATTTCACGTTGATTTCATTCTCTCTCGCCTCTCAGATGAACGACACTTTCCAGCAGCCAGGCAGATGGCACGATTTTATACTGACACCCGAGCATCGTCCAGCCTCCGAGCCGCTAACTCACATCATGTCGTACACTATTAAGCACTTGCATCCTGGCGCCTATTACGAAGCAATTGTTCAAGCTAAAAATCGATATGGCTGGAATGAGGTGAGTTGGGTTATTAGCGTAGAGTAGAGTTTAAAACGGGTTCTCAGCATATTTTCTCTGTTTATACTAAACATATATTCCCTATTCCCTTGACTTTTACCTTCTTAGGTCAGCGATATATTCCAATTTATTGTCGCCAGCAACAGCATGGATATTGCGCCCGAGGATGCCGAGGTCGTGGCCAGTTCCAAGTCGAGAAGCAACAGCGGCGCTCTGAGCAGTCTACAGAATGCTTTGCCCCACTGTCTGCTGCTGCGTGGCGCTTTGCTGCTCGTCTTCGGCTTACGGAACAGTCAGTTCGACAGACTGCGATTGGGCTTGGGGTAAGCATGGACCTTCCACAGACACTGCATTGACTAAAGCTTGCATGCATATAAACGTTACATTGTATTCATTTGCTAACTACGATAGGGTAGTATATGAAGGCTAACACTACACAGTCCAACAGAATTTGGTAAACAGGAATCAGACTTTATGACTTTTTAATAACTTAAATAGGCATCTAATGCTGGAATAGCTCACTAAATTTGAGTTGTTCAGAATTCCCAGCTTTGGAGAGATCTGACCTGAATAGACCTAAATATATCTTTAAAGTTTCTGAAAGTAAAATGCCCTTTAAATGTTTATATCATATTTTTATCACTGAGACATCATTTGCTGCAATAGATTTGAAGACAAAGAGGCCAAGGGAGAGGGATACGGGCAGAGTTGGTATAGAGCAAGTGATCCTTAGCATCTAGAAATCATTTATGACAGATCCTCAAATTACTATTAAACAAGTATATCTCAATGTATTTAGCTTTCAAATACAAAATATTAGCTCAGTTTGATTCTTGGTGTCCTCGATTTTGTTGGCCTGTGTAAGACGCGTTCCAGTTGCTGCAATAGTTTTTCAGCTTAAGTAAAGCACTTTTAATTAAATTTTGTCAATGAATAAATTATTTTTTGCGTTGCCTAGAAAACAAACCAAAGAGATAGCCCTATGAGTTTTTGTGAAAATATATGTAAAAATTATGCAAAAAACAACTAAACAACATCCAATGTAAATAATTTATCAAGCATTTTGTCAGCGATTTAATTAGCAAAAACCAAAAACCAAAAAAAAAAACAACGAGAAATATAAAATCGGAAACATAAAATGCGAAATGCAATATACGAATAAAGAATACAAATATACATATATATATATATATATGTATATGTATGTGTATCTACGTGTAAGAGCAGTAAATCCATAGTCGGATAATCCAGTCGAAGTAGGTCATGTAAATATGCATTAGATATTTGAATGTGAATTACATTTTATGTATTTCATTAAAAACAAGCAGAGAAAAAAAACGGGAAAAAAAGAACACAAAAGCTACACTGCGTAAATAATATATATGTAAATTAAGCCAGCATTTTATAGTGATATTATTTAGTTTTAAATAAAATCATGAATACCAAATTGAAACACCATTGTAAAACGTTAGCAATAAGATATTTTTTTAAAAACAAATATCTTTTTAATTTTTCTAATTTTTTCTTGTTTATTTTATTATTTTGCTCAACTTAGTTTTAAGCGCACTCGAAATTCACTTATTTATTAATAGCGTTGACTTTTCAATGGACATTTTCTAGCATTAAGAAACCATGTTGTACCACCAAAATATCAAGAATACCATAAATAAACCCAAAAATATAAAATACAAAAGATGCATTTTACAAAATTACACTTACTGAGTAGAGTAAAGCCATTAAGGGCGCTGTATTTGTGCAGCTTTATCACCTAACGATATACGATATTCGTTTGTATGTACGTTACTGATACTCTTTGTGCAAAATACGATATGCAATATTCGTTATACGATATTCGTGAATGATATTTGTTATACAATATTTGCTGTCCGACATTCGTATACCGAATATTGAAACGAGATTTGTCGTACGATATTCGTTTTACGATATTCGTCATACGATATTCGTCATACGATATTCGTTATACGATATTCTTACGATATTCGTTTTACGATGTTCGTCATACGATATTCGTTTTACGATATTTGCTGTCTGACACACGTATGACAAATATTGATACGATATTCGTTTGTACTTGTATATTATCCATTCGTCATAATGCCATTAAAAGAAATAGGCCAAGCTAACATATAAGCACATCCAATTGCGATTTCTGTGTAGTTGTACTTAAAGTAAAAATAGTAAGTAATAGAGCACATCATCTTAATCAGTTCCGGGCCAATCGAATCGGTAGCTACCACGAACACAACTTCCTGATTCAAGCTGAACTTCAACTTTCAATAATATCTTCAACTTCTCAGATAAATTTATCTTTACGATAAGCCAATATAAATTTGTGGAATTTTTAAACTTTTCGGAACAATCCATAACTTTCAATAGAACACAATTTGAATTACATTTAAAATTGAAAAACTATTAAAAAATTCACTCAGATCAAGTAAAATCTAAAGATGGCTTTGTGGCGCCATCGATGAGTCAAGCCCTGGGCTCATTGGCAACGTGTTCCATATATTAACTATGTGTGTTTATAAAGCAACTTGAAATCATGGCTAGGGATACATATTAGCTCTAAGGCATTCGAGGGTCGATCGACAACTTTCAGACAAGTAATATAATATTAACACTAGACTGTATTTACTGCATATATGAATAAATAATTAACCAAGAAAGCAAAACGCAAGAGGCAAATGCATTAAATCGAGTTTTCTCAGTGCTATTGGTGGCTATGGAAGACGCAACCAAACAACGTATCTATAAAATTCACTAATTATTAACTAGAACTATGCTAAATTAATTGTGCATAAGAAACATTATAAGAAGGAATCTTTAAATTATTCAAATACAAAATAAAGCATTAGATGTAAAATAAAAATATATCACAAATAGTTTTACTGGGATTGCGACGTGATGTGGGCGTGTACAAATACAGATGTATGGCAGTAGTCTGGAACGTCTGGAACGTGCAGAGGGAAATAATATAATAATAAAAATAATATATTTTTTTAAGTTCCTACAACATTAACTGATTGGGGTAAGTGCTTCAGATACGGAAACTATACCAAAATATACACAAAAAAAATATTTAAAAAATAAATAAATAATGAAATTATATATAAAATTAATAAAAATAATAAAAATGTAAAAAAATATTAAAAATATAACTAGTTGCGCAAAATAAAATAGTACTATGCTATCATAGCATATCAGCTAAGTCATATAAGTTCCATTTATTCATATATATATATATTCGTTATACGTAAAACACTATATGAGGCACAATGCACCACACCTGTTATATGATTTGCGCTATACGATATTCGCCGTCTCTTATTCTCTCTTATTCGCTGGGATTACATATTAGCTTGAGCTACTTTTTTAATGGCTTTTTCATTAAACGATGAAACGAGTAAAACCAATACAGACATCTGTATAACTGAACTTCAATATATATATATACATATTATAGTTTACATATTTCAAAAAATAATGAATAATTTGTTTTCCATAAAAAATTCCCTGGACCTGCGCCAATCTGCTAGCATCTGACCAGTGCCAAACACTTCCATAGCTCAATTCCAGTTCATGGCATTGCTACATATGGCCACTTAAAGCCTATTAAAAAGTCTCATTGAAGTTTGCTGATAATTGAGAGTGATATTTTAAGTATTGGCAATAGCTTTTAGCTACTATGCTACCAAATATGTATATATAGGTATTTGTTGCCTCGAGCAGTTGCTAAGCCTCTGCACTTTTTGTCGTACAGCAGTGGACAACGCATACGTGCTGGGCTTAAATTATAAAAACTTTAGCATTTTGCTAAAGTTTATGCATGAAATTTTATAGAGCGCAAAACTACTTGAGCTTCGTTTTCAGAGAAATACATTAAAAACGCAAAAAGGCAAAGCTAAGAGGACGGCGAAGGCAGGCGAAGGTGGGCCAGAGCTACCCGGAAATTTCTGTTCTGCTGCTCCTGCTGCTCTCTGTGTGTGCTCCTCGACGTTGCCTATTTGCATATTTGAGCAAGGCATGCCAGTGGTATGTAGCTATGTAGGCAAGAGCTGGTCGCATGGGCGTGGCACACTTGACACAACTTTTGTGCACATTTCAAACTTTAGTGACCATTATGCATGCAAGTCTCAATATATTTCACATGAATTTTAATGCAATTTTGCGTATGCAGCTGCCGAAGCGCACCGTTGCAACAACAGCTTAGACTAAATGTCGTTGACCGACCCAGAGCAGGAGCTGGCTGGAAATCATTTGCGTTGGCTGCCGCAGTGCCATGATCTTCGTCGCTTTGTGTTTTTGCATATCGCAATGCATAATTGGAGCGCCACAAGCGCTAATTTGCAGTCGGTGCGGAAAGTTTTTCAGCGCATATTAATTAGCTCGTTTATCATTTGAACACTTTTCTGACAGCCAGCGCCCAGGATTTCAAAGCAATGTAAAATTAATTAAGTTACGCCACAAGCAAAACTCTCGCAGGACATTCACATTCGCGTTCACATTAACTGCAAGTGCATCAAGAAGCAAACTTTCAACACTCAATTGTTAAGTACTCCCGGACTCGGAAATGAAATCATAATTAATATTGGCAAAATTGGCAAGGCAAGGCGAGGCGGCGGCAGCGTCAGCATCAGCGACTCGCAACCTTATAAAAGTGGCTACAATTTCAAATGGTTTCAGCATTGCATTGTTTCTTCGCCTCTGACAGATGGACTGATGCACTGACTGCCAGCGAGGCAACAGGGCGACAGGGCGACGGGGCGAACTGCGATTCAAACTTTTATAATTAAAAATTTTGCATCTTGGTTCCTTCAGCAAAATATAAAAGTATTTGATACGGAAGTGAACGACTGCCAGATACCCGGTAGACTGCCCAAAGCACTTTGAGGTAAGTGAGCCGCAAACTGCTCACTTAATGAAGCAACTTGACTCCTGGTCTTCCTTTAACTTCTTCATATAAGAGAATAGACTGCTTAAACTTGGGTTCTAGTGGTACGTTACAGATGAGCGTAAATAACAAATATCAAGACTGTATTGCTTAAAGTGATATATTTTTAATATATTATCTAAAATCTGATACATTCATAATATGTGTATTCATTACATGTATGTTATGGATGTTATGTATGTCAAGTTATGCAACAAAAACTAAGTCAGAGTAACAATATTTATCGATTATAACAAACTGAGCAGACATATCGAAGAAAAATAATATTCATCTGCTACATACATTATACAGAAATATATATTTCAAATTTCAAGTCTATAGCATATATACTTTTCGAGATCGATTCGTTTAGCCACACCAATATACCCGACTTACTGAATTGCAAGCGCGTATACAAAAAATTTGATGCCGCCAAATCATAAAGCTACATGAAAGAGAAACTTTTTTAAGCGAAACTGTGAATTAAATTAATTTTCGGCCGATTTGAGCAGCTGGAAAAGTTTGGGCTCTCAAATGTAGTGCATGAAGAAGTAAGATGGAAATGAAAGAGAAAGCGGGAAAATGGGAAAAGCGCGTTGGCTAAAGATCGAAGTTGGAACACGTGACACATAGCAGAGCAGCAGCAAACTAAGTTAACTAGCCCGATGTCTACGCCTAGCCATAATTCAGAAGAAATTTACAAGTTTCGTTGGCCCAGCGGCTAGAGGCGAAGCGAGCTCTAAACTAAAGGCAACAGCAAAAGGGCAATGCTATGGCCAAATAAATTTACATAATTTTACAGTCAAAAGCAAAAGCCGTAAAGGAAGAGGAGCAGCAGCAAAAGACGCCCTGATATTTATGGGCGCAGCTTAATGACGGTTTAAAATGTTGTACGTCGAACCAGAGCAAAGATACTCTTCGTAAAGTAGAAGGAAAAAAACCACAGAAACACACACAAACAAACACACACACGCCCACCCACTCAGACAAGCGTTATGGTAAAACAAATCTACATAATTTAGAAGCTGCCTGCCAATGAAGAAGTCAGGCACAAATCAAAAGGCCGCCTACTCCCCAGCAAATTGTTGGCGGATGTTAAGAAAAATTTGTACATCAATCGATTTTGTTTGATTTTTTCTCCTTTTCACTTTGGCTTCTTCTCTCGACAGGCTTTCAGGCTGTAACACGTTAGCCGCTTGAGATTTTTGCATAATTCATTGCTTTGGCGTTTGGCGGCATTCGAGCGCCTTCGCCCTTCGCCCTTCGCCTCGTGCCTCCCACCAGGCGCCTGATTGCCAGCGAGTAACACATTCAGCCAATGCCATTGCCAAATTGAATAATAAACAATTTAGACATACTCCCACTTATAAGTTTCAACAAGAAAACTTACTTCAAGGCATCAATAAATCATCAACTCTTGAACCACTAAATGCTGTGGAGGGTGACCTGGCAAGAGTGATACTATTTTCTATAATTATATTTAAGCAGCTCTTTAAGTTAGCATTAAGATTTAGTTATTATCGTATACAATCAGATTTGCCATTTTATTATAAATTATTTAATATAAGCCAAGCGTATGAAAATAATATAAATTTCAAGCGAAGCTCCAGCTCGATTATGTATACGCACTGTAATCAATCATGACTTCAATGACTTGTTAATTCCTAGCAAAGCTGTAAAGTTTAAGCTCGAGTTAAAGCACTTGCTGCTTCTGCCACTATTCAGATAGAGACTGTCAAGACATATCAAAAATATAGCTAATGTAGCACTCAGTATAGAGGCAGCCATAGAAGAGTCCAATAGCAGAATCGGGCGTCTACAAAGCGCCAACATATTGCACTGAATTATCTAATTTTTAATAGTCATTATAAAAATTTGTTAATCCTTACTTAATGGCAAAGCTGTAACTTTTAAATAGTATTCAAAGCAATGTCAAATGCCAACCTGTTTTCATCTTAATACAATTTCTTGTCATATTTCTCTTATTGGGTCACCCAATATAAAAACTTGACAAGAATTTTCCACACTCACTCAGCTGTCTGTGCTGCTACGAATTATGCTTAACTCGGTTTTAAAAATTTTAACAAAAAAACAAACAAACTTTGTGTAGGTAAATATAAAAATGACAAAGCAACAGCAACAGCAACAGCCACGGCAACGGCAACGGCAGCGCGGCTAAAGTTCAGGCAGAACAAAAGTTTATCTCTTACCTTTGTTTTGGGACAGCACAATGAAACTGAGAGAGTTGGGGCTTCGGTCTGTGTGGCATACCCCATTTCGTTGCATAAAATTCAGTGCAGGATCATGCGACGGAAAACGTTTCGGCTTCTGCCCATTTCAAATAAAACAATGAAGCTTATGTTGAACAGCCCAGGTGCTGAGCGCGCGTTAAGCGTTTTCTTTTCATTAACATAAATGCCTCAA
This sequence comes from Drosophila hydei, assembly GCF_003285905.1. Classification (NCBI taxonomy): domain Eukaryota; kingdom Metazoa; phylum Arthropoda; class Insecta; order Diptera; family Drosophilidae; genus Drosophila; species Drosophila hydei. The sequence continues at coordinate 1,344,735 of NW_022045849.1, forward strand.
AGTTGGCCCAGTTGCAAAAAGGGTTTGGCGGTGCGCGAGTAAAATAAAAACAAGCGGGAAACAACCTTAAAAATTCTGTCAAAGATGCTTTCAAGGAAAATGGCTAATCCTTTTTAGCCTCAACTTCAATGCACAGATGTTTTTTCTTCTGCTTTTTTGTTTTTGACTGTAGCCCTTCACCTCTCATTATATCATAATATATATACGACTTGAATTGTGTGCCTTTGTGGGTTGGTATACGCTGCCAAAGTGTGCAAAGAGGCTATATTGGTTTTGAGCAAATGTATATAGTGGGCAGAAGAAGGTGTGATCGAGCCTTTAAAATATGTAAACGCTGTAGCTAGATAATGAACTTAGTCGTTATATCCTTGTGAGACTGTACACAGCGCTGTCTCTAAGCGAATCTCGAGAACTACGTAAGCTGGCAAGCTGAAATTTAATATATATATTCTAGTATACTGTACCTATTATAATTTTATTAATTTTGTTTCATAAGTCATCAAGTGTTCGTCATATCGATAAATATCGATATTTCTGAATGGTTTTATTGTCATAACTCGAATAGTTTTAGCGTTAGGAGCACCATATTTGGCATGGAGTTTCTCAGTGCGAATACTCAAGTTATAAATAAATTCTTTTGAAGATAAGTTTTTTCCAATTATGTGAAGCTTAACTAAAAAATGATATTTAAAAAGGTAGAGTTGTGGATTTTTGTATACACACTCTTCAGGCTGTCATATACCTATACTGAAATTTTCATTAAGAATGGATGCTTAGAACCCCAGTTCAATCAAACTATTCAGCATAGTAGGGAGCAGTCTTGCCGAAAATGATGCATGTGCCTATATTTGTGTAAAGCATTTCGAGTATTTGCTCGGCGTGAGGGTGTCTCTCAGTCGTTCACGCCCAGCTGGCCCTCACTCTCTCAGTTGTTTATATTTTATGTGACTTTTGCCATGATACTCGCTCAACAGAAGTCACGCTCGCTTCCGCGCCTTCGCCTGTGTGGTGCACATTTGGCTGAGCATTGCATGCCACTTGCGTTATCCTGCAGCCCGTTGACCAATGGTCGCTTATCAGGCGAGAACATGTTTCTACGGAATTTCATTAGACCAGCCGCCCACCGCCCACTTATTGCTTAATGTCCGGCTTGTTGGCGTTGGCTCCTGTTTTTACTGTGCTATTATTTGTCGTTGCGCCCCAAGCAAATGGCTAATGGCGTTACTTCGTTAGTCAAACGATAAGATTGGGCCACTCATGCGGCTAGCTGTTTGTGCTTGGAGACATGTGATTAGATCAAATGTGTGTCAACTATGTACGAGGTTTTAAGTGCCGGTTGTAGCTCGGAAATGCTATGGGAAGAAGTCAAATTTCTTGATTTGAAAGTTTTCTCCATTTGATGCTGCATTGGAATTGCCCTCAGTTATCTTGTTTAGCGGCATGTTATGGCTATAAATTATGTTATTGGTGTTCATGGCTGCTTGTCACGAGAGAATCTAATTCAAATTGAAGTTCAGCCAAGCGCTGTATACAATCCAATCGCATTACCGCAGCCGCAGTCAGTGGCATTCTTTGACTCCCAGTTGAGCCCACTCCCACGCCCCCCGACGACGCACGCAACTGTCACAGCACGAACGGCGACGCGGCACAAGGCAATTTTATAGGCAATGGAAACCATCATTCACGTTTAAATCAACATTTCCCTTACTGGCCACCGGCTGAAGCGACGTTTATCCTAATTGGGCACCAGCCAGGTGAGCCCAGCCAACTGATTTACATGACTTGGTTAGCCAGCAAAAGAAATGTTAGCAAATTCGAATTAGATGCTTCACATTTGTTAAAACATATTCGTGTAGTTAGCATTTTTGAGGGCGCACGCGAATATCTGGAAATTAATTGGCTTCCCGGGCCAGGCAGCGCCATATAATGGAGATTAATCAAATTAGCATATTATACAGAAAGAGAATACATTACTCGGGCTTATGGCTGTAATTTGTTAAGCGCGCTTAGCCAAGCCTGAAGCGCTCGAACAATCTGTGAATATTCAAAAATATTTCGCAAGCTTCAGCCATGATTGAATAGTTCTGCCAAAGGCAAAGAAACGAAAAGAAATGAAAATATGAAATTTAGCAGTTAGACTAGAAGAATTTCCTGCTGCTCTTCTGCTCTGCTCCGCTTAATGGCTGAATGTAATTTATGATAAAAAAATATAATAAAAATCTTGTCTCGCTGTCATTCTCGTAGGCAATAAAAATTATTTATGCCCACATCAGCAGCCCCAATTGTTCACTATCTGATTTATTTTGATATTTGCACAAAGGTCAGCACTGGGCGCTAAGCAAGAATACATTTGTTTTATGCTCGCATTTAAATAAGTTCCTACATTATGCACACTCTTTACATATACAAATTACGTATACGCCACGTGAAACCATATGTCTATGCGTAGGTTAAAGTTCATTTCTGCGGACGAGCTCGAAATATTCGTTTTGTTCTCGAAAGCATTGGCCAACTGTGAGTCGAGCATACTTGACTACCTGATAAGTTCCAACTTGCGGCTTCTTCGTTTACCAAAACAAAGTGCAACTGCGCTCTTAACAATTTCTCTACTATGCATTGCACAGGGAGAGCCACTTTCTTGCTCCACCAATTCCAACTACAAATGCTTCCCTTACAAATTCAACTCAAATAATTTAACAATGCTCGCTCGGCATCTTAAGTCTTCATTATTTCATCAAAGTTATGTCTTCAACTATTACTAATTAATTTTAAGATTTTTACTGACTTGCTAAGAGGCAAAATTTGTATATATAGATATATCTTTTTAAAAACACAATTTAGCAATTAAACTATGCTAAACCTGAAGCATTTCCACGTGCCTAAAAACTTGATGTCTTTCGAATATAGAAAATTAAAAAAAAATGTAGAAAACGTAGGAAATATGCCTAAATTATCTGTGTCTATCACTCGTAAATATACCTCAAATTCCATATCTTTCAACTCAAAAAGCTACCCATATTTTGCCATTTTATTATTATTTTATTAAACAAAGCTGAAAAGTTTATAAGACAAAGCTTTCCCTAAACACTTGTCCATCAAATCCATGTAGCCCTTGTCATGACTATATATTTATATATCTTCTATATCTCCTTTTCCATAAACACATATCTACCTATTCCACATCTTTCTTTCCATGAGCATGCCTACTCCACATCTCGCTTCCCATGAATACATATCTGTTATAAATTTCAGGTCCACAACTCCAGCCCCCATTACAAACCTGCCCATATCATCAGCGCCTATTATAGCCAGCGTAGTTGACATATTTACAACTGTCTTCAAAGCAGACGTCTGGCCTAGTGGCTGCAATCAGATGTTGACCCTTATTGTGAACTGATTGCATTTGATTTTGGCTTTGATTTTGATTAATAAAAAAGACAAAAGTCTTTCTCCCTGTTGACTGAAGTAAACACGCTGCGAAGGTGACAACAGGCCAGGCAAACACATGCACATGACACGCATATTTAATATGCTGTTTGGCTTTTATTGCTCGCTTTGGCTTTAACTGTATGGCATGCTCTGCTTAATGCTTGAGAAGGGGTATATTAGCTTTGTGTTGATAATGCATGCAACTATTGTGTGTTTGCACTAAGTAGTTTGCTTAAGGGTTGAGGCGTGAGCTGGCTCAAGCTTAGTTACTGGTTATACTCGTTTATAAGGCGAAAGGGGTATAATGGGTTTGAGTAATATGTATCTAGATGGTCTGACGTATGTTAGGCTGTACTTGAAACTTGGTAGAAATGCTTGTCTATGCTCCAGACTAATGAAGCTAAAAGCCTTCTGGTCTTCGCCCGCTGCGAGCTTGACTAATTGGTTATAAGTCAAGTATTCATAATGGAAACAGTTTCAATTTCAACTCTATGAATGACAGTGAAGCCTTACTGTGCAGCTTCTCAACATTACTATCAAATATTATATATATTTCTCATGCTGAGAGGTGTTAGAAATTGGAAAAGCAAAAGCTTACACAGGGTTAGCAGTAGGATGACTTGCAGCCATGAAATCCTGTCAGCCTTATAACTCTATTTGGATGGATTTGAGGCGTGGCAAATGCCTAAAACACTTTAGCTCTGAGCGTGCATCATTCAGTCAATAACGCCCGTCTTGCTGCGCTTGGGTTTGAGTCGTCTTGGTCACGTCCTCGAAGCTTGTTAAGGCTCTGCCTTTGGTGACTCATGATGAAGTTATGTATGTGAATATGTGAAATGCTGTTAATGCTTGAGGTCTTTAAGCCTATCCATTGAGCATACGCAGTGGTAACAAAATTTACAGTTATAGGAATTTCGTTGGCAATTCATGGCTTCATTGACGTTGACTTTGGAAAGCCGAGAGATAATTACGCCAATAACTTAATTGTGGGCGAATGAAATATATCTATTGAGGTAGAAGGGGCAAGTCCTAGAATGCTTACACGCCATTTAAATCAAAACTTGGCCTGGGCCAGTCTCTTGTGCTGTTAGCCAAGCTGAAATCATTTCGTTTTAATGGCCCAGTCCACGCTGTAAGCAAACTTTTTAATTACAAACTTCAATTACAATTAATGAGCAGGAGAAGAAACAAAACAAAAGCGTCCACTGTCCAACGGCCAACGACCAACAGCCAACATCAAGGGTTTCGCCGCGAATAAATATGTAATTCACACAAAACTTGACTTCGATCTTTGTCTTTGCTGCTTGGCTAAGAGCAGCAGACAACGAGTCGAGATACAAAAAACACGCTGCCAATAAATCGCAAGTGAAACAAACCAGAAAACACATTTCTTATGCAGCCATTAACGAGACGGCCAAGTTTCTTAGATGATTAAATAATACTAATTATAGCTGAGTATTAAGTTCTTTTAACTTGCGCTAGTCGCGCGAGCAAGCAGAATAGCAATAAAGAGCAAAAGTCATTGATAGCCGCGAGCTGAACGTAAAGGTCACATTCCGGGCAGGAATTCAGGCAGAGATTCATGCTATCCAAGGTCAAGTATTGATTTCCTAGCTGATCATATTTGAAAGCTTACAGCATATGCAAAGGTAGTTAAGTGAGGCCAAGTGAGGTAGTTCAGGCCCCAGCAGCTGGTAAACTTCTCGTTTTCTTATATAGTTAATATATGTATGAAGTCATAGCTACAAATGAAACAAAAATTAAAATTTTTATTTATTTTATTTTTTTAGTCTAGTCGCGCAAACCCAACCACAGAGCAGTTCGACTTGTTCCCATTCGAAGTAATAAAGCAGAAATTCTCATTTACCATAAATACTCCGACATTTGTGCTCCATAAATTCTAGTTTATATTTTATATTGCTTTAGAAACCTTTCCACTTCTTGAGGCATATGCAATTTCATTTGCAAATCACTTTGCCAGCCGCAATACAAATCAATTTGCTCAAACACCAGGCAATAAATTGTCAAAGGCCCACAGCTAGCTATTTAGACATGCATATATATGCTCCAAATTTAAGGAGAGCATCGAAAGACACTCAGCTGGAACGGAGATTGCGAACAGAGCAGAGCAGAGCAGAGCAGCGCAGAGCAGCGCAGCCCCCGTCGCCTGATCAAACAAATCGCAATGTGTGACAAGAACTTTGCGTGTCAGAGTCACATTTGACTTTTGTCGTTTCGTGTTTCGTGTTCGGTGGCCTTTTCGTGCATTTTATGAAATATTTCTATTTGCTTTGGCAATGCATGCGCATCTGTGTCCAGACACCTGTCTGTGCGACAGGCACAGCAGAACCGAAATCGAAACGCAAGCAAGTTGCAATGTCTTTGTCAAACAGGCCAAAGGAGCACAGCCTCGACTTGCTCAAGGCCAACGAGACGCTTTCTTCTTTTCGATTATGAAGTGTGTGAAATCAGTTTTTAATTCCATTATATTTACAAATGGCTAACAACAAATTACACAGGATTCAACTGGGAAAGTGGGCTGACGACTCGCACGCAAATGGGCGACACGCAGTGCTAATGACACTATCCAACAGCATTTGGGAAGCAGCGGGCAGGCCACAAACTGGAATGTAACTATGGGCAAACGAAACGAAAATATTCCTAGCCACAGCAGATAATTTGAAGTATTCTGTAAATATTCTCTGACCAAATTAGCTTGATACTACTTTCGATCATTTAAACTGGTTGGTATATCGATAACAATTAGCTACTGCAATATAAAATAAGAATTGCCATTTTACTATAAACTATGTAACATTAATTAACTATTTGAAAGATGCATAAAATTCTAGATAATTTAAAGTAACCTGAAAATATAGTTTGATTTGCTTGATATTACTTTCGATAATTATATTTATATGGCTGTTCACGCTATCGATAACTTTTAGCTACTGCAATATAAAATAAGAACTTCCCTTTAATTATAAATTATGTAACATTAGCTAAAAATTTAAAAGGTGCATACAATTCTAGATAATTTAAAGTAACCTGAAAATATAGTTTGACCAAATAAGCGTGATGCTACTTTCGATAATTATATTTACTTAGCTGTTCATGATATCGATAACATTTAGCTACTGCAATATAAAATAAGAATTGCCATTTTACTATAAATTATGTAACATTAACTAACTATTTGAAAGGTGCATAAAATTCTAGATAATTTAAAGTAACCTGAAAATATAGTTTGATTTGCTTGATATTACTTTCGATAATTATATTTATATAGCTGTTCACGCTATCGATAACTTTTAGCTACTGCAATATAAAATAAGAACTTCCCTTTAATTATAAATTATGTAACATTAGCTAAAAATTTAAAAGGTGCATACAATTCTAGATAATTTAAAGTAACCTGAAAATATAGTTTGACCAAATAAGCGTGATGCTACTTTCGATAATTATATTTACTTAGCTGTTCATGATATCGATAACATTTAGCTACTGCAATATAAAATAAGAATTGCCATTTTACTATAAATTATGTAACATTAACTAACTATTTGAAAGGTGCATAAAATTCTAGATAATTTAAAGTTACCTGAAAATATAGTTTGACCAAATAAGCGTGATGCTACTTTCGATAATTATATTTACTTAGCTGTTCATGATATCGATAACATTTAGCTACTGCAATATAAAATAAGAATTGCCATTTTACTATAAATTATGTAACATTAACTAACTATTTGAAAGGTGCATAAAATTCTAGATAATTTAAAGTTACCTGAAAATATAGTTTGACCAAATAAGCGTGATGCTACTTTCGATAATTATATATAAACAACTGTCTAAGATATCGACAATATTCAGCTTCTTTAATATAATTTAAAGCCTGCCATTTAATTAAAAATTATCTTATATTAGCTAAAGATATACAAATAAAGCAAAACTGCGAAATTCCAGCTCAATTGTCTAAATTCTGTGCAGAGATCGCTCCTTCCTATGCCTTCACTGCTCTGCCAATTCCTCTCACAATTGTAAAGTTCGAGTTTAAGTTAACTCATTTGCTGCTTCAGCCAACATCCAGACAGAGATTGCCACGAAGCGCTCACAGAAAAGTCCAAACGACGCCCAGCAGCTGAATTGGGCATCAGCAGAGAGTTCACATATTGAGCTGAGTCTTATAAAATTGAATGGCTATTTGATTGATGTGCTTCTTCATACATAATGGCATGTATGTGGCTTCAATATGAAATCAGAAATAACGTAATATCTTAAGCCATTTTGTATCTTTTGGTATTGTTCTGGCTTGGTCACTTGCTGACGGAGAGGCAAAAGTGGCAGGTGGAGAGGGTATGACACCAGCTCTTTAGTTAAGACAATGGCAGATATGTCACAGTATAGCAGAGACTCAAATTGTGCTCGACAAACGTGCAGTCTTCACATGCGGCTTCATCAGATTCAGCTGCATATTCCATAACATTTGTTGTGCTGTGTAATTGGCAGCGTGTGTGCGTGTGTGTGCTGCTGCTACTCCTAGACATTGTAGCTGGCTGCATGTTCCGTAAATTGTTTTTCACTGCCAATAGGCGAGCGACATTTACAACAATGGCCTTAAACAAATACTCGAACAGCAGTCGACAGCAGCCATTGTTGTGCTAGTGTGTTTGTGTGTGGTGTGGGCGAACTGGCAAATGGACCGCCATGACGTATACGTAATATTTCATTTCATTTGCACAACACAGCTGGATACACTCATATGTGCGCTGGCTACCGAAACAGAAGTGCGTGTGTTTACCTGGCCGTTTGCTATTGGCATAACAAAGGTAAAGGTTGCAACGACACGGCGCCTACGAGCGTTTGCGTTTGCATTTGCGTTTACGTTTACGTAAAGCTTCAACGCCGTTATTTATTTAATTGCATTCAATTTGAGGTTAATTGTTAAACAATGGCCAGCAACGAAAGCTCTGCAACCTGCCACCGTCCAGTCTGTCGATCTCTCGAGCTGCAGAGCGGCGTGGGCGAAAAACTGTTGTCCTATGGCCATACGCTCAGCTGGTCAAGTGTGTTTGTTGTGCAAACAAACACGAGTGCGGTTTTAATTGAACTCAAGTGGCGTTCGCCTCATTCATTCACCTCCACTCCTGCCCCAGAGAGTCACACACACACACACACACACACACGCACGAGCGTAATCACGTGTGAAGCTGCAGCCTTAAGCCCCGCGACCCCATTCAAATACCTTCACAATTCCAAAGGAGTTGCCTTTCACTTTAAGCTTCATTATGGCCGTTAACACACTATTTATTCCATACATAATAGTGCGAAGCATGCTCAATGGAGGCTACTTGGCTCGATTCCTTGTGGAGGTAAGCGTCCCAACAGGTTTTCCATTCAACAAATCTGATATCGAGCTGGACTCGTGCCAAGTTTAGGGCATTCATTTTCGGAGTTGAGTAATTTGTTTCCTAATTTGGAAAATCGTTTACAATTTTTTCTTAGTGTTTATTGCACTTGCGAAACAAAAAGCCAAAAGCTTTGCTAAAGCTAGTTCAGTTCATATTACTTCAGTTACATCTAGTCAAAAGTTAACAAGGATTGCAATATTATAAGAGCTCGAAAATGGCAACATTTCAGCATTGACATTTTTGAATATCAATTGAGAGTTTTGACTTAAGCTAGTTGTAGACTGTGAATCAATCGAAAGTTAGGCTTAAGAACTAGAACTATTCAAAACTCAATTTAAGTAGTTTTCGGAGTCAAGTAAACTCCTCCAGAAATTAAAATTTTATCGAATAAATAAAAATAAATAAAGAAATAAAATAATAAAGCAATAAATAAATAAAAAATAAAAAAATAAATAAATGAATAAATAAATAAATAAATGAATAAATAAATAAATAAATAAATAAATAAATGAATAAATAAATAAATAAATAAATACAGAAATAAATAAAGAAATAAATAAATAAATAAATAAGTAAATAAATTTATATTTAAATATTAATGAATAAATAATAAAATAAATAAATAAATGAATAAATAAATAAATATATAAATGAATGAATAAATAAATGAATGAATAAATAAATAAATAAATAAATAAATAAATAAACAAATAAATAAATAGATGAATAAATAAATAAATTAATAAATAAATAAATAAATAAATGAATAAGCAAATAAATAAATTAATAAATAAATAAATGAAAGAATTAATTAGTAAATTAATTAATAAATAATAAATATATAACGAGTCTCTGAAAAAATATGCTTCTGAACAGGTATAACAATCTAAAATTGAGTAGAAAATATTTAAATTTTAACACAAATTTAACGATCAATACTGATCGACTTCCGAATTGAAACCGAATTTATGAAAAATGTTGAGGGTTTACATCACAAAATTCTCGGATGTGTCACAGACTCAGGTTGAAAATATTTGAATGTAAATAGATAAGCCTATGTCTTATATAATGCCCGAGTTAGAGCTACTCAAAGCTCAGCAAATTAGTTGGAAAGCTTTCCAATTGTTCTAAAGCTAAGTACATATTAAATATCTGAATCAATAGGCTTCTGAAACCCGACGAGAAGTAGTTTAGTTACGGTCAATCTAACTGCTATACAAATCAATAAGCGAATCAAAATCGAATGCCAAACGAACGAGTTAAGGTCAGGGAAAGCGCAGCGAATCATATTTCGAATACCATGGAAAACTTCTCGAATTCATTTGTCTCGAACCAAAGTGAATAAAACATGTACTAAATCAAAATCAAATTACATTTTGTAAAGTAAACAACAAATGGCAACTGCTGCCAGAAGGCCTGCTCTCTATTTGCCTTTGTTATCAGCCAACTGACTTTTCCAATGTTCATTTATGTTTCAAATAATGTAGACCCGAAATTAATTGGACGCTAATCGGGTAAATTGCGTTTTGCCTGTTTGTGTGCAATTAAATGGTTGGCTAAAGTGAATCTAGATAAATTTGTGCTGCAGGTAAATCGTGTTCGCATTCCGGAGCTCAAACAAAGGTTTATCAAGCACGTTACACACGCTTTGCCCCTTGAACACGTTCGTGGACATGGAAATTACCAATCGACTGCCGATCGATAAATTATTAATAATAATATTTTACCCGAAATGCAATGCTATCGCGATAGTCCTCTAATTTATTCCAACAATTAGTTTTCCACTCCCTAAATGGAAGAATACAAATTATAATCAGCTTCAGTGCCAAATTTATATTTTCTATTAATTTTTTATTGAAAATAAATGGAAAATGTGAATAGATATTAAAATCTGGACTACGCCCATTGAGGCTTAAGTACGAAAAGAAAGCTGATGTAAATTTGTTCAATTAATACGCTTAATAAGTGAATATCAATAATGGGTTAAAGATGGAGTGGAACTAAAGAAGAAGAAAGGGAGAGGTCATGCAGAGGGGCAAAGAGCGACAGAGGGATAGTGGAAAAAGAGATTCTAATGAGTTCTCTGAAATCTGAAAATGTGTGTCAAATTGAATAAGCAACAAATATCAACTACAAAAAACTTATTCAAGCTTCAGCAACAGCTGAAAGTAACTCGAATATCTGACAAATGATAGTTGCAACCAGAGTCTGAGGTTGACTTTGTATTCTTGACTAGCTCAACTAGTGCTCGTTCGTCATCTCTGTATACCACTGTATGTTCGCCTAGCCATAAGTAAGTTCACTTATTGACAAAGCAGCGCCAAAAGGTTGCAGTTGGAATACGCCAGGTCAGTTTGTGGGTATAAACACAGCTAAAGGCAATGCCAAAAGCCGTCTAATGCCTCCTCAGCTCAGGTTTAGTAATCATTTATCATTAAATTTCAATTCAATAATTGCCAATGCTATGAAAACGTTATTTATTTTGAAGCACAACTGAGTTATAAAAGCAAGCAGCCCTCGCAATAAAAGTTTATCGATAACTTTTAGCATAACAAGGAAATCTATCTATCTATCTATTAGAGCCTTATTCAGCTGTTTTATATGAAGTTCATATGTGGCATTAACTAGAATCAGCAACTGTAGTCTATAAACTCTCTTCCAGCTATTAAATAGAATGGAAAAGGCCCACATCCTTGTCACTTGCCGAGCGAGTCAGTCCTTCACTTAGCTCGTCGTAAACTATCTGCAAATGCTATTTATTTTATTTGACTTTCAAGTTTCACAGATTATGATCTGTTTATTGTGTTAACTGTCTCGGGCCTCAGAGTTATGTACAGCAAGATAGTTTCATGTTTTATAGAAATGTGTGAAAAACAAAGACATTCAAGGTTGGCCTTCGACTTTATGTGGAAGGCAATGATATTAAAGTTCGTTTAAGTAAATACATAAAGTTTTTGAGACTCGCACAGCAAGTGGACTCGCACTCAACTCAACTACAATTGAGCTTATTTCCGGCGGAAGTATCAGTGTTTGGCAATTTCCGGTCTGCTTTTGCTCTCACATCGATTTTTCTATGCACAGCATCTCGCCAAAAGCAATAAATGTTAATACTTATTAGAGGCATATGCCCAATGGGGAATACCGGACAGCATCTTCAGCCTCAGCCGCAGCCGCAGCCTCAGCCTCAGCCTCAGCTGCTTCATCAATAATTGGCTCTAAAGTAAAATTAATGCCTTTGTTTGCATTCGCTTGCCTTGCCCTAGTGCAAAATAATCATCATTAATAATTGCGTACATAAAATGCATTTTGACAGCATTCGGATATAATTTATATCAATTATTCAAATGGTTTCGCTGCTGCAGCTAGTGCATCCACAACAGCAGCAGCAACAGCCACAGAAGTCGTTACGCAAAATGTTTAATGCTTTATTAATACTATCAAAGTCAGGCCTCTCTGCAGTAAATTATATTGAAATTATAAATTAGAACATGGCATGGCATATAGAGAGTGCATGTGAAGTGTTTCCTAATAGCAGCAGACTGTCTGCTAGACAGTTCAAAGCATTGCTTGAGCTTGAGCATAAACAAGTAAGCGTGCTCTAGTGGGGAGTGCCTGACTGGGAAACACCCTGAACTGTGCGCAGAGCTGCTATTACAAGCATGCTACGCTGCTTTGATACATGCACAGCTCTGTTTACGCTTCACCGAAACTTGGACTGCACTAATAGGCTTTACTCTGAGAAATGTATTGTTGAGCTTTTCCCTTTACATGCACACTCAGAGCGTTATAATGCCACCCAGATGAGAGACTGTGCCAAGACTAAGGCTCCACTATATGCAATGGCTTGAAATTTGTGGCGAAGTAGAATAGTTATTTCAAGTCTGAATTATTCCAAATCTGTGTATTCATTATTTTTTTATGCTATTCAAGCTACTTTTTAAAAGCCTATCAAATGATCGATTTTTATCGATAATAAGCAAATTAACTGAATTATCAAATATAATATAATATAATATAATATAATATAATATAATATAATATAATATAATATAATATAATATAATTTAATATAATATAATTTATAGTTAACATTTGCACTTCTTAGTTTTTCGATCAGACGGAAAAGGCTAGATCTACTGAGCTCATCGTCCTTGTCTGCTGCACTCGATAGCTTTAAGATTGCCCGATTTTACCGTGGCAAAGCTCTGATTGGGCAGTTGCCTTACTTGCAAAGCTCTTATTGACACAATTCTGCCGTTACTTTACTTTCAAAGCTCTGAGTGTAGTGAGACTAAGCTTGAGTGGAATGACTTGATCTTTCTCTAAGTAAGCTTTAATATACACCTTAAATATATTGGAGTGTTGTGGTTATGTAACTAAAGCTTCGCCACGCCTTCTGCTGCCTGTTGCATGCACTATCAAACAACCAATATGCCCTAAAAGCGCATTGTCAATGAGTTCAGGGTAGAAATACTATTAAGCGTGCTTGAAATTTCTGGAATTGTCGTATCTGTCAGACATTGATAATGAAAAGTTTTCTGAATTGGCATCTGAAGTAGAGAAACTTCAAGCCTAAAGCCTCGTATACAAAGCGATTCTTAATATACCTCGCACATAAATAGTTTGTGCTTTGCTTTGCTTGGCTGAGCAACCCGCTGATACCCTCTACTTTGCCTCCAGCATTGCCCAAGCAGCTAATCGACTCTCTTTGCATTCCTGCAAGTACAGGGTATAGCTGATAGTAAAGTTAATAGACAAACGATTAAATATTTGTTTTGCTTTTTTCAAGTTCTTCTATCTGTCGCGCGTTGAAAGGTTATCGATGGCAGCATTGCGACTCAGCTCAGCTCAGCCCAGCTCAGCTGATAGCAATTCCATTTGAATGTGGCTTAAGCGCTTGAGGCGCATTTCTATGTCGACACTCACTTATAGAAAATGAAAACTTTATTAATTCTATTGGCGCTCTGTGCTGGCTGCTTACATTGTAACGCTGAGGGGAATCTGCTCTCGCGGCTGCTGCATCGAACCACGACGACGACGACGACGACAACTGCCAGATCAGTTAAGCAATTGTTTATCAACAACAACTTGCCACAAGTGGAGCCACAATGCACTGCGCACTACGCGTGCAGCAAGAAGCTGACGAACGTGGCAGCGCCGCGGCCCTGCGTCAAGTACTGCCTGAAGCGCATCGAGTGCCCCAACAGCAAAGTGATACGCGGCAAGCCCAACCAGTGCGTCGAGCTGGACGAGAGCCAGGTCTTGGCGGACTATGAGGCCACAACGGCCCGGCCCTCGTCAGCTGCAACAACTGAGAAGATCATGGAAGTGGCCATGATCGACTTCCCCTGCCAGCCCGGCTACCTGCCCGACAGCCGCGGACGCTGCCGCGAGATATGGTAAATCGAATAGCAGCAAAAGCCACTAAAGGCCTTTGCCTTCTTCCAAATTACTTTGTGCAATAAAACTTTTGTGTCTGTAATAAAAGAAAAACTAAAGCCAAAGCAAAACACATTCATTAATGAGCTAGCGAACTGGGCGTGGCCTGACGTGACGCCCAACTATTTTGTCTACAGTTTACATGAGAACATGTGTTGAAACAAGTCATAAACGGGTAAGTACTGAGCCAATCGGCAGGCAACGACTGCTGGATACTCGCTTGGTACTGAGCAAGAATCAAATTTTGCTTAAGTTGAAGTTTAAAATTTCTTATTTTAGGTTTATATGCAGACAGACGGCTGTATCTATAGATAGATCTGCAGCTGGATCTACAGATAGAACTACAAATGTATCTAGAGCTGGATCTATAGATAGAGCTACAGATAGATTAACTAATAGATATACAGATAGATCTATAGATACATGTTCAGCTAGATCTACAGATAGAACTATAGATGTATCTACAGATATTACTATGTATCTGGAGCTGGATCTATAGATAGATCTACAGAAAGATCTTCAAATAATTTAATTAATGGATATACAGATAGATCTATAGACAGATCTGCAGCTAGATCTACAGATAGATCAACTGATAAATAGATACATCTACTGACAGGGTCTACAGATAGATAGATCTAGCAAAAAATCTACAACTAGATTAACTAATATATAAACAGATAGATCTACAGACAGAGCTGGATCTATAGATAGATCTATAGACAGATCTATAGATAAAACTACACTTGATTCTCTAGTTATGTCTAGAGATAGTACCCAAAGATGCAACTGCTAGACTTTGAGGCTGGGAGCTATTAGGCTGAGCTACACATAAATGCCAGCGCTTCAATTGCTTAATTTATATAGTCATATCAGTGATGCCACGCCTCTATACATATATATTACTTCGTGTACAATCTGTTGAGTTGCGCGACATTCAGCAGGACTGTAAAGGCTGTGAAGACTGTATACCTTAGCTACAATCATGAATTAGAAATGCATATGGATATGCTCACTGAAGCTGAAGAATACTACAAACTATATATAAACTGAATACTCAACAGTTATAAACAATATATCATAGAGATAATGCGCATCTATACTGAGGAGATCTACATTGAGGAGATCCACAGTCACTCACTTATGGTACACATAAATCAGTTTAAGAGAGATGTATATATAACCTAGGCATGTTTATAATATATATATTTCAGTTATATATACTAAAAGTATTTCAGATTTCAAAACACGAGAAAAGGAGCTCCGCTTCTGCAGCCTAATGTAGAGGAAATTGACGGTGTCATCAAAGATAAAGTTGCTTTAGATGCAGATTCGAATTTACTGAGATTTTACTGAGAATTTAACTTAAATATTGAATATTAAATATTGAATATTGAATATTGTATAAGCTATTAAATTCTACCCCAGTCTATTTGCCTTCAAGGCATAGGAGCGCCTTGAAAAGCTAAGGTAGTAGCAAGGGGATGCTTAATTTACCGTTATATATACACATATATAGTAAATTGTATACCAAGTATATACCAATAGGGCGATGCCACTGAGGTCAACTACAATTTGCCTGTCAAATCTTTGAGTTACGAATGAAAAACTTTGGAACATAGATCCTAAAGAGAAATTGTATCTAAAATTTCAAGCTCTCATGTAAGCTCGCCTGGCCACGCCACTTTGTGAAATGCTGAGCAGCCACAGCTATAGACGAGCTCCAGTTGTCAGCTGCCTTTCGAGACACGCTCCAAGCCAACTGCCTGAGTTCTCAAAGCCAATATGCCCATTTCAGGCTGATGAACGAGCATAAGTGAGTTGTTCAGGCGCCTGTTAACGGGTGTTAGAAGTGAAAGCCCAGACTTGAGCCTAGCCCCTGGCGGCGCCTCGACAGCTGAGTGGACACGGCGAACGAAACAAGAGTCGAACTAATAAAGCGAACAAATGACAAGGCGCAGACACAAATGAGACGAGGCCAGTGAGTGCGTCGCATCACGTGATTCGAGCACATTTCGTCATAGAAATTCCGCATTCCACTCTGGGAGTGGGTGGATTTTTGATGTGTCTTCGTTATGTTAATTGTTTGGCTTTAGCTGTTGCTGTTGCTGTTGCTGTGCTCGTTGTTATTGTTGGGCCATTGTTGTAAGCCATAATTTGCGCGCTTATAACTCTGAAATTTTAACAGTCAACTCAAACGCAACGAAACTTTATTAATTGACTGTGCGAACCACAAACTTTGACTTCATTTAAGCTCATTCTTTTTGTTTTTCTTGATTTCCGCTTCCGTCAAACCGAGTTTACTTTTGCTTGTGTTTATGGTAATCAAACCACCCCCAAACGCCACCCCATTCCCTCGCTCTCTCTCGCTAAATTCCAACCAGCCGACATACCTGCCTAGCCCACCTGTGTCTGGGGCTGGCGTGGCATTTGGAAATTAAACCGCACTCGGCCCTTAAAATTTTATAACTTAATTTTTGCTTCACAATTTCTTTCTCTCTCTCGCACTCACTCTTTCCTTCTCCTCCCCTATCTCTGTCTCTCTCTCTCTCTCTCTCTCTCCTCTCTCTGTATTGTCGTCTCGTTGCTGGTTTTGGCATTTTTGTGAACTTTTTGATTTGATTTTTGCCTCAGCTCCACTTTTCTGTACTCTTTCGATGCCCGTTCATGCATGAACTAAACGAGTATATTGGCTTTGTGCGTAGCGTGTCGCTTACTCTAACTGTCTATATGAAAACTAGAGACGTATGCCCGCCTCTCATACACCCGGTAAGGTAAGGCGAAAAAGGAATAGAACTTTCACAGTTTTGTTGTAAATTCTGTACAGTTTGTTACCTGATAACGACACCTGATAACTGATACCTGCATTTAAGCTCCAAATGCCACAGTGAACATGTCTCACTGCACTTTTTTTACAGTTTAAGTGCCTGCGAGCCGTGGGAAGTTCGAATTTCAATATAAGGCCTATTAAATATTGAGTTTTTTTTTAGTTAAAAATATGAAATTTGAGGAGAGATTTAAAAGTAACACAGCTAAGTCCATTAGACTAATAATAAATCCGCTTTTACAGCTAGAACAACATAATAAAGGCCTATCACAAAGCTCGTCTAAATATAGATCAGAAATTGTACGTAGAAGTCCACTATAAGGCGCAACCAATCCTAAATTCTCTCAGCTAGAATCTGCGTACAGCTAGAGCTCTATGATCTGATAGCTGAATATAAGCTTATCTATAAGTAAAATAACTTATCTACATCTAATACATGCCTAATGATCAGATAATATTCAAAGGGCAATTTCTTCTAGAATAACTCAAAATGCCGGGTAGTTGCAAGTCAAGCATTTCTTGTTAGAAATTTCATATCTTGCTTAGTTCCTTTAAAGTTGAAGTTGCTCTCATTGATAGACCAGGAAAACATTCTCACTTTAATAATGTTTTCTGGCCCTTGAGCGAGTATTGAGCAGTTGCGCATGCCCGACTGTCAAGTTCACAATTGCCTTCTGTTTTTTTGTGAATTGTTTCTTGTAGTTTGTCGTGGTATTTGTGTTATGCGTGTTGTCTGTTGGCACACAAAGGCGGGAAAGTGGCGCTCGATTCTATAGAAATTTGCCATGCGAATTACAATAATAAAGTGATGAAATTTATTTTATTTACAGGAAAATACTACGAGCATTAGCCGCGCTGATAAGCATGATCTATGGAGGTATATATATATGTGTGTGTTTATACAGCAATTCAAATGAGCTGCGATAAGGGCAATGATTGTCGAAGGATTAGGCCAGCGGGCGTGCCAAACAACCATTTCAGAGTGATTGAAAGGCGGCATAACTCAATTGCTTAGCCGTAATTGTGCACTTGCCTGAGATTCTATTCCTTTGCCCATTATATTTCGTTTACCCAGAGAACTCAAGAGTGAGCCTCAGCTAAGCAGATGCTGCTAAAATTCTTGCATATCTTCAATTCAAGCGTCTCTCTAGCAGGGCATGCTCGCTTAGTAAATACCCTCACCTCGGCTTTAGCGTATGAATTTTAATCACATAATAAAACAGCAAGCATGAACCTTGAATTTGCTTGTCCCAATCAGAATTCGAACGTCAACGAGCAGACTTTGTTCAACCTCTCGACTTCAACACTTTTTCTCTAAGTGGCAAGCTAAGGAAGCAGCGCTGCTAGCATTTCCCATGCTATTCAATGAGACTTGCAATTCTATTTATAGAATGCATGTAAGAATGCATGGCTTTGTAAGAATATATGTGTGTGTGTGTGTGTGCACACGCATAGCGCAGATGCCTGAGCCAAAGGGCAAACTCAAAGCTTTGCCAATTGACTTGACGTTTTCTTTAATAACTTTTGTATTTCCCAACAGATTTCAATGAAATTTTCAACAAATAATCATAATACTCCATTTAATATATAAAACATAATATATATGAAAAAAATCTTTTGAAGAGTAAATTTGTGAACAACAATTTAATAGATTTCGATACATTTGAAGCAGTTATGCAAAATATAAAATAAATCAAAATTTTATATGCTACTCCAGAAACTAAATACAAAATTGTTTGGCTCTAGCTCTAAAAATGTTAAAAACATGCCATAATAAATACTGTCAACAGGACATGCACTTAACTGTGTTAGCCACGCCTACTTCTGCCTGTTGCAAGCACTAGGGACATCAACTCAAAAGGTAAACTAAATAAACTTCAGTTATTCGCGTTGCAGCTAGTCAAAGCTTCACCTAGATTGTTTAGTCTATAAATTTGTGCTTTCATTGTAAAAGGAAATCACAATAATATACAAAAAAGTAGAAAACCAAAGCATTTTCATTAAAACTCTCATTAAGTTGCGCAATTATTTCAATGTAACTATTTTAATAACACTAATTTACCTGCAGGTTTCAACTTGCCTTTGCTCCATGCCACAAATTGCAGGGAGAGAGAGAGAGATTGAAGGAAATAAAATGGAGAATAAAACTGAATCACAAAACATTCATGCGCTGATGAATTCCTGCTTTGCTCCATGCTTATTAACTGCTTTGTTAAGCTCGAATTCTTTATATGAAAGTAACTTTTTATAGCAGAGCATGGCTCGTTAAGAGATGTTGTTAAATTGAAAATTTCCAAGCTTTGAGTGCTGTAAATAAAGTATTTTTTTGTTTGAATTCATTATTAATCTATTCGGCAATTATATTTAGCTATGTTTAAAATAATATACGAGATTTCAAATGACTTTAAAAATTAATTTAAATATTAAAATTAACTGAGAACTAGATATCAAAGAAAACATTTTTTCCACATGATTTTCTTACCAAGTTTACTTATAAGATTCTTTGCTGCATTTGGCAGAATCGAAGATGGCCCAAAACCTGTTTTCAAGCATTAACTGAGCACTCAAAGATGCAAAACTTGTGAGCATCAGTAAGCAAAAAAGTGCCAAACTGAAGCCTTTAAAACAACATACACAGAACTCTTTGAACTGACCTCATATATAGCAGATATTGTATTGTATATGGCATATAGTATATATAGCACATATAATATGGTAATTATAATAAATATAGTACATATTGTATATATTTAATATCTATAGTTTATGTAATATAAAGCCCAAATGGCATCAATGAAGACTCATGAGCCTTTATACCCCGATTTCCCAAGTGGAATGGGGTCAGGGTATCAAAGAATCTATGCCTAAAAGACTTTCATCCTACTCTGTTCAAATAGTTGTTGTAAAGTAAGCAGCAAGTTATCAAGATATTAAAATATCAAGAGTTCTTAAAGCCTATGATTTCTATAAGAATTCATGAGAATTCAGCTTAAATTTCCATTTAACAGAAATCAAGTCTTAAAATATTATTCCAAGCCGAATTTCAGGAGATATTTCTCTGTGGCTTTTCTAATAAAAAAATGAATTTAATGAGCGGTCAGCTTATATTGTTTAATAATATTAAAAAGCAGGCCAAAAACAAAAACAAAAACAAAACACAGCACAAATATATTTATAAGCAAACAATGCTGACAGTGGTAAAGCCTTGAAATCCTTTTAAATTAATTACCCGGGCAATTATTAAAATCCAGTTCACAGATTAACACAAATCCCATCATAATTAGCAATTCAATGAAACCAATTAAATTTGAGAACGTTTTTTGGGTAAGTTTTTGTCTGCGATTGCCGTTGGCTTTAAGCTCTTCTGCTATTCTGGGCTTAGGGTTAAACTTCTGTTAATTTATGCAACTTTTGTAATGAGGTGAATTGAAAAATTTCACTTCAAATTTCAGTAGAGAAACAGGCCAAAGGAATAGAAAATTAACTCGTTTAATATATATAGAAGAAACATATAGAATATTAGCTAAAAATCTATGACAGCTGAGAAACTTTTACACTTACTGAGTCTATCCTGCACCCTAAGTTTAATTATTAAAATTAAATTTATATAAAACTATCTATGGATCGAGATGTTATTTTAGATATGTCACTAGAGAAATGTCCAGCTCGTTCGCTCAGAGTTTTGCGGAGTTCCTTGCATTGAGATTGTTTAGCGGACTTGGTTCTATGGCCGTCACAGGTGTCTCGGCTGTATCGACGGGATCGCCATGCTTGAGCCAGAAAGGCGCCAGACGCAGCATCAAAATGGCGCCCAGTGGCGCCGTGAATATTATAGCCAGCACCGAAATGATGAGCACATTATTCGGCAACGACATATCTATTGTGCCTTGGAACGAGCGAGCCAAATCCAAGGCGACTGGGCCCAAGGCAGCCTGCAAAGCAGAGAAAAAAAGAGGGCAAAATGTTAGACGCTGCGTATACGTAATATAATAGGAGTGCTTAGCCGTAGCCTAGCAAATCGCGCATATGAAAAGTTGTTTCATTTACAGAAAAGCTTACGTGGGCTCACCGCACATTAAGCAACATTTAAGTTGTCTCCCTCTCTCAGAGGTTTTTTATAAATGACATTCCCTAGTGCAACTGGGTAAACAGGGTATTATGTTGCCGTGCAAAAGTATGTAAAGGCCTTAACGTACTCTGAAAGTATATTCTTACTCAATAAGAGAAGTTCAGGCTTAACTTAACTTTTGAGACAATATGTATTTTCTGCTATTTCAGAAGCATTACAAAACCTTCTCTCTCTACTCTCTACTTTGATAACTCAACTTGATAACTCATAATCGCTCATTCTAAGTACCAAGCTCTTGGTATTTGGCATACACATACATTTGGCTGCTATGCTCATGGCCTAAAAATTTCATTGAGCTCGTACAACTAGAAGCAGAGTTCAATCAAACTGTTTTCCAAAGTGGAGTGCTCTGGGAAGCATAGCTAGCCTGAAAGCATACTCCCGCTTATATAAAATATTCAATAAGTCTGCAAAGATTCTGCTAGCAGCTCTGCACAGGCTAACGGGTATCTCCTAGTCGGGCACTGCCGCCTGTGTCGCTTAAGTCCACAATAAGAGGCATGTTAAAACCGCGCCGACAACAGCAGTTTGTTAGGTGAGCAAATGTAACATTTTCATTTCGGGCAACCGCAAAAAGGGAAGCGCAACATAAGCGCGTAAGCAAAGGCAATGCAAGGCAAACACACAGACAATGTGAACAAAATGTCCTTTTGCGGTTCAACTGCAGACAATTGTCAAGAGCTGCTGCTGCTGCTGCTGCTGCTGCTGCTGCTGCTGCTGCAACAACAACATGATCATGCGAAAATACGAATAACTTTGGGTTTTCGAGGAAAACAACATAACCCAAATAATGGCTGACCGAAAAAACCATGGGTACGGGTTATGTCCGGCACCGATGCCAAACTGAAACAATTCCGAGTGCTTGAGTCGGATGTGCCCGACTAGCAGATACGCTGGCTGCTGCAAGCAGCCCAGACACACTCACAAAAGATATAAGCAACACTTAGCTGCTTTTGTTCCGCTCTGAGCTCCCTACTGTGTAAAATAGTTTGATTGAACTCAGGTTCTAGTCATACGATCTTAATGAAATTTTCAGAGAATAATTATGGCAGGCAAATGTGCGTGTATACCAAATATCAAGACTCTAATACTTGAAATGCGTTCCATTTATTCATTGAAGGTGATAGATCGATAATATTTAGAATCTGTATATTCTTTACGAAATTGTACAGACCAAATTTGTTGTCTCTAGCTCTAATTTCCCTCCAGTAATACTTCAAAAACATTAATTTTTTTCTATATTATGCGAGCTACGTGAGATATTGGAAGAAAATAATTAAATTATGCGGCGTATGGCTTATAGGAATATATATTTGAAATTTCAAGTTTGTAGCTTTTGAAGTACTCGAGATTAATGCATTTATAGAGGCGGAAACAGAAAGACGTTAGGCCGCACAGAACTAGGTCAACGCAGTTCATCATATATAAATACTGCACATGTTAAACAATGCCTTCCTCTGCCTGTTAGCTAAGTGATAACACCAAGATACCTCATTCAAGCACTTGCCAAGCTCTACAGGGTATACACAAAAAGTTGCACTTTCACATTGGCTCTACGCCGCAACGTCATAGCTGTTGTTGGAAATGTTAACTTACTTGGACAGTTGCTTTGGGGAAACCGGAAATTGTAATGTAGGCACGCTCCCTGCTCGACAGATTTCCGCCATATGTAGATAAATATGCAAAAGCCAGGCGGAACTGTGGCAAGACAAAGCAGAGAGGAAAACAAGATTTTAAATTTTAATTTTAAAGTATTTCTGCAGAAGGAACAAGCCAAAGCCAATTACCAAGCTGCCCAGCACCACCAACAGCGCTCCATAGCCAATGACGCGACCTTCGAGCACAGCGAAATTGATTTCCTTGCCAATGAGTGCAAATGAGACGGGCTTCAGGAACTTCCACAGCAGATCCAGGCGCTTGGGCACACTCGCCTAGAAATTGATCAGAGTTTGCAATTAGAATTCACTTTTGGCATTTAACAACTGCAACACCGAGCTGAGCCTTACGATTTCATATGCCTGCAGCTGCTGTGGCGTCATTTTGAGCGCCTCCCGCTTCCAGCCAATGCCACCTATGCAGGCCAGCATCACACAGCCGAGAGCACCTGCCGAAGTATAGCCAATAATTCGACTGCCCATCACGGCTATGGTGCCGCCCAGCATCGTCAGAGCGAAGCGCAGTCCATTTGCATAAACCTAATAAGAAGAGGAAGGTAACAACATGAGTGCAAATCGAGTTGCCGAAATAACAGAGCCGGAAGGAACTTCCCCACATGAATGTTGGCTAAAAGATATATTTATATATTTCACTTCATTTCTTTTTATTATCACCTTCAGCAAGACATTAGCCATAACTTTCAGTTGAATGCCTTGCAGTTGGCTTAGCCATGCTTAACCAGTTGACGAGGGAACGATCCTAAGGACGAACACGTTTAGTTGAAATAAGCCGCTTGAGTAAAGCAAGTTATGCGCTCAGCATTAAGCATATTTCCATATGACTTCAGTTCCACTTGCCTGACAAAAAGACTTCTAACTGAGATCTGCCTTGACGATATATCGAGTTATGTAAGCAAATCATTTGCTAAATCTCTTTTTTCTCGACTTTTACAATCTTCACACGGAGAAACATGCTTTAGTAAGCAATGCAGAGACTATTCTTTATGGTTATTCTAAAACTAGATTAGCATTAGCTACCTTGTGTGTTGCTGTCTTATCAAGTCACACAGTCTAGGAATTTTAAGCAGCAGCTGCATTCTGACTCTCAGTTAGCTCAATACCTAATTGAATTATGTTCTTTAGAACTCTCTTCTCTTGTTTCCATATTGTCATAGATCGCATAATATAATGCCCTTTATAAAACGAAAGTAAAGCATAAACCAACTCGCTTCATTTTCTAAACAGTGTCTTAAATACCAAAAGTTGTAATTTCTAGTAAAAAAAATGGTTTATAGAACGTGTTGTCAGTAAACGAGACCACACCACCCACCCACACACATGCAGTGACAATAAATAGCAATAGCTATGAATGTATGCAGGAATCTTAAGAGCAGCAGCACACAGCATGACATTTTTGTACACTTTAGCAATTTTTGCGCTGTGGCAAGTGGAAATGTTGCAGAGGAAAACAAAAGTTATGAGTGGTCTATGTGCATGTGTGTGTGTGTGTGTGTGAGAGAGAGAGAGCGAGATGGTGGCATATGCATTTCCGTGCAAGTTCAAAAGGCAGTTCAGTGCCACCCATGGCGTTTGATTATGCGCACCATTAGCGGTGTAAGTTGCAGCAATGAGTTTTGCGGCTGCAACGGCAAAGGCAACGGCAGCTTCAGCTTCAGCTGCAGCTGCAGCTAGCGAGCACAGCGCAGCTGTGTCATAAGTTTCCAGGGATGTTGCCGGCAGTAACTGTCGTCGCAAATGTCGCCAGCTCCAGTGGCAGCGTCGACAACGCGTCGTCGCTTGGAATCTAAGTGTATTTTTATGCAAAATGCGCCCAAAATACACGCACACACACGCGGGCAAGCACATTTCTGTTATACATATCTGTTATACATATAAATATATATATGTGGAAGAAGAAGACACATGCGAGCGAGAGCGAGGAAGAACTTTCGAGCGCCACGTTTTATACCATTAAATGCTCTGATTGAGTGTGTAGAAGTGTTCACTGAACAGCGTGATGCAGTGAAAGTCAACTATGACTGCGAGGGTGGTCACAACAGTAGCAGGGCTGGCATGAGCAGAGTGAGGGTTAGCTACAGGCAGCTTGAGTTTGAAGCTGCAGCACTTTAGTATATGTTTAAACTCGCTCGAAACTGATGAATTCTAGTTGAAAGATTCTATTCCAGACTAACTCAGAGTTGAGTTAGATTTAAGTCTGGGAAAGTCTGCCAAAGGATACGCTTCAACTAGCATTAAAGTGGCTAAATATGGATATTGATTCTAATCGATAATTAGTAATCAGTTAAGTTATCTATATATGGTATATGGGAATACACAAATAAGAATTAAAGTCTCTAAGTTGACTGAGCTCGTCGTCATCATAATCAAGAAATTATGTACTTTATGTGGGGTGCCACACAAAACCCCGAATTCCCAGTGTTTAAAAATTCTAATTGATGTCTCAAGCAGATTTAACTGCCTCAAGCCATTTCAAAACTGAATTCAAGATAAAATGAGATCTCAACAAGGAATATATAGCATTTTTAGTAGCCCTCTCGTAATAGAAGTCTATGCGAAAATGCTTATCCAAAAGGCTGTCTGCCACCTCCGTTAAGCCATTCACTTTTCGAGCAGCCCTCGTGCAAATGCTGAAGCTTTTCAGTGCCTGCCATGCTTACCGCATTACGCGATGGCAAATAGTGTAGTAGCATGCCATATAGATAGCCAAAAACAAGTCCAATTCCAATGCCAATGGGTCCTTGCAATAGCTTTTGTGTCAGCGAGCCTGTAAGCAAGTAAGCATGTAAGTACTCTTTGCCAGAAGCAGACAGTTCATATTCGGCTGTCACGTACCTGTTGAGAATATCATGCTGATGACGACGCCAAACATGAAAATGGCCACGACATCATTGCACGTGGTCATTGCATAGATGAGAGTATGAATGCCGCTGTTCAGGCCCAGTCGATCCTCCTTCAGCTTCAGCATGACTGTGACAACCACATTGGGCGAGACAGCTGTGATGACCAGCCTAGAAGACAACCGTGCCACATAAATGCAGCTATAGATAGCTTCTTTAAGCAGCTGGCTTATTGATCTACTTACCCCAGAGCCGTGCCCCACAGCCAGGGCATGGATAGTGTGAAATGGGCCAGCACAGCTATTACGGCCACCTCAAAAATCGTTGGCAGCAGCGTCAGACGCAATATCATCAGCCATAAGCGCCGAAAGGCGCCAGCATCCAGCCCCAGGCCAGCCAACAGCATAATATTTATCAAAGCTAATTCTCTGCAATAAACGAGCATATAGAACACTGTACTACAAAGATTTGGCTGACAATGTGAGTAGATATGGAAATGGAAACGATTTGCGGCTGTAGATTATGCTTTTGTTGAAACTGTTATACATGTGTATAACAGAATATGAAAGCACTGAAAGCTAATGTCTTTATAATGCGATTTTATTGTTCACATTTGTAAAGCTTAAGTTGTAATGTAATGTGAGAGCTTATTCTATATCAAAACTGTTATACACATGTAGCACAGAAATAGGAAGTAAGGCTTAGCTTAATAACTTTTAGCTTAGGTCTTAATGACATTGATTTGTAAAGTGAAATATATTAGATTAAATTAAAGTTTAGTTCTTAAGGCCTCAAGAGTAGCAAAAGTGTTATACACATGTATAACAGAGTTCTAAAGGCATATTTAACATCTTTGTGTGCTGATGTTGTAATAAAAATGTGATTTTTAGTATTTGTTGAAATGATATTTAGCTACTTCTGAATAAGCTTTAGGCTTCAATTCAAATCTTAATTATTACTTCAAGGATGTTTTAAAGGTTTGAACTCATTTCGAGCTCACAGAAAGAATCTTATTACGATCTAAACTAAGACATGAATCTGATAATTAATTTTCAGATTAAAACACTTGGCGAAAAAAGCTTCCTATGCCCATTATTCAGTGAAAAACTTGATCCAGTCTTCCAGAATATATTTCCCAGTCGCACTCTGCACATGAAGTCTCTCAATATTGTATATAATTTTATGAGCCTTGGTATTCATTTTAGACACCTCAAACACAATTCGCTCAAATTGTAAAGAGATTTTGAGCTTTCAGCTTTCAGCAATTAATTTTTCATCCATTCATTGCGCACTATTATTAAGCTCTCGAACACTCACCTTAAAAACAGTTCGAAGCGTTCATAGCCCTCGAAGTTGGCAAAGCCCACATTAGTGTAGAGGACACCGAAGAAGAGCATGCCCAGCATGTCGGGCAGATGGATGAACGTCACCAAGATGCCAGCCAGATGGGCACCCACGAAGAGCAAGATAATGCGCATGATAACCGTATCGGGTGCCGCATAGTTCGGCAGCAATGCCAAGGCCAAGGTCCAAAGTCCCAGGAAAATCACAAGCAGCGCAACGTGTTCCGAGACAAGGCCCCAGTGCAATACTAAATGGCGCCACCTAGAAAAATAAACGACAGAGTCAGAGTTAGATGGAGCACAGCTAATGGCTTATATGAGTTATACTACATAAAGATACCCTGTAATATATTGAATCTCATTAAAAAAAGGTATACTTGTGCAGTAAGCAGCATAAGCCAAAATAAAGAACATGAATGTGTAACATTTATAGAAAAAACTGATTCTATATGGCCGAATTGAATTTATAGATTCTTCTTAAATCTCGAGTATTAGAAAAGCTAGATACTTGAAACTTGATATATAAATTATGGTATGCCATAAGCTATTTTATATAAATACTTTTCCTCGATATCTCATTCCAATTCTATAATATCGATATTATTTGGGAAAACTATATCTATTTATATAAAGCATTTCAGACTTGCAGGATATTTCATAGTCAGGTGCTCCCCTTACTTTTTGTATTCTAAGAATTTCTCTGCTTATCAACTGTGAACAGAGCTTGTCCTAGCTCCGCTTAAACGTCCTTTCGTGCTGTTTCCCGAATTTATAATCGACAAATTGCTTTTAATTATTTTGTTTTGTGGGTATAAAAAGCCGTTAACTCGGTTCCGGCTCAGGTAGAAATGAATGAGCAAACACAGCGCACACAGGCCATTAACTGGGTATTGAGGATAATGCGGCTTGGCGGACTCTGGCCTTGGTCGACGTCTAAGGATGAATGCCAATTGCTGGCATTGCTTAAAGGAAACTATCGCTATGTGCTGCACGTGCCCATCACGTTCACTTTCATTGGACTCATGTGGCTGGAGGCGTTTGTGTCCAACAACTTGGAACAGGCTGGCCAAGTGCTGTACATGTCTCTGACGGAAATCGCGCTAGTTGTGAAAATTTTAAATATCTGGCATCGGAGTGCAGCTGCCAGGCAGATAATGTTCCATATGAAACACTCCAGCGATTACGAGCTGCAATCGGAGCAGGAGCAGAGCTTGTGGCAACAGGAACAACGCCTCTTCAAATGGTATTTCTATTTGTTTCTGCTCACGAGTCTGGGCGTTGTCTACAGCAGCTGCATTGGCGTCTTGTTTCTGAACGACTACGAGTTACCCTTCGCCTACTTTGTGCCCTTCGAGTATCGCAATGAGCGCAGCTACTACTACGCCTATGGCTACAGCCTGATTGGAATGACTGTGACGAGTGTCTCGAACGTTTGCCTCGATGCTATTGGATGCTATTTTCTCTTTCACTTGTCGCTGCTGTATCGCCTGCTGGGCTTGCGAGTCCAGGGATTGGAGTACGTCAACAGTGAAACGAGATTCAAAGAGAAGTTGATTATCATTCTTAAGCTGCATAATCGCATACGCAGGTGCGTTTCTTAGAGAACCTCATGGCGTATACGTAATTTATGTTGCGTTCAGCTTAACCTTGCAGGTTCAGAACTTAGTGTCGCCTTACGTGCTCTCCCAGATTGTGCTGAGCGCCTTCATCATCTGCTTCAGCGGCTATCGCCTGCAACATGTAGGCATCCGCGCCAACCCGGGCCAGTTTATATCCATGCTGCAGTTCCTCAGTGTGATGGTGCTCGAAATATTTCTACCCTGCTATTTCGGCAACGAGGTCACAGTCTATGCCCATCAGCTGACCAGCGACGTCTACAACACCAACTGGCTGCAGTGCGACAATCGCAGCCGCCAGTTGCTCATCGCCTACATGGAGCATCTCAAGAAACCTGTCAAGATTCGTGCTGGCTATTTCTTCGAAGTTGGCTTACCCATTTTCGTTAAGGTTGGCTTGAAATACGTTTTTACTTTGGTATTCCCTATAGAAATTCATTCACACTTCTATTGCAGACCATGAACAATGCCTACAGCTTCTTTGCGCTGCTGCTCAATGCTTCTAAGTAAACTGAATTTATGTCGATTTAATCGTAATGTTAAAGTAAACTTGTTATAGAACTTCAGTTGAACTGTAAGCTAAGAATGTGCAATAAAAATAAACACTTTGTTACTTAAGCTTCATTGATTACTAGACAGGCAAAAGAAGGCGTGGCCACGCCCTAAAGTATATCGCATTGATCAGCCATAGTTTTATGACTGACTTCATATTTTTTAAAATATTTCAGAATTTGTGTCTTAAGCTTGAAAAAAAATTTGAAAAATATTTATGAATTTTAAAAAATAATTTCGTTGAGTATTTGCTCATAAATATTTTTTAATTTTTTTTAGAAAATTTTGAGCCTGTCTAAAAATTTATTTTCAATATTCCAAATATTTTCGAAAGGTAAGGAAAAAAAATTTAAGCTAATTAAAGTTTAAGTGCCGAATTAGTCTAAAGTGGAAAACAGAAAGTTCACAGAAGTCAATTTAGCTTTGTTGAGGTTTCGCTTAATTTCTAAAGTACAATTCAGATATAAGTATTAAGATCTATACTACTTTATATATAGAAAATAGCTTTGTTTGTAGTGCGGGATAGCTTCTAGTCGTGCAATCTCAACTAAAACACAATTTTGCCACTCCATGCCAAAGTACAAAAATCACATGTAAAATTCGCTTTATCTTTCTTCTAGACATTTGATCAAAAGAATTTAAAAGAATGATAAAAAAATCTTATATCTTTAGTTTAGTCTTTGAAATCTTATTTAAGTAAACAAATATCAGAACAATAAAATACTTAATAGAAAATAGTAAAGTATAGAAATTCTCACTAGGAACATTTTATGTGACACTCGCTTGCGCTTAGGTCGAGCGCTATGTTGTCAATGTCGGAGTTATTCGAATTATTTTTGGTAGATAGAAGTGAGAAATCGCGTGACTTGTTCAATAAACGATTAATAACAATTAAGGTTATTTAATATGTCAACGAGCTAATTATTGTAATTGGATTCTGGTTTTAAATACGTAAATATGAAGAGCAATTAGAAATGCGCGCAGGGCTGGCAGCTCTCGATGAACGGAACTAGTTCATTTTGAACAAATAATCACATTAAGCATTGCAATTAATGTGATTCGGATTCAATCTACAACAAGTATAACAGTTCAGCTAGGAACTAAACTAACCTCGTCGAAGTGACACTGACTGAAAGAGGGTTGACTTAGCGGGAGGAGGAGAAGGCGAGAGGGAGACAGACAGAGAGAGAGAGAGAGAGGTCTGACGGTATGGCATCTGAAGTTTTGAATATACTAATTGTATACGAGAGGCATTTATAAAATTTTCATGATATATGACCCAAAGCCCCGGAGTCTATAAAAGCAGCTAATTTCTAGCTGCAAACTAGGCATTGAGTGTTAAGAGTTTTAGGGCAAATGTCGGAAGCTATGGATCGCATAGTGGCAATACGAAAAGTAGCTGCAGTCAACCGTTGGTTGGGCATCTGGAAATGGCGAAATGAAGACAAAGACTGGCACATCATGAAGAGAATCTATCCATTTGTTCTACATCTACCGTTAACCTTCACCTACGCAGCGCTCATGTGGATCGAAGTATTCAGGTCTGAGGACGTGGCACAGGCTGGCAATGTTCTATATATGGCGCTGACCATATTGGTAATGCTCATCAAGATTCTGAACATTTGGTACAGACGCCAAGAGGCTGCTCAGTTTATAGATGAACTGGATCGTCATGAAATGTACAAACTACTGAGAAGCGATGAAATCGTGTTCTGGCAACGCGAACAAAAAACATTTCAACGCATCTTTTACACCTACATCGGAGGAACTTCTGTAGTTGGCTTGACGGGCTACTTGAGCGTGCTCTACCAGGACACATACGAGCTGCCCTTCAGCTACTATGTGCCCTTCGAGTGGCAAAATCCGCAGCGCTACTTCTACGCCTGGAGCTATAATGTTTTGGCAATGACATTGTCTTGCCTCTCCAACTGCCTGCTGGACACGATGGGCTGTTACTTCATGTTTCATATAGGGCTGCTCTACCGCCTCTTGAATCGACGCCTGCTGGCACTGCGGGAAACATCGGAGGTGAAGGCGATTCCAGAGCTGCGTCATATCTTTCAGCTGCACAGGCGCCTTCGCACTCTGACAAAGCAATGTGAGATCCTGGTCTCGCCCTATGTCGTCTCGCAGTTTGTGCTCAGCGCCTTAATCATTTGCTTCAGCTTCTATCGCCTGGTGCAAATGGGCAAATCGAATCCGGGCGTCTTCGCCACCACTCTCCAGTTTGTGGGCGTGATGATAGTGCAAATCTTTCTGCCCTGCTACTATGGCAACGAGTTGACCTTCTCGGCTCATCAGCTGACAAACAGCGTATTCAACACCAACTGGCTGGAGTACTCGGTGGCGACACGAAAGATCCTCAACTGCTATATGGAATTCCTAAAACGTCCTGTCAAACTGCGTGCGGGCATGTTCTTTGAAATAGGTCTGCCCATATTTATGAAGGTAAACCAGCCCAATATTTCATCTATTCATCTTAATTAATTATCTGTCTGTCTGCAGACCATCAATAATGCGTACAGCTTTCTGGCCTTGCTCATCAATTTGTCAAAGTAGACGCAGGGCCAACAGCTGCCCTCACACCCTAGTAGACTTTAATAATTGCCCCAAACTAGGCACATCAATGCTTTGCACATAAGCTTAACACCAAGCCCCAAAAAGGGAGCAGAAGAAGCAGAGGCCAAACCCAGACATTTGTGCGAAGCAACGGAAACACTTTTTGACAATATAGCAGACACTGGCAGTGCAACATAAAATAAACACAAAGCAAAATATGATGTCTAACAACAATCAGCAACAAGCTTAACAACAAGTAGGCGTGAACGCGCTGGGTATGCACGACTAGCAAATATCCTAACCGTACCGTATAGCTGCTGTGACTAGCGCGGTCAAGGCAGATGCTAGGGAAACCAGCACATAGACAAGTACACTCACACACACACACATACATACATATATGTATATATATATATATATATAGATACATACACACACTTCACTTTGGAAAATAGTTTGATTGAACTCTGGTTCTAGCTGCACGATCGGAATGAAACTTTCAGGGAATAAATTATACAGCTATATATATAGGTATAACAATACCAAGCTTCCGTTTATTTAACTGCATTACTTTCACAATTTACTAGATAAAATGAGGGCTAAGTAGCTGAAAATACAAATAATCCCAAGCTTAGATTCCTTGCAACAACCTGCTCACCAAATTTGGTTTCTCTAGCTTTTATGACCCTCAAGTCATGCTTAAGTAATCAAATTTTATGCATAAATTTTTCAAATAGATGAAGTAAAGACCAGACAATCGACGCTGCTTGTCATCAAGTACATACACTTCAGTAATACCCGTTAGACGCAGCCACAGCTGCTGCAGCCTGTTACATACATCATCACAAAAACAAAATGCCCTCTTCACACATTCAAACGACTGCAGGGCATATAAAGGATATGCGAAAAGCGCGTGCATTGCCAGTGTGCATGCATGTATGTGTATATATATGTAATCATATATATATATATATATATATATATATCTGTGTCTGCTTGTCTGTGCCGGAAGTGCATTCAAAAGAGTTAAGCAAAAGCGCATACAGACAGACAGACACACACACACACACACACACACACACACACACACACACACACACACACACACACACACACACACACACACACACACACACACACACACACACACACACACACACACACACACACACACACACACACACACACACACACACACACACACACACACACACACACACACACACACACACACACACACACACACACACACACACACACACACACACACACACACACACACACACACACACACACCCACACACACACACACACATAGAGAGCGACGCTCACGTTGTTGGGTCCATAAATGTGCTTAGGCCCCGCCCAGGCCCCAATGGAGCATTTTCCACTTACCACTTGGGTCCTTTGTAGTGCTCGCCGTGCGCTGAATAACCCCGGCCATTGGTGTCAGTGTCTGCTGCATTCGGCCGGCTATTGTTGTGTGTTGCATTTGGCGGTGGGTTTGTTAAATTTAATGATGTCGGCGTTAAAATTATTGTTGCTGCATTCTGCGGCTGCGACTCGCCTCCATCTCGGCCGCCGGCCGGCTCAGACGGCCCATTATTGTGGTCCTCGGAGAAATTGTGTATGTCTAATTTAGTGTGTGATGGCTGAGCCGGACAGCCAGCCGCACTCTTGTCGCATTGTATCATCTTGCTTGGCTGCTTGCCGCGCCTGACTGTAAGTAGCAGAAGCGGGCAAAAACATTTTGAATACTCAAATGTGTTGATCCCAGTGGGAGAGTTGTAAGTGGTAAGTGATAAGTTCGGCAGAGCCACAGAAGTTGACTGAAACAGGGTATGTTGTTTTCAGACAGCCTATAAGAATTTGAGACATATATACTTGAACGGAATCAAGCGCAGAGTCGCGTACAGTTAGTCTAGATATTGAATGAAAACTTATTTTCTGTTTCTATGAAATCCATGAAAAGATTTCTACATATACACATGTAAAGTTGATCACAATCAAGGGTAGAGCCAGGCTTAAGCCTGGAGTGGAACGGCAAGTGCTTCCATAAAATCGATTAAAATCGATAGCAAGCTTCTGTTTTCTCTGTTTTTGGCATATCTCCCAAATTTTATGAGCTAAAATCTAAATTTGGTTTCTCTTTTCAAATTGCCTCCATATGCAACCTAATATTGTTTAAGGATATAAAGGTATGCTATCGCATCTTCAAGTTATCGATAACTTTTTAAATGTATAATTCATACAAATCGATTATTTAAGTATACTTAATGCACATCTCAAACACACACACAAAATGGGTATAAATTCATATAAAGTATCTTAAGGCCTCTACTATCTTATACGCCTACTTCCTCGTCTATACCATTTGAGTAACTCCCGCACATACTCTAAAAATATCAGATTGCATCATAGACACATTCATACCCCATGTATTAAAGCCAAGCCGCTTGCAACAGCAGATCGACACGACTTACAGGGTATCTGCTAGTCAAGCACCCCCGACTAAAGCACTTTTACTTGTTTCTCCCATTGTTCTGTTGCTTTCCCGTTGTCTGTCTAACCTGGAACACAGCAAATTGGTTATAAGTGCCAGAATGTTGCATTTTGCATTCATCTGTTTAGCTCATGCATAAGTTAAGAGCGAAGCGCAGACGACAGCGACATCTGCAGCGTCTACTTTGCCCTGTATCACGTTTAAATTGTGAAATTCAGCAACGGCGCAGCGGAATACCTCAAGACGTTGCTGCGATGACAGCAAACTCTGAAGATTGCAACAGCGATTGACAGTCGCTGATTGCGCTCAACTGCGATAGCAGCTGCAGCTGCAGCAGCAAATGTGTACCTGGCCATAACAGGTAAGAGTGTTCTGGTCGAGTGTATCCGACTAGCAGTTACCCAGCAGAAAGCTGTTGTATGTATATATCATACTCATATTCATATTTATATTCATATTCATATTCATATTCATATTCATATTCATATTCATATTCATATTCATTCACATATTCATATTCATATTCATATTCATATTCATATTCATAGTCATAGTCATAGTCATAGTCATAGTCATAGTCATATTCATATTCATATTCATATTCATATTCATATTCATATTCATATTCATATTCATATTCATATTCATATTCATATTCATATTCATATTCATATTCATATTCATATTCATATTCATATTCATATTCATATTCATATTCATAGTCATAGTCATATTCATATTCATAGTCATAGTCATATTCATATTCATATTCATTCATATATTCACATTCATAGTCATATTCATATTCATATTCATTCACATATTCATATTCATATTCATATTCACATTCATAATTCATAATTCATATTCATTCACATATTCATATTCATATTCTAGTTCAATTAGATATAAGAAAGTCATTATGAATTTAGCCAAGTCTTAAGATTCACTTGCACAACATACCCCATTTAGCCACTTTCGAAAGAGGTATTCAAAGGTCTAGCCATAGTTGTCTAGGGCTGATTTGGGCTAAAGTGCTCCCATTGCTGCGTGACTGGCGATGTCAACATGGCGCTAAATTGGCATATTTCTTGTTGGCAACAAACTTCTTTTCAAGATGTCAGCTAATTAGGAATATTTCCAAAGCTCGCCTGCTTTTTCCATTTAAAAAAAATGGATAAAAGTTGATTAACTTAGGATGCGGTTCGCAGATAGCAATCACATTCGGTGTAATTAGCACTTAATTTGATTTTCTCGCTAACCGGTTTAACATTCGATCGTTTCCAATCATCGTATTTACATATATTTTGACAAAACAATCTGTTTGCGCGTTGTCACCGAGCAGCGGCGACATGTTAATTGATTGCAAATATATTTTGATGTCAATTCGGAGCGTTCTTTAACGTGGATCACGTGTCAATTATGGATTAACCTGTCACGCGACCAGCAAAAACTTCTTAATGATCGCCAAGGCTGTCAATCAGCATTCACAGTTTTCCAAATGCAAAACACACTTTGTTTAATGCCAGCAAATAAATGGCAATAGATCAATTAACTTGCTTCAAAGTGGAAATGAGATAACTGAGATCAGTTTCTCTGACTGATCTGTTGACGGAGGGAAAAAAGTAGTAGGAACTTTGAAAAGGGCATTGAATTAGACTTAACTACTGTAGCAATAATATTGTTAGAACTAAAGGCTGAAACTTAGGAAAGGCGAAATATATAAACTGCGATCATTTGATCAGATTTATCAGCTTATAGAAATTAGTAGTAGAACCAATAAATAAGTGAAATTTAATGAACCAAAATAGTATGAAATGA
The DNA here is from genome assembly GCF_003285905.1 of Drosophila hydei. NCBI lineage: Eukaryota > Metazoa > Arthropoda > Insecta > Diptera > Drosophilidae > Drosophila > Drosophila hydei. Next base: position 1,380,877 of record NW_022045849.1, read on the forward strand.
GTAGAAGCTGAGATCAGCTTCTCTTTCTATTACTCTTTTTGCATTAAAAAAAGGAGTAAGAAATTAATTTATTAAATGAGAGACATTAATGCAGTAAGATCTTTTTAAGAAGGCATTGACGAGGAAAATTTAATCTGATGGATCTGCTTTTTGATAGAAAAAAGTAGTAGACATTTTGGAAATCTGGAAAGAGTTCAAATATGAAATTGAGATGATGATGAAGAGGAATCAATATTTATTCCAGCGAATCAACTGCAAATGGCTGACCAAATTGGAATAGAAAAAGTAGGAAAATAGTAGTAGACAGAATTAATGAAATTCCTTGAATAAAGAAAGCATCACAACGAGTAGTATCGGCTTTAAAAGTATAGTATAGTTTAAAGATGAAAGCAACTAGCAATCAGTTATTATGCCTGATCAGATGAAACATAAAAATAGTAGTAGAAAAGTTGAATCTATTTCGAACGCGAGACAAGCGATGAAAACCTAATAAATTATGAATTTAAAATAAATTCGTTTATTTTAAGCAAAGAAGTAGTAAACACTCAAAAACCTATCAAAGTATTTGACAGCAAAATAGTAGTGAAAGCCTTGAGAAAGTGAAGCAACAGTTGCGATCCATTTTGTCACTTTAATGTCTTTAACCTATCTTTCTGTAATCCAAATATGAAAAGTTGTTAAAGCTATATTAAATAGCCTTTCAATGATTTCTCTACACTTTGCACAGCGTTGGCTTGTTTCACAATTCGGATGCTTCACATGATTGAACTGTTATACATATATATATATTTATATCTATATATATATAATATCTGTTCACATTACATAAAACTGTATTGAGAATACCCAGTTAATATTGGGTAATTATAAATACTGGGTTATTCTAGAATCTAGCTGCTTAGCTGGAACACTTAGCCACTGGAAAACACATTGCACTTAGATTAAGTCTAAAACATTTGCGTGAATCGAATAACTTTCTGTCGACCTACCGCACCGAGACGAAAAGATTAAATGAAATATACAAAATTGTATAAAAAAGTCTCACTAATCTCAGATAAGATGCGCAACAGTCGACGCGTCGCGACGTTCGGCTGACAAAAGCGGCAAAGCGAAGCAGAAACCCCAGAAGAACGTCTATAGATCTGGGAGAATCTTTGCGTTTCTCGTTTGTTTTTCCAATATCTTACGCTAATAAAAAACATAAACGAATGTCTCTCTCTCTCTCTTAAGGTTACTCTCACATATTCGCTCTTTTAATTTGTGAACAAAAAATAGAAAACAAAACAATTAATAAACAACAGCAAACAAAGTCGCTGCACGAGCGATGCTTAGATATATTAAATAAATATTAGATTATATATAAAAAAAATTAAAAACAATATCGCGGGAATAACAATTTTGTATACGCTGCGAAGCAGCTATAACCATTTTAGGTCATTTAAGATCAAACTTTGTTTATACAGCTATCAAATGAGTTCATAATATAAAAATCAAGTGAGGCTGCTCTAGTGGAGAGTGACCGACTATGATACACCCTGAGCACTGCAACACATTTGATCTATTTTCAGTTTTCTATTGAAAATACACATTTCACAGAGAAGATAAAATAATAAGTAGAGAAAGATAGAAAAATTATAGATATTTATTTAGATAATTGCATTTATTATTATCACTTTAGTTATACTTAAAAGTGATAATAATAAATTCATATATTGAAATAATATCTTATCTTTCTCTCAAATAGAACACAAAATAAATTATATATAGCTTGACAAGATGTTTGAAAATAATATTAGAGAATCTTAAATATGAAAATAAACAAAATATTTATTTGTTTACATTATTAATTTATATAATAATATTAATTTATACAGGCCTTCGACTTAGAGGCTAAGTGTGCTTCATAATGATTGAAGCGAAAAGTCAGTTATTAGTGATACTAGGTAGATCTTACTGCTTTATGAAGAGAATCCTTTTTAGTTATGAGTGTATTTTATTTAAATTATTATATGAACAAATAAATTTATATACGACTACAAAATACATGTCAGAGCTTCGGTAGTATTGTCAAGCTTTGATCATTGATCACTTGATCACTTATAAATCTACCTAAAGAGAAAAAATCTAGATCTATTTAAAGTGAAGTTCTTTGAAATTCACATTAAGTTGAATAAGTTTAAATGGATATCTGGAGTAGATCAGCAGCTAAACTCAATGATCGCTTGGCAAATCTGATAGAAAAGTAGATTTCGAAAGTATTTAAAGTGTATTCATCAGTATATTCATTGATGATTCTGCCTTTCAGACTATTGAATATTTCACACAAATCTAAGCTTCGATTACCAAGCTACCAAAATATTTGGGTAATTTGCATATCTAAAATATAATTATATAGAAAATATCTTTGAAGCTTCAGGTCTGCAGTAGTCAAACCGCGAAACGCTTAAAGCCAATATACTTCAGTCGCCCTGCTGAGCGAGTATCATACTAATAATTAATGTGAGTCACAGGCTCGAATCGGTAATTAGTTAAGAGACTGTCGCTTCGCACCCAGTGAACCACAAACAGTTCGCAAATTGTGTTTGCTGGACGTTTGCTTATCAATTAATTAGCCATAATCAAGAGCAAATATTGATCACATCTAGCTTGGCCTGAACTTGCTCTCCGGCTCTCTAGGCGCGTGTGTGTGTGTGGGGGCTCATGAAATATTTACAAATTCAATGCGAATTCAACGTTTGAAGTGCAACAAATATTTAACATTGCTTAATTAATTTTAAATGCTTCCACTGTTCGCGCTTGGTTAGTTTCGCTCAGCAACTCCGTTCAACATTTATGAATAATGTGAGGCGTTTCCAAGTTTTGCGGTAGAGCCATTTTCTCACTTTTTAAATACGTTGAACACATTACCAAATTGGTGAATGGGGTATATGGGTTTTGAGGGGTAAGTAACAGCTGAAAATAAGCGTGGGAGGGGTTTTGAAGTATATATACATATATATATATATATATATATATATATATATACTGAGGCGATGAAGCTACGTTTGTATTTCTCTCTGTTGATCTCGAGAACTACCAAAGGTAGTTCTATGCTATACACATTATAAGCTTATTATTTTTCTTCGATATCTGAACCCATTTCCCGCCCCAAACAGCATTATCAGAGTTCCTTCATGCAGGTGGAACTCATAGACTTTTTTCCACGCTTCTCTATCTTTACACATTCACTCCATTGTGATCTCTACTTTGACTTGAACTAAACTCTAATACTAATAAGACAGGATCATTGCCACATTACATCCCCTTCAAATGGCCGGGTATCTGCTAGTCGTGCACTCCCCAACAGTGCACTATTACTTGCCTTTTTTCATACTGACGCCCAGCTTTTCTGTTGCTTGAAATTTGAACATAAATTGCACAAGGTGTCACCTGAAGATAGCAAGGAGTGTGTACACCTGGCTGCATGAAGCAGGTGAGACGGCAAATTCAGTTTGTGGCCTGCAATTGCGATATTTCACAGAGCAAAAAAAGATTTTTATGAACTTTCGGGGGTTTTGCAAGTTGCCAAAAGTCATTAAGGTTCTCTCCCACTCTATCCCTGTGGCAGCAACTTTAAAGATATACGCTCTTATGTTACACATTTTTTGCACACCTACCTAGACTCTGATTATTACTTTTGATGTCCATTTGGTCAGCGTTTACCTGTGCTGCACCTTCGTTTTTTTCTTTGCTGCTGCCATTTTAACTTTCTTCATTTTCCACAACTCTAAAGTGGCAATGAATGAAATATTTTCGTAAAGTTTCTTAGATGAAGAAAATTTTTTGATTTCAATTATTACAAAACTTTATTCATAAACAACCAAATGAACTGAGCGAAGTTCTAGTTACAAAAACTAGATCTTTTTGCTATATGTTACACATAAAAGAAGCACTGAGCACTTTATCTGAACCCAAGCATATTGGATATGTATGAGAGGCTCAAGCAAACTGCTTTATAAGAATACAAGTCTACCTTATGAGCAAGATTCCCTAAGCTTTCTATATATATATATATATATATATATATATATATATATATATATATATATATATATATCTTTAAAAATCCTACAATAATAAATTTAAAAAAATTCAAAGAAAACTTTGAAATTGTTTTTAAAGTCGAAAATATTGAAAAGGAAGCGAGGGTTGGGAGCACACGACTAGCAGATGCCCTGAAATTGGTTTCATTTTCCACAACATCAGACAGCGACTATATCGAAATATATCGATATTAAGCAAATGGAATGAAAACTCGGAAAAAAGATATAATTTTCTACTTAATACGATATGCAAGAACATATATTTATAATGCCAAGTCTCTAGCTTTTGTAGTTCCTGAGATCGAGAGATATGGCTAGATTGACTCAACTCGTTTTCCAGCTCAGAAACATAGCTATTGAAGAGCACATAGCACACCTGCTACTGCATGTTGCATGCCTCATCTTACACCTCTTTCATTCATTCTCAATGCTTACAGGGTATATGTAAACGTTAATGCTGGCACACACTCACACAATGAGCCCGTTTGCCCTCTTAATCGAGACACAACTCATATTGCTTTGAAGCAGATGAAGTCAAAAGCCACTGCTGGGGCAGGGGCGGGCTAGGAACTGTGCCCCAGTCAGAGCAAACGAGTCAAAGTGAAACGAACTGTTGTGTACACAAGGATATTTGTGTGTCAAGTGAAATGAAGCGGGCATCTGGGTGCTGGAACAGTTACCTATTCAATGGGCAGGCCAAGCGTTTCCGCTGATATAGTTACTATAACTATTTGTTATGCGTATGCATGTGAGCATGCAAACATGCCAACATCTGTATGGGTGTGTATGGCTGTGTGTGTGTGTGCAGTTGCATTTACTGCATGCGCATGCAAACGCATGTACATAAATGCAAATACATCTGCGAATGAATGACGCGCTGAGATGCTGAGTTTCATTTATCAACGGTTTGACTACGTGAAGGAAAGTAAATCGTTTTTTATACTCGTTCGTGTGGGTGAAGAAGCGGTATATTGGCTTTGAGCCTGGTGGGAGCTATTCTTAGTTGAAAATGGAAATTTGTAGGAGTGCGTAAATCATATTATATTTTATGATCAATTGCAGCTAGATGCTTGATATAAGGATTAGTGTATCATAGGAATAACAAGTTTAATCAGTTAACAAATCAATGTTATCATATAGAAACATTTAATCTGACAGTTGAATTACTAAGCAGATCTATATATGCTAGAGATGCATTTCCAGTGATATACCCTCAAATAGAATCATCTAGTCTGGTTGGTGAATAACTGGGTATCTCTTCTATGGATTGTCTTATGTGTTGAGATCTGTATAAGAAATTAATATATCTTTCAAAAAAGCTCTTCTCTAAAGATCAAATTGAAATATATAGTTATATAGCGCATATTTTGCACAGCTTCTCAACATATTAGCGAGACTCATGAAGTTTTGTGCTTGAATCAATCTCGGCTTTCTCTACAGATGAACCTAGAAACATAAAGTTCACTCATGCCATGCACAAGTATGCAGCAGTCAGGTGCAAACTCGTCGGCCAATTTCGCACCTGTTCATGGCGCTGCTTTAAATACATACGAAAAATTGTCTCGCAAGCTAAAAAGTATGCAACGAAGTTGAAATCTTTCATTTCGTAGCCAAAAGTTTTCGCTACGTGCACTAAAAATGTTGTTTCAACGCTTTCAGTTGACCCGAACCGCGTTCTGTGCGCTATTTCAAATGTGAACTCTGCTGAAATTATGCGAAAATTATGAAAGCAAAAGAAACAATCGAGGAAAAACAAATGTAAATGCAATCTAACAATAATAATAATAGTTACTTTCCACAAATGCACAGCTGTAACAGCCAAATAGGAGCAAAAGTTTCTCTGTAACCAGAGGCAAGTGCCACCATAGGGCATACCTGACTAGAAAATACCCAACACATTCGATAAAAAGTAACTTTACTATGTTTTATGTCGCGAAGCCAAATGTGCATAAAAATTAGAGTTCCTTTGCACTTTTCTTAATCTGGCTATGATATCATGCTTGCTGGTAATTATCTTTGGAAATTTAAAATTCTAGGAAAAAGTCATTCGACAAGAGGTGAACAAAATGGAATATATATTTATATATATTTTTTAGAATCTTAAATTTCCTATATAAAATAAAGTTTTTCGAACTTTCATTGGAATTAGAGAAGGTATCTAAAAAAAAGGAACACTCATCTTAATTGTATATCTTCCTTTACTCTATATACCAAATTTGATAGCTCTAGCGCCTAAAGTATTCGAGATATAACCAATTACATGTAATCCCAATTCGATTTAAAACGATTTTATGAAAATTTAATTATATATCATTGACTTTGAACTAACCTAATCATCATATCAACGGGTAGTTAACTCACCTGTTGCACAGTCACCCGAAATGTTTCTCTTGGTCATGTACGATCGAGGTGGAGCCTGCGGTCGCTTTTGGGCATTATCTTCTAGGCCAGCCAGGGCTCCGTCGAGCAAATGTTGAGTTTCTGGCTCCAGATCACTTAGGATGTGCTGTGTGACAGTCTCGCTGGCACGGCGCAACATCTGCACAGGTGTCGAATTGGATTCGTGATCTCGTGATATCTTGGGCTTGTTTGTCTCATCTCCATAATTGCTGCGAAAGCTTTGCAGTTCTGGTCCATCACTGTTCGCCACAATATCATTAACATCTAAATTTATCACCACTTTGTGTACAAATTAAAGATTATAAATTTGAATGCGAAATGCCTAAGTCTAATTTAATAGCACCTTCTAAAAAGTTCACTCACCACTTTCGCTGTCCATTTTGGTCTTTTTCGTCAAATCAAAGAGCACGAAATTTATGCGTACTCTTTCACACTCACGCAATTGAATGACTGATTGAATAACTCACACGAAAAAGAGAACTAACGAACGTAACAAACGCCAAGCAAAAGAGAGCAGAAATGAACAAAACACCGTTATCGGCGCACTTTTAATGCTTACTGTCTATGGCGGCCGCAAAGTCGGCTATGTCCGATTAATTTTGGCAAAACGGATTTTTATTATTTTATTACACATTCAACAACCGCTAATGTTTGTCAGCAAATAAATTTCAAAGTTAAAGCAAACAAATATCAATGAACATACACACTGAACGCGGAACAGACCTGCCGACAACGCTTATCGACAAAAACTATTTGCTAAATACATACATACACATACGGTCAAGACAATCGAAGAGTAGAGAAATATAAAGAACGCAGTCTTATGATTAACTATAGCATACCCTGTAAATAGCTTACATTGTAGTTATACGCTTAAATACTTTTATAAAAATGAGAAGCCCCGGTCAATGGCCATATCAAATGTATTTAACAAATATATTTACTATTTGTACATGTTTATATATATACATAATTGAAAAAAATTATTGTTCACAAATTTTTTTATGTTCGTGTACCCTTCAGTGACTTTAATCAAAGGGTATACCACAAGAGAGACAAAAAGAGCAAGAGAACTAACAGTTGTTATTGAACAAGTTGAACATGTGTATGTATATATGTAGGTAGGTTGAACTGAATGTAATGCATCATTTTTTGCTATTGATATTAACAGTGTTTCTGCTGCCCCTTGGTATTTATGTACGACCAAGGCATATCAATCGGTGATCAGACTTTACTTTTATAATAGGCAAACATTTATAGCTACAAAATTGTTTATAGAATATTAAACCAAATTGCTTGCAAATGCCTCCTCATTGAAAAACGACGTAGTAACTCCTCTTCCCAATAAGTGAACTTTGTATATTTCGCGTTTGCACAGACAAAGCATATAAATACAATTGTACATACATATATGCATGTATGTATCGATGTGAACTAAGCACATTGTAGATTCTATGAGTACGATTGAAGTAAAGAGCGCGCCTTTGATCCAGTTGTGTATTCAGCTGAAAGCGACTTAACCAAGTAACGTACAATGTGAGTGGATTGAGCACAAGAGTGTTAAAAGTAACGCGTTATTTGTTGTGTTTATGTTCATGAGAATGCCAGCTGAATCAGTCTGGACTCGCATCTCCTGCTGATCAGTCGTGTTTGGTGAACATGAATAAAACATGGCGCACATTTACTTGAAATGCAGACAGAGTGAAAGAGTTAGCGTCGCTGCATATACATAATTGTGCATACATATATATAATCAAAGAGCAACTCTCATCATTTTATTCAGCCACTCAACACAAATATTTGAATAATTCTAATTTACAAGCATGCATATAGACTCTAGTTTTTTCTTCTTATTATATTTGAACTTTTTATGTGTATTTTGAAACACATATAAAAATATGACTGAATAATTGACTGAAATGTATTTCTGATGAAATTTTTTGCTCGCCTTTGAGTATACGCAATATTTTGTCAAGCAGCGGCAGCAATTTATTCAAATGGAACTGCGCTGCGCGTTTCCCAACTACAGTAGCCATACCGCATACACACGCATACATATATGTAGATACAAGTGAGTATGTGTGTATGCATTCAGCTGTAATACATATGCATGTATATGTGTATGTGCATAGCAGAAACATTAATTTGCGTGCAAGTCAATTATCAGCAGCAGCAGCAGCAGCAGCAGTCTACGTGTTGTTGTTGTCGCTGTTGTGGTAGTTGTTGCTGTTGTTGCTTTTATGCAAATATGAAGGCATGAAAAAAATGAAGAGAATAAAAAAATAACGGCACCACGCATAAAGGAGAGCCGGAGCACAGTGCAGGGTGGGCAGCTGAGCACAGCACAGGCAAGCATATTTTTATATGTATGCGTGTATCTGTGTATGTGTATATTTGTATCTAAATGCTTTTATTAATTAAAAATTCAGCTGACTTAACACATTTAAAATTGTGCTTTCACATATTTGAAATAATACGCAAAAATAAAAAAGAATGCGTATGTATGTGTGTGTAAATATAATTTGCAAAGCATACAATTTGTTAAAAAACATTTTCTTTAAATACAAATCAGTTTATAACGGCTAAAATGATGGGCTGCTGGGCACATAAAATAATTCCTAAAAATTGAAAAAATAAATCGATTGCTTTTCATTTTTTTTAAATTTAAAATATAATAGAATAATTTTAAAAACATAATTTTTTTATATATGAAATATTTATATTTTATATATTTTTAATACAATTTCAGTTCATCACGTGTTTTTTTTATTAAAAATAAATTTTCTTTTTACTACTTTCTCTTAACAATAATATCGAATCCTCTGCAATTGTGCTCGCCCGTGTCCAGCCAGGTGAGGTATTCACCTGTGGCGCAAATCTCTGACCAGCTGCGCGTTAACGGCTGAGCGGGCCCGAACCACTTGAGCTGTTTGCACTGTGATTCGATGCTGGTATTGAACTGATGCTGCTCCGCGTCAAGCTGCCACAGGAAGACAGCAAAGCGATGCGCGCTGATCTCCAGCATGGCTAAGAGGAACGTGTGCACCTGTGCGCCACCTGTCGGCTCAGCCAGGCGCAGACAGATCTGTGCATCGAGCTGAACGTGCAGATGCAAGCGCTGGCCCAATGTGCCGCAGCTGTGCACCGTGCCCAAGCCGTGCTCGGCGCGCAGATGCTCTAGCAGGCACTCCGTCGGGTCTAACGGCAGTTTTATTGATGATGTCTTCGGCAAGGCGCCCGCCTCCAGCTGCGCCCGCTGCAAGCTCGCTGCAGTTGACAATTTGTTGTTGTCGCTGCCTGGCGTTGGCTGGAAAACTTTCAGCTGTTTGCTGCATGATTTCCCAGTTGGGCAATGATAATTTTGATATTTTTCTGGGCCCAACACCTGCCCCAGACCCGCACCCAGACCCAGACCCAGACCCAGACCAACTTCCAGTAAGCGCTCTCGCCCATTATTTATGTTTGCAACTTCATTGCTGTGCAATTCGTCTTGATCTTCGTCTGTAATCTGCCAACTTTTCTTACTCAACTTGAACTTTGGTTTAACGAGCATATTGTTGCCATCCTCTGGCTGTTGTTGTTGTGGTTGCTCCTTCAGGACACTTTCCACCCTCGGCTCTTTTATCACGTTGACATTATTTTCTACTTGCGCACTTCCCTCATTTCCCATTGGCATCGCATCCACTGACTTGACGCCCTGCCCCGGCACGCCCAGCTGCATCTGCATCAGCTTGCCCGCCTTTTTACACTTTTTACTCCCGTTCGATTTGGCCAATGCCATTTTTGGTTGATTATGAAATTCATTTGTGCATTTGCCGCCGTTGCTGTTGTTGGCCATTGCATCATTCTTAACGGATTTCACTGCAAGAAGTAAAAAGTTACCAATTATTAGCTCCATATATATATGAAGGAATGTTGTATGAGCGTAGTATATAGTAAGGCACAAGTTTCTATCTGTACCATTTAGATTTTTCCCATTCCGCATTGAACAAATGAACGGACGTACCGAAGGAGGGACGAACGAATGGACGGACGAACGGATAGACAGATGAGAGCAGGCACATGAAGACAGACGAGTGGGCGTAAGAATGGACGAATGGACGAACGGACGGACAGACGCATTGAAGTAGGAGAAGTAGGAGGACGGCTAGGCGAAAGGACGGACGGACAGACACTCGTAAGGACGAACAGCTGCAGACAGTTAAAGGGAGGAGCGAATAGACAGCGAGGCAAATAGAAGCACAGATGGAGTTGACTATATCGCCTCAGCTGGTCATGCCGTTCAGGAATATATATGCTAACTGACGGCAGTCACGCCTTCTGCTGCCCGTCACATGCATTGACAGAGAAACAATATACAACTCCTAGCCATGCCGCGGCTACAGGGTAAGAAAAAGTCTCCACACTTAATTGAGAAGCAATAAAAACGCACAAAGTGCTGAGCGAGTGAAAAGCAAAATTCCAGATTCTAAGTGAGTTCAACAAGTAAGCAGAAATGCCGTCGCCAAGAGACAGGAGACAGGAGACAGGCGACAGGCGACGAGCGAGCAGAGATAAGAGACAAGAGACAAGAGGCAAGCGACATCAGTGTTTCGTTTTCTGTTGTTGTGAACCTAACATTAACTCGAGTTGGCTCGACCCTCAAGGAAATGCACAAATTGAAAAATGCAGAAATATGGCAACAACTTCTTTGATAGAAGAGCTCAACAAGTTTGCCTGCAGCAGGGAGTGACTGACTAAAAGATACCCCACGCTGTGAAAGAAGCAACTGTAAGCACATATGGAAGAGAGTAAGAGAGTGGAAGAGAGTGAGTGAGACAGATGCCGACAGATAGAGACAGAGTGAATGAAAGCATAAGAGAGAAGCAGAGAGAAAAACAGAAAGAGACGGAAAGAGAGAGAGTATGAAAGAAAGGGAGAAACCGATGAAGTGGCAGAGAGTGAGAGAAAACAAAGTGAGAGAGAGAGAGAGAGAAAGAGAGAGGGAGCAAAGTGAGAGAGAGAGAGAGAGAGAAAGAGAGAGAGAGAGAAAGAGAGAGGGAACAAAGTGAGAGAGAAAGAGAGAGAGAGGAAGAGAGAGGGAACAATTGAGTGAGAGAGAGTGGCAAAGTGAGAGAGAGTGAGCGGGTGAGACAAATGAAGAAAATATAAAGTATAAGAGAGAGAAGAATGTGAAAGAGAGGGAAAGATATGTAGGGAGTGGCGGAAGAAGAGGGACACTTGAAACATAAAAGAAAGAGAAACAAACAGATAGAGAGATCTCACTCTCTCATTAGAGTTCCACAGAATGATAGAGAGAGAGAGAGAGAGAGAGAGAAAGATAAAGAGCGCAATAGACTCACAGCACAGCTATAAAAACTTTGCGATACGATTCCCATTTAATGGGTATTTAGGTATAGAAAACATCTAACGACAACTGAAAGCAGCGCAAACGACAATTGGAAAGGCAATGTCAAGCAGTGAGAACTGTGGAGCAGAGCATAAAGCGTGAAAAAGTTTTGCAATTTATGCAACATAATTATGCAAGAAGTCTCAACTACAATAAAAATCTAGCAGGAGTGGGCTGGTGGCTAGTCGGGAGTGCTCGACTAGAAGAGACCTTCGTACACAAGAGCATTATATATTTATAATTGGATGTCTCTAGACCAGTACAGACGCATGGTCAGCCCAGTTCTTAGCTCTGATCAGGAAGTTGGGGTTAATTCTGAGTTGTTCAATATCAAAGATTACAGGGTATACAACGGACAGTCAAGCATTGCAAAGCCCTTGCAGCTCTTAGTGCTGGTCAAGAAGTTATATATGAGTAAGTTATGCTTATCAGCCACGCCTTTTCCTTCTATCCAGGGCATGAAAATCTTCTTCAAATGATTCCTATTTATATAAAATTCATAAAAACCTACAACAAATTTGCTTGGGATTACGTCCTGCACTTAAACCGAACTTCGAATGGCTATTTTCTGTCGTACCTTTCCTCACTTACATATTCTAAGACTAAGGTACACCTTGATACCTATTTAATGTTACAACTAAACGTAATTTTGAAGCTGAAAACTTTTGCACAAGGCAATTGACAGATAGCGAGAGCCCTTCTAATGGCATTTCTTCTTCTTCATCTTGTTGTTGTTGCTGCTCAATGAGGATTCGAAGCTCGCAGCAAAGGTGAGGTAAGCCCGCTGCTTAGGCTCATAACGGTCCAAGCATGGGCACATTATACTAATGACAGCGCTAATTTAAGCGCCATTTTAGGTAGATTACAACAAGTTGGCCCAAAACTTTTGCCTCAACAACTGACGCACTGAAGACATATTAATAGATTCACTCGAAAAGCAAAAAAACACCAGGGAAATCTCTCCTCAGTCAGCAGCGCACGGCTAAGCGATGCTCCGTAGAAAATTCCATAACACTTCAACTGACTTTTTTGTAATTTAATAATGCACTAAAAGAAAATAAGAGATTTTTGCTTGTCTCACATCACCACACAGGATTCGAACCCACGCCTGCTCGAACCAAGGCATAATCACATTCCCCACCTCTATCACCAACGCCACTCCAACACTTGACCTTACAGCGACAAATACACAAGTAAAGCAGCAGCTAACATTTCACTTACAATGCTATCACAATTGCAATTCTATTTATAGAATTCCAATAAGAATGCACGGCTTTCAATGTATGCATGTGTGTGTGCGTGTGCACACGCATAGCGCAAATGCCTGAGCTTGGCCAAAGTCAGTTTTGTCAATTGACTTGACGTTTTCTTTAATAACTTCTGTGTTTATAAACGGATTTTAATGCAATTTTCAGCAAATCATCATAATAATCCATTGAATATATAAAAAATATCTTAAAATAAAAATTGCTTTAAATACCAACTATATTGTACAGCTGAATTTTAATTTGATCGATTTTGATAAATTTGAAGCAGTTATGCTAAATATAAAATTCATTAAAATTTTAAATGTTATTCAAGAAACTAAATACGAAATTTGGTAACTTTAGCTCGAAAGATGGCTAAGATATGCTGCTATAATTGAAGCTTGATTCTATACCTGGGAAAATTGGAATATTTATCGATTATTTGAAGCCAACTTGATTTGTGTATAGAACAAGACTAAGACTTGCCTGCAGCTGCTAATTAAAATTTTTTCAATTTTAAGGCTTCGTCCAGGCCTACGAATGAACATGTTAACAAAACACCCATACCCCATTCTCATTAAGTAGAGCTAGGAGAAGAAGAATCGACTTACCGCCGTCACAGGGGAAATTCTCAGCGAGCAGCGTAAATAATTTATCCGAGAGCAGGCAGCGTCCGCGGGGTCCCAATGGCACTCGGCAAACCGGACACTTTTCAGAGCGATTGCGACAATTATTGCATAGCACGTGCCCGTTGCAGCACTGCCAGCCAGGTGGCTTTATCACCTGCATTCACGGAAGACAACCAAATGTGCAATTATTCAATAAAACGAAATTTCATATCATATCAATCAAACGCGTTTTGTTATTCGGCTAACAAACGAAATGTCTGAGATTTTTCAATAAAGCAAAAATGTATTTCAATAATTTAAGCATGAAAAACCGTTACTTTTTGCAAAATGGAAAAATATTACAAGCGGATTTAAAATAATTCCCGCTTTTTCCCCATTTGATGCACAAAAACAGTTTTGCGCTGTTCAAGCGGCGGACGGAAAGCTATAGAAATATATATAAAATCAAAAAAAACCAGCTCACACAGAAACATGGGATTTGCTTACAAAAAAAGTTGAAACAAAGCAAGCGAATGAGTAGCAAACGGGCGCTAACGACTGCACAATGCTCGTTCGCGGTAACTAACAAAGCTTGGACATTTAACTAAGGAGTTCTTATTTGAGAACGCTTAGTACTTAAGAGATATATTGCTATGGAAGAGATGATTTTCTATATGTAAAGTCCCAGATAGCTTAGAGTAGGTCAATAGTTAAACTATAAAACTTTTCGATTCTAGTATCAAAGCTGAACATTTTTGTGTTACTGCTGCTGATATCAAGTGAGTTAGGTCACACTTTTCATTATATTATTTTATAGGAAGTTAGGGTTAAGCTGTAGAGCTGGTCAAAGATCAGCTACATACAACATTTTTCGATTCCATCTGTAAAAGTATTTTCGATTTACTGCGTTCCCAGAAGTCTTGGGCATATAACTGTAAGTCGATTAGTAGAAGAGGTTGTCAAGAAACCTTTAGAAACTTAAGTTCTTTTAAACACTGCAATCGATCGAACTCTAAAAAAGTTTATCAAGAAAACTAGGGAATTCCAGCTTTAATGTAAGACTATGTGGAACCATCTTAATTAAGAATTTGCAAGCTGCCCAGCCGAAGTATGTTTAGCTGATACAATTATAGTAGATCTCTTGATGCTGCAATCAACAGCAACTCACATTAAATAGGATTTCAGTTATACATCTATAGCTAATATGACTTTTAATGTGTTTATCTAACAGTTTTATTAGATCTGTAGAGCAGATCAAAAGCTAAACCCTATCCAAAAATAGATCTAATCGCAACTAAACTTTATCCCGACGTATATCTAATAGCTGCAACACTTTTGTTGAGTTGCCAGTTTCTCCTACTGGACTTTCTCATGAAAACTTTGTAATTCCGATTTTATTAGCTGCTCAAGGCACGTATATATTATATATATATAGTAGAAACATCAGTAGATCTCGTAGATCCTCAATGTATGTAAATGTGATCTATACAAAAAGATATAGTTTTATAATTGAATAGAACGCTTCATATATATAATATATCATGTTATATAGAAAAGCCTCGCATAGTGGACTGTCTATAATACAGAAGAGCCTAAGTTCTATAATATATATATATATATAATATATCATATATATAGTTAACTGTCTATAATACAGAAGAGCCTAAGTAATTTAATATATATATATATAATATATCATGTTATATAGTAACGCCACGCATAGTTGACTGTCTATAATATAGAAGAGCTATAGTTTATATAGTAAGAGTTATACCAATGCCCAACTCTCTAGCGAATGCACAAGATCTGTTCAGAGCTGGGTATGCCTGACTGCACATATACCCAACTTAAAGTCTCTGCAGTCAAGCACAAAGCCAATATACCCGTTCAGCACTTGCTGAACGCGCATAGACAACGATATAGAAATTCAATTGATGCATTTTGTCAGTATTTACACACACACTCGCACCCACACACTCGTGTAATACATGTGTAGCGGTACGTGTTTCCATCTCAGCTACAAATATGCAGCAATAAAGATACAAATTTTGCTTGAAATTGTTTTTTTTCCTTTGGTATCATTTGGAAATATGAATTTCAAGCTTTACAAATGTAAAGCGATTTGCTTGCAATCAATTTAGAGGGTTCCTCCTCTGTATTATTTATGTAGAACTATAGAATGCAACTTTAATCACATTAAAGGAACGGCCAAAGGGAATGGCCAAAAGCGAATTGCCAGTTCTGCCTGAAAAAGTTCAATTCTTAAATCTATTTATAGGAATTTTACGAATTTTCATATCTAAATTTCATTTGGCAAATTTTAATTTATAAATCATTTCTTAAGCCTGTCAAAATGCAAATTTTATGCATGCTTAATAGAAATGAAATTTCGATTTTGTATTTTATCCAGAGTCAACAGCAAGCTCTGACGACCAATTGCACTTTGTTGCCGTCCGAAGTCATTCAGCCAGAAACTTGCTTAAGTCGCTTGGAGAGAAATATTTGTTTGTGGAAATATTGAAAATCTAACGAAACAAATCCCTTAATAACTTAATGGATTTGATTGTTTGCAGAGGCAAATAGCATAACCCATTAGCGCACGTATGTGTGTATACCCTGTGCTTGTTGAAAATGGGTATATTGGCATGTGCATTGGTATGTAACAGTAAGTGGGAGGCGTGACGAGCTGAATATTGAATGCATATGCTTAATGGAGACTATTGTTATTGACTAAGTCATTTTAGTCCGTTTGGCATTGTGTTCGCCTCAATAAATGAACAGATCTCGAGAACTATAAAACTTAGATGTTTGAAAATTATAATATCTATTTCTGTATATTGCAGGTAACCTAGGACAATTACTTTTTTAAAATATCTCATTAAGTTTGCTTAATATCAATAAATATAGATATTTTTATTTGGTTTTTAAAGCATAACTCGAAGATAATTAGAGCAGTATATACAAAATTTGGTATGTAAGCTTATATTAAAAATACTTAGCTTACAAATATTATTTATTTTAGATAGCTTCCCAAATTGTTCTTTCTATCAAAAATAAAATCCTTAACTCACATACAAAAGTTTACAAATTTAGTATGCAGACAGCCTTTGTTATCATAATTATGCTCTGAAATTTTCATTAGGATCGTGCGTATATAACTCGAGTTATTCAATATTCAAATTCCATTTCCCATACAGCGAACCATTGGGACTGCTGCTCTATAAACGATGCTCATATGCCTGAGTATAAGTTACAGAGTATCTGCTATTTAAGCCGTCTCACTTTCTTATAGACTGCTTTGATAGCTATCAACTGTTGCCAGCCGCAAGCTAAGAGTCGTGACGCCTCCGCTCTCTTTTAAAGGGGTATTCTGCATAAACAGATTTTAAGGCTAATAAACAAAATTATGCATTCAGTGTTAGCAGCCAGCCAGGTGAGCAGGACATGCCCAGAGCTTCACTCTATATATATATATATATAACTCTGCGGCCTTGCCCGGGCAAAGGACATTTTCGTCTCTGGCCCAAAGCTGCTTTTTTCTGGCTTAATAAATTTCATTAGGAGACAACTTTACTATATAACTGCAGTCCGAAAAAAGAAACAACTATGTCAGACGAGAGTTAACCTTCGCTTTATGCTGTCTAATTAATTAAATTTATATGCTTGCCACCTGGCACTCGCTTGAGCAGCTTTCAGCATGGAAATTTCTGTTCAACATAAATTTTGGGGCAGCTGGAACTGGTGGCACTTGACCCCAGCCAAGCTGTATTGCCTGTCATGCCTAATCGACAATATTTGACTTTTAAATTTCGTAATCAATCATCGCACAGCATGCTCCATATATTTCGCCTAAGTGCCGCCAGCCAATAGAGCAAAACTAATCAAATCACATGCAATGGCAAACATTTATCAAGCAGACGAAATATTTGAATATGGAGAGAGCTCCACATATGCATCCCCATACATAGACATGCATATACATAGATAGTAATATATATATCTAAATTGAGTTTCAATAAAATATTTAATAAAAAGACAAGTGTGCTTAGCTTAATGGGGAGTGATCGACTCAGATATGCCCTGAAGCACATTCAAACTGACAGAGTTTACTGTGGTCTATAGTACTCTAGAGTTATAGAGTTTCTCTCTGGTAGTCTAATATGTATGCAAAATCAGATATTTTATGAATATATATGCTCACTATTAACGTCAACATAACACAGTTGCAGTCTCTAGCTTTAATGATCTTACATCTTATGCCAAAAAAAAACCAAGTATCTTTAGCGATTCTTATCGATATAATAGAAGTGCGATTAATTATCGAAAAAAGAAATATTAATTATATTACGTATGGCATACTATTATAAATATTTCAAATTTCCAGTCTGCAGCTTTTATAGTTCTCGAGATTTATGAACTTAAATGAACGGAAATGAAATGTTTGAAACATAGATCGTCTTTCTGATCGAGAATAAGAGCTGAAAAACGTGGGATACACACATTTTGAGTGCAACAATATAGTCTGTTGCAATAATTACAGGGTATACCAAAGTCATGTATGCATATAGGCGAAGCAACATGGCTAAATCGACTCAGTTTGTAGTTATTATGAAGTATCCTATATACTTTATGCACTAATAAGCTTTTTAGCCAAGCCTCAGCTTCTTCTACTTTCAGTTACATGCCCATTACAGGGTATGAAAATAAGTCTTATATATGTATAAAAACATAAGGAATGAAGCATTTAGCTAGAACTACTCACACATATATCAAACTCTTAACTACATATGTACACGCCCAATATACCCGTTAAACCCATTCTCACATTAATGCAGGGTATACAATAGAGACCTTGTACCTTGTACCTTGGCTGCCACGCCTACTTTTGCGCGTTACAAGCATGTGTACAAAGCCAATATACCCACTATCAGAGGAATACAGGGTATGCAATAGTCACCTATGTATACATTTGTATAGAACAGGCAGACACAGAGCTACGCGGTCGTGCCACGCCTGCATGGGCCTGTTACATGAGCTTGAATCAAAAGTTTATACCCTGCTTAAACAGTTTCAAAAGGGATTCAGAGGGACTTACGTATATATATATAAATGTTATATAGTTGAGCAGGCATATGTTATGGCATAGCTGGTGACTGACATCAAAGAGAGCGGGCGGCGGGCAGCGGGGGGGCATTAACTAACAACAGCGGCAACAGTTATTTGTAGTCATGACGGCGACAGGCTGTGAGTAATTGTGTAAACAACGGGGCAAGGGTCTACCTGGGCATCGGGCGCTGCAATCAGTGGATGCAGCTTGACGTTTCAACTTTATGCACGGTCAAGTGATTAGCAACGACGAAAGTTGCGCCGGGCAAAATCAACGCACAGCAGCCGGAACGAGGACAACAAAAGGCAAACAAGCGCCCACAGCCCAACTAAGTTTTGTGCGAGCCGAGCTCGGTGCGGCTAAGTTATATAATGACAAACTAAAACTAGAACTAAAAGCCAGCAACTGGCAACTGGCAACTGGCAACTGGCAGCCCACAGCCTCGTCGCCTCATCGATATGCAACTCACGCGAACCGACATACTCCATACATCATACTTACATCACAGCAAACGGGACACTCCAGCAGTTGAGCAATATGTTGCAAGCAAGTTGCAAACTTTTGCAGCGATTGTTGATTAATCCCATGCTGCAAAGAGAGAACAGCAGCAAGTGAAAGCAAAAGTTAATCAATTTAGTATTTAGTATTTAATATTTAGCATTTAGTATTTTTTAAATACTTTCTCCAAGAGTTAAAAACAACCCAACGTAATTATTCATAGGAAAATAACTGGAAAAGTAATTCGTGTCGACAGCTAGTGAGAGTGATTCAGGCAAAGAGTGCCCGACTAGAAAATACCCTCACAGCCAGAATTTTCAGCTATTGCAGAGATGTCTTACTTCTTATAGCTGTATACTCTCTTGAAATCCACATACCAAATGGCTCCAGCTCTATAAAAGTGCGAGATATGCTCAAATAACTAAAAATTTATATTGATCCTGAACGATTTCATGGCAAATGGAGAGCTTTATCGATGATTTGAGAGGACAAACTTGTTCTAAGAATGTCATGGAAGTCTCTAGCTCTTATAGCTATTGAGATCAATGCGTTCAAGCAGACTGACAGACGAATAGACAGATGAAAGAGCGGATGCATAGACAGACAAGAGGGTGGACGGATAGAAGGATGTATGAACAGACGAACAGATACATAGACAGGCGGGCGGATGGACGGCAGGACAGGGGAAAGAATATATGGACAGACAGACACGGATGGAAGGACAGATAAACGGACAAGCGGAATGAAGTATAGATGGATGGACGGACGGTACGACAGACAGATGGATGGACGAGCGAACAGACAGAAGCATATATGCCGACTTACTACTGATCCTATCATTCTGATCAAGAATATATTCATAGGTATGCGCCTAGGCCTCTGTCTTCATTACCTATTCAGATTATACGAATAAGTGAAGTCCCATCCGAAAATTGATAAAGCTATTTTATCGCCTCCAACGGAGATCTACATAAATAATACTTATATGTAATAGGGAGATGAACAATGCTATAAGGTCATCCACTTTTGTTAGCATATATCATTGTTGATCTCCCTATTACATATAAGTATAATTTATGTGGATCTTCGATAGAGGCGAGGCCAATCAACTTTCAAATAACTTTATCAGGATTTCCTTATATTCTAACATAATCAATCACATGATCAATCTGAAGAGCAAGTCAATGGGCTAACCCACATAGCTTACTTAAATATTCTATTCAAAAAGTTATAGAAGATCTAATATTTCAGCACATAATCTACACACGTGTAGCTAACGACATTCAGAGTCTCTCCCAAGCCAATATACTCATATCACTTTCATGAACGAGTATCCACATGTATGTCAATTGCCGTTAAACCCATTGATTACTGCATGCATATAGCCTGAAGTGCTGGGGCCCATGCCAATTGATTCGGCACATGATTTCGATTACACATTAAGTAGCGCCCAAACTAACCTTCACCCAAAATGCGAGTGCAATTTGTATGGATTGGTGGTGCGAGCGAGGCCCTAGACAGTGGGTGATTGGGTTACTTCCAGCTGGCGCCCAGGCCTGGCTGCCATCTATGTGATTCGAGTGCTTGTCAAATTTGGGTCAATTAAATTTCTAATGATGCACTGCATATAAATTGTAAAACTTAATAAAATATATATTTGCAAATGCCGTTAGTTAGACAGATAAACACCTTGGGCCAGCCAAGCGCCGTGTGAATACAACTGACACCGATGTAGTAAAAGATGCAGCATCCATCAGCTGGATGGAAGCACTTACAAGGCTGTGAGGCATACAAGGCAGATTTGTTAATTGCTTCTGTAGCATGCGTAGCGTCTTCTAGCTTATATATACTCGTGCCTGACTAGAAGATACCCTGACCAACGCGTAGATCTGCTGTTGAAACGATGAAGCCTACTTCTAACTTATTTTTATATAAGATAAGATAAGATGCAAATTTATAATATATATATTAAACACTTTCCATGTTAAGATATTAATATATCTTCAGTTTTACAGGTAATGTAGGCAGGTAACCAAAGTCGCACATATGCATCATCTGTCTATTCATTGCGAAATTCTACATACCCCCTTTGCTGTAGCTGTAGGTTTTGTAATCTTCAAGTTATGCTTAAAAAACTAATAAGAAATATCGATATTTATCGATATTATGGAAATGGAATGTTATTTCAAAGAAAGACTTTTAGTTAAGGCTACATGTGTTATACAGTATTATCTATTCCAAATTTCAATACTCTAGCTCTTATAGTTCTCGAGATTTATACAAACGAACCGAAAGGCGAAGGAACAGGGATTAGAATATGATCATGGCTCTACAGGCCCAGTAGGTAGAACTGTTACTAAGTAAGCACTCGTATAAAGCTTCAAATATGTGCGTCAGTCCAACATACCCTGTTTGTCATTATATTACAGGGCATCACAAAGAATTGCTTCAACTCATCATTCTGATCAACTTAATATTTCTACTTTTCAGCATCAAAACCACCTGCTTCTGCCTGTTACATACATGTGCACATAACAAATATACCCTGTGTAGTCTCTTACCACAGGGTATAGGCTTAAATATATAATTGCAAACTTGACTGGACTGGGACATAAGAGAGGATACATAAATATTTAATCTAAGCTAAAATGAAGCAATTAGAAATCTGTGAGTGAAATATGTGATTGGCTTGACATAAGTACAGTGAAAACACATTTAATGAACAGATAATTTAGCAAAGGTCAAGAGACTAGCTCTATGAATGGAGGACAGGTTTCTGGAAGCTTAGAGCTGCCTTGATTCGACACTCTTGGGGAAGCCATGACTTCCCCTGACTATTCCTTAAGCTTACCTCAACATGTGCCGCCTCCTGTGGATCGCCCGTCGTCGGCTGCTGCCGCCACATCAACATGATCACATGATCAGCGCCAGTTAGCCAGTGTTCGCGCAGTCGCTTGGCCAGCTCGCTGATCCGCAGCCCGAGGACATCTCTGCCGTTCAGCTGCAACAGGGTATCTCCAATGCAAATGCCGCCCAATTGGGCATTCGAATCGCTCTGCACACCGCTGACCCACGGATATGGATCCCAGGGTGCACGACTCAAGTTCAAGCCCAGAGCACCAGTCGGTGCCTTGACAATGCATTGCTGCAGCATAATCTCCGAGCTGAAAGACCAAAGCAGAATTCCATTTCTATATAAAAGACTGTGGATATACACACATATACCCACTCTGCTGACACCTTCAAGGGCGCACGTTCAAGACATTTGCAGTAATTTATATATTAGCTCACGCATGCACAGAGCAGCGAGTGGGCTTACCACAGTCAAGGATGGATGAATGGAAGGGAATGGCTGAATAACATAAATTTTGCCTCATTTTCAACACCTCAAATGTGTGCCAGACGTGCAGACACACACACACACAGACCGAGTGCTATATGTAATAGCAAAACACATCCATATTATATCTAAAAACAAGTGAGCGAGTGCCCTAGACAGCTCCCGACTGCACGTTACTACCATGGCTTAACTAATTCAATGATTTTGCAAGAGTCTACTGAGAGATATCTGAAACTTTTAATACACATATTCTATCTATGCCAGACATGACTCTACCTATCAAATTTGTCAGCTCTAGCTTAAATGGTCTTCAAGTTATGCCAGCAAAATCAATCAAAAGCATCGATATTTATCGATATAATAGAAACGGCTTAAGTTAAGGCGCAAATCTAATAGAATTTTACTGCATATGTTGTATACAAATATATATTGCAAATTTCAAGTCCCTAGCTGTCGTAGTTCTCGAGATCAATGAGTCTAGTCTAGCCAAACTAGCGCTGACAAGGCTAACGCAGCCGAGCGCATCACGCCATTCAAGTACAACGCCTTTCGCTGCCTTTCACAAATGCTAGCTACCCTGCTTACACACTTACCATTACTACAGGGTATCTATAGAGGGCAATGAATGAAAAGCCGTAGTTTTAGTTTGAGACCCATTTCAAGGTTCGCGTTGGCATGCAGCGCACGTAGCAAACGCTTGCGTACCTCAATCAGCGGCTATTTCTATTTCTTGTCGGTTCGAGAGGGCAACGGAGCTGCTTATAATGTTTGCACCTTGCCCAAGCACAATTAATTAGCAGGCTGTTGAAAGTTGGCACGAAAGAACTTTTGCCTACCGTTCGAAATTAAGCATACGCCGCATTAGCCGCAACTGGCTAGCAAAATAGCGTAAAATTACGCACATAAATCAAAAGTGGCGGCAAAACTTTGGCATTGCAATCACTGAAACAAATACCAAAAAAAAGAATGAAAATAATGGAGCGAATAACGAATTAAATCAATTAAGATCACCGGGTACAAGCATGCATACATACTCATACATACTCGTACATACTCGTGCATACTCGTGCATACATCACAGCCGGAACTGCGAGTTGCGAGTTTGTGTAATTGGAATGAATGAGTAGCGCGGGCAACGCAAGTTCAAGTACATCAAGTATACGCAGTAAAGGCCGCTGTCAAACAGCATCCGCAAAAGCTTCTGCGCGTAGTTAACGTAAGCCCGACTATTTGTATACCCTGTAGGCAACTACTATACATGAAAATGTATAAAATTCTAAATAGAAATTTATAAGAATTTGAATAAGCTTTTTCGTTTTTGTTGAGTAAAATTTACATTGATGGCAATCGCGACTATTTGTATACCCTGTAATCGAAGGCTGCTCTTGAAAATGTATGAAATGTGAATATGTATCAAGAATTTTCATATATTTAACGCAATGTATTAATTACACTATAAGGAAATATATATTGCACGACTATTCGTATACCCTGTAATCAAATATTATTCAAGAAAATATATAAAATATACACAAAAATTGCAGAATTTTCATTTCCCTTGATTATTATCAATTAAGAAAGTATCTATGGAAAATGCGACTATATGTATACCCTGTACTCAATGTAAGTGTATGAGAAATATATACCCTGTACACTTTGAAAATTTCTGAAAATTCTATAAAAGTATCGGGACATACTAAATAAAAACAATTTTGGAAAAGAGAAAAATTGAGGAAACACAAACATTGCCAGCTACACTATATGATACCCTGTAAAACGTTATATGCTAGTTTTTTAAATTTAATATATGATATTTTATTTTCTTGAAAACTTTGATAAGCATGTCTTTCGCCATATCGAGCATATGCTCGACTAGAACTCACCTATTATCTGAATAATTTCATTATTATTCCTTCATAATTATACAATATTTATACCTTTAACGTTTGGCAAGCTACCCATCAAAAATTTGCTATCCAAAAGTGAGCAGCATTCAATTTACACTCACACACACACACACACACACACACACATACATATATACCTAGTAAACTGGCTTGGGAGTTAAACGAGCTTCCACTTCACTTCTTGTTGGCATTGGCCATGAAATTGCCGTGACGTCAAAAGCGTTAACGTGTTCGTAATGGAAAGGTAAAGCGAATGTCATAATTAAATTGAACGAAACTTAGGCAAAGACATTGCTCAAAGCAGCGTATTGTAAAGCAAGCCAAATTACTAATTTTAGTTTTAATTTTAATTATAATAATTAATGTAGTTAATTAATAGTTAATAATATCTTAAATATATATTCATAGAAATATTTAGCTAAGATAAAAGAAAGCTAACAGATTTGACTTGTCTGAACGCTACAGTCGAGCATAAGCGACAGCTTAATACTCGCTCAGAGCTCAAAATAGTTCATTTTACCATAAAATCTATATTTTCCGATATGATACGCTCTTATGTCCAGTCCATGTATTAAATAGGCCTAACTGTGAAGTAGTCCAACTGCAAAACTTTTTAGTACTCACTCTAACACTGTGAAAGATGTAGTTTCGTTACTATGAGCCACGCCCCTAAGTGTTTAACTGATAAAGATAAAGTTTTTACCGTTATAACACGCTTGCAGTTATCGATTATCCGTAAATTTTAATCGATCTCTACAGAAAGTCCAGAGAAAATAACTTTGGTATCCAACTTTTGTGGTTCTAGCTGTATAACAGTCAAAGGTACTGTTTTTACAGTTTGCCACGCCCATTCTCACTAATAATATTATTTCTTCATGTAATACTGATAGATACAAGCATATATTTAGCAAATAGTACATTAAACTTCTTGAGTATATAAGGTGATTCTCAATTTTCCACGCCTTCAGTGCACAAACCCACACACACTGTTAAACGAGGCTACACACGCCTATTTAATTGCGAAATCAAGTTTCAACACTCAACAGACAGCAGAACAAACATTGCAAAAAAACATTGCATGAAAGCCTTAGTTAAACATATGAATGCCTTAGTTTAAGCAATCGCCTCTTGATGAGCTCCAATAAATCCAATTCAATATTTTTATTAATTGCAACATTTACCGTTATATGTAAGTAATTTGTAAGGTTTCAATATCGATTTGAGCGATTTAAGTTCGGAAGCAACAGCTTCTAAATGAACTAATCAGTGACGCGCGCGTATTATAACTAAAGCAACGGAATCGTTAGCCCAACAGCTGACACCAAAAACAGCTGTTGCAATGTAATGCAAGCAAAAAGAAATATACAAACACACAAACATACATATACATATGAGCACATGCAAGCAAAAGATATGCGAGCAGACAAACATAAATAACTACTAACATACACATGAGCACATGCGTGCAAGCGAAATATACACAAACACAAACATACCTACATAACGGCAAACATACATGCGAGCAAATGAGTGCAAGCAAAAGATATACAAACACCCGAGCGCATGTGTGCACATGCGTGCATACATGTGTGTGTGAGTAAAATTAACAGTGATTTTTTTTGCCGCTTTCGTTTTCAGCCAATGACCAACAAGGCGAGACAAAAACAACAACAACAACACGCGAACATTGCGTCACCGTTACACAAATGCAACAACAACAAAAACAAACGCAAAAAAACCCAAAACAAAAACAAAACACAGCGAAACGTTCGACAAAGACCCAAAAACCTCAAACAGTAAAAACCAGCCGCGCGCATGCGAGCAGCGCAATCGCAGCCTACTTCGGCAGTATTTACAAATGCATAAAAATGTATGCATGTGTGTGTGTGTATGTATATATGTGTTTATTTACATAAAGCACACTATAAAAGTTGTTTACATACATTTATGTTCACAAAAGCAAAAAACGGTTTACATTGATTTGTGTAAAAATTGTTCCTGTTCCTATACAATTTGGAAGCTAGTGAAAACAACGATTGAAATAACACTCTTCAACAAAATTTATCTATTTTTTTGCTTCACGTGAAGTTTTTTGTCTGTGTATGTCTCTAAAATTAATATGTTTATGCATTTCAGCTATAGTGTTAAACTTTATCTAAGTCTCTTAAATGACTTTTCATTTCCTTTAGAATTCTGTTATACACGTGTTTAACAATTTGTATTATAACTTAATTATCTCTGCTATCTTAAAATGAATTTTTTTTTTCAACTTTACTTAATCGCATCAAAATGCATAAGGTGTAGTACATATGTAGCACAGTATATAAATATAACACCTATTGTACATTTCTATATTAAAACTGTTATATACTGTTCTACTGAAAATTATTGACTAATTTTATTAGATATATATGTATAACAATAACAAATATATTTTTATATAACAGTTTTTTAACTTTAGTGTATCAACGAAACATAGTAAAAGTGTTACACGTAGGTCAGAACTCACTAAGACACTGTTTCGTATAACAATTTTTGTTATATTATATATATATATATATATATATATATATATTTTCAAAACTGTTATACACATGTATCACAGATTTCTAAAGCGAGCTAATTTAGCTTCTAGCTGAGGCCATATACGTCTATTCATCTATACATCATATCCTCCTTCACTCTTGTGCCAAAATCGTTGTTACACAGTGTAACATGAATGCACAGAGCTTGTGTATTAAGACTCGCGCTAAGGTCACTTTATTCATTAATACAACATTTTTATGATTAACCAAAAAAAGTTGACAGCAGAAGCTGATAAAAATGAAGCACACATTGATATTCCAAATGATGTTCCATAAAGATGTCAAGTATTTTTAGATAACCGATACAATTTTTGAAACTTACTTAAATATTTTAGCTTATTTATTATTTTGACTATTTATTTATTTGACACACGCCAAATTTATACCGGTATCACGATGCCACTTCCACTTCGCGTTCAGCGTCACCTGCGCAAACTCAAAGAGCTAAAAGTGAACTGCGACTTCGCACGACAAACAAAAGTCGCAGTCGCCAAGCTCAGCTCAGCTCAGCTGACCTTAGCTTTAAAGCGCCATCTGCAGAAAGCTTTCGATACGCATGCTGAGTGCGTGTAAGCAGGGTATATTGATTATGTGCACATTGTCTATAAAAGCTGGACGTGGGAGTGGCTGACTGCATAAATTATGTATATCTCATTGAACATAGCTTGTACATGTGCTTATATATGTTTATAGGCGAAACCTGCTGGGCGACTGCTACAGGGTATCTGCCAGTCGTACGCTTATTGAACTGGAGTACCCTGACCCTTACTAAGCATTAGAAACATTTAATAACATTACGTTTCCCTTCTTTACTTTTATCGTTTCATTTGTGTTTTCCAATTAACGTCAACAAATTGAAAATCTCATTTAATGCGATCCTTAAACAATAAATATTTTTGGGGGTTTACTGAACTTTGCCAATAAGTGGTTCGCCTTCGGATTAATAAAAACTAATTGTTGTTATAAACGAGCCAATTGAAGACATGAAACTTAATGCTCAAAGCTGCGGTAGCTGTTGCCTTTGACAGCGACAATGACAGATGTTTATGTGATATATATATATATATATATATATATTCCGTCGTCAACTCCAGTTCGAGCTGCGAGGCAATAGCCATTAAGCTTACAATTTAATTCCTTATTTAACTTTGGAAAATACAATTAAATTAATTTTAAGAACTTGAATTTAGTTCTCAGATGAGCTTACATAATAGATAAATGTTTTAGATAGACTCTACGTGCCTAGGCCTCACTTCAACCAATCATTACCAGCATTACCTGTGTATGTCTGTCTGCACATGTGTTTTCCTATGCTCGCTCAAGATGTGTAGCAGAGCATATTGGTTTTCTACATGCTGCATAGCTCAAAATGGCTACCATATATAATTCACAATTTTAGAGTTGTAGACCTCAATTTGGAGCTCTGCTGAGCTGTACCACTGTTAGAGCTTTAAATTATATAAAACGTCCATTCACGCAAATTGTGAAATTTCAATAAATTTCTTTAATTTTACCCACTTTTGGTGTGCGAACGCGTATTATGCAGTCGAACCTTCCCGCTCCGACTGGCTAACAACAATATAATTCCAACCTGCTGTTCAAATGTTGCAATGACAATTCAACTTTATTAAAGCACTCTTTGAGAGCTAAAATGTTTTGACTGCTAATGGATTTACCTATTTTCATTGTGACATTTCAGGCCCTACGACAAGCTCTCTGACAATGCATCGGCCACAGCTAAACGAGTATTTCGTACGAAAGAAAAAACTCCAAATGTGGATGCTATTTGAGTTTCAAAAGTGAGATAGAGGGAGAGAGAGAGAATGGGATAATTCATCTAAACAGAGCAGCCGAATGCAAATCAAGAGTTTAGTATGATTTGGTGTGAGCTTGCGTTAGGCACGTAATGATTTAGACTCTCCGCAACACGATTTACGCCGAAAATAGAAAAAGAAAGAAAGCACAAAGCGAAACGAAACAAAAAACAGTTAACCTTAGGCCTGCGCCATTGAGTGAAGCGTGCGTTACACGAGTCTGATGCAGGCGAATAGCATACACACAACATCCACACATCCGATGGCTGCCGATCCTGTGGAACGCATTTCGTCCGTGCGTCTGCTGAGAATTCCTCGCGCAGCGCCTAACATCGAAGCGTATGGATTTCGTTTGACGCGCAGCAAATGGGATCCATATCCTTGGGTATTGCCATTCAAACACATTTTTCCTATAGTTTGCTAACTGTGTTTGTACACTTTTGTAGGTGTGTGAAGTGGCCGCTGGCACACCTGCCTCCCTGCGCGGTCTACAAGCCGGCGATTGCATTCTAAAGGTAAGCTTGCTCCATGCAAATATTGTTCAATTCAAAAATGCTTAAACATTAATCACTTAGCTAAAAGTTCTATTTATAGCTAAAGTTTTCATGCACACGCAATTTGTTATCTCTTATAAAATGATTATACTGATTACTTAAAATTTATTTTATCTATTCACATAGACGCGTTTGTCCACATATTACTTTCTCTCTCTCGCGCACTCTGCAGTATGTGTGCTTAATGCTTATAGCAGCCGTTACAAATTTTGTGTTACGTTAACAGTCGACTGTTACTTGACAGCGTAGGCAATTTAACAGAATTTAAGCAGTGCAACTGCTTTACCTAAGCACATGCACACACACAAGCAGTGCAAAACAAACAAACATTGATATTCAAACAAAACACATACAAAAACTCTTTGACTGATTAGATTCCACATTAAATAGCAATACATTTAGATTCCACAAAATAAGGTTGAACTTTTTAAGTGCAAGATATGAAAGATTTGTGGAGCTTATTTAAAGTGAAATTGTTTTTGTTCAAAAGGAGGTTGAAGGAGGCGTCGTCGAAGCTAAAAAGCTATAAAACTGTATTAGCACTGCTTGACTGTCTGTCTGTCCGTAAGAAATAGAGCCTTATATATAATAGCTTTATTAATTTGAGCATATCTCGAACGTTTTAGGAGCTAGACATACCAAATTTGATACAGACTTTCCTCTTAAGTATATGCAAACATAGAGTTAATCTTTTTTTAATATCGCCCCAAATTCCAAAAAGAAATTCTGGGCAAATCCTAGACAGTGTTTTATAACATCTTCTTCGTGATTACAGATTAATGATATAGATATTCTCGGTATGCGCATAGCTGACGTTGCTCAAATAGTTAAGAGCCGCAAGGATCAGGTAACAATTCTATGCTGGAATAGCAACTGCCAACAAGACAGCGAGGAGAGCGTAAGTTAGATTTATAATATTATAATGACTTTTTTATCCATATATCTTCAAACTTTCCCAGAGCATCTGCTGCGTGCCCATGCCCATTGCCCTGAAGCGCCTCGTCATCATTGTGGATAGCATTCTGAGAGTTATCGAGTGTCCCGTTTGCAGGTCTCTGATAGCACCGCCCGTGCTTCAGTGTCAGAACGGACATTTGCTCTGTCTCGAGTGCCGCATTCGCACCGAGACGTGTCCCGTGTGTCGGGGGTATTTCACACCGATTCGCTCTTCCATCGCCGAAGAGATATATTCGATAATTGCATCGACCTTTGAGCAGCTCCTGCCCCAGAGCAAGTTTCGTCATCGATTCTTCGCCCATTTCACCTTGGTCAAGGAGATCCACTGTGAACGTTGCTCGCAGGCTAACAGCCGTAAAATATCTTCCGGATCCTTAAAGCAGCCGAAGTTCCTCAACAAATTCTTTAATACTCAAGCAGAAGCCCATCAAGAGTCAAGTCTGAATTCTAAGGAATTGTATCGACAGCTGAAGCTGGATCAGGAGCATATTTCCAGCTGAAAACTTTAAATTTGAATTTAGATTTTATGCGAATATATAATATATAAAATACTTAAGTTTTCTCTACATATATAGCTCACATGCGCAGCTTTAATTTTGCTGCAATTTCAGCTGGAATAGCAGCTCGGCGCAGTGGTCTGGGTATCTTCTAGTCGGGCACTCCCTTGCAGAACTTTGCTGGACGACTCACGCATAGCTCATCTGGATAGCAGGGACAGGCAAGAAGATTGCTTTGCAGTTTTAGATCTGCTTCTTCTTTCGGCTCATCCTTTAGCCATTCTCATCGAACCAATTCTATTCCCGACACTCCCATACCCTACAATTTCTGCTGGAATTTGAAGTCGCAAAGCAATAGAGGAGAAAGGAAATTTTCAGTCACATTCTACACACTCTACAGTCTGCATGTAGACATACATATATATAGGAAACACATCTTAAGCTGCTTGAAGGCAACAATCCAGTTTTCCTCCAGCTTCTGCACTGAGTCATCAAATGGAAAATGCATTTACAACAAACCTTTGGACCTCAAAAGAAATTATTCAATATTTTGTGCTGTCAATGGCAGCGCTCAAAGCAGAAGCTGCATGAATACCAAATACAATATTATAAAATATAAAAAATAATTATATATAAAACACTTTTGACATCTGAAACTAAACGGAAAAACAAGTTCGAGTGCGCCAGCTGCAACCAGCTGCAGATACCCTGCAGTCTAAGCTACTAAGTTTACTTGTAGCTGTAGCTGGCAAGCAGTACAAAAATTTGTCTCTTTAAAGACTTTAAAGACTTAGCGGTGCTACTTATCATATCAAATCATATCATATCCTATAAAGACTCCTTTTTCTAGTTCGAAATATCACTCTTACACGAGAGCTATTTATCAGCAATGCATACGCACACACACATACATAGACGCACGCAATTCCTGCAGCAGCTGACCTTCTTCTTCCCAGAGCAACCCAATCTAGCTTGATTGAACTCGGGTTCTATATGTACGATTTGTATGAAATTTTCAGTGCATAAATATATTAGCCAAATATATGTGCATACCAAGAGTTAAGACTCTAGTGTGAATAGTGAGTTTTCTTTATCTATTTCGAAAAGAATGGGTTTAGATATATAATAACATTTAGACTCACAGTCTACATATTACTTACATGGAGCCACATACCAAATTTAATAAATCTGGCTTTAATAATTTTTAAGTTATGCTTGAAAACCCTTAGACAAAGCTGAATATTTGTCATTATAAAAAAAATTAGCTGCGACATCAAGAGAAAATATTTATATTTTGCTAAGAAATATATCTAAGAATATATATTTAAAAATTCAAGTCTCTAGCTTTTGTAGTTCTTGAGATATATGCATTCATACACACAGACATATAGACGAACAGACCCAGGCAGTGGATCTGAGTGATATAGTTTCGAGGTGCTACATACAAATGCTTAAAACCAATATGCCCTGTTGAGCTGCTGGCAATGCGTACAGGGTATTAACAATAGTGTTGTCAGGTCAAGCTTGGCTTTAAGTAAGTGTCAAGGCAAGCGACGATATGACCCCGTTGTAGTCAGGCGCAGTCAGTCAGATTGGATTGGCAGAAGGCGTGAACGGACCGCAGCGAACAATTTTCTGCTGTCTGCAGGACAAAGCGCCGGAGGACGATGGACGACGGACGACGAGCGTCGGATGATGGAGGCTCAGATTAAAACGTCATCAAAACCGGAAGTGGCAGTTTAATTTAAGCGCGTTAATTGAATTCTATTTTGCGTCATCCTGATGCGGGAATTGATTTTCTGATAATGCTTTCTGCTGTTGCTGCTGCTGCTGCTGCTGCTGCTGCTGCTGTTGTTGCTGCTGGCATCGTCAACAGTGAGCAACTCGCAAAAGGCTTCGACAAACTTTAATTACAGACTCTATGGTTCATTATGCAGGCTCAGTGCGAGGCGACATCCTTCGCTGGCAAAAGGAAATTGTGTAAATTAATGTTTTTGTTACACTTTACCTTATTTCGCTCTGCTTTTCGTCGCCTCCTGCGCCTCCTCCTCCCCCTTTTTTGTGGTTGGCATTCGGTCTGTGGCAATGCAAGCGGCACAAACGGTTTCTAATTGCATTTCATTATCAATTGAAAATAATTATCGTCTCCTACTAATTGGCAAAAATAAACAAAGCAAGCACTTGGGATATTGAGGGATATTCTTAGGAATACGCTTCATACTGTTATCAATTATACCTTAAATTGATATTACTAGGCAGGTAAATATGTCAGATATTCATATTCATATTGCGAGATTCTATTGCGCAAGATGAGTTACATTCGGTTATTGTTGGGCAAAGGCAGAGGTATTCAGAAAATTTTGTACTCATATATGGCGCTTGTAGTACTAGAGTATACATACCAAATTTGGTATCTCTAGCTGTTATAGTCTTCTAATTAAATACAAAAGACTGATTTGAGGTATTGATTTTTATCGATTATAAGCAAATGAGTTGAATTACTTAAAAAATATTTTTGCAAGCACTGCGTACAAAACTCATGTATATCTATTCCAAATTTCAAGTCTTTAGCTTTTATAGTTCTCGAGATAAACGGATTTATGTACATCGAACTATTCTCACACAGAATTTGTATGCTTGAAAATGTCTTCTACACCCCTTTCTACCGTACTTTATGCCCACCATATTCATTATCTATAGCTTAGAGTTTATAAAAAAGCTGCTTCTGGCCATAAAAAGGCTAAATTGGCTAGCTCCAACCACAAATCAATGACTACGCTACATGGCGTATACGTGCTATAGATTTCACCCTCTCTCTCACTCGCCCCCTCTCCCTCCCTCTCTCTTTCTGTCAGTTGCAAATTTGGAAAATCTTTTAATGATGCAGCTGTTACACAGAAGGCAAAGACTTCGTTAAAGTTTCCAAAGTGTAGTTGTTGCTGCTGTTGTTGCAGGGAAAGTATAACGGTACAACATGTGCGGTTGTCATAAATTTAATGCCAAAAAGAGCATTTCCCTGCCGGAAAAGCTTCTAATTACGCCCACGTAACAACTTTTCGCTCCACATATAGAGATAATGCTCTCATATTGCATATAGATGAGCATTATAGAAGTAATTTACTTGATGGCGGCTGTGAGTGACAAAAAATGGAAACTCATTCGGTCGATGGGCGAAACACACATTTAAAATATTTCAATAATTCCCTTGTGACAATATTTAATGTCATCAATGAAAATCATTTATTTAATTAAAAATGAAAACGTGATCCAGCCTGCTAGACAAATCAAAAGCGAAACGAGAATGTTGTAAAATTGCTGCAAATTGTATGAAATAAAAATAATAAAAAAGAAACAAGAATCAAGAGAATGGCTTCAGTGGGGTATGATCGACTAGCAGTTACCCTGTGTCATAAGTCTGAGTCTAACTCCTAGTCTAATATAAATTCAAGCACAAGCATGTGTCTAGATTGTAAAGGCAAGGGAAAGGCCTTACTCTGGATCAAATGGTCTTTTTTCTATATTTTTTAAGCAGATGAGAAACATTACACAATCCGATTGTTTAATGAAGTGTGGCTTCATTACAAAAAAATGTGGTCTTTAAAGTGTTCCAGATATGCATCAAAAACCAAATGCATATACCTATATTTATGAATATAATAAAATTACTCTTAGATATTGGGTAAAAATAATTAAATTATGTTACGTACAATCTACAAGAATATATATTTCAAATTTCAACTCTCTAGCGACTATAGTTCTCGAGATTGACGCAATCAAAAGATAAGCACAAATATACATATTCTCCTGTTACAAAAGCAAGCACGGAAACAATATACCTCGGTTTTTTTAATGTAGTCCAGCGTATAAAAAGGCACGATGTCAGCGGAAACTTAATTACAATCCGTAGGCGTGTTTATCATTCGAACATTGCTTTCATTTGCGTTTGTCCTGATTATATTAAAATGCATCAATGTGACTTTTATGAGTAAAAAAAACTCAATTATTAAATTAAAATGCGCTGCCACAGGAAAAAAACGCAAAACAAACACAATTTACGTTAAGATTTGTTGATTGAAACATTAATATTTCTATAAGAACTTAAAAACCGAAAAGTGTGGCAAAATATGCAGCAACCGTGCAACGGCGGCATAAATTAAAATTTCATTGATTAGAAAATTGTAAATGCATGGAATTTCCACGTATCATCGTGTGGCAATCTCACAATTTGCATAATTGCTAACGGAAACGACCAACGCAGAGAAAAAACCGTTAGTTTTGTCAGCCGACGACCAATGGCCAAAAAGGCTGAGCAAGGGCCAGAGAGCACACATAAATAAGGACAAAACGTAAGCGTCGCACAGTGCGATGTAAATACTGTGGGAGGGATAACGTTAAGAGCGCGTGGTAAGTTCTTTATAGTGTAGTAATATGTCTATATGTGTGTATGTGTGTGTTCATACGAATAGATGAATCGCTGAAATGAAGAGCGCGCATTAAGCTCTTTATAATGCTGTTATATGAATGTGTGTGTCCAAATGAATTGCAGGGATCAGTAAATTTGCTGAGAGCATTTACGTAAAGAGCGCACAGTGTGGACAGTGGAACACTATGCAATCTTGCAGTATTGTTTACGTTTGTAGTGCACGCTGTAAAGAGTGAGAGAATAGGTATTGTTGAGGCTTGGACTGGACATGTGCCGTTATCTTAGTTGTGTAGTCAGCTGCTATTGGTGGATTTTCTGAGCGAGCACAAGTATGTGCTCTGCTACTCTCCCTCAAAAATAATGAAACCATTTTCTTAATTTATACAATAAGGGAGTAAGAGAGTGAGAGAGATAACTATATTATATGTGTGTTTGTATGTATATAACGTTTGCTGATTAACGCATATAATATTAAGCATGTTGGCTAAGCAGTTACATGCATTTAGCACCGCATAGCGTAATTTTCATAAAAGTTCATGACCTCGAGCTGTGTTCGTAAATATTTAGCTCCATGGCGCATATTGCTTGCAGTTTTTCCACTCATAAAAAAAAAACAGAACAGAACAGCAAAACAACAGCAAAATTGTCGGGCACTTGTAGCCACAGCATGCAGTCCGTTATATGACAAAGCGAAAGCTCCAAATTGGGCTACTGCTCATGCTTTATGGATATTTTCGTTTTGACGCTGCATGTTTCCGTTGCACTGCTTTTAATTGCTTTACATTTTGTTGTTTAACATACTCGCTCGCGTTGGCAAAGGAGTATATTGGTTTTGAATGTGTAAGTAAAGCAAATGTGAAATATTTGTTGATTTCTGTCTACTGAGAAGCTAAGATCAACGTGTTGAACCAATAAGTTATAAATCTGTACATCACATCCCCTGATACTATATCCAGTCTATAAAGCTCTTTGTTTAACTCTACACGAGCATTATGCAGTTGTTAAAGATTTTCTGCATCGTTCAAACTTGTTGTTCTGTGTTTATAGAACGTCTGTGTGTGTTTGTGTGTGTGTGTGTGTTATCGTGTCCTGGCACAGGAATAGTTGGTAATGAAGCCGCTGTCTCTGTCTGCATATTAACTAACGAACTCGCAACGCTTTTAAATGCATGGCGAAGGGGTCATTATTAGCCCCCGCCAAAAATGTCCCTGAGCCAAATTAGTGTTATTATTGTCATACAGCACAGAATATAGAACAATATTATGAAGGCAAGAGCAAGCTTTAAAGACATGAAACAATTTGGATCACGACTCTCATGGGATATACAATGCATTCGAGGGGTATTTCTATGAAAATTATGGTATTATATATGATTGAAGAAGAAGTAGAAGAAGAAGAGGAAGAAGGGGAAGAAGAGCCGAATAAACAGGAAGAGAAAAAGCTATATAAGGATAAACATAATGAGAAGGAGGAGAAGAAGAAGAAGAAGAAGAAGAAGGAGAAGGAGAAGGAGAAGGAGAAGGAGAAGGAGAAGGAGAAGGAGAAGGAGAAGGAGAAGGAGAAGGAGAAGGAGAAGGAGAAGGAGAAGGAGAAGGAGAAGGAGAAGGAGAAGAGAAGGAGAAGGAGAAGGAGAAGGAGAAGGAGAAGGAGAAGGAGAAGGAGAAGGAGAAGGAGAAGGAGAAGGAGAAGGAGAAGGAGAAGGAGAAGGAGAAGGAGAAGGAGAAGGAGAAGGAGAAGGAGAAGGAGAAGGAGAAGGAGAAGGAGAAGGAGAAGGAGAAGGAGAAGGAGAAGGAGAAGGAGAAGGAGAAGGAGAAGGAGAAGGAGAAGGAGAAGGAGAAGGAGAAGGAGAAGGAGAAGGAGAAGGAGAAGGAGAAGGAGAAGGAGAAGGAGAAGGAGAAGGAGAAGGAGAAGGAGAAGGAGAAGGAGAAGGAGAAGGAGAAGGAGAAGGAGAAGAAGAAGAAGAAGAAGAAGAAGAAAAGAGGATGAAAAGAGGATGAAAAGAGGATGAAAAGAGGATGAAGAGAAGATGAAGAGAAGATGAAGAAAAGATGAAGAAAAGATGAAGAAAAGATGAAGAAAAGATGAAAAGAAGATGAAAAGAAGATAAAAGGATGTGAAAGAATAAAGATGAAGTAGGATAAAGTAAAGAAGAGTAAGAAGAAGAAGAGATAAGAATAATTTCTTGAAAAATACAAATCTTAAAAGATATTTTTATTTAAGTTATCAATTGACTAAAGCTCTACTAACATTACCCTACATATATATCTATATATATACATACATATATCTGTGTATATATAGATATAATTTATGAAATATTGCCTGCGTTACATCTAATCCTAAAGGTGGGAAGACATTTTCGGATCACTTAGGTGTATGAAATGGAAGTCCAAACTTATCGAACTAGTCTTAGATCTAAGCATTGTCTTGCGTGACTTAAACTTATGAAACAATTGACTATTTACATTATTTCTGAGATCCTTTGCGTAGAATATAAATATTTGGCAATCTCACTTAGAGTTACAGTTAGAGTTAAAGTTAAAGATTCTCTCTTATATAAACTGAAGATCATAATTTTGGAAATCGTTTTCAATTTGATTAGTGTCTAATGGATTTGTGGGCGGGCTCTTTGGTCGCTTGGCAGTGGGTGGGTCGAAGGTGTCTGTTAGATACTTTCGCACGTATTCGAACGATACGAATTCGTTGAGTTGGCCTTTGTTGGCGGCCGCGTCGTAGGCAACACCTGTGCTTTGCAGCTCGCCAGGTAACAGCTGCTCGAGCTCGTTAAATTTATGCAGATTTTCATTGTAGCTATTATTCGCTGTGGCTGCGGTTGTGGCGTAGCTGTTAACAGCTTCCGTCTCACCTGGAGCAACGGCCTTGCTCATGTAGCAGCTGAAGTTGTCGTAGGTGGCCGTCGAGTAGCTGCCAGGTGTTGCTGCGCCTTGAGTCTGCTCCACGATGACAATGCAATTGGACAGCTCGTTGAATTTGATTGCGTTGCCGGTGTCGCTGGGCTGCTCGGATAAACTTTGCAGATTTTCCTGTGCTTCGTAGTGCATCAGCTGCGTCGCCTCGCTGCAGCTGCTGCTGCGCTGCGTGCGCTGCTCGGCTGTCTGCCGCGCGGCCACCGCCGACTCCGAGTTGCGTCGCGCTTTGCCCGCCTTGCGGCTGCAGCCACCGGCCGCTCCACTCGCCGACTTGCGCCGCATTAGTCCGTGATTCTTGACGTGCTTGCGTAGGCTCGAGGGATCCGTATACCGCTTGGTGCAGCCCGGCAGCTGGCACGCATATGGCTTCTGTAAGAAGAGCAACGGAAGAAGATTCTGTTATTAATTGATCTCTTTTGTGTCTGCCATAGATGCCAGCCCAAATGTATGCTATGCACATATGTAGGCAGTGTAAAGAGTCCACACGGACTGCATAGCAGCAGCTGGGCGTGCAGCCATTGCAAATGTGCAAGCAGGGTATACTGTTTGCGCTGTGGTGTATGTAACGGGCATGCTGCTTACTTACTTATAAGCAATGTATGCAGTTCTAATGACAGCTCAAGCAAAACTTAGTCGAATTCTAATTGCTTATAAATATAAATATAATATATAATATAATATATAATATAATATATTATATAATATAATATATTAATAATTAATAATAATAATTAATAGGTACTTGACAAGGCTTGCAGGGCATCTTCGTGCATACTCTCAAAAGGCAAATCGTTGCATGCTGAATTTGTTTATTCAGCTATTGTCCACGTTGACCGCGAGGCCCGCCCCTTCCAGCAACAGAATAGAGCAATAAGCGCAGACAAAGCTATGCACGCACACAGACACACGCACACACACACACACACACACACGCCAACTGTATTTTGTGATGCGTGTAGTGACAGCAGCTTAAGCCTAGGCATAACTCGTTTAGTTTATTCAATTTCTCAGCTGCTGCTGCTGCTGTGGCTTTTTGCTTTGTCAATCTCGGCTGCTGGGCTGCTTTGCTCTCTATTGTCGTGATTGGCCTGGCACTGCGCACTTCCTGGCCACACGTAAAAACTATAAATCAATCAGGCAAATGTGCACATGTCACGGCGGCCGCAGCTGCGGCGCGAGCCACAATTTTTACCAAAATAGTACAGCTCACATATGTTTTTTTTTTTGTTTTATGCCTCTTCCAATTCCCAGCTCTATCAGCGCGAATAGAGCAAATGCGACTTCAACTTTAAGCTGCACTTGAATGAAGCTGCAGCTGCAGCTGGAGATGGTAATGCGGCTGCTAGGCGACCAAATGCCGCGAGCATTTCAATTTCCTTTGACACGGATAGCAAATTGCTTGCATGTCACACACACACACACACACACGTAAATATATATGCATAGACATATATATGCGAACACACACACACAAGCAGAACAAGTAAGCGTGCGCCAGTGGGCAGTGCTCGACTAGAAACTACCCTAACCTGCCCAAGGCTGGCTTATAAATCATACCAAATAAGTTTCTGAATAACTGGAGTTGCTTATATACGATGTGAATAAAATTTGTTAGTCATGTTTCTGACATAGAAATTTGTATGTGTACTAAAGTAGAAGATTCTAGTGTTTTATATGACTATTCATATTTCGTTTCTTGGAAGCATGGATAGCGCCATATAGAATTGATATACATTATAATAAGTGTATTCATCAGGAAAATAATTAAGCCAAATTTGACAGCTCTAGTTATGCCTCAAACAGCAAATAAAAGTTTCGATATTTATCGATATTATATAAATGCAATGGGTTATCGAAGAAAGCTTATAAACTTATGCTGTATAAGGTGCTCAAATACATACATTTCAAATTTCAAGTCTCTAGCTTTTATACTTCTCGAGATCCATGAGGTCATACATGGGGCTAGGTACGCAAATAAGGCTAAATGGGCATAGATGACTTGAGATATGCACACATTCAACTGCATGTTACAAACATTTCAGCAAAACTAATATACCCGCTTTACCCCTATGTCAATGGGGTACAGGGTATAGGAAAAATGTATTAAGAGAGGGAGAGAGAGAGAGAGAGAGAGAGACGACTACTCAC
Organism: Drosophila hydei; assembly: GCF_003285905.1. Classification (NCBI taxonomy): domain Eukaryota; kingdom Metazoa; phylum Arthropoda; class Insecta; order Diptera; family Drosophilidae; genus Drosophila; species Drosophila hydei. The sequence goes on from NW_022045849.1 coordinate 1,421,363, forward strand.
CGTATCGTAGTGTGTTCTTTGATGTTTCGCACGATCCGAGCTATTGCTGAACGCTTTAAGGCAACCTTTATATTGACAGCCATAAGGCCGCTCACCTGTGTGCGAGCGTTGATGAATTTTCAAATTTTCGAGACGTGAAAACGCTTTATTGCAGCCCGGAAACTGTAATGAAAAGTGGTTAAAAATGGGTTATTGAAATGGCCACTCGCAACACCAATATAACAGTTGTATAACAGTTCTATAGTGGGTCCTACTGCAGAGAAAAACCAATTTTTTGCCACCTTCGGGCTTTTGCAGGTGCAAGCCCGAAAAAAAACAGCCTAAGTGCTGAGCAAATAATCGCAGCCGGGCACTCGGCCATGGCATCCATTTGAAAGAGAATCCAAAACTTGACATGGCCCACGAAATGCTATTAGTCTTATCTCAGCTCTGATTCAAGTGCCTCAGCCGGAGCGCTCTCAAATATCCTGTTTACTTAATGATGTTTATGCTGTCACTGTGATAAATATGAACTCTACCGAGGGGCTAAAAATATAATGCCCACATGGCAAAGGATTTCTGTTTTCTGTTTATTCATTTGCATCTTTTAATGAAAACAAAAATATTTTCTGTTATTCTTTATCTAAATAAAAACAGTTTCTAGCGAAACTGGAGTTTGTTGAAAATTGTGAAGAAAGTTATTTGAAATAACTGAAGTATTGTATATATTATCTAAATTTGGGGTATATCTAATATATGGAAATATTATAACAGTTTATATATGATATTTGGATAAAGCTTGTATGAAAATGGCTATACATACGGTATTATAAATTTATATATGTGCATATTAAAATGTTATTAAATAAAAAATTAAATGACATAAAAAATAAAAATTAAATAAAAAATAAAAATTCTAAATTATTAAATTAAATACCAGATCATAAAAATATAGATAAAATATTGAAAATTGTGAAAATAAAAAATTAAATGACATAAAAAATATTAAATTAAATAAAAAATAAAAATTCTAAATTATTAAATTAAATACCAAATAATATAAATATAGATAAAATAATAAATTATTAAATTAAATACCAGATAATAAAAAATAAATATTGAAAATTTTGAAAATAAAAAATTAAATGACATAAAAAATAACAATTAAATAAAAAATAAAAATTCTAAAAATTTCCTAAGCTGAAAATCATTTGTAGTTTTTCTAATAAATATGAAGCTAGAAAGTAGACTAGACGAGGCTAGAAAGTAGACTTATAAGATAGATATATATAGATAGAAAATATATATAGATATATTAAAATATATATATATAAATATTTATAAATATATGTAAATATATCAAATCTAAATATCTTAAATCGAGAAGCTTGAAACAGAGCAATGAAAACACATTGAGCAACTCTCGCCCTACAAACTTTCACTACAAAGTGTGCCGCGCAATGCCGCGTAATACATTCTACTATATATACTATATATACATATATATATATGTATATAAATCTGTCAACTCACCGGACATTTGTTGGGCTTCTCGCCGCTGTGCACCCGCATGTGGATAAGCAGCTTGTAGCGCGCGTTGAAGGGCTTGTAACGTCGGGAGCAGTCCTGCCAGAAGCAGGAGAAGTCCTCGCCCTTGCGCACGTCCACGTGGCACTTCTCAATGTGCTCCACGAAGAGATGCTGCTGCGCGAACTCCATGTTGCAGTCGGTCCAGCGACAGATCAACGGCACAGACTCATCTCGCTCGGCGTCCAACGGATCGCACTTCTTGTGCATGACAAAGACCTCATCTAGATCCTCGTCCTCATCTTTGTCAGCCTCGGCGTCTTCGGCATCATCGTCGTCCTCGTCATCCGCATCGCTAGGCTGTTCAGGCTTCACTAATTGCTGCTGTTGCTGTTGCTGTTGCTGTTCGCTGAGCACCAGCTCATCGAGCTCTTCGATGGTCCATATGACTTTGTGTTCCCGGTTGGGTTTCTCAATATGATGTTCCAGGTTTTCGGTGGGGAACTCTTTGGCATAATCAAAGATCGCCTCGTCTTGCAGCAGGTTCGAGTAGTCGCCGTAATTGTTGCAGATGGGCGCGCATTGGGGCGTGCCGAAAGTCGAGTTCATTGAGGGCAATTTCTGAGTTTGTTCCTCGCGCTTGATCGACGGCATTTGCTGCTCGTAAATGTTGCACAATTTCGGCGATGTTTGCCGAGTTGTTGTTGTTGTTGTTGTTGTTGTTGTTAGCTCGCTGAGATTGAAGTTGAGCCAGGCATCCAAGTGGGGCGAAGAGCAGGGCGATTGATTTTTCGACTGGCAATTGACCTCGTCGTAGTTGAAGTAGTCGATGTCCTGATTGACTGCTTGACTCGGCGCACTGCAAGGTGTGTAGGGCGTCTGTGGCACCTGCATGAGGCCATTCAGCTCGGCGTAGCCGCCACCTGAGCCGCCATCGACTGTCAGCCGCGCTATGTCCTCGGGCTCGAAGCGAAAGACATCCTCGCGATTGAGCTGCGTGTATTGACCCTGTTGATAGGGCATCCCAGTTGGCTCCGAGACGGCGCACACGATGTCATCTCGATCCTGCTCGGCAGCTGCATAAGTGTTGTAGTCGCTGAAGGCCGAGTTCGGCGTTTCGCTGGCGAAGCACAGGTGCGAAAAGTCCGGAAATTGCATTTCATCACAGGTGAAATAGCTGTTAGTAGCGTTCACTTTGGCCGCCTGCAGATCGCTGGGGCCGGTCGTCGCACTCAGCGGCGGCGACATGAACGCATCATAGCAAACATTCTCACTGTAGACTTTGCCCAGGTTCGCCTTCGCCTTGCCAAAGAGCTCGTCGCACTGGCTGGGTATGCTCAGAGGCAGCTGCTGCGACTTCATTGTGCCAGACATTGCCACATCCAAAGGGGAGAAGCTTGCTCACGCTGCCACTTTGTTCCGGCACTCACTCGGACGGCTCGGCCAATTGCCAAAAACAAACGAAATTCGACGCGGGAAATCCCAAAACACACGCACACACACACACGCACACACACAAGTCTCTTTCGATTCTATTTCAATAATTTTTCTTTTTAGTATTTAGTTTTTTTTTTGTGCTGTTCACGCCACCGCGTTGTATCTGACAATAACTCGCAGTTCACTGGCTGCACGATATTTAAATGCCCGGAACGAAAGAAAGATTCGTCCTGAGCTGAGGCGACGGCGACGGCGACGTCAACTGCGACTGCGACACCCTGTCAAGATCATCGTTTGCTGCTGCTGTTGTTGTTGTTGTTGTTGTTGTTGTTGTTGTACTGTTTGCTACTCTTTGGAGATTATTCTCCTTTACAAGCATCAGCACATGTGCGTCTGTTACAGCTGCAACACTTTTAGTAATCATACCCTGTAAGCCCTTTGCTAAGAAGGGGGTATATTGGTTCAAGTGCACGGGAGGTAACAGGCAGTTGGAGGCGTGAACGAAGTATGTCTTTTATTAAGCAGCAGCAAGAGTCTAACTGTTCTAGGGGTGTCCAGCTCATGTCTGTGCGTCTGCCTCTACTCAGTCTGTCCGTCCTCCATCCTTATATATCTTGTTGACTCTCTAAATATTACACTTAACTACCCTTAGCACATGCATATTTCAAATTTATTCACAAATATCGATAACTTTTATGCAAAATCGATAAAAATCGTTCGATAACTTGTGCTTTTTGTGCATAACTCGCATGTTTTATGAGCTAAAGCTACCAAATTTTGTATATAGACTATTTAATACTATATGCAGCTATAGGCAAATTTCACATTTTAAGTACTCTTAGCTATGCCCTCAAAATCTTTAAATCAGCTAGAAGTAAATTAGTAGTAGTAAATTTTGTTAATATATAAAAACACATTTCGATAGCCAATTTATGTGCTTCAAGTTTCATTGAAATCGGCCAATAAATGCCAAAGTTATTAAAGAACTTATTTTAGCAGAAATTTTCACAGAGAGAAAGAAGAAGCACGAGAAGCGCGAGAGAGAGAGAGTGTGTGTGTGTGTGTGTGAGTGTACTTCCATGTATATAAGCAGCTGGAATATTTGAAGCCGCAACTGCCGGGTATCTGCTAGTCGCGCATACCCCACTGGAGCCCTCTGACTCCTGTTTCGACTCCACCCATTTAGTGCCGAGCGTCATGTGCGCCCGATCAGCATACGAACTATATGAGTATTATAGAAATTATGCGTGAGCTGTGAAGCTGTGGAGCTGTGAGCTGCTTGCGCCTAGGCTAAAATTGCTTGCACTTCATGCAGATGTGCGTGTATTAAAAAAAAGGAATATAAATGTAAATATTCATTACTAACAAAACGAAAGTGAAGCAGCAAACATGAAGTTATGCTGAGGCTTGCTCTAAGCTGTGTGTGCGCATTTATATTTACATTTTCACATTTTCAACTGAGCGCGTGACCGGGGACCTTTTTTTGTCTTCAGCAACGATCAACGGGTAATGGCACTGGCAGTGGCAGTGGCAGTGGCACACATGGTGCAAGTCTGTTTTAGGTTCCAATTCCTTCTTTTTGTCGAATGCTTTAGCACTAGTTTTTTATTGCTTCATAATATTTTGTCTCTTCAGGCAGCGCCAGCAAATAATAAAAAGAGAAGTAGCAGCGCAGCGCAGTCATAGGTGCGCGACTATGAGATACCCTGAAACAAGTACAAAAAAAATATTTAAAATTAAAAATATAAAATATAAATAAATAAAAATATATCTATCATAAACATTTTTTAATTTAAAAATAAATATTAACATCTGCGCTGCCTAGATTCGAACCCGCAACCATACCGCACTGTCTAAGCTCGCTCTTCATCTCTACCAACACCGCCATTCAAACACTTTCCTTCTCACTCTCTCTAACATCAAAGCACCAAAGCTTAAGTGTAACAGCTGACAATGCAAGCACAAATCAATCAGAATTGCGTTTCTATTTATAGCATACCGAACAGCGTACACGTAGCTGCATGCATGTGTGCACACACACACATAGAGCAAATGGCTGAGCTTGGCCCAAATGGCTTTGCCTAGCTGACCAAACGTCGTTTACTTCAATAACTTCTGTGTTTCTTAACGGATTTCAATGAAATTTTCAGCAAATATTTATAATATTTTATTGAATATGTAAACAATATCATAAAACACAAAAACCTTTAAATATTAACTATTTTTGACAAGTGAACTTTACTTTGGTTGATTTTGATGAAATTAAAACCGTTATGCAAAATATAAAATAAACCGAAATTTTGTATGCTATTCAAGAAACTTGATGCAAAATTTGGTTAATATCGTGCTAAGGATGTGAAAGATGTGGTTCAATAACTGATGCTTAGATTTCAAATTGCTGTGGCTTAAAGCTAGTTTGACTCGCCTATTCCTGCTGATCAGGAATATATGTGCACACCACACTCTACCTGTTACATACATTTCACCAAAATAAATATGCTCAAAATTTCCCATTTTCATCGGGTTTAGAGTATTAAAAAAGTGTGTATATATAAACGTTGACTATGAGCTAAATTTATTAAAGCAACTCATTTCCGAAGCAACAACTATTTCATCTGCGGCATGAGGCACACACACACACACACGCATACGCAGAGAGAGTCTCATGGCAATTGGATAGAGTGTTGATGCTGATCACTTTGCCCTGTCCCTGGCCTCAAGTGCTCATGTGGCTTCGCCTCTTTCCACAACACAGATGCAAATGCTATTGCAAGTGCATGCAGAACTTTTCTTTGCATTTTCTTTTAGTTTCCTTGTTTTTATTTTATTTATTTTTTTGTTGCTTTTTTGGCTATTTTTAGCATTTTATCCAGCGTAGCCAGCGGCCTGACAATATGTTTTTAATTTGCATGGCAAACATTTTTGCATTTTTGCTGCGTTTGCAGCACTATTTCTACGTTTTATGCTCGCTCATGCTGTGATCAGGAGTATATGGGCTTGATGATATGATAGGATACCTTATCAATGCCTTCGGTAAGCTTTTGAACTTGAACCTTTTTTGTTTTCGAAATAAACTAAATCTACTCGAGTGTTAGAGTTTAGAGTTTCCAAGTTTGAACAAGTATAAATATAAATATGACTCTAACTAGTTATAGAATACCGAACGAGTATTGTGCAGTCAGTAAAATTTGACTGCAATGTTCTTAGCTATCAAAGTTGTTAACCAGAAACAGGTAATTGTGATTTATAGTTATTAACTGAGTAGTTAGTCATGTATATCTAGATATATAAATATATATAGTATATATATATATATTTATGTGTATACCTCTTAGTACATCCTATTACTATTTAATTGAAATTTATGTTTTTGGCAAACGCCGCCTTCTGGCGCACGCTCTGTTGCCAATAACAGCTGCTGTTTGCCTCAAGTCAATTCAGAAACGTTTAACACTCAACATACAATACACACTTGATTATTTGTCATTTATATAAACATACATACATCCCTCTGTACATATGTATACACATGCATACACACATATGTGTATTTGTCCCAGCGAAGCAAAGGAAATTGGCCACGCGCCCAAAACATTGCCACCGACTTTTCCTTCTCTCAGTTTTTTCCCGATTTTTTTCGCACAAAGTGCGACAGCTTACATCATTGTTAAAATTATCAGATTGTAGACACATTTTGACATAGATGTCGTATGGCCACTTGTCCAGAAAAACGTTGGCACTAAGGTAAAGACCAGCAGCCATCGGCTGTGCTATGATCTCATTTTAAGTCTATCAAGTTTGCTGTGGATACTTTAGCTATGTGACAAGAAACGATAAACGAAAACGGAAATTATATTATCTATATAACTATGTATAGAGTTTTTCTATGAGTTCATTACAGGGTATACCGACTATCGGTAAAATACTGCACTTCAAATTCAAGTTAAGTCTTTGCATAAAAAAAGATTTTTTAAATATTATATTGAATTATTTTCTAAGGCTTTAATTTAATTTTTAGAAATATCTAAAAATATTTAAAAAATGATAAACTCTCATAGATTTAAGCAACATATATCCACTATAGAGCATTCAGACTTAGCTAAGCGAAAAAGCTTTTCTTTTATATGATTGTTGAATGACGCGCGAAGCTGTCTGCGTTTATTAGGAAAAAAAGCTTAGCCATTTCCGCAGACACATAATTTTCCAATAATTTGCCTACCCTGTAATGAGCTCATAGAATAAGGGTATGACTGAATGTCATCCATTATTTAGATAATACAAGTTTGACATATTTATCTGTCTCTCCTTATAGATTCCAATAAGAACAGATAACTTTTTTAATATAACTTATTAACTTTGAATATTTTTTTTATGTATTTGTCTTCATAGACAGCTCATAATTTTTACAGGGTATTTTCTAGTCAATATCAGGTGATTTTTGTCTATTTCATTCCTATTTGAATGGTTGAGTGTTTTGAGAATATTTATACTATAATTTTATACATTTTTAAAATATTAATAAATAAACAATTAAAAATGATCACATTTGTCATAAGAAAAAAATTGTATTAAATTAAATAAATTATTTAAAAATTAAAATTGTCATCAATTTTTATTTCAACAGAATTTCATTTCTATAAAAATGACGCGGGCTTGGGTAAAACAAATAAATTAAATTAATTTGTGAGGTAAATATAATGTGTATATAGGCAGGGTATATAGGGCATAGAGGGTATACAGGTGAGCATATATAAATATATAAATAAACTTATGTGATCCAGTACAGCTTAGTACTCATTTCGTAAATGCACGACTACAGATACCCTATATATAATATATAAATATATATAATATATAAATATATATAATATATAAATATATATAATATATAAATATATAAACATCTCATTAAATTTGTTCTACAACTGGCAATCCCTAAATATCAGATGATCATTACTACAACAGATGATCATATCAGTAGAGATAGAGGTAGATTCATTCATTTGACAGTAGAACCTAATGCAAGACTATGATCGTACCTTACGTGAACCTGAATACAGACATATATAGATAGATGATATAGATAGATAGATATAGATAGACATGAGTATTCTTACAAAGTTATAAGTCATCAATAAAATATAATAAGACTCAATATGCCATAAGCTTGTTTAAGAGCTCAAGTAGTTCCCTATTTAATATGCCAATCCTAAAATTCCTTCACTTTATGAGCGAGGATCAATATCCATATAGATATGACGCCTTTTCAGGTTGAGGTTTATCGACCTATAGAACTTGCATATACTTGCTTTCTAGCATCTCAATACAAATTTCTGTAAATTGAAATTGGAATTTTGTAATCTGATCAACTCAGACTTCAACTTAACCAGACTCTACAAGGCGTATTTACGCTGAGGGCTGTCAAAATGTCAAATGATTGCGCTGACATGCATGCAATGGTCGCCATTGGATGCAGTTGATTCATTTGTCCGTGATTTGTTTGCATTTTGAAAGGAACAACAACTTTTGTTGGTTAACGTTGAAAAAAGTGTCATTCTGTCACTTCATGCTCCAGGCTCCATGTTCTATGCTCCATGAGCCGGCCTGATCTGGTAGTACTCTGACCTCTTGACATTTTTACAACCAAACAACGGCCGCAATGTCGAACATGTGTGACTAGTTCAAAGGTTCGACACCAAATTGACTGTATTTATAAACAGCTCCAGCAGCGACGGCATAAAAAAACTATTTTACAAGCAGCCGAACGAAACACAAACGCCCCCAAAATCAATTTTAATTATTCCATTTTTATGAGCAACGAAAAAAGTGAAATTTAAGGAAAACTCGACTACTTGTTGGGCGAATACATATGCATGTGTATACAAGACAATATATATATGTATATATATGTTATATGAATGTAATGGAACAGTAATACTCACTTTATACCTTGTCTACTCATACCTTTGATTGCTTGCATCTCGAAGAGTATATGTGATAGAGTCTTCAAATTTGTAATATATATTCTTAGATGTCGTAGGCAGTCAACAATTTACATTTTCGTCCAATATCTCATTAAAGTTCTTTAATATTTATACATATGATATATGCATGTTTAGTTCTTAAATCATAACTTGAAGACCAAGCTATAGATATCAAATTTGTTACTTAGCATCTTTTAATGAATGCTCAGACTATAAATGCTTTCAATTTAAGTTTTCTCTCTCCTTTCTTGCCTAAATGGTAAAGCAAAAGTTTACTTCAAACAGTAGAGTCTTCTGCTTTGGTATGCATACATAACAGAGTCTCAGATTAAAGTTCTGAAAATTTCATTAAGATTGTGTTACTAGAACTGAAGTTACTGAAGAACTAATCCTATATGTGCCCATATATGATCAGTCCTACTAACCCTGACAAACAAGCAATTAGAAAGACAATCTCAATTCAAATCAACATCTATTTGAATCTGTTTCACTTTCAAGTTTCGCTTTTGCTTATTAGGTAAGCCTCGCCTCGGCTAGGTTCCCACGCAAAATAACAGCAACAGAATTTACGACTTCATCATCAAAAAATATTTACTAGTCAAATGTCTCCCTAGTCGAGCACCGATCGATAATTGGGAGCGGAAGTCCCTCGTTCATTCACAGCCCTTTCAAATTAAAAACAAAGACAAACAAACTGAAGCGCTGACATTGCCACATTCGGAGTTTTCAATCAGCTTGCCAATGAGGCGTTCGGCCAAACACGCCATCGACTGCGATGCAAACATGTGTGTGTAAGTGTATTTGTATATATGTGTGTGTACATACTGTGTCACATGCATAAATATGTGCATCATTAACACCTCGGTAATATGGAGCTGGACTTCTATAGTTGTGAAAGGGCTATGACATGTTTGAACTAACAAGTACCGAGGGCACAAGTGAAAGTCAATTTTATGCTCGTTCACATAATGAAAAGAGTATATACGAGATTCATCTATCTGTTCCTAGCTGAAACTAAATACCTCAAATAGAAAATATATACTACACCATATATATTTTATATTTTATAAAGCTTATATCCAAAGTATATTTTATATATATATATATTTTATTTATATTTTCAAAGTAGAATAATACCTCATTTCAGCATTTGAAAATCACCTTTGTTGAGCTACTTTATAGTAGAAAAATATTTGAACCTAATGCAAATAAAAATATTAATTAAAAATTAAAGTATTTTTAAGTAGCCTAAAAAAAACACACTGAGCAAGATACCAAAATTAGAAAATAAATATAATAATATGCAATAAATATAATAAACCAATTCAAACTCAAGTTCAAGGTATCTCCTTGTCGGCCACTTCCGACTAGCGCTAGTAATATACTTACTTGTTTCTTTAAATTCCTTAAGTGTTCTCAAGGCAAAATGCACAGGGAGTAGATAATTAAGTACCTTTGCCAATTTATTCCAGCTTTGATTGAAAGATCTTATGACTGGAGGCATAAAAGTATAAAGTTATCAATACCTTATGATTGGAATTTACCTTCTGGCTATGACGCCTGCATTTATATGAAATATTTTCCGTTAAAAATGATTTTTTTAAATACTTTACATAAAAATTAAAAATACAAAAAAATTCAATTAAATACCAATTTGTATATAAATATATTAAAAATACTTAAAAAAATATAATAATAAAAAAATCTATTTTTCAAAAACTATTTTAATTATTTATATTTTTTTAAATTTTATTTTTTTTATTAGATATAACATATATAATGAAATATATTTTTAAAATATTTATTTTAGTTAAAATTAATATTAATTTTATTTATAAGATCATTTTAAAAATTAGTTAAAAAATTAAAATTAATTTTATTTAAAATACAAATCGCAAAATGCAAAAAATAATATTTTTTTATTAAAAATTTAACTGTAAACGAAAATCAAAAGGGGAAGCTTAGGTTTTAATTATTTGAACCATCTGATCAATTTGTCTTCTGGAAAATAAGAGAAGCATTTTCTCCTGCCAGCTGACCGGAAAGAGACTGTGAAGATGACAATTAATAATAGATTCATTTCGCATTCCATTCAGCTTGAGGACTTACTAAATTAGACGATAGACGATGGAGGTGAACTCGGGCAGAATTATTTCACGCTCGCCATTTTGAATGCCTTGAACTATGCGCCGGGCGGCATCGGCGCCGCTGATGAGTGGATAGAAATCGCTAAAGTTGACACTTTTATCCAATTCGCAGACATCGTCATTTGTCTGTAGGAACCAGGGCATAACCGCGCACACATGAATGTTTTCACGCCTCTCATAGGCCAGCTCCAAGCGCAGCGCCCTCATGTGACCTGTGACCCCAAATTTGGAGGCGCTATAAACACTGTTATAGGGTAACGGCAAGATGCCTACAATTTGACAAGCAGACGATATATATCTGGGTATTTATATATCTATATATATATGTTAAACTTACTGCTGTAGGAACTTATGCCAACAATATGCCCTTTGTTCAGTTCTTTCATTTTAGGCAAAAACAAACTTTTTGTCTAATTGGAAAAATTTAGAAAAATTATTTTTATACTGTATAGAGCTTGACCAACAAATAACGAAAGAAATTACAATTACATAAAAATAGTTTAACATATTATGCTGCTTCTAGCTTCATTTTAAAGCTAACTATATGCCATTAAATTGGAAGTAATTAAATTAATTTTTAATTATTTGCAAAACGGAAAGTGAATCTTCAAAACTTTAGCTGCAAAACTGCTTACTTTTTAAAAAAAACTTTTACATATTTAAAGTATAAGATTATTAATTATCAAATGGCAAATCTTGCTAAATATTTCAATTACTGCACTTTATCGATAACTTAAGCCCTTGCCCACATATGGCCATCAAAAACAGTGTCACTCTTGCACTAAGAAATAGAAATGGACTTAGACTCACCAAAAAATGAGATGTGAAGTTGACATCGATCATGCGCTGAACATCCTTGGGGTCGGGATCCATGGGATTCTTAAGCAATAGAACTCCAGCATTATTGATCAGTATGGTCACCGGTCCGAGGTCTCTCAGTATATTTGTTCTCAATTCACTCAGTTCGCTATAGCTGGCCACATTTACCTGGACAATTCTTGGACTTAATTTTGGTTGCAGAATCTAGGCCTATTTTCTGTTTACCTTATACGCCTTGCTGCGCACCGGGAAAGTCTCATTGATTTGACGAACCGTTTCTTCAGCGCCCTTCAAATCAATATCGGCTATGGCTATATGACAGCCCAGCTTAGCCAGTTCCAGTGCTATAGAGCGTCCAAGTCCATGAGCAGCTCCAGTTATCTGTTATAAAGTTATAAAGGCAATCAATATGAAATCAATATATATTAAAATTAATATATATTAAAATAATTATAGGGTATATATGCGCCTAACCATTAGCTACATTTTATATAGTAACACCATAGAAAAAGGGCAGACAGGGTATAGAGGTTCTATCCATTTGCTTGGGTGTTAATATATGTTCTCTAAAAAATGAGTAGAGAAGGTATATACATAAATACATATATCTAGCCATTCTAATGATTATTAATACCTTAGAAAGTGGGTAGTTGGGGTATACAGGGCATATACAAATGCCTATATATATATAACTTATATTGTATATTTATGAATACCCTATCAAACGAGTTGACTGGGTACTATGTGTTTCTTAATGTACAGTAAATTCTTCATATAAATAAATATTCGAATCGAGGCAGACCTGATCCATCTGTCCTGTCTTGCTTCCCTCTGAGCCCAACAGCTAAATATATAAAGCCTTACATTTAGCACACAAATCCTACTACAAAGCCCAAGATCAGTATATTGATATAAATTGAAATCAGTTATTTGCTCATTTTAAGCACGTTTCAAGAGCTTGACTCATCTGAGCTGATATTGAAATTCTCTTCAAGTATACAAGAACAGCAAAAATGAATGAACTCCGAAACTTCGCTGCATATGTGACGAATGTGAACCTTAACTTTTTTAACTTAAAAACCGGTATAAAATAAAAATTCAGAAACACTCAAATGGCCACAAACATTGGCTTAGATGTATGCGGGGTCAAGGCAACTCGATGTCTCTCAGCTAAAAAACAAAATGCATAATTTTGTGAGCGCTGATCTGGCTTTGACCTGTGCACTCAAATGTTGTTAATATTCAGCGTGCCTAAGCAGGTGTGTAATTGCCCTAGAACTGATTAGCTCTCATTAGGCAGGAAACGAAGCAAATCGCATTCGACCTAATGAACACTAATGCAATCTAGTTTATATACTGTGAGTACATTAAATGTGGCTCAGGAATTGCATAAGGAAGTATCTAAGCTTTTGATCAGAACAACTAAATCATTCAATAGAGTCATAAACTTGACAGCTCATCTGCGTGTTCGTCTCGATCTCGAGAACTACTAGAGCTAGACTCTTGATTTTTGAAATATATATTCATGTATACTATACACAGTTTAATATTAATATTTTTTTTCAAAAACTCTGCTAATGTTACTACACACAGTCATTTAAATGCCCGCTTTATGCACTGTAAATTCAATCAAAATCGTACAGCAAGAACCGAAATTATTCAATAGCTTTGGAAGCTATAGGAAGAAGAGGAGCAGACGTCTCTGCATGTGTTTAAAGATATGTTCATGTATAAGAAGCAGTCTAAAATAATTGCTGTAGCAGCTCACAGTATCTGCTAGTCAGGCACTCCCGATTACTTGTTTCTTTAACGCTTTCTTGTATATTTGCTTCACTCGACGTAGACATACCAAAGCCACCTCGCCTTTCAGACTTGTTGTGTTCTTGCAAAAGGATCTCATTAGGATTTCGCCTGTTTGGTGGATCAACGCAGCCAGCAGCAACAGAGGACTGGCACAAACAAGCACCGACACGACCACAATGGCCTGCAGCTTAACCATAGCACAAGACATCGGCATAGCGCGACTGAGAAAGAATTATTTAGCTCCGAGCAGCTACGCGTTCACTTGACGACTGTTCCGGCAGCTAAAAGCTGCGCTAACGAACGAAATTGTTTTTCAAATCTGATAAAACCTGATCTCTGTAAGTAAGTTGAAATTTTAATGCATTTATTGTAAGTGCAATTTAATAGTCGAGTCAAAGTTCATTTAAAAAGGCCAGACTTGATTTATATTTAAGCACCATATAGATATTGGATAACAGGTTTCATATATACTCTATATATATATGAGCGAAAAGCAAGTTGAAAATAATTATTTAATATGTGATAAAATGAGAGAATTTATGTTAAAAAGCGTAACTTTTTAGTGGTGCTTAGAGAATGTGATGGAATACTAAAAATAATGAAAATATGAAAAAAAAAAAATATATATATATATATATATATACATTTATATATATATATATGTATATATATATTTATTTATTTAATGAAATATACTGTAGCAACTCCTCAGTGATCATAAGATCTAACATGTTTAGATAATAATAAACATAATAATATCTATAATAATAAGGCTAAAGTTGTATTTGGTTTGGTTTGGTTTGGTTTTGAACCCTTTGACAACCCTCAAATCCAAATTACTCAACAGCAACCAATATATAAAGGTCTAGCGAAACATTAAAACATTAGAGAAAAGTATAGGAAATAAATGAATATGTATATAGAGTAAGACTAAGTACAATTATGTGCCATAAACGATTCGAAGTAGCAATCTACATTTATCTATTCAAGTGCTGGAAATGTTTCCCTGAGCGGCACAGCAAGTTTGGCTTGCCTTAGAAACCTTTCAGTTCACTTCTTGATGCTGTTCAATTTTAATATTTGATATAAATCATATTTATCTAACGCCTAATTGAAATGGTGATTGTTCGTAAGAGCATTTGTGTACCTGATAGAAAGAGAGAGAGAGAGAGAGAGAGAGAGTGAGAGTGAGAGAGAGAGAAAGAGAGAGAGAGATGCCTTAATAAAATAAAATTCAATTAAATTCTTCGATTGTTGTGTCTCTGACAGAGAAAAAGAAACCTATGGAACGGGACAGACAGAGAGAGAGACAGAGAGAGAAAGACGTGCCTGAATCAAATACATTTCATGAAGGTTTTAGAGCACTTTTAGATACATTTTGTCTCTGATAAAGAGAGAGACACAGAGTGAATTAATGCTTCTCAATACCTCTTTGGTGCTGCCTTAAGTTTTTCAAGCAGTCTTCGATACCTTTGAACCTCTGATAGAGAGGGAGAAACAAGTAGAGAGAGAGAGAAATGTGTGCCTGTACGAAGTGTGAATTCCTTGAGTTTAGCAAGACGTCTTTGGTACGTCAAAGTCTGGCTTGGTAAGCTGACTTCGTGCAGGAGCAGAGGCCCAACATAGCTTGAGCTAAGGCCGCATCTAATATGCTTGATTGGCAGAGTTTCCCACGGCTAAGCAAGCGCAGGCCCAGAGAAAAGTGGAAAGTGTTAAGCAGGAGTGCTTGGAAAACGTTAATCTAAATTACTTTTTTTTAACATATTCCATAAGTAACCCAAAGAAAAAACCACGCGTAACGTGGGTGAGGCAATTTCTCAGCGTCGCTGTCAACACCAATTCTTAAGTGCTGCAGCAGGTCACGAGTGGCAGTCAGACAGCGGCATTATATCCTGCTGATCCTTTCTCCACACACAGCTCTCGCCAAAGGCATAAAACATATGTTTTAGTTTACGAAAAAAAATCTGAAATAGTCATAAAAAATAAAAGCAAAACCAAAGTAAATAAATTAGCTGCGCACCAATTAAGAGCCCAGCAATGGGGCATTAGCGACTGCACAATACTCGTGCACGATTCAAATTTTTAAAATATGAAAAGTCTGCAAGTCTCTAGCTGCAAGGGTAACCATAATTATAGCTGATTTGCCATAAACGATAATTATCGATCTTTAAAGAAGTTCAACACGAGTACATACAGCAAACGTCACATAAGATATAAAACTAATTATATTGTAAAAACGTTAATTACAACTGATTTGCACACTCTATAATAATAATCGATAATAATCGATTTGTAATGATATTCAGCTTGAGTACATACAGCAAACGTCATAGACAAGAACTAACTAATTATATTGTGGAAACACTAATTATAAGTGATTTGCCACGCTTCCAGTGAATGTAAGCAAAAGGTCTATATACTATATCCGACTATATAAAAACATATATAGACTGCATATTTATAAATATAGCTCAAACATATAGAGTTAGCAGAATGCCCAATAGACTCGCTTCACTCAATGAACGAGTGCCTGAAAGACAACAACTACTTAGCAACCTGATACAGCGGGACAGGCAGGACAGGCAGGACGAACAGGACAGACAGAAACGGCAGCTACGTAGTAGCTGTTGAGGGATATGACGATGCTACTGCAAGCCAGGCAAATGCAAATGCAAATGTGAATGTGAAAGTGTGTGTGTGTGTGTGAGTTTTGTCTAAGCACAAGGATAACATTTTCTCACGCAACAGGCGCAGGAGCTGGAGCTGGAGTAGCGGCACTCGAACAGACAGTTGCATGTCATAATTTAACAGTTTGAAATGTGTGGCTTGTTGCAAGGATATATATTTTGAAAGCAGCACAGCTGGCACAGCTCCTGTTCGCGCTGTCTGTTTAGTTAAGGATTCCCTTCAATGTTTTCCTTCACTCTTCTTCTTCTTCTTTTTTTATTTACGTTAATGCGTCTTAGAGGAAGGCGTAAATAATGTTTATTATTAACATGGGTTCAAAAAACCCTAAAACAAAAAATTACTTTTTCTTTCATGTTTACACATGGAAATAGTTAGAGGGAGAAACTAAGAAGGTCCTGCATTGATTGTAAACTAATAGCCGAGATCAAAATATCAAAATGAGACCTACTAGAGTTAAGATGTCAATGCTATGATTGCCGACAAATTTAACATATTCAAGAACGTAGCTTGAGCATGTTTAAAAGTGGAAAAAACACTTAAAAACTTTTGATAGATTCTGATATCACTCACTCTGATCATGATAAACTCTTAAAAATTCTGATAGATTCTGATCATGATATACGCATAAAAAAATTTAATAGACTTTGATACGCTTTGATATACCTAGATAGGCTCTGATGGACTCCGTTCTACTCTGAGTGTATATACTGAGATACATTATTATGCCATAAAATACTTTTAGATACTTTGATATACTATAATATTACAATTTCTGACTTACCTTACGATACTCTTATATTCCATCATATAAGCGGATATATTTATATATACCTGATATACACTGAGATACATAGATATATTCTGAAATATTTTTAGACACTCTGATATGTTCTGGCATAGCCTTTGATCAGCGATAACTGGATTAAAATCTAAAATACTTTGAGATACTTTTTTTGATAAGCCTTGATGCAGTCTTATAATCTCTACTATATTTTTTCTCAATATTCTAAATTAATTTACTGATATAATCGAATATATTCTGGCATATTCTGCCCTCTTAGGTAAATTGATATATATTAAGTATATTAACTTTGATCTCCCCTTCTCTACTCTTATAAACTTGCTGATACTCTCAAAGTAATAATCTTGAGAGTTTGAACTGATATAACTTCCCGCTCTACCAAATCAATCAAATATTTTATTTATATTTTCATATATTTATGTTTTCATTGATTTAAAAGAAAATGCCAATGTCAATTGATCTTTACCACTTCCCACCTTGTCTGAACATAAAATTAAAGCAAAAATAAAGTTTGTACTTGAACCGCAGTATGGGGCCAAAAGTGACTTTCGTATCGAGTGCCTTGCGCCGCTCGCTCTGCGCCTATTTTTAGTGCATGTTTTTTAGAGTTCACAAAACGGAGAATTGTTTCGTATAATAAGATCATAAATACTCTATTTTAGGTTGACATTTTGACAAGTGGAAATTAATATTGCAAGCGCAACAAGAATGTTGAAAACGAAAAGGTAAACCTGCTGCAGTCGGGAGTGATGGACTTGCAAGTAGTCTGTAAATTAGATTTTAATATAAGAAATGAAATCTTTTCAGCTTTTAAAAAAAGGTAAATTCATCAACGTAATTTAAAAATTAAAATATGATATCAATTATCTTGAATTTATTTAGATATGTATGTAACTACATCTATTTATATCTTGCCATTGCGTAAACTATAAAATAAACAGCATACCCGGTTTCAGCAATTCCAAAGGGGTAGACATAGCATAAAAATAGATATATTGATACACAATTCGATATTAGTAAAAATGCGTAATAATAGAATAGAAGCAACAGATGAGCTCTTAGATCGATATTAGAGACAAGCTAATGATAAACAATACTCTATTTAAACATAACAGTTTATATAATTTATTAAAAATTATAGGAAATAATACAGCAGAACAAAATAAAAACATAGTTAAAATAATATAATTAATATTAAAAACTATAAAAATAATAATAGAATAAAAAATAATACAATAAAAAATATATATGTATTTTAAACTTATTGAATGAAAAAAAATTAAAAAAAAAAATTTGTTAAGGAAACACATTAAAAAAAAATAAATATACATAACTAAAAAAATAAAATTTATTAAATAAAAACTAACAATTCATTTAAATTATATTAAATATTAAAAATTAAAAAAATATATTCAAAGTTTTCTTTGAATAAAAAAATATATTTAACATTAATTTTAAATGTTAATATTTAATATTATTATAAATATATTTTATTTAATATTTAAAAAATAATTAAAATTGATTAAATTCAGAAAAAAATAAAAGTAATAAAAGAGACAATTTTATATAAATTAAAATATAAATCAGGGTATAAAAACATTGCGAATATAACGTATATTTGCAGAGTTCGCTTTCAAAAACCTTTTGCGTTATTTAGTGCTTAGAGGTCATAAAAGTGAATTCTATTTTATAGTCGATTCAGTAAGGCAGCATAGAAAGACATCAAAGCGAGCATAAATACACTGAACGAAGAGGTAGACCACATGGAGCGCCAAGCATGAAATGTCTTCGCTCACTTAGCCGAGCTCCAGTGCACATGTGATGCGGGCATAGCCCTAGCCCTAGCCGTAGCCAGAGGTTGGGGTTGAATGACAACCACTAACAAAACAATAAACAAAAATATATACCGAAACAGTGCAAATCCGAAAACGATGTTTGAAATATGCTTATAGAACAGACGCTGCAATCGATCGATGTTACGAGCCGACAACTCCGCGGGGGCAACAACAGAGCAGCGCAGAGTCGAACAGCGCAGCTATTAAGCACTCGATGGCAATGCTCGACGACTGTAATTGTAACCCTAGCACATAAGTAATTAGTCGCATTTATTTATGGAACACAATGCAGCTACGCATGCGCAGCGCATCCAATCGAGCGCCAGAGTCGACAGCGTTTGGAGTTTGTGTCTGCGTCTGTCAGGTGCCTGGGGGTCTTCCTCGGTGTAACATCAAATCTAGGAAAAAACTCAAATTTGAATTTATTGCTGAGCTGCTGAGGCTGCTGTGGCTGCTTGTGTACAGTAATGCCGACCCTTAAGCTATGCTACATAGAAGTGGTTCTTTGATGGGTGCCTCAAGTGCTACCTGCTGATGTTATTCCTACAAGTGAGTTAGGAAAACTTTTTGGAATTGACATTTAAATTTATCTACATAAATAAACATGAAATGATATTATAATTGTAAGAATAAGTTAATGCTCTTAAGATCACTTCAGAATAGCAATATGCATACAAATAAGGTTGTCCGAATATGCTCGAGGCTTGGGTGGAACACAGCATTTATGGATCGATTTGTAAACGTTGTCTACAATGACTCTTCATAGCTTAATAATCACACAATCTCTAGACCTATGGAAGATATAGGGCATACGCTCGAGAGCCCTGTATAATTTATCTAGAAGCTCCGAGCAACCAGACCCAAAGTGCCAGAGCACTTTGAGCAACGCCTCCTCAGCAACTATGGCTGAGTATAATTATTGAGATTACTCGGGTTATTATACTAAATAATTTATAATTCTTAAACAATTTGTAGAGCAACTTAACAGTAGCTCTCTTGTCATAATTAGTATAGCAGTTGCTGAAGGCACTGGTATATGCTAGTCGTGCATTGACTGCTGAAGCATTTACCAATTGCTGCATTCGTATCGAAAGTTCTGGCAACTTGTGGATTATGCCTCAATCACAGCTGGTCGTAAGCATTTTTCAGCTAACTGCAACGATTATTTGCGTTATAACTTCTAAGAACTTATGTGCATACAAATACAAGCTCTGTTCAAAAAGTATCACGAATTCTGATTTCCACAGTTCAATCCACAATTTAATCTTTGATTTTTTGTGGTTGTTGCTATAGAAAAATCTAAACCCAAAACCGAGGTCTATGACAAGACGATGCTATCCGTCGACTGAGCTTATAAAGACAGCATCGAAGGCATAGCTCAACAAGATCTTTTTTATGAAGTGAAAAGACTTTGGCACAAGTCAATAATATCTGATGCTTACTGATTTTTTTGAAGGGCACAAAAAAAAATTCTTAAAAACATAAAAACTTTTAAAATTCACTACGTCGATACTTTTTGAATTGACCTCATACGTAACTGAAATTTAAATCTATAACTTTCTTATTTTCATAATTAATATTTTTAATTTTCTAATTTGTATGTAAAAATCAAAGATAATTTTTTTTAGTATTATTCGATTTTGCTTTATATAAATAAATAATATGAAAATTTCTTAGATTTAGAAATGTTGCCTATGTTATATATATATATATATATATATATATATATATATATATATATATATATATATATATATAACTGTAACTGATTGAAGTCAGTTATTAACTCTCTCTCTCTCACTTCCAATAAAACAAATGTGAACTGCGCACATCAAAGTTATAGAAACGCAAAAGCATAAAATCCTGCCATTTGGTTGGCAATAATCTGTAAAAATGAGATATAAAAATGTTGAAAATTTAAAAAGTTTTGTAAATTTTAAATTTAATTTAAAAATTATTACCTGAATAGCCAAACACTGAGTGCAAATATCTTGGGCACATAGACCATGCGCTCGTTCAGTAAGACGCCTTTAACAATTTTCTCAGCTACATAAGGAGTCGACAGGCCGGGATAACTTTTTGAGATGCTAAAACGGAGTTTATAATTATATATTATGCATATATACATTATACATTATATATATATCTACCCTGCATCGCTTAGCAACGGCAAATCGCCGCTGGTCTTCATCAAATAGGTATTGGCCACAGTTGTGCGAACGTAGTCACAATCGGATAGACGCAGCTCGGCTCTTAGGGCTTCCATAAAGCCAATGATGCCATATTTTGTTGCTGTATAGATGCCAGCGCCGGGCAGTGAAATGAGTCCTATATATATTAAAAAAATTAGTTTGCAATTAAATTTTTATTTAAATCTCTTAAGTCTCACCTGCCAATGCATTGACTGCCACCAAGTGTCCAGATTTTCGTGTTATCATCTTTGGTAAAAATTCTTTTGTTGTCTGAAAAGTTGCATTGAATTTATTAATACTACATAAATACAATAAAGTTGCCATATATGACGAGGTGTGCTCAAAAAGTATGTAACAATTAAGTATAAAGGGTGACCTTAGAAGAGAGATAGAAAACGAATTTGGAATAAACAAAAAATCATTTTGATACTGAATAAATAAATAAAGGTATTGTGCAGCTTTATTTATGCCATTGTATAAAGAACAACATATGATGGCCTTGAACTCTTCTAAGAGGCTACTTGAAACTTTGATATAGATATAGATAATAATCGGGATCGCATGATCGTGTCAACAAACTCACGAGATCTTTTTCGTGTGATTAGTTTTGCTGCTACATTTAGTTATAGAAAATAGTATTACTCTTGATTTTATGTATAGTATATAAAATTTTTTATATATATATATATACAATTTTATATAGTATATATAATTTTTTTGATTTTTATACTCGTTTATGAAGTGGTAAAATCCGTTCGTATGAGTTTGTATATAAAATTTGCAGAGATGGTATCGGAATCACTTTCAGTAGAGCCCCAAAATGTGATAGGAGAGCAACTCTTTTTTGACAGATCTATAGAGAAGCGCTCATAAGGATGTATAGAGAAGCGCCCATAAGGATTGCACTGAATGCACTTAAAGAGTATCTCTACTACAGCGTTATAGTTAAGATCACTGTTAACCAGGTCCACAGTTACTCCAATAAATACTATGGATTGCCCCTGGACACAAGACAAGTCTGGACTGTTCAGTCTATACTATTGGTATCTTGAAACAAAAGTAACTAATATTTGCTGCTAGACAAATGTTGATCTACAAAGTTTCCTTTCTAATTGAGGAGGAGGATGCCCATCAAAAATCATCCTATCTAGCCAACAGCGCTTACTCTGCACACCTCGTATATAAACTATGTAAATATAAACTATGTTTCACCATAATATAGGAGCCCAGGTTAAGCTGCAGAATAGTGTCAATCTCATCGCTTTTCAGATTCGGCGTCGATGTCATTGGCATAAGCGAAGCATTGTTAACGAGAATTTCGACGGGTCCCAGTTCTTTCTCAACCTTAACTGCCATCAGTTGCAGTTCGCGTGGCGATGAAACATCATTCTGCAAAAACAAGTTCAGTCAATGATGAAAATGATCTCATTCAACTTTAATATCACTTACCTTATATGCCTTGGCCATGCAGCGCGGAATTTTCGATAGCAGCTCCACTGTCTCGTAGCAGCCTTTCGAGTTGACATCAACGACAGCTACTTTGCAGCCTCTTCTGGCCAGCTCCAGACAAATTTCACGACCCAAGCCACTGCCACCACCTGTTACCTAAGAGTTGAATATAGTCAATTAATTACACGTGTTAACATAACTTGATTAAGCAGAAACGGACTGAATTTGAATTGCTACTACATTAATTAAAAATGTTGCTTCTTTCCAATAAAATCTCTTTTCAATTTTGTAAATATCTCTTTTTGTTCACGAGATATCGTCTGCTGAAGTTAGGCATATATGAAAGACTGAGGGCCCAGGTGAGGGTATAAAGCAGCAGGGCAGTTTTTTCAACAGACGATATTTTGAAAGCAAATAAAGATTTTTTAAAAGTTCAGAAGAGGTTAACAAGTTGAAGATAAAGAGTTTTAGATATGGTAATACAATTTTTGATAAACATAGAAGTGTCATGAGATTTTAGCCTTTGATAGTACTCAACTGCTTTCAGACTGCCATAAGCCACGTGTCAAGTTTTTGGATGTGCTGCATTACTAACTACTGTTGGCCAGTGTTATTTACATACACATGCCACGTCACATATATGAATTTGGGTAAAATTTTCTTTACATATGTATTCACATGTGCTTTATGTATGCCCTAAAGCTCTCATTATGCAAACTAGTACAAATTAATTGGCTTTATTTGCAAACAATGAGCTATTCAGCTACGGTATGCACATACATCTATGCATGTGTGAGTGTGTGTGTGCATGCTTAAATATCCAAAAACTGATTATGTTTGATTTAAGTCTTGCCCGTAATTAAAATGATGTGACCCCCATTGGCTGGACGTCAATTGAACACTTGAACTATGTTATATATACTTAATTTTATTAAAAACACAAGAAAATGTGCTGTAGTTCGAGAGTGCTCGACTAGGGTATACCCTGCAGCAGCAGTAGCTGTGCTTATTCAATAATTTTTAAGTTAATTAACTGATCTTAATTAAATTTGAACACGCAAAAGGTAAGTGAGTCTTAGCTCAACTAAATGCGCTTTAAAACTGAATTTTTTCTATGCCGTTTGGGTGAGGTAAGGTATTCAAGGTATTAAATATATAAGATTTTATAGTTGCAGACCTCAAATAACTGAAGTTTGTTATCAAAAGTTATCGATAATTGGAAATAAACTTAATCTGCTTATGCTATAAACGAAGTAAAGCTTAAGATATCAACGCTTAAGCTATATAGAGCGAGCTCTTCATGGCCACAGATGCAGATATAGATCAACTCAACTATCGATTCAGATCAAGAATATAAATATGTCTATGGCTCTCACATAAGTTCTGTGCAAAACATATTACCTGCCTTACACTCTTTCACTTTGTACAGGGTATAGAAATTCCATTCAAATAAAAGACTCTGCTAAAAACGTAAAGGGGACTATAGAGACGTTGCGGAAGTCTTTATCTGCTTATCTTAAGTTCATATTAATAATGTTATCTGCATTTCTATATCTATTTTTGTTTTTTTGCGCATCTTCATTTGATAGGAATCTTGTTATCTTTGCTTTTTTCATTTCTGCTGCCACAGCCAGAGCGAAGCTGCGCAAACGTCATCAATTTTGTATGTAAACAAACACGCACACATATGCATATGTATGCATGTATGTGTGCGTATGTGTGTGTGCATTAATGGAAAGAAAACAAAAGTGAAGTTCATAATCTTTTTAGCAAAATACAAAAACCTGTTTGTGGCGCATTGGTATGGGTTAGCTGCCATTTGTATCTGTGTAAGCCAGCGACTGCCAGAGTATAGAACAAACTGAGCTTTAATGACGAATACCTGATGTTACTTACGACCCACCTACAAGCGAATGGAATTCGAAAAAAATATATAAACACAAACAACTTTATGCATGTTAGAGATCTGCTTGATAAACGTGTGTGTCTGTGTGTGTGCTTACACTTACTTATATACATACATCAGTTTTGGCAGCTGTCTTGACCTTGCCGTAACGGTCAATTGACATGGCATACGTTTAACTATATATGCATATATGTATCTATGTATGTGCGAAAATTAAAATAGCACCATTCAAAGTTACACTTAATGTTGGGAACTTAAATTAACCTTAAATGCATTAAATTTAAATTAACAAAAATATTAAAATTGTTCATATACATACACGTATATCTGTATGTATATGTGTGCGAAAAATAAAATAGCACCGCAAGCAATTGAAAATCAAATTACGATTTTCAAGTCAAACCAACTTGGATCGCACGTAATTTCATAAAATTTATTAACAAAGCCAAATTCCAAAACATTCCATTTTTGTTCAATATATCCCAGTGGTGCTATTATTTGTTTCCCCCGACCCCGACCAAAGCCATATTCAAATTTACGACAATTCATTTGATATTCAGAACTCATCAAAGAGTAGCGACCAAATATGGATTGACATCATTTATATATACACTCGTTGACTATTTAAGGTACGCATGGCAAAAATACTTTGTTTTAATAAAAAAAAAATAAACTAAACGAACGCAATCGAGCCACACCCATTTGTTGAACCGCATGACATGGGTGAGAGTTAACTGTATATGAAAACTACATGTGCCGTTACACTAATTAATTTAGCTATACAATATAACTGGATGTACAAACATTTGTGTGCCTTTGAAGTATTAAGAAACTATTTGCTGTATAGAGTTACAGAATGCGAGCGGGCTTAACGGACTGCATCAAGGTCAAAAGGTAACTGCAATAAAGGTGGACAGGCTATAACAGCTCTAGATCCCTTAAGCTTGATGATCTCAGCTTAAAAACTGTGAACGCCACGCCTCCAAGAGGCGAGCTTCTATAACTTTTAGTCAAGCTATAGAGCAGGCCAATAGTAGCTCAGGCAGGTGTCTCACTGTACAGCTATAAAAGTTCAAGCTCGTTGTGTCTTGCCCCCAATGGGTGAACTTTTAAAAAGAATCTAGTCAATTTATCCAGGTATATATAGTCCAAATTCCTAGCAGCCTCCATATCTATATATAATTTATGTAGAAATTGCCACGCCTCCAGTGGGCGTCTTAGCAGTCTAACACTCGAGTACACTTATTCCCAAGACTCACGAATTCTTTCTGTTTGACATTTTGAGCACACGACTGAGTCACAAAACACCTGGGCTATAGGGCTGCGCGCCCACCTGTGCTTACCAATGCCACCTTGCCGCTAACATCCTTCTCCTTCAAGCCCAAGGCGAACAGATAGTCCAGCAGGTGCTTAAGGAACACGGCAAGCAGAACGAACGGCAGCAGGCATAGGAAAACGATAATTTGCAAGTTGTAACCGAGACGCGTTCGCTCATCGTTGCGCTGCGCCTGTGCCGCAGTGGGCGAGGGCGTGGCCGATGGAGCAACATTCGAGCTGGGCGCTGCAGTCGATGTGGTCCGCGTGATTGTTGTTGTGGTAGCTGTTTCAACCATGTTTATGCAGTTGCATAAAAGCACAATTTTTTACTTATTTATTTTATTTTTAGCGTTAATGGAACCGCACGTGCGTTGAGCTAGCAATATCAAATAAAACTAAAATAATGCGCTCAACTTTCCGTACTCTTCCACACAAGCTGCAGATCGCTCTCTGGCAACTTTTTCATATATCGTTGTCGTCGAGTTATCTGGTTTGGTGTAGCAAGCCGACAACAAGTCGGTTCTCCGCTCTCCCAATGCCAGTCGCTTGGCTGTAGGTGCTTGGCTTTTTCTTCGAGTGGAATTCAATGGTTCATGTAGAGAGAGGGAGGGGAAGAGAGAGAGGAAGAGAGAGAGAGAGAGAGAGAGAGAGTATTGCATGTGTAGGCAGTTTCACCTGATGTCTTGACTTCGGCTTCACAAGCATTGAACATAAATATGCAGTTAACGAAAGCTCAACAGTGCGAGCGTGCGAGCGTGCGAGTCTGCTCGACTAACATATACCCTATACGCACAAATTGCCTGAATGAGGCAATAATCAAGTGTATACCCTGCTTTATTAGTATACATGCACGTAGTTAACAACGCTCAGCAGTGCCTAAGACAGTAGTCGACTAGCAAATACCCTACATATATAGACAGTTTTACTGTAACAGTAATCTCTTGAATACAATGCATTAATATAAGTATTATTAAAGCTTTTAGCTTTTAGTGTGCTTTAATAGGGCATGTTCGACTAGAATATGCCCAGAAATGAAAGAGCAGCTCTTCGTAAAACTTGATGCATAGACGTTATGAAATAAGTTTATTGTTTATTGTTTATTGTTCGATCTCAAATGTTCAATGTTCAATCGTAAATAGTTTTTATATTCATATGTAATAGACATTTTATATTGTTTTATATATAAGGAGAAACGCCAAGAATGTCAAGTTATTCATAGCTCTAAACAAAATAGATGTTATAGAAGCTACGTGTTAGTTGTTAAGTCTCCAGCGCTTATAACGAGATCGACGCGCTTATATATGGGAACAGACTGAACTGTGCCCTTCAACATTATAGATATACTATCAAGATTAAGCCTATATATACTATCAAGATAAACAATATACCCTGTTGCGCAACATACAGAATATAAATAGAAGATTTTGCAGCTTCACTCATTCTGGATATTTTTGAATGCAGCTTAACTTAATTTGTTCTAGAAATGTTAATATATATATTGGATACTTATATATTCATGTACAGCCATATATATATTACAGGCTTAGACGCCCTTAACTTGCTGAATACTTATTTCAAATCTTTTTTCGCCTCTGAGTACAACTTTGAGTATTTTTCTTTCGCGGAATTCACTCAAGCATTTGGTATTGCAAACAGGTCCGCCAACCTTTCGATGGCAGCTCTCGAAGTTACAAAGAGAAAGCCGTATAGATTACAATATTGTGAGCGAAATTAAGATTTATTGTAAATATAGTTTCGATTATAAATATAACGCACTTATTGATTAAACCACACATGGCTGAAGGCAAAATAAAAACCCATTAAACATCTGCTTTCTGATCTTTGACTCTTCGCACATGTTCTTTGGCAAAAAACGAAGAGGCTACAAGAAATGAACAAAAACAAATAACTTAACAGCTATTTTCAACAAGACGGCATATAGCAGATGTTCGCTATATTTAAGCCAAGAAAATCTTTATTTTAGACAGATATTTACTTTAACATAGATGTGGCAGTCTACAGCTGAGGCCATTCTGTAAAGTAAATGTTGCTCTATAGTGGACTAGTCTTAAGTATTTAAGAGTTTGGTAATATTTAATGATAGTAAAGTTTTTTCAAGTTTAGGTAGCTTGGGTCTTATGATAGATTTGTTATAGAAGTTTATATAATAACAGACAGAGAGATGAGGTAACGCAAATAACTTTGTTGATCTGTTAACAAAAATATTTTAACTATCGACTGGGTGCAAATGTTGCATGTGCTCTGAAATTTAATGATCCATTCACTAAAATTTTATTTTAATTAATTTTAATTTACTTACCAAAATCTGCAACAAGACAAACTATACATAAACATTTTTGTATACATTAGAGTTCGTTTAACATGACAAATTTATTTCTAATAGATCATTAAACCCCTACTCTTCCCATCCAAAATTCATTTTAATTCTTTAAAACACATACTTCTTTTACATCGAGTTTAAACACATTTAAAACACTTACGATAACAGAGTCTATTACACTCAATAGCATGTTTTATTATAATATACTAATATGTTCACGTTGAATGTGTATAAAGCTCAAATATTAATCAAATATATTTATACATAAATATATATTCTTTTTGCACAATAAAATTAATTATTTTTAGTTTTTCAAAACCATATTTATATAAAGTTAAGATTTGGATTTATTACATTTTATATATATTATGTAAATATTCATTTATATTAAGGTTAAAATACACGTATAAATTTAACATACAGTATTATTGTAATAAATACACATTCATATATATGAACATATATAATTTATGTTATATTCAAGAAAAAATTTAATTAAAAAACCAAATTCGTTTTCACTTTATCATTAAAAACGAAATTTGTATTGTCAATATGTAGATGTCATTGTTTTAAAACATTTCCTTAGGAATGATAATTATAACGCTTAAATAACTTTAAAACTTAATTTAAGTATACTAATTTAAGTAATACTAATTATTGTACTGCCAACGATCCAAATTAGGGCAACTTTAGGGCACATTCTGAAAGCAAAATCAAATTATTAATAAATTACTGCAGGAACAAATAAAATTCAAATTACTTTTTAAATTCAACAAATGGTTCGCATGCTGGTGCAGTTTTGTACTTTGTGGATTTCGTAGCAAGGCAACGGCCGCCTTTTCTATAATGCCCTCGATGCTCTGCAGCAGCAAATCCTTTTGTTCACACTTGATAACCAGACGATAGTTTCCGTCTATTGTACGGGAAACTTGCCAATCAGCAGGTACATGTAGTATATCGGTGCTATCATTGCTTTCATTTTCCTCTTTAACGTCGTCATTCAATGTTGTGGGGCGATATTTTCTTTTGGCATTCGGTCCATCCACTTCATCATCTTCAGCAGCATCTGACAATAATCTCATTTTGGTCTTCTCCAGCTGTCGTTCGTCCTGATTACGATCGCGCTTAGGACAAGTGCAAATTTTCAAATATAACACCTGCTGACCTAGTATATCCCCACTACAAATATATAAATATGATTATCTAAAATAGATTTTTGTAAGTAGTCAACGACTTACTTGCTGTTCTCCAAGCAAAAAACCAAACAAGTTTCTTTGCGGCCAAAGCATGAATTTTGACAGGAAAAACTAAATGCCAACGTTTGACGTACTAAGCCACCGCTGTGTTGGCTGGAACGACTCATGTTCAATGGCACAAGTACAGAGTATCTTTCGCCAATACTCTTCCCATCAGACGTGCCGCAATATGTTGTATTCGGATTCTCACAGCGCAGCAGACTTTCGCGCATGCTCTGATTAGCCTTAACTACAAGAAAAGAAGAAATTGAGGTAATGAGGTGCAGGATGTATATTTCTATATACTTACTGGGATCAGTGCTCAAATGATTCTGACAGCGCAGCACTGGTCCACTGACATCTTTAACGAAGCACAGAAATGCTCGCAAATTTAGCGGCTGAATTGGCATTTTGGTTTTAAACTTAACATCAATATTGAATGTTTTATTCATGCGTATATACAGCTTGTTCAATGGCATCGAAAACATCCAGTGCGACTTAGGCGGCTCCTCCAATACCATGCTAAAATGATAATCGCCATTGTTGTGATTCTCCAATTTGGGCAACGAGCTTATCTGTGTCTTGATATCCTGCAGCATCATTTCACGCAAAACTGATTGCTGCATTGTAGAATACAAATATATATAAAATACATTAATGAGCTCAGTTTACCATAGTATAGAAGTCTTGCAAGGGCGAACAACGACTACACTAGCATAGCACAGACTTGCATTTGAGCTCCATTGAGTAAATGATAAATGTATGTAGAGGCATGAATACGTATGTTTTCTCTCTAATTAATCAATCAATAATATACGATTTCCAGATATGTCAAGCTATGTCATATGTCAAGCATGAATAATATTGATTGATTGAAATTAATATTTGGCGTAATTTTGAGGCTCGGAGAGAACATCAAACTAAGAGTTCTATTATGTAGGCTTGCCTGACTAACAGATACCTTACAAATTGCTTTGGGCTGCCTTTTCGAAACTATAATAGCTTATAACGTCAAATATGTAACTAAATAAGGAAAAGTTAAGGATTCGTTGTACTAGTTCTACTTATGGAGCATATTTATAGCAACTTGGCTAATACTAGGCAATAGAAGAACTCCAGTTTATTACTCCAGTTTATACATGTACATAGAAGAGGTAACAGAAACAGTATATGCTTTATATCAACAAAAGAGGATGCCCTCTTCAACCCTATTCAAAGTGGTAAGGTGTATAAAAATGAAAATAAAATGTGAATAGAAGCAGTTAGTGTGTATTGAACTTTTAACTGCAATGGGTTTCCTAGGCATACGTTTGTCGCGTCAACCCATTCAGGGCAAAGGCAAACTTGTTCATGGCTTGCTTATTATGCTCATAATTATGTTGACCTTGTTTGGACTATTCTCCAATCGGTTTACGTTGCGTGGACGACAGCGTTATGTCTTTTCGAAGAAGATTTTTGCATATTCCATAATGGTGACCACGATATTTATGAGCATCTACGTACGACAGATATATCAGGATTACATAAATTCACAGCTTAATCTGCGCGATGCTGTCAAATTATACAGCTATATGAACATCACGGTGGCAACTATTAACTTTTTTACCCAAATGATAATGAGCAAAACGGCTGGTAAAATGATGAGCACAGTTCCCTTATTCAAGACATTGAACGAATTGCACATTGATAGTGGAGCAATAAGGAAATCTGTAATGTTGGCACTAATCAAAGTACTTGGATTTCCGCTAGTTATGGAGTTTGCTTTGGTCATGCAACAGAGGCGAAATGAGCCGGATGTCTATTGGACCTGGACGCTGCACAAGTTGTTTCCAATGATTATATCAAATTTTTTAAACAATTGTTATTTCGGTGCCATGATCATAGCTACGAACATTGCAGAGGCCGTCAATGAGAGGCTTAAAGCGGTTGTAGACCAGGTGAATTTTATGCAACAAGCGCTAAATAGACAACTTCAGTCGAAATACTATCGTATACAGAGATATTGCACATTAGCGGATGAGCTTGATGATCTGGCAATTAAATATAAAATAATTTGCGTAAAAAGTACAGAGTATATGGCCCTGATGTCACTCTCAATAATTCTATCATTGATTTGCCACCTTCTGGGTATTACAGTTGGGGTCTTTAATCAATATTATGGCATAGCCGAGTCCATCATTGTTGGCAAGCAGTTCGATGGATTTGGTGCACTCATCAATTTAGTGTTTCTGACCATATCAATTTTGGAAATAGGCTTACTGACTTATGTGAGCAATGATATATTAAATGTAATTCGAACTACGGGCAGCTCTCTGCAAGAAATCAATCTACAAAATGCTGATTGGCGTTTTCGTCAAAGTGTTCACGCATTTGCCCTGCAAGTTAATACAATCAAATACAGAATCAAGCCAATGGGATTGTTCGAAATTGATATTTCGCTTATAACAAGTGTACTTTCTGCGGTAGCCAGTTTTTCACTCATACTGGTCCAATCCGATCTCTCCCAGCGTTTTAAGTAGTCAAATAATTACCTGACTAAATTGCATCAAATTGCCTGACTGCAATGAAAATAAAAATAAATTAATAAAAGTAACAAGAATTTGTTCTATTTGCTTACGTTTAGACCGTGCAGAAAGGCCATCGGCTCCATGGGTCTGCAAATATGTATACAAATTTAAATATTTGTAATAGCTAACTAAAATACGATTCGATTACTAATCAAAAAAGTATCGTTTTGCAATTTACTTCCTCTATCGTATATATTGCATGTTTTTCAACACTAAATTAAGATCGAATTCTGTGTAAGATCCTTTTGCACATTCAAGTTAATTTTTGAATAAAAATAATCGTAATACATATAAAAAAAAATGTAACCTATATATTGTACTTCAATTATTGCTTACATATCGTCTATGACACTTCCAATGCTAATACTCTCCTGTGATGTGGAGCCAGCTGCCTCAAATGTTTCCTGCTCCTCCACAACGTACGCAGGCCTGCAAGTGCAAATCCATTAACCACATGCAAATATACACAATCACACATACACAAACAATGCGTATGAGATTGCACGCAACAGCTTGTTTATGGCTCTTACTGATAGCGATTATCTCATACCTCTTTTTCTGGCGAGACATTCTAAATGTAATGTATTCACACTTTTGCAATAAACGTTATCATTTATGTGCATATATTAATTGAATTTATTATTGTAAAACGCAGCAAGTTAACAATTACGTCTTCTTCTTTTCATGTCGTCAGTCACAGCGTGGCGGAACAACCAGCTGGGTTACAGCTATCGTATACAGCTGCTTATCGATATATTGAACAATTATTATCGTTGATTTTCCGTAAAAGCTTTGCTTAATTTAAACGTTAAATTAAAATTCAAATGCTTCTCCACATGTTCATTAAAAATCTTACATAGAAGTCATTGGTTGGTCATTGGACTTAACATTTATTTAAATTTATTTATATACACTTTCAATACGGTAAAGTGAACAAAAACAATAACTTAGCAAAAAATATATACACATTTTAAACAAACTTTCAACGTTCAACAGTCAACAATAATATGAATATTCCGCCTAACTCTATTTGATTGTTGTATCAATATGAACATCGTTTGGTGCCGCAGTGTCTGTCGTTAAATCTGAAACTGTTTCCGCCCGTTTGTTGGAATGCCTGTGACAATGGAAAATAATACATATAAATTTATATAAAACATTTATGACTTAGATATGTATATATTATTTCTTTGGAAACACTCACTTTTTATAAAACATATTTTGACTAGTTTTGTTATTTTTTATAATACTTTCTTGATAGCTTACACACATAATTCAATAGTATTGGGGAATTTACTATCTATTGTACAGGCATATGACAATTTTCCTTTATTTCATATGAAAGTTTTAAATAAAAAAATATACTATTTACCTGTAAAATACGTAATGTTGAAGCATGAAAAATACGTCAAAGAGCACTGAGAAAAGGCCAAGGCCAAACTTGGTTGGGTCACCAAATATTGAAGCCCAATCATCTATGGAAAAATATACAAAAATAAATTTACATATAATTTGTACGATTTTCCTTCCTATTACAAACAATTTACCATAATTATGAGCATTTAATAACATTTGTAGCATACTCAGTGTGCCACCAGTAAAGTCCAATAAAATATTACCAATACTCCTAAGAATAAATGTTTATATAAAAGTATAACAGTTATATTCAAATATTCATACGTACCATCCCTCAGTACTTTTTCTCTTATAGTTCATTAGCGCTTGTGGAATATATTTAATAATTGTAATCGTCAATTTGATATAGCTACAATAATGGATCACATTAGTATTACAATCAATATATTTATATGTATAACTCAATTATACCTGCAGTAGTATAGAAAATCTAGCCAGTGTATAACAGAGCCACCAGCCAGTCCCATTGATATGATTACCAAAAGCGCAAATATCAACAAGAGACCATATGCGATCCTTGATACTCGTTGCTGTCCACGCTATGATATTAAAAAAAAGAAGAAAGCAAAGAAAACTGTTATATATGACAGCTGCTCATGGATATGTAATACACATGCATAACAGAATTTTAATATAAAAATATTTATAACAGTATTATACTATTAAAACACTTTTAAGAAGCAGCAGAAATCATCTAAATGTGAGCAATATTATGAAAACAAATTGTTATACACGTGTATAACAGAATTAGGTGGTAAATTTCAGTGTTAAAACTTAAGGCAAATAAAGCTAAATGCTTAAGCTTCAAGAGAAGCTCAGTTGGAAGATATTAAACATAGTATTCTATTTGGCTACAGTAAGTAATAGCAAGCCCTTTGTCTGGTCAACATATCACTAAGAATCTTGTGTACAGTATTATATATATGTACTACAACTCATCGCAGCAAATAATTACCTCATATCTGAAGCACTGTCCGATTGTAATGCATGTTGCAAACATGGCATGCAATGAGAAGACGACATCATTCAGCATAACCGGATTAACGCCGCGCGGATGTCGTTCGCTATATTCGTCTTGTAGACTTTTGATAAAGAAGAGTCCGCAGTTGAACATGCTATACAGAGTGAAGCCAACAATATTCAGTGCTAGAAAATCGAAGTTTAAGCCCTCAACCGATTTACGCCTATAGTTGATCCAGATTTGTGGATAAAACGACACGGACCAGGCCACAAAATATATCCAGCCAAAAACAATGGAAGCATAGATTATGGCATTCGACTTGGCCACAAGGACACGAACAAAAACATTTTCAGTGCTGCCAGAATGGAACATATTTAAGATTATATAGATATATATATACGTCAGTGCTCGATCCACTCACATTGATAAGTCGTTAGAGTTGCTCTTCGCTGTAACCTCCACATGACCCGCCGCTAGACCCGTTACAACAACAGTTTGTTGGGCTGAAGTGCCTTTGAGGCATATAAAAGATTCGGGATCCAAATCCAAATGATTGTCATACTGTTTGATCAGAGTTACTGAGATGTCTTCCGTTAGGTCTTCGCTGTGAAATTGTAAGAAATCAAGTTGTGTTTTATATTAATATAAATATAAATCGAATCGAGCTTTTTTATACTCTATAAACAAATGAAACACTATTGACTCGCTGACCATGCATCAAGAGATATAACAGCTAGTCACAATATTTTACTAAAATTATATTTTAAAATTCATAGTATATATAACGATTTAAATTAAGGTTTCAACTTCAATCGCGTTTTCAAATTAAGAACCTACTGGCAAAAGCCTTTCCAAATCATATGTCTTTACTCTTACAATAATACCCATCCTATTCCTTATACTCTCAACTCACCTGACATAAACCACAAAACTTTTATTGTCATTTACCAACACTGTCAAGTCGTGAGTGTTGACGGTAAGTAAATTATTTGCTGTTGCTCCTGATAGTCCAATTGTAACTGCAATTGATAACAAAACAGTTTTATTTTTAGCATTTGACTTTGTTGAATATTAATGAAAAAACAACAACAATAACAACAACTTACCGTACAATACAACAACAAGCAATTGGCGCAAATAACGCCAACGATAAACCATTTTTTTGTCGTCTTAAAACACCTGCAAATTAAGTTGTTCCTTTACCATTTTAATTACCAAGAGCTTAAAAATAAGAAAAAAAAATTAAAATGATAAAGTAATATTATATAATAAAATATTTAAATAGAAGTAAAATTACATAAAAAAGAATTAATTAAATTTCCATATTTGAGACCAATTATTAGTGTTTAAAAATAGCAAGGCAAAAAAATATATTCAAAATTCTAAAATAAATTTTAATTTTTAATTAATTAATAATAAATAGATATATATAAAATATAGTAAATAATTATAATATGCATTAGAAATATATAATTAAAAAAATAATTTAAAAAAAATTATTTCCTTAGAAAATATACATTTTTAATTTTTTATTTAGTTATATATAGGGTTTATTTTATATATATATTTATTCTTAATAATTATATTGGGCAATATTTTAATTATCTATTTTTAATTAAAATTCTAAAAACTATTATTATAAATGTTATTACTAAAACAAATTTACCTTAATTTACTTAATAATATAGTATAAAATACATAGTATATATGAGTGCGTGAGTAATCTGAAGCTGGAATTTGCTTAATTGCTTTGCATTTCGCAATCTATTTTTATTTCACTTGTAATTCACTTTTTTATGTACTTCAGTTCATTAACTCTCGGTATATATTCAGTATACATATAGCTAATATATCTTCATTGTGTTAATTGAGAGTCATACAGTCAATAGGCATTCAGGCCACAACATTTACAGCCAATCAATTCTGAAAGGAAATTGAAGATCTGAAGCAATGCAAAAAGCAAATAACGCCGCATTCAGGAGAACAATTTGATCAGTGATCAGAGATTTCAAACTACATACAGCAAAAAGTTAATATGAATAGATAAATAAAAACTTAGATACAAATACACTTTCTGATCAATACAGAATATGATGTGGTGCTATTATTTTTACCCTACTTTAGATACTTTCAGATATGTATAGAGGTCAACTATATTACAACTTCAGCAATAATCAGCATGAACACCGCGTACTGCACTACACGTACTTGAGTTTAAAAAATACTTTCTGATTGAAATTCACCTACTAGCTTATAACTTATAGGTATATCTCAACAGTTATACAATGACAAAACTTGATATTGATTATTCACGCTTCTATAGCTGTGAAAGATTTGCTGTTAACGGCTTTGGTATGATCTCTAGGAATATTTTCATTTTCGTAGACACGCTTACATATATCCCAAATTTAAAGTTAAGTGCACAAAACCAATATACTCTTTTCAGTATCACACATCAAGCCCGCTTCAATGTTTGCTTTTAGCAAACTTAAACCATTCCTGAGAACTCCTCTTTAATTATCAACAATATATCTGTGAATTACCTTTTATGAAATATTGTTATTTGTTGTATGAATTAAAAAACGCGACCTTTTCGCGCGTTCCACGATATAACAAAAGACATCTCAAAAAACGAAAGCAAAGCTTTTATACTTTTTTTTACACGCACAAGCCCAACTAACAACAATCTACAACGAGTCATATAGAGTCATAAACCTACTACGTACATACGTATATGACTGTGTGAGTCTGTATGTCAGCACTATCAAAAGACGCTTGTATACGAATGTATCAAGTAACATATACAATCACAGACATTCATATGGCGGAGGTTCTACAAATCAAGCCGCCTTGACTATGACATGCTGCACTCTATAAAACAAGTAAAAACTTAACAAACGGGTGCTAGCGACTGCTCAATGCTCGTTCAAGGTTAAAAAATAACTAAAGTTTTGTTTATGCAATATAGCTTGAAGATTATCCAAATGTAGAGATAGATAGCTGTGGACCTGTTGATCAGTGATCCACATGGTAAACCTTGTGATCTCCAAAACTATGGAGCATATGCATTAGCATGGCCTAAGCAACGTTTCTTTGAGATTCTTAGTCAACAGAATATAACTTACGAGCTCATGCCCGCAATAGGTATAGCTATATAAACCTCATCTTCATATATTTCAGTTTGAAATATCTAACTCAACTCTACTTGAAGTATGGCACACTAGAAACGCCTCCTTTAGGCTAGGCCACTTAACCTAGAGTTTTTTATGCCGCGTAATTATATGTGTTAATATTTCAATTTTCATGACTTTGGCAACACAGCTTATATTCTAGAAGCTATAATTCAGCCATGCCTCTAGTGAGCGTAAGCAAAGCTCTAAGATACTATCAGATAAGTGTGCCTAGCAGTATATATATTCAAAATTTCGCAGATGCCAAGATGAGAAAGGCAGCAAGCCAATATGGTCTTTTCGCTATGTGAGCGAGTATATCAATTTGAATAGCTTATCAGTCGAGCATTTATTTTTCAAATTTAAAGTCTTCAGCTACTTCCCGATTCTATGGGCAGATGGACGGACGAGGGTAAACACAGTATATACCACACATAAATATAAATGCTGCAACACCGATATACTCTTATTAACTAAGTGAGCGAGTATAATTAATCTTTACTTGATATATCAGTTGAGCTTATTTGGATTTCATAACTGAGAGGTGCAATTCACAAGAAGCCAATATACTCGTTTCTATTTTGAATTGCCTATTCATTCAGATATTCAGCTATTGATAGCAAAAGCAGATGACTTTGCAAAAATCGTATACAACATCCTGAATATAAACTTATCAGGCTCGTTGATAAGCCTAATCGGGCTAGTTACAATACGTAGTTGTTGTTGTTGCTGCTGTTGTATTAATGATGCATGTTGCAATAAATTGGCTAATCAATTGATTGCGGTAATCAATGATGATTCGAACTAAAACTTCAACCGCACAAAGTTAGCCGACAGCATACTAAATAAAGAGTTGGAAGTATAAATACGATTCTTAAAGAATGTACACTTTATGGGCGCTATACAACTATATATAGCTGTCAAATATTTGCTGACTTAGCCATTTGTTTAAATTAACAATGCAAATATATTAGCCAATTGGTCGTTTTCCGATATCGTTTTGCAGCCGGATTAGAACTTTCACTTGAAAGTTGGCTCACGTTGGAAAGCACAACAACAGAAATGTCGAAGTATCTAGGCGACATTTGATTTATTTTTTTTTTACTTTTTTATACATACACAAAACAGTATTTACGCACTCGAATAAAAGTGTGTATTTACAACTCGAATCGAGAACTAAAAAACATTTTCGTATTGCATTTAAACAACGTGTACAACTTACCACTCGCTAGCTTAAAGTGTGTTCAACGATACGCGACTCTCAAGATACTGAGGCACCGTACAACGGCGCCTCAATACTTTATATGAAACGAGCCAGTGTGCTGTGATCGGGTGTGCCTGACTACTACATACCCTTAACGGCGTGATGCGCTGCGATTTACTGCATTCTACAACAGAAAATCACGGAGACGCCTTCTGTCGAAAATGCCATAGAAGTGACGTGTTTATATACTCTTACGTATTTATAATCTGATCTGACTCTGATCACTTTTAGCGCATGAACTTAGCCTTATTATATGTATGCACATGTGGAAAACAGAACTTGCTTTTGGTGATGCTGCTTTTTGAAAGCGGAATATATATCAATTTATATATAATATAATTAATATTCTAGAATACCTTACTAGACTATATAAACATAATTTGGTAATTTTAGTAAGACGTACGAGCTGTTTATAAAACTACATTTTGATACGAGTTTTAAGAAAATCGAACTATAACTTGAAAAAAACTTGGTATAGTGCGCGTGGTGTGGATAGCTGCAGCTAAAGCTTTGTAACAGAAATCTATTAGATCCTTCTTCTGAAGGTTAAATATAATTACACAAACATAGTATATAACTCCTTCTAGCTGTTAACAAACGTAGTATATAACTCCTTCTAGCTGTTACATACATTTTCAGAAAACCATTATACCCAGCTTACACATTTGCCATGGGCTTAGGGTAGATTGAAGCTCACTTTGTTATTGGAGTGTTCGACGCTCTTCAACTGCTCGATCGTGCATCGATTGTAGGTGCTTTGTTGTTGTAGTCAACTCAAGTCGTAGAACTTCGTTTTCTATTAATAAGATTTTTTCAAATTTATATACCCATAAATGTTCAT
The DNA here is from genome assembly GCF_003285905.1 of Drosophila hydei. Classification (NCBI taxonomy): domain Eukaryota; kingdom Metazoa; phylum Arthropoda; class Insecta; order Diptera; family Drosophilidae; genus Drosophila; species Drosophila hydei. The sequence continues at coordinate 1,461,043 of NW_022045849.1, forward strand.
TATAAATTAATTTGCTTTGCTGCACTAATTAGTTGAGTATCTCTTGCTGCTGGGTTTCAATTCCATTGAATATCGTATATTTAAATTTGTAAATCGTTTTCCATAAATATTTATATCAGATAAAAACCGGAACACAAGCCATAAATATATAATTATGAATAATTTAGTATGTGCTAAAGCAAAAAGTCAAGCAAGAACTTAAACTGCAATTCAAAACAGTTTTTCTTTTATATTCCATTCGTTTTTAGTCAAATTATATCACAGTTTACAAACTGATTGAAATTCTTTTTAGAAATCAAAACGAATTGTCCGGAAGTTATGTTAAGGGTGGTATAACTTATGGGGTAAATATTCATGCTGTCCAGCTTATTGTAGCTTATTATGACCCGCAAGACGATTCTTTTCCAAGATTAAGGCGCGACTGCAAGGGAAAGGAAATAAGAGTTTAATAAGAAATTGCTGATTCGGGTTGAAGTTAGCACTCACCGATAGCGCTCATAGTAACCAACTATTGTGCCAAGCTCCTGCTTGAACAGTCGCACCAACATGCTATCGAAGCCTTCAAGCTCTGGCAGGCTAAACATATTGAATTGCAGCAAATGATCCTTGGAGGAGTCTGCCTCTGAATACACGGCCAACCATTTGGGTATCTCTTCTAGCAAATAGGGATTTGCTGGCACCAAAGCATTATGCGTATGCGCAGGTGGCGCATATAACGGCGCCTCGGGTCGTATAGCCTTGGGCGGCTCAGCAGATGTGGTATAAACGTAATAAGATGTTAAACATGGATGTTGCCTTTGACACTGGCCGGTATATTGATTCTCATAGTAGGTGCCATGCAGCTTGGATACAACGCGTCGCCAACCAACTGGCAGACCCTCGCGTTCCAATGGATGATTCCAATGCGTGGTATGTGCATTATGATCAATATAATATTTTCGACCATGCAATGTGTACTGCGTAGCCCAACCGGGGGGCAATGGCAGCTCTTCACTCTCAGTCAGGGACTGCTGTGATGATACCTTTTGCAAAGCACCATTGCTATTGCTGTCACCAGCGGCACCGGCAGACGAATTGCTAGCCGCAGGTGGAGTCAAAGGTGGCGCGTAGAGAGACTGTACAGAACTGGAGGCGATTCGAGTGCTACCAGAGCTTCGGCCGCGTCCACTAACGCTCAGCGATGCGCTTAGGGGCAGTGGTAAGTGATGATGAAATTGCTGATGATGTGCATGTTGATGTGGATGATGTTGGTGATGCTGATGTGAATGCGTAGCTGATGATGCTGTGGTATTGCTATATATAGGAGATTCGGAGCGCTGTGATTGCGTTACACGCATTGAAGAAACACGATATGGATTCTCATATATGGGATACGAATCGCTTGAATAGCTGCCTATCATATGACCTGCTAAGTGTTGCTGCTGCTGTGCAAGTGGAGCTCTGCAAATGTGTAAAATAAATATCATTAAATATGAAAAGCAACTATATATATATATTTAGTGAAATACCTTATGAGTGAAGCATGTTGCTGCACAGGCTGATGCAGCAGCTGAGTTGGCTGTGGCATAGCAAATTGAGTTGGCCTTTGTAACATATTAGCATAGGAGGCATTAAGTAAGCCCTGATCGATATCATAGCTCGGCGCACCAACGGGTTGTGTTTGCTTCTGCGTTGAATAACTACGTTGGAAGCCTCTTGTGGGCGTCTGGAGCAGTGGGGAGGATTGCTGACGTCGCATACGCTCCATTTGCTCAATATTAACATAGTTACTTTGCTGAAACTGAGTATTGGACGTTGTCGGTGGCTGCAGCGTTTGTTGATTATTATTGTTATTCAAGGGCATTTGACTTTGAGCTCGTCGCGCATGATAATAATCCGGCTGAACATCGCTGCACGAATATGTATTGCGACTAGAACTGGAGCTGCGCGGTTTGAATTCACAGCTAGGCGACGTGCTAGCACAGCGTTGCAATGATTTCTTTTTGGCACGTTGGTTTTGTTGGTCTGGATAGGAGGTCCATACGTTTATTACCGGTATTTCAGGCGGCGTGTCCTTCTTAACATATTTGCCCACAACGCCTTCTTTATGTGCCTGCGATTTGTCTTTGCTTCGGCGCGAAAGCATCGTCGGTTTACGATTACACAGCAAAATTGTTAAATAGTTCATGCAACGCAGACGTCGTGAATTAACTTAATTATATATGTATTTTTCGTTTTCTTCTTTTTTATAAGTTCATTTAACGAACTACTAATTTATGCCTAACAAAAGTATTTTGGTTCTTTTTCCGATCAGTCGATGCACTAATGTGAACGAATAGCTTAGTTCAGTTCACTTAGTTCCGCTATAAATCCTTTATATTTATCCAATAAGTAAACTATACAATCGAATGAACTAAACTAAACACAATTGTATAACTGAACCATCATCGGAATTCCACAATCAGTTTCAAGTGAACAGAGTATTATTAAAATTAACGAAAGTGAACTGCCTTGACTTTAGATTTTAAATCTTCTAATTGGTTCAAATGCATTTTAACAGAACCTCAAATGCTAATGTTATTCTTCTTTGTTCCAACATGTTTTTATCGATGAATCGATATTTATGTAACATTATGCTAGTGGTAGTGCTAATTAGAAGCAAATATCGCAACTTAAAAAAAATAACTAACTAATGAAATATATTTCTATGCACAGTATTATTCACTTTTGCATTTTTAATAATATAAACACAAATATGTATTTCATTTTCAATTACAAAAATAATTCAAATGGTCTTATATATCTTTATAAACCTATCGATATATATATAAAAATTAATCTTCAAGCGAAGTGGGGACATGCCAGCTCGTTTCAAATTTTTCGCTTTATTTTCGATTTTAAAGATTTTTAATAGCACATCATAAATGTTTATAATTCGAATCAAAACACTTATAATATCATGCTACACAAATTGCATTTATGCGCTTAATGGTGTCCATGGGCTTCAGCCTCCAGCTGTTCCTTGGATTTGTAGCCAACCTGTTCTTCTGGTGTGTGGGGCCAGAAAGTGGGCTTGTTGATGGGATCCAAAGCACTGTCAGGGAATGCATCACGATAATCTTCCATTGTCATCTGATCGTATGGTAGCAATGCCTTCAAATGAGCAATTTCCTTCTGGTAATTCTGGATGCGCTGCTCAGATGATTTCTTGTAGCTAGAAATCTCGCTCTTCGACTCCTCGATTTCGCGATCAACCTGCTGCGAAACATTGTCCTTAGGGTACGGCACGGTCAATGCATCGTATTGTTTCTGGAAACCGTCGACTAGACCAGCGATGGGAACCAATTTCTTGTAGTATGCCCAATCGATTTTTGGTGGATTCTCTGGATTGGCCATCACAGCACGCACATAAATGTCCGATTTTGTCTTAAAAGCACCGAAGCTGCTTTTCTGGTTAGCGGGCACACGCTCGGCCAGAGCAGACCAGTTGATCGAAGATTGAGCGATGCGGCGTGCTGCCATTATTATTATGTTCAATTCTGAAAACAGAGAATATTAATGAAAATCGCATTGAATTACATTAGAGTAAGAAAAATTATGTGCTAAGCTTTAAGGTTTTTTCAGCTATGCACATAAAATTGGTTCTGCAATAATTATGTAACTTCATAGCAGCACTAAAATTTTCATAATCGCAAACGGTGGTTTATCAGAGGACATTATCCTTTATTTAATTCATGTGTATTACATCCACAGTGTTATCCTTGGATCGAATTATACAATTTTATTAAGTTTTATTTTATGCACGATTTTGCACACCACTTACTTCAACAAGATAATAATTATCGAATCGGACTGCTGATGCAGAAGCTATCGAATATTTCACTACGAAATCCCATTGCCAAGCGAAACTAGCACTTTTTTCTACTTTCAACAACTGGTCACACTCGATGAACACATTTGGGTTATCAATTGCTTGAAAACATTGCATTTAATATTATTTATTAAAATGCTGAAGCTTTTACATCAAACTATTCAACAGACGCGTGCACTTTCATCGGCTACTGCAGCAGTTACGCGACTACATCGTTCAGTCTACTGTCGCGTTTATCCCACAGTTGTTGTGCACCCTGATGGATCCACAATTAACATTCGATATCACGAACCCCGCAAAATAATCAAAGTAATTATATAAGATGAAATATATTTAGATGAATGTTTCTTATATATTGCTTATATTCCATTCAGTTGCCATTGGATTTAAGTACGTTGTCTGAATCGGAGCGTAAGTCACGTTTAGAGGCTCGAAAGCCGCGCAAAAAGGTCAAGATTATGGATGAAGTGGAAGACAACTTTAATGCGAGAAAATACATGAAATATATTAAAAATAAAAAATAGCCTATCGCATGAATAAAGGCATTCTAAATTTGTTACATATATAGAAATTCTAAACAATCTTGTTTAAATAAAATAGCTGATTCTATAATAATGTGTGACTGCATTCCAGTAAGTAGTTATTCCACAAAATACTGAAAATAACAACAATAAGTCTAGCCTTTTTTAATGGTATATTTGGTTTATCAAGTGCGGTCACACTTGCAAACTGAATTGTTCAGATTACAGACAGAAACGAAGCTTGACGTGGGTTCGCGTCGCGACTTGTTTGTATACGATTCGCTAGTGCAAATATAATAAGTACATCTAATAATGCAAGGAAACATAAAAAGAGTAAAAGTTGTCGGCACTTGAAACTAAATAAAGTTATTGAAGCGTCATAAAATGCATTGTATAAAACGTTACAGTGAAATGATGAATTGGTAGTTGTCCAATAAATCTTACATGCATACCCGTATGTGTATATTTGTGAGTGTGTGTGTTTGTGTTAGTGTATAATTGTATACATAGTATGCAGTAAACAAGACGAGCGTATTATTTAGTGAAATTTTTGCTTCCAACTAAATTTCGAAGTTTTCAAAACGACAACGCGCAAAAGGTTTTTGCGTTAAGTTTTGTGCTTGTGTTTTAATATTAATACAATTGCAGTAAAACAGCGCAGACAGACATGTATACGTATATGTGCATATGTATACACTACGTACTTATTGGATTATAAAAACGAAAATAACTGGTAAATAATGGTTGATTAAGATATTTTATCATTAAGAAAACAACAAAAATTAACAAATTCTTGTGGTGGAACGTGTTCCATTAAATCATGAATATAAACATTCTGGGTTAATATGCATATGCCTGCGCTTAACAATATTTGTGAAGGCGTGTGCATTCTGTAATTGTGTGAGTGTGCATATGCAAGTGTGTGTGAGGGTTTACATGGTACATGTTTCGTTCTCTTTTCTGCTGCATTTTCGTCGGAAGCGGTTCTGCCATAGATGATGTGACCTTTGCCTGGGACAGTACATCAATATTTCTCTAAATAATTTGTTCACATACAAAAACAGTATATACATGTTTTCTATGTTATAAATATATATTCTGTTTGTTTACAAATACATTTTCATAAGATTTGCTCTGCTTTTACCCCGTTATGTTGCTTCACCACCTCTTGTGAGCGAGTGAGTGTGTGTGTATGTATATGCTTGGAATGCTGTTTAATGTGGATGGCTGGCTACATGCACTTATTTTTGTAAGCAGCGGAAATGTAAAAATAACACACACATTTACAAGCACACTAACACTGGCGCAAACGATGCGGACGGAGCTCAGTCTTAGTGTCTGCAGTTTTCCCCAATACCAACGCTTTTTTCGTTTCGTTTAGTGGAAAGCCACTTTTCAACGGAAAATGCAAATGCTGCGACAGATGTTTCACTTATTATTATGTGAATCCATTCATAGTCTCACACATACATATATATGTGCGACCATTGTGTTTGTTTTTGCTACGAGATTTTTCTGTTTTTGTGAATGTGTACGTATGTATATATGCATGTTCATATGTATGTTATATGCATACATATGTCATATATTCCCATTATTTGAAGTCAGTGATTCAGTTGATTCTTATTGGATTTTGGTGCTGGTGAACAAAAACCATTGAAAATTTTTCCAATTTGCATTTTCCGTTTGCTGTGTCAGCTGCATTCACTTGGCTTTTGCGCTTTCTTTTGTTTTCTCTACTATGTCTTCTAGTCTAATTTATCTTCAAGTCTCCATTCTACTTGCATTTTATGGCGAAATTAAACCAATATGGTAATTGGGGATAGATAACGAAATAGATATAGAAATAGATAACATGCTTGAAAAAATGGCAAAGGGAACTAAATAGGGTATTCCGACATTGTAGAAGCAGCAACAAAAGCAAATTTATACTCTATAAATTTAAATTTTATGCGTTTACGTTCCTTTGTGCGCCTTGTCCCATTTGCTTTAATTTATTTTATTTATTTTTTCTTAGCTCTTTGCAACGCTTTGTGTATAAATTAATCATTTTTTGTTTATATATTACTTATTGTTCTTTTATTCGCCCACAGCAGTAGCTGGTAAAAAAGATCGTAAATGGCACAGGGTATTTAGTGAGACATCATTTACAATTAGTTTAAATTCGAAGCCGACAAAGAATTTCTGGCTAAGAGCATTGTTTGCTGACTGAGTTGTTGACAAAAAAGGCGAAATATATTAAGAAAAAGGCTAAACATTGGGAGCTCTGCAAAATTCTGTTTACTTGCGCCTAGAGCAGCTGAACTTAAAGACAGAAAATACTTGGCATGTTGTATAGAATTTTACAGGGTATTTTTGGCACGGCAGCCGCATTCTTGATGGTGCCTTTAAGGTAAAATCAGTCTATTGACATGAATATGTTGGATGCGCACATACCTAGATAGCCTTGAACTTTGGATTCATTTCATTGCTATGTGTCGATGTGCCATAGAATGTTAAGTAAATTGAATAAAAGAAAATTGAATTACTTATCATATTTACTTTTCAATCAAGGCACTTAGTGTCGAACCTACCGGGAGACCTAACAGAGCTCAAATGCAATTTCTGCTATTGCTAACATAGCTACTAAATGTAATGGATCTTCCGGTTGCTGAGCATTCAGCTAACATCGTAGTCGAGTCTAATTGGTATGTGGATAAAGGAGCCACCTCTGTTAATAAGTATTTGGGTGACATTGTATAGTGGAGAAAGGAGCAAGCAAGGTTAGATCACATGGAAGTCGAGTCTAATAAGTATTTCATTAACAGTGTTCAGCAAGCGATGGAGCCAGCACTGTTATATAACATGGTAACCGAGTCTAATAAGTATTTGATTAACAGTAGAGGACGAAGGACAGCCAGCAATGTTAGATTGCATTGACGTCAAGTATATTTGGCAATTCGAAGTATTTCAATTGCCAGCAAAATTTTGTATACCCAATTTTTAGATTTGCTAGGCCATTTTTTCTGCTGCTATCTTATCGCGAATTCGCTGATAAAAAGGTGCAAATCAAATTGCTAACTTGTATGGTTGTTGTGGTTATTGTTGATGGTGCTGTTGTCGTTTTGCCTGATAATTTTTTCTATTTCATTTTTGATTAGAACAGAAAGAGCGCAACAATGTTGTTATGTCATCGTTAATCAGGCATGCGGTTAGCTAATATTCTTTTTGAACTACTGGAAAATTTTAGCATGTAGTGCCATTATAAATCTAAAATATGCTCGAACACCTATTCACGGTCAATTGAAAAATAATGTTTTACGTATATTGTTAACAATTTTTTTTATCAGCTTCAAAAACGTTAAAATGTAAGTGTTTCTGATCGCAAGAAAAAAAGAGCTCTTATCAAAAGCAAATAGCTCGAAATTTACTCTGCACAAATTGTACACATCAAATTACTAAATAAATAAGTTAATAACACGCAAGAGTACCCTAGTCGGGAATGCCCGACTAGGAGATACCCTGCGTAGAGCTGGTACTGCAATCATACATACATCAACCACACACATACATATGTGAGCACGTGCTAGGGACTTTATTATTGGAAATTAATTGATTGCACCAATTGGACTTTCTTAATCAACATGTCAAAGAATGATAAAGCCACCTAGATTATTTGAAATATTATCTTTATTTTTTGATTTTATGGAAACAAAGAAAGGAGAGGTAAAAATGTATAAAACCTGTAATATTCAGCAAATTCCTTACTCATATACTCTATATACACGTAATAAAACCAAATTCAAATATCATTTAAGCATATGGGATGAATTAACTATCTCCCACAACTGACGAGATATCGTTCGAAATCGATTTTAATCGGCTTCATGAATATAACCAGAAAAGGCTTATCATAAATATGGAGCCAACATGATCAACGCGAGATATAGCTCTAGCATAAGATTTAAACTCTAGATCTTACAGCTATGATAATTAAAGATCGATAATGGTTTTAATCAATACCGTAGAAATTTATAGGTGCTACAGGTGGCATTAGCTCTAAATACTATAGGATCGAAATCAATGCTTGTATTCAAGTAGACAAATCTAGGTCTAAAGCAACTTGGCTTGACATGGTTAATGCCTACTAATTACCATTTTATTAATAACAATTTACCCGATTTAGTACATTACTATTATGTAAGCAATTTATTTTAATAATAACATTATAGCCGACCTAGTATGTTATTTATAAAATGTTTACTTTTGCCTCTGTATGTAAGCCATTCAATTAGCAAACCTAATCGATATTCTTTTCTGCTTGTTTTTCTTCCACAGAATTCCGAAGCGCTTCCAATTCGAATATCTTCCAATAAGATTGTGCCAAACAAAAAACTAATCTGAATGTCGTCGCACTTACTGGAGTTTCTCGTCATTTAAATTATCCAAAATTTACGGTTTCCGATCGATTTTCCTATTTTTATTTATATATACATTTTTTTTTTCTGTCTCCAAAGTTTGTCAATTGACTTGGCCAAATAAGCACCAGAAAGCGTTGTGCCCGAATAAACAACAAATAATATTAGATTTGAACGCCCAACATAAAACATTCAAAAAACATTTCGTGTCCGTGTTAGGGCCCAGTCGGTGTATCTTTTGAATTGTGGCCGATGTAATTTGGACAAAGCAACGCAGCTTTAAAGCGCTGCCGCTTATCCAAGGCCTACTTCATCATCAACCATCGACCGATCCTTGCCCACCTGCCACATCAACAACAACAACATCAACAAACAAACAGCAACATCAACATCAACAACAACAGCAACAGCAACAGCAACAGCAACAGCAACATCAACATCAACAAACAACAGCAACAACATCTAACAAAACTATACGTCATAGCTGATAACAATGAATCTAAATCAACACAGTGGACCTGGCCCGCCAGCGTGCAGCAGCAGCACCACCAGCAATACCAGCTGTAGTAGTAGTAGTAGTATTAATAACAACACTAATATTCATAAGTCTTGTGATCAAGTGGATGCAACGCCGAACTTGTGGCGCGACAGCAGCACATCGGGCATGTGCTCAGTGGCTCATCGAGTGGGCGAGCCGTCGACCGAGTTGTCAACTGGCGTGCTCAATAACAGTGTTATTGCTAACACTAACCGGAGTACCAAAGGTAGCAACTACGAACATCCACCGGCAGCTGTTATGCGTACAATATCATCGGATCGCCTTGTCACTGGGCCCTCCTGTCGTGCTCTACGTACTGCCGTCTCCGCATTGTATTCTGTCGATGACTTTGTCAAGGAAAAAATCGGTTCAGGGTTTTTCTCTGAAGTTTACAGGGTAAGTTCGAATCGAATAAGTTAACACTATAAATATTTTGATATATATTTTGAATTGAAAAGAATATTAGCCAGACAGACTCTTTACATTTAACATAAAATGCAAGATGGAGCATCTTAGGCTTATCAAACAAAGATCATAGCAAGGCTTACTTCATCTCATAGATATATATTGATTATATATGTTTTCATTAATTTTTAAATCTAATTTATTAAGAACTATAAAAAATGTTACCACTATTTTTAACAATAAGTGGAACAAATTTCAATTTGTTGCTTCACACATTTTGTTCAATGAAAGTTATTGGAAAGGCCTTAGAAAACAAGTGAGAGTGCTTCAGTTGGGAGTTGGAGGTGCCCGACTAAGAAATACTCAGTCTAAGCATCTCGCAGCTCTTGTTCCTCCCATAGTCAGTGACCTCCTTCTTGAATAACTTCAGTTCCAGGTGTTCAATCTTAATGAACTTTTTACAGCATAAATATGCCATCCTGAAGTGTGTATATGAAATGAAATGTTTTTTTAATTTCTGAGGCATTGATTTAAGGTTTTGTATACCTGAAAATATTTGAAATCTGTGTATTCATTATGCAGCTGCCAATTAAAGTTGGTCTCATCAGCTCATGCTACCTGTTACACACATTCGCACGAAACTTTAATACCCTGTTAATACAGCTTCAAAGAGTACAGGGTATACAAATACAAAGACAAGTTTCACATATTATTTTTTCGATTGCCTTTGATATTTGAGTTTGTTTGTTAAATTTCATAAGTGAAAAGAGTTAATTTTAGTCTTTTTATATGATAATAATGAGTGAAGAAAACATCATAATTAATTTAATTTATGCTTTCTAATGCTTCAAATAGCCAAATGCCACATACAATATTCGCGTGCGAATTTCTCAATGCATCTTATAAATAATTTGGCCGTACAGCCAGCAGTCCATTGCCTTTTATGGTATTTAGTTTTTGCCATTGTCTGTTTTCTCAGTTACGCATTGACTAATTAACAACAAGCTGTGCGACGTTGCCCAAGTATTTATATTGTTTGCAGTGCGTTCACTTCACTACTCTGTTAAACACTTGCATTGATTCGAAGTTTCCCAAAATAACATTTTAGTATTCCACAAACAAATGAGGGCTAAGTCTTGAATCTCGATTTACATAGCATAGAGTGTGTAAATTGGACGGCAACTAGAAAAGTTACACTAAGCATAGTTACATTGTGAAATCTATTAAATTTTTCCAATAGTTTCGATTTCAATTGACTGTACCCAGAAGCTCATAAAAAGCTGTCGCATATACAAATCTTATTTATAGGCAGTTGAATTTAAAAAGTGATCGACTTTCGAATGAAATCAGACTTTGATAAGATTACATCAGAATTTTATCAAGAATATCTAAATTGCAATATATAAATTGTTGAAGGTGAGTGATAGTCTTGCTACCACTACGTAGTAGACTTATCAAGTCATACACTTCTAATTTTTCTTCCAAATGCCTATTTATATACTAATAATCGACAAGTACCGACATTGCTAATTGATATGATTGATTTGTTTCGGCTTATTGATTTATAAAACATTTGCTTTATGCCCGAAAATGTATAAATCTCATTTCAAATGAGGAGGGAGCTATGCACGTATGAGGATCGAAGGGTAGGGTATGACACCGTTGAGCAGTCCCGACTGGTGCACTCTTAGTGTGTTGCATGATCCATTTACATTGAATGCCGTAAAATATTTACAGTTAGTTTTGATTAAAGTTGTCAAGAGTCGAGCTGTCGAGACCAAAAATTGAAAGGAAAATACATTTGCATAACAAATAACTGCGTTTGGCAAATATGGTAAAAATATTTAACGCACTAATCAGCCGGCAAAAACACTTTCAATAACAAAGGCAAAGCTCCCAGCAGCGCAGCATTGAAAACTGAAAACTGAAAACTAAAAACCGAAAACTGAAAACAAAACAAAACAAAAGCAACAAATGCCACAGCGATCGAAAGTCTGTTAAAGTTGCTTATATAACATCGTATAACCACACGTTATAGATCAGTACCGTAATCAGTTGTTACGGCCGTTGCCACTGCTTTGTTTTAAACTTGGCTCCAAAGAGGCACAGGTGAATAACTGAAATATATATATCAAATATTTATATATTTATAAATTTATCAAAGAAAATTCATTTGCCTGTGTGTGTGGCCGGCCTTGCTGAGCTTAATGCTCGTATAATATCAAATGTTTTATGCTTTTGGTAAGACGCGATGTTGCCCAAGATCCTATAAATTACACAATCAATTGGGCTTTCGTCTGTTGTCAGCTGATTGCCAAACACCCACAAATATTATCTATTTCTGTTCTACGCGCGCCTCTCGTCGCGTGCTGCAAGCCACAGACTTTTCATTTGCCTACAAATTTTTAATAAATTTGTTAATGTGCCAAAAAATATATTTTGTTTTGCTGCTGTCTTTTCATAATATTTAAGAGACGACAGGAGGGCACTAGCCGGGTGTGCTCGACTAACAGATACCTTACTTTAGCAGTACCACTTTGATCAGTTATGATATCGATTTTAATGGACTTTATGGAAGTGCAAAAAGTAGTTGATTGATTAAAGTGTGACTAGGCGTCATTCTCTGCGGAAGTGCTGATTTGGGTTATAATCGTAGTAAGCTATAGTATCAATATTAATCGATACATCGAGGAGTTAACCTGAATCGATTTCATGGAAGTTAAGTCAATTTGAAGCATGCTACTGTCTGAGCTATAATTGAAATACGCTAAACATATCAGCTCTCTAGGTCTTCTAGTTTATGAGATCAATGTTCCTATATGTACAGATAGACGAACAAATAGACGGGCGCGGCTATATTGACTCGGCTCTTAGTCACGATCAGGAATTTTAAATTTATATACGTTCAAAGCATACCAAGTAAAAACGTTGCAGTTGCCCGACCGTATATCACCTATACACGATCCGAAAATAACTTTATTTATGATTTGATATTTTTTATGGGCGGTCTATATAATACTAGATCTATCAGTAAGGCAATTTAACAGGAATCCAACTGCAAAGCTCTAAAACTCTGATTCGGGCTTTGCTTTATTCACTTGAGTATATTCCAAATTTGTAACTTGAGTAGTGTAAGGGATATAGTAATTCTACGATTTGGCATATCGTCAACGGCGTATGAAAAAACTCGATTACTTTATCAGCGAAGGCTACGCACGGGTCTCCATCTAATCCAAATTTCTAGTTCATTTTCAAGTTCTTTCACGTTTCCAATTCTACAATCAAAACCAATATACTCTTATCACTTTCAGCGCATATGTATAAAAATTCAATTTTTGCTTGAAGCGCACTTGAAGTGTGTGAAAAGTAATAAAGATCGCAACATGAAATTAATGAAACTCCCCCGTGAACAATCGATGCAAAAATGTTATTCGCACAAACTGAAAAGTAATTTCATTAAAGTACTATTTACGATAAGCTTAAACATTTTATAAACAATATTTCAAACATTGTTTTTTGTTTTTTAACAACTCAAAAACAAAAGCAATTGATACATACTTTCTTTTTCCCGACACGCAACAATTAAAAAAAAAATTAATGAAACAACAACAAGAAATATACGTGTATGGGAAGTGGGGGTACGACGGTTATTGTACTTTATGGAGGTCTCAATATATATATATATATATATATATATATATCTTATGGATAATTTATTGCCACCAAGTTTTTCAAAAACAAAGCTAAGAGCGAAGCACCAACTCCAACTCAGACTCTAACAATAAATATTATTTTCTCACATTTGAAATGTGAAATGTGAAATTGAATGAGCTCTGAAGCGCAGCTTAGCTGTCTGGCATGCCTCTTGCCAACGGCCCGAACTGTGCAGCCAACTGTACTTATATATTTATATATATATATATATATGTATCTTATCTTGAATGGGGTAAAAAGCAATTATTTATTTCTTGCCTGTTGTAGCATTTCACTTTTCTACATCGATGTTACGGTTAACAAGTGCGATATATTGCCAAAAATAATGAATCAAGTTGTTTCTACCTTGAACTCGATTGAAAGTGGGATGTCAATGTTGCTGAAAATGTAGCCAGAAGGGGGAGTGTGTTTTATAGAACAGGATAGACAGGATAGTACATCAGTCAATTAAATCAGTCTGTCTATTTAAAACTGGAAGAGCTGGAAGTTTGAAATCTTGCACAGAGCAGCACCAATTGATTTGAAATCTTAGCTGTACTGGAATCTCCTAAGCCTACTTCATGACAGCATAAACTAACAGAACTAGAGACTTGGTTCGTCCTGTAACATATAAAACCCATGTTTTTTAAAAGTTATCGATAACTTTTCGCATCTCGATTAAAATCAATACAAAACTTTAGGTAGAAGACACCGTTAAAACAGAATTTATATCTAATAAGTTCAAGTATTCAAGTTAATTTAATCAGATATGATCAGGGTACCCGCTACAGAGTATCTTCTAGTCGAGTATACGTGACATATATTGAAGAAACTAAGTTTTCTAACAGATTTATCGCAAATTGGGCGTGACTCGATCAAATCTTAATGGGCTTAAAGATGTGTCCAACTATGTATGAAAGATTTGGTGACTAGCTCTTTTAATACCCTGTACTAAAAGCCTGACAGCTGCTTGATAAGATATTTGAAAGGTACTTGAAAGCGGCATTTCACTCTTTTAACAAGAAAAGAGATTATAGCTAATAGATTGTGTAAAAGTCTTAATCTGAAGAGCATATTTCTAGAGTGATAGGCGAGGAGCGTATGTATATATATATATATATATATATATATATGTATATAGAGGAAAAGGGGAACAAAAACGAAAAACCGTTTAGCCATCGTCATACTTACGTCGCATCCACTTGTTTCTAAGTGATTGTTGGCCATGGCAGAGCTCACTTTGGCGTTGATGAGTTGCACAACTTAAAGTAGTGGAAGCATGTCCAAAACAACGAAAAGCAAGTTGAGCGTCTAGATACAGATTCTAGAGGCAACGCAAAAAAGAAAGCAAACTGGGCCAAATTCCATTCTAGTCGGCCGAATGGCTAACTGTTTAGTTTGGCTAATGGCTACGACCTCAATCAACTGTTCAGAACTGGGCAACGGTAGCGACACTCGACAATCTTCTTTTCAAATACTGGTCTGCATATATATATACATATATATAATCCAGTTTATATATAAATATAGAGCCCTGCATAAACAGGTAGCGGAAATCAACAAAAATTACTCAATTTAAATTATAATTATTAATATTAAACTTATTATTTGTGCGACTGTATTTTAGTTGGGCGCAGTAGACTGCATAATACTCGTTTACAATGCAACAAAACTATCGATTGACGGCCACTATTTATATAGAGTTCTATTTATAGACCACGTTAACAGAAATTCAACTACTAAACATGCTAAAAATAGTATAAACTCTATTTTAAATACAGTTATAATATATATATATATATTATATATATATTATATATATATATAATTTACCATATTTTCAAGATCCGTATATATAATGCTTGGTCAATCTTAGCAGTTACTTAAACTTAGGCACATTTTGGTATGGTATATATAGAGGAGTATAAATAGAGAGATGTGTGTAGGAGTACATATAGGGTAGTATATATAGAGGAGAAGTGTATATATATAGGCTTAACATTTTATCTTTGACGGCCTATTCTATCTAGCCTTAAAAGCGCCACAAGAAATAGAGTTTAATTGATTATTAGACGTTGTACTCATCGATAACTGTTACCATTTATTTATTTATTAGATAAGCTCGAGCTTATGCTCCAGTCTCAAGCTTTATTCAGACAGACAAACACTTTGTGAGTGACGACGAGGATACAACCGAGAAGTACATATATAAGAGGAATTTAGAAAATGTTAAGTCAGATAGACACTCGCTTGACAGACGAAAGCCAATATACTCATGTGCACATAGGAAACGAGTATAATTAGTTTGATAAACCAAACCACACGCTTCGCACAAGTCTGACCAATGCATTTGATTACCACAGAACACAAATGTGATTATTTGACATTATGTTTTGCCATTCCATTTCATAAGTGAAACAACTTCAATGAGATGTTATACGAAATTTGATTGTGCAGCGGCTTTAAGAAAAACTTGTTCAAACGAAAATCAAGTTGAAATCGTATTAAATATTTGTTAACAGCAAAACAAAATTGCATGTGGAAATAGTTAACAAACGAAAAAAAAATAAATGAAAGAAAAAAAGAGTTGGCGATGCAATCGATTTGAAGCGTGGTCAATGCCGCTATATGAAACTTGTTTGGCCATTTGGGAATATCCCCCCCAAATGAGTACTGCTGCCAGCCAAGTCAACCAAGTCTGCCAGCCAGCCTGCAACTAAATTGTACAGCAGGCGGGTTTTATTTAACGTTTTTCTCTCCCTCTTTTCGTAACCTGCTGTCAGGTTCGCTTCAAATGGACGTCTCAGGCGTTCGACTGGTTTTCTCGTTGTTAACTTTACTGCTCAATCTTGGTTTTTGGCTGTTCAAAAAGGATGTTTTTTGTGTTGCGGCATTTGGCGACGTCTTGTTGTTTTTTGTTTCCGCAATGGCCATTTCTCCACGAGTTGAAAGTGAAACTATCAACATGAGCAAACAAGTGTTTAAGTAACAGCCATTACCCTATCCAAATTAATATATATGAGATGTTATGCCATAATAGGCCTGCTGCTATATAGCTCAGCAGCGACTGGAAGGCATTCTGTGAGCTGAAGAGCTCGAGCTTACTATATTCTTTGCTTAACCACAAAAAGGTAGCATCAATAGCTTCCGCGACCTTAACTGCTAGAGTTATGTTATTTGCCTGACACATCAGATGCAGTCTAAAGATGTTGACTATAAATTGCAAAAGTATATCAATCAATAAGCTACATATTTATTTAATATATCTTTAAAAATTGTATATAATTAATAATATGTCTTCCTCTTCCTTTTGTAGGTCACTCATCGCACAACTGGACAAGTAATGGTGCTGAAAATGAATCAATTGCGCGCCAATCGGCCAAACATGTTGCGAGAAGTTCAGTTGCTTAACAAATTATCTCATGCTAACATATTGAGGTGAGTGTCTTAATACCCTGGACCTATTTTAAAATGGGGTATTGCAGTTTATCTTAGAGCTCGAGCTAGAGTGGCCTAAGTATAGAACTTGGTCTGCTTCTCTTAATCAGCTTCAACTGTCGAGTTGATTTAGACCTGTCTGTATATTTAACTGCTTCTTCACCTGTTTGTCTGTGTGTGCCGATCTGCGCATATGAGCGCATTGAACTCGCAACCTGCCAAAACTATAGTTTTGAAAGGCAGGCTCAGCTCAAGTTTCGTTTCAATCATCACTTTTCAATAATAAATGCTTTCATTCTAATAAATCGAAGAGCGAGGAACATCGAAGCCATATTTCAACAAGCTTAATCTAATCCATTTCCCATCATATATTTACTTTCCATACTTATTTCTAATCTACTTATTTTTAGTTTTATGGGCGTGTGTGTGCAAGAGGGACAACTGCATGCCCTGACGGAATATATCAACGGCGGCTCACTGGAGCAACTCCTGGCTAATCAAGAGTTGTTTCTTAGCGCCGCTCAGAAAGTAAGACTGGCCCTTGGTATCGCGAGAGGAATGACTTATGTACACGATGCGGGCATTTTTCATCGGGACTTAACCAGCAAGGTAACATTGCATTGTGAACTGCTTAAGCATCTAACTAGAGCCGTAATTGACGAGTTGATTGTCTTTCCAATAGAACGTGCTAATACGCTTTCTGCCAGATGGTCAATATGAAGCTGTTGTCGGTGACTTTGGACTAGCAGCAAAGATTCCAGTGAAGTCGTAAGTTCTCGAGTTCTTTTGAGACCTTCTTATATTAACAAAATAATTGACTTGCAGCGGCAAATCACGTTTGGAGACAGTTGGCTCACCGTACTGGGTCAGTCCGGAGTGTTTGAAGGGCCAATGGTATGATCAGACAAGCGACGTATTTTCATTTGGAATTATTCAATGTGAAATAATCGCGCGCATCGAAGCTGATCCAGACTTGATGCCGCGCACTGCTTCATTTGGCCTTGATTACCTGGCATTCGTTGAACTCTGTCCAATGGACACTCCACCTGTATTTTTAAGGCTGGCTTTCTATTGTTGTCTAGTAAGTACTTCCAGATATATTGCTGGACAACATATGAAAACTAAAATTTCTTTTCCCACTGCAGTACGATCCCAAAAGTCGACCTACATTCAGTGACGCAACTAAAAAGCTGACACTACTCTTGGAGAAGTGCGAACAGGAGTCGAGGTGTGCGAGTCCCTTGAGCTCATTGGAGCTAATCAATTGTTCGCCGAATGGTAGCGATATTGAGAATGCAATCACATTGGTCAACACGCCGTCAACTGTCGAAAGTATATTTACAGCCCCGGCGGGTGTGTTGACACCGCGCTACCAGAGGGGCGTGGATGAAGACGGTTTTCGTTTTCCCAGTACAGGAATAAGTTGTAAATCAGCTTCGGCAGCTCTGCCAGGCACACCCAACTGGTTGGCCGACAGTGCTGAATATGACGATGAACACATTTTGAAGTCACGCGTTCGCCGTGCCACACAGAAGCTAGAAGCAGAAATTTTGCTGCACCGTCGTTCACTAAGCGAGAACATAATACATTTTCCACTGCATACATCACCCAGTGACAAAGCGCGATGTCATCAAATGCAGCGACAACGATCTTCAACGCACTCACCGACACCACCACGTCAACTGGGTGACCCACAAACAGCAGCGGTCATTTTACCAACAACCACACCAACAACGAAGATATCGGAATCACCCTCGATATTGCCGCTGGTGCCGGCGGTTTTAACGCTGCGAAAAGTCGGTGAAACAATGTGCCTTAAAGATCCGCAATACAAACCATCGGCAACGAAGGATCATAACGGTGTCAAACCGAATCCCTTCACGGCGCTAGCTCAGCTTCGAGGTGTTAAGAAGATATTAGGCGCCAATCCAAAGACATACGCAGCTGGCGTGGGCGACTTGTTTAGCTCGTGCTTTGAAATGTCAGCGCCGTTTTTTAAAGAGCTCGTCGCAATGCAAGCTAAGAATGTGGCAACAGGCACAGAACTTGAACACAATCCGAGCGGTGCGACAACAACAGCTAATTCTACCGAACCAAAGAGCCTACCTGCATCCCCGCAGCTAACGCGTAAATACAGCGCTATTGAACTGAAATTGCCACAACGAAACAACAATATGGTAGCTAGTGAGACGCCTGCAGCAGCTCCGCTTGTAACACCTGTTCTTACCGATATCGACGACTGTGACTATTGTAACTCAGAGGGCGAAGATCTGGATGGAGGTGGCAACTGCGCCGATGCTGAATCGAGCAGTGACGATAGTGCTGTCCGACCCTCTGTAATGCCAGTGGCACGCAAATACCGCGCCAACTCACTCTACACACATCCGCTTTTTCGAGGCAGTAGTGGAACTATTATAAAGTACAGCAACAGCGAACTTGAAGCAGCGCCCTTATTGAAGACAAGCAATTCCGCCAACACATTAACATCTTTGAATTTAACCACAACTGATATGATTTCGAGCAATAATCAGGTTGATTACTGCAAGCAGCTATCACAGAGTAGCTTATCAGAAAAGGATGTTATTTCGAAATCTCCACCGCCCGAAGAAATTCCAGCTACTGTTCCTGCACCCACAGACTTTGAACTTAATGGACTGAAAAATTCGTGCGACTTGCTGCCTACGAAAAGAAATTTGACCCGGCGCGATTCCATCGAAAGTGGTTTCTTCTCGTGCTTCAATGAGGAATCAGATGCAGCTACCACAAACACGAGTTACACACGGCAGTTGTGCGGCATCGGATCACTAGTTGTTGGCAGCGGCAGCAGCAGCAGTTGCTGCTACGACCAATTAAAATCATTAAACTTGGCTAATAATAAACTTAAGTGAGTAGTACATTTTAAGTATTTGCTATTGCCTAAATATTAATGAATTCGCTTCAATTTCAGTGATAAATTGGCAAGTCTGTGTCGATGCTGTTATTATGCAACGCCTTCATCAACTAGCGCGATTGTGGCTGCTGCAGCTGCCACACAACAACAACATCACAGTGATTCACCCACAACGTCATCATCCGTGTTGTTTATAGAGAACGAACCTCCGACCATCACAGGTGGTGGTAATACATCGTCGTCGACAGCACTGGACTCTACAGACGAATTGGATGCCGAAATTATAGCTCCGCCCACACATCATCGGCGTTACACCTGTCACCATTCGTTGGTGAGCGCCAATGTTAGCGATTCGCAAATGACAGCGACAACTGCTGGCATAATCAATCGATTGGCACTTGATTCAGAGATACATTCGCTGTTGCAACGCAGTCCGTTTGCCACAAATCAATTGCTGTATTGCAAAAATCGCACATCATCCATCTACACAGACAGTTCGGATGACATCAGCTCAGATTCGCTGCTCTGGGATGATCGCTCCTTTACCGCATTGCCAAGTACACGTTCCGCTCAGATAGCCAAAATAGTCGAGTACTTCGAAAGGAAACGGCACGATTCATTGCCAGCGTCAGTGTACAATCGAAATGGCAATGGCACTGTGGCAGCTGCTGTTGCTGCCTCAGCGCTGGGCTCCAACTATATGTCATACGAGTCACACAGATACTCGGACTTTAAACGGCACTTAAATCCCGATTCGTTTTGCTTTGAATTGGACAAGAAGCCGCAACAACAGCGTATTATGGTCTGTGAAGGAGCTGTGAAATCAAAATTGTCCATTTTCGACAAGAAAAAGCAGCAACATCAGCAGCAGCAGCAACAACAACATCAGCAGCAGCAGCAGCAGCAACAACAACAGCAACAATCAATGGGCACTGGACAAGGTGGTTAGCCATATTGATTTCATTTTCAATTTTTATCCTTTTTAAGCCATTTTCAAAATGTTGGCAATTTTTTTATTTTAATTTTCGGGATTGTATTTAGGAAAATGTCCTTAACATTTGAGAGCTGGATCAGAATATATCAGAGTTTGCACACGAAATGTCTAGTTGTAAAGAATTTTGGTACTGGCTCTATCTGTCTCTCTTTGTCTGGTTTTCCATTCAATTACGATAATTGATTCACCGATTAAATATTAGCACTACAATACTATTTAACATATACACATAAACATATATAAATATATTTTTATAATAGAATTAGAAGTTAACTATAATTAGGCCCAATCAAATCATCGTATGTTCCCCAATTAGCATGTATAAATTGATTTTGATTTCGGAACATTTTTCTAATACTTTGTACTGGTTCCTAGTCCTATTTAATTTATAAAATTATGTTATAAATCTATGCAAATGTAGCAAATAATTATATATATATATCTATATCTATTCAATCGAGAGAAAAGTATTTATTTACATTAATTTAGACTCGTAAGGCTTCCAAAAACAAAAAATACAAAAAACAAAGAAAGGCATTGCTGTTATAATTATATGTACATATGTATGTATATCATCTATACATATTTGTATTTCATATAGCTGCGATCTATTTAAATGGTCGCATTAAGAGTATATATAATAAAGTAAATGTATAAAAATACAAAAAAGCATGCAAAACATACATATAACAAAATACACGATAGTCTTCATTAGGCATATCTCTTTGATTCCATTTCCTCAGACTAAACTTGGTAGGTATTATCAATCGACGCCAATCTAAAACTTAAGATCTGTCTTCCTTGACAAATCAATCGAGTTCAATTATATTAAAATTTAAGTAGATGGGTCAGTTTATAGCAGTAGAAATTTTAACGTGTACATATGTTTTTGTACATTTGTATGTATGTAAGTATATACGTATTGATGTATGATGTATGTTTTAACATTTTGATATATCCACTGTATAAACATTGGATTCGGGTACAGTGCAATTTAGAATATATACTTGAGTACATCAAAGTAAATAATGAATTTAATACTCAACTAAAATATTTATAAAATTACTTAGTAATTAAAGTATAGTAATTGCAAGATCTATTTCAATTGACTTGAAAACCCCCATTTAAAGTTGTCAAGTATACAATCTATTGACTTTAAATTGATAGTCCCCTGAGTTGATCAAAATGAGGGAGCAACTATCACTATCAATTTAATGGCATACCTAAGACTGAGTCTAAATTTTATCAATTTCATGTGCTAGATTCTTAAGAAATAAGAAAAGTGGAAGCAAGTCATACTGTCTACATAATATAATTTGTTTAAGGTATGTAAGGAGTATAACGTGTATGTAAATATAAGTAAGAACAATGCAAGCATATGTAATTGAACACTAAAAATCGTCCAAGTGAGCAAAGTAGATCACCACCATCCATGGCACATATTAAATTGATATGTAATTAAAAAATAAAAAAATCTAAAATATCATTTATATATTGTTTAAACATTGAAATAACAATTAATCAGGCACATACATTATTAACTTATATTGATTTTACAATCTCACATTCATATTAAACAAAAGAACTCCAGAAGGGTGTTCTAATAAAATACAAATTAATAATCAATTTAATTTCTATCTAGTTAAACAATAAGACAGATTATTGTTGTTCATATTTTGACAAGTTCAATCAAGATCTCAACCTACTTCATCTTCGCGCCACTGTATATACAAAAATGAAAATTTTCCAACAATCGACTTGCTTACAGCATGTTTACAGCATTGCAACCTATCGATTGCAGCCAGCTGTGAATAACAACTCTGTCATGATAAAATATTAACAGTCTGTTAACTCTACAGTTGTATGTTAATAGCATGCTAAATTACAGCCAACCTTATTGACTATCGATTATATATAATTTGTTGAGGCACAACTGACACATTAATTTGTGCCATTTTGAGTCATGATACGCTAATTTTGAGTTTTATTAGCTTCGCAGTAGCTAACAGAAAGAATTAAAAAAACATATTAGTAATTATAAGATTTGCAAGTTATTTATGACATTTCTACACGATTGCTATCGTTAAACATGCGTATCGATATAGGCGATTTATATTCTCCAGCCATCAATTGAAACTATCGATGTCTGCAACTATGTCGATAAGCAACTAATGCCGGCTTAATTTGTTCAGTGTACATGTGTTTTTTGTTTATAACTTGACGCTGTTTTATTTAACGACAAACAATGGAGCGCAGCATGCAGAAACAGCTATATGGCATATCCCGCGAATCGTCACCAAGTGTGCGACGTCAAAGTATGCCAGCGAGCGCTGATAATACACGCAAATCATTTTTTGGCGGCAATCATGGCTACTCCCCATTGTCAGGCAGCTTAAAGAAAACGGCGTTAAACAATAGGTAAAGTATGTGACATATCTATTAATATAATGTACTAATATGTGAATATGCTGTAACAGTCGCTTGAGCCTCTCTGCTCGCTCAACCACACAGTCCATACCGGGCATTAGATCAGACTATAATGTCGTGGAGAGCTATGGCCATGCTCTGCCCGTGGCCGTGAATGAGGCTCTCACCTTTGCTGGACCGAATGCGAACGCAGTGTCAGCCAAAATCACACAAAGTGGCTGGGCATGGGTATGTTTTCATTTACTATACGAAATATACATAAATATAAGTTAAATTAATCCTTTTCAGGTTGTGCAAGGACGTCGTCTGCTGATTTGGCAGTATAAGGATGCGCCTGGTACAGGCAAAATTGGTTCGCCACCACGTATGGGCAAACATCAGCGTCGCGCTGGCACCTCCGCCCAGTGCCGTGAGCTCACGCTGCCCTACAGTGATATTGGACACAAAAGCGAATTAGTTAGCGTGTTTCAGACTGAGGGCCAACAGATGGCCTCGTGCATTGCAATCTCAGCGACTGGCGAAGTGCGCTATTGGGCTTCAATTGCGCATGATAACAATTCCGTGGACATTTCCATATTGACCGGTCAGGAGTTTGTGCAGCTGCTCAGTCTACCCATACAGCAGGGCTACCTGGCGGTCACCTCTACATGCACTTTGGTCTTTCTACGCGTTGGACTCACCAACGGACGATATACGCTGCATCACAAGACGATAAAGCCAGCGACTAGTTTCCTAGGCGGCTTTGGCAAAAGGTTTGCCTCCATGCTCATTGGCATGAACAGTGGAAGCGACAGGGATCAGGCGAGTTCAATTCTCTAACTCTTCATATCTCAGCAGCTCATTGTTATTTATGTTTCACAGCTACTGGTTGGCATGTGCTGTGAGTGCGATACAAAGAATGGGGAATCAATAGTAGCTGTGCTTTCGGATCGTGCCATTCAACGTTGGCGTCTCTCAAACAAGGGCAACACGGAGCAGCTGCTGTACGAGGATGTGGAACTACTACGCAAAATGCGTGAAATGTTGCTATTAAAGTTTTGGAATGTGCGCATGCCCAATGATAATGTTGATATTGAAATGCATTTCATGGACTTTCAACTGTACAAAGGAGATTACTACATGCTCGTCGGCGCTGTCAACCAAGCCCATACGCCACAGATGTACTACGCTATAGGTCAATCTAAACTACCCTTACGTACTTCATAATGGTCTAACCAAGTTTCGTTTATAGTTGTCGCATCGGCACAGCAGGAGGCCATGCAGCTGGAGTGCTTTACGCCGCTGAAGCTTAACAAGTTCTTCAATAGCAAAACAGCGCAGGAGTGTCTAAGTGTGCGCATCATTGTCGGACCTTCCCACATGTATTTGTATACGCCTAAAGTGGTTTATCCGCTGCTCTTATCAAACTCATCGCCCGCAGCTGAAATTGAGGCGGAGAAAGTTGAGTTCCATTTGCATGATGATCGCATCTTAAGCGCCGCCATCTGCAGCCATTTGCCACTCTTCTTTAGCCGCACACATGGCTTGGTCTCCATAACGCCTGGCGACTTTGATAGCACTGATTTGCTGAACATGAGCAGCTGCAATACGCCCGATATATTTTCGCCAGCTTCCTTCAATGCAACCTTTAGCGGCCAAGATCAAAGTATCTTGGGCGAGAGCTCCACTAACTTGCCCATGTTTCAGCTTGATCCTGATGACGTTTACAGCGAGCTCAACAATGAGGTGGGCCAATTGAAGGCGGCCTTCCTATACAAGCTGAAACGCAACAACAACATGGTTAATACAATCATTACGGATCTAATGGACAGCATCAACGAATCCGATCAGAAAGGAGCACCTCTAGATGCCTATAAATTAGATAGGTATTACCATACTATAATACTATATCTATAAATTTGTGTAAATGAACTATGTGCTATGATGGCTTACAGAATCGTCATCACTATTGCTGAGGACTTGGCTGAGGACTTGCCCATTGCCGACCCGCGCTGGCAGTCAGCCATCGAGGAGCACGATGGCAATCGTCATGCCCTGGGCAGCTCGCGCTCTATGCAAATCATTAACCAGCTGCGCGACAAGAGCATTGCCCTACAGCATTTCATTGATTTCCTGCACCACTGCTCAGTTTGGGAGAAGGTGCGTGGCAACTACTTCTACATGTCATACATATCTAAGACCTCATCTATTTACAGCTAAATGCCGTACCCTGTGGCAGCAATGTGTTGAAGCCCACTTCGTACATTCTCTCCGATATAAGTGAGAAAATTGTGGCTGCCATGGCACTGCGTACGATACAGAGTAAACTGCCCAAACTGGTGGAAGAGGCCATTGATATAACAGTTGCACGTTGGGAAGAGCGGCCACAGGGCAGTCTGACAACGCAGGATATCTTTTACGTGAAGCTCTGCAAATTCCAGAGTATTTTTGAGTCCTTGGCCGACATGGCAGATGATCGCATTGTAGCTCAGAATCGCACCAGCGCTGCTGTAGCACAATTTGTTGCCGACATCAATGCCATTGTGCTGGGTATTCTGGGTCAGGTGCTGAGATTTCGGGATCAGAATGCGAGCAGTTATAAGGCGCCCGGAACCTCGCATGAGAATCAGCCCTGGACAGCCACGCCAGGCGCTGCTGGCGTACACGATGCACTCATTCGGATAATAGAGATTAGTGTGCGCTATGCCGCGCAGTGCGTGAACGAGACGGAACTGAAGCATCTGCTATACCAGCAAATACTGGAGCTGGTGGATATAGTGTTAGAGTCGCGCAAGAACTATTTGGAGAGCGTGCGCGATACGGAAAAGTTTCAGGTGCTGCAGCAGCAATTCGAGACCCAAAGACGTGATCTCATCGCCACGTTAAGTGAGTAGAAAGCGAGCTCAAAATAATTTAATCTAATCTATATTGTTTCATTGCAGTCAAGGAGCGACAGTATGAGTGCGCTGCCAAGCTGGCTGAAAAGTATTTGGACTTTCCCAGCCTGATAGTCATCTGTGATGAGACGCAGGATAAGGATCGTTTAGATGAATACACGCGCAAGTATGAGGAATACGATTTCTCGCAGTTTGCTATCAACTGGCATTTGCGTCAGCAGCGGCACGCTGAGGTCTTCGAACGCTTCAAGGGCAATCAAACAGCACTTGCACAATTCATGCGCGATCATCCGTCACTCGGCTGGATTCAGCTCATATTCAACGGCGACTTCGAACGTGCTGCCAAGGTGCTCTACGAGCTGGCCCAGTGCGAAACGGAGTATGTGGCACGCAAAAAGTCGATGCTCTCGTTATCCAAGCTGGCTGCCTTCGCTGCAGCCGATGTTGACTTGACGTCACAAGTTGAGAAAATCAATTTCGAGTTGATGATCATTGAATACCAGTCGCATTTGGGTCACGATGTATTGCAGAACTTTGGCTTTGATCCCACAGATCAGAAGGTTCTCAAAGTAGAGGAGATTATCAATGTAACTATTCAGCGCTTGTTCGTCTATAACAGATCAGCTTGTTTATAGTTTTGTTGCTTGCAGCTGTTTATCGCCGAGGAAAATGAGAGCGCCACCGAAGTCGAGTTCCGCAAGGCCTTGGAGCTGCTCAACTATGTGGATCAGCCATACGACTTGCGACACAAGATCTGGTGCGCGATCATACGTCGCGACAACTGGATAGACTATGATACGAACAATGCTGTCGACTATATACACAAGCTGCTCTTCTACAAGGTGATTGAGCTGTCGCAGCTGATGGGTCAGGAGTGCGACAGCGTGTTGCCGCCCATGGATGACTTTCTGGACAGTGCCGAGCTGGGCGAGCTGCCGCAACATAAGTCCTTTCAGTATTTGCTGAAGCTGACCTACGAGTATGTGGGCGATATGTTTAAGCCTGCCGAAGATATGGAGCTGTAAACATTTCATTTTGGGCGTTTGCCATTCTTATTAAAGACTTAGACTAAGAAACCACTTTTGATGCGCTGTTGGACAGCTGTGGGCTTTGTTCGGCTCGCATTATAAAACATTATAAACTAAGTTGCTTTGTCAGTTGTCGTCGGCGCTGCTGCTGTTGCTGCCAGCGAAAGTAACTCGAGTGTGGCGAGCGAAGTGGAAGCCCGTCAAGTGCCAAGTGCCCTGGTGATGGGGACACCAACTCTTAGCCAGCCTGCTGGCAGCGCTTTAGTTTCGCTTTGATCATGACGGACGAAACAACGCCGCTGAACGCCAGTGGCTCCGGTTATGTTGCACTGCCGCCCTATCAGGGACCCAGCTATGTGTTTCCCGGCGGCGTCTCCCCACGTGCGCGTCCTTCCAAATTGAAACAGTTCCAGTGCTGCGTAACGGTGACATTTATGTGAGTGCTCGAGCGATCAGCTAGCTACAGAGCTATATCTACAGTACATAAGATATACGACTACTAAGTGCTGACATTGCAGTTGGCTTCAGCTCTAAATTCCTTTCATATTTTTCTAGTATTGCAAGGCCAATTTTTGAAAGCATATATAAACTAGATCAACAATCGAATTCATTTTAGATGTGATATATTTTTTTTCGCTGCATCGATCGTATTACTATATCAAATGGCTGCCGTTGTAATCTGTTGCTTGGGGAATGTCCGCGAATAGACTTTGAATACCTGAGTTGAACGTGTCTAAACAAGCGTAAAAACACACAGAGTGAATGTTGGCTTCACTCTGCTTAAATGATTAAGCCTGAGCAAGGGGAGCCAAGCAAAGGCGAATCATAGAACCGGAGGGATCTTGCGATCTTGTGATCTTATAACGCATAGCTAGTCAGACCAAAGGCAATTTGATAGCACTGCCAAGCCAACATTTCCATTGTGCTTCATATCTATTCTTCGGGGTATTTAAGCTCCATCATTCCACATTCAATTGTCGTTCTCTTTGGCTGAAGTTTGTCATTTGATAGCCCTGTCTGACCCGGCATGTTAACGTTTAGTTGGAACAGGCTTTAACCGCAAATCAATTTCACTTTCCTGCCCGCAGCGTCATTGTAATCGCCGCCTTGGGCCTGGCCCTGTGGCTGAGTGGCAGTGGTTACGATGGCAACAGCAGCAGCAGCAGCAGTGGCTTGGAAGTGCCCAGTTTCTTCTTTGCCACGAATGAGTCTGTCAGCGAGATGCTGGCGGCTATCAAGGAACCCATACCGGATGAGCCGGAGTCCGAGTGGGCGCTGCGCGACGTGGTATTGGATGAGGGAGCGGGTGCTCGTTCGGTAAGTGCGGGCATCAAGGCGCTGGGCGATCGTGAGATCCTGGAGGAGGGACTGCAGCCGAGTGCCATCAATACGCCACAGTTCCGGCACTATCGCTCGCTGAGCACGAATCCGGAGGCGCGTAAGCTGGCGCGTCGAGGCTATGTGGAGAACCAGGCCACGCTGGACATTGCCCAGAGCTACAACTACACCAAGCAGCCGGGTCGGAGTAACATTGGACTCGGCCCGGTCATAGTACTGCCGGACCCGCCGCTGCTGCGCCTCGACTGCGACTTCAATGAGCGCTACAGACGCAGCACCGGCGTCTGCAACAACAAGGAACATCCGCGCACCTATGGCGCCTCCATGGTGCCCTATCGCCGCATGGTCGCGCCGGACTACGGCGATGGCATTGCAGCTCCAAGGGCTAGCCATGGCAAGCAGCTGCCCCCGGCACGCCTGGTCTCTCTGAATATCCACCGCTCCAGCTACGAGACTGATTCGAATTTTACAGTTATGTTGGCGGTGTTCGGCCAATTCTTGGATCATGATATTACGGCGACGTCGCAGACCTCGGCGCAGGAGGGCGAGTCGATTGATTGCTGTGCGCGCGGCAACCTCGAACAGCATCCGGAATGCTATCCGGTGCACATACTCGCCGACGATCCCTACTACAGGCAATACAATCTGAGCTGCATGAACTTTGTGCGCTCGGCGCCAGCTCCGACGGGCCGATTCGGACCACGACAGCAGTTCAATCAGGCCACGGCCTTCATTGACGGCTCCGTGGTGTACGGGAATCTGGAGCAGCGTCAGCGGAGCTTGCGCAGCTTCATCAATGGCACACTGCGCATGTTCCTCACCGACGATGGCCGCGAGCTGCTGCCCATCTCCGCCAATCCGGACGATGGCTGCAATCGCATGCAGATGACGCGCCAGGGCAAATACTGCTTCGAGTCGGGCGATGATCGGGCCAACGAGAATCTGCTGCTCACCTCGATGCACCTGCTGTGGGCCAGGCACCACAACTATCTGGCCCGCGGACTGCATGAAGTGAATCCAGATTGGGACGATGAGCGCCTGTTCCAGGAGTCCCGCAAGATTCTGGCCGCCCAATTTGCGCACATCACCTACAACGAGTTTCTGCCCGTGCTGCTGGGGCGCAATCTGAGCCGGGCCAAGGGTCTGCTGCCTGCCCGCGAGCAGCTCGATGCGCCGGACACCTACGATCCCCAGGTGGACCCCAGCATAGCCAACTGCTTTGCGACTGCTGCCTTTCGCTTTGCTCACACGCTGCTGCCGGGTCTGTTCAATGTTTCGCGGGACAATAGCACGCCGGAGGCCATGGAGCTGCACAAGATGCTCTTCAATCCGTTCTTGCTGTGGACGCCGCACGGCATCGACCACGCCCTCCAGACCGCCTCCAATACGCCGGTGCTGCGCGTCGATCGTTTCTTCTCGCTGGAGATCACCCAGAAGCTGTTCGAGGGCACAGCCGAGGACCGCGTGCCCATTTGTGGCCTGGACTTGGTCTCGCTGAACATACAACGCGGCCGCGACCACGGCATACCCGCCTACCCTGTCTTTCGCAGGCACTGCCGACTGCCGCCAGTGGACACGTGGGAGCAAATGGCGCTGGCGGTGGAAAACTCAACGTTGGCCTCCATCAGGCAGATATACGAGTGGGTAACAGTTGCCCAAGTGCGACTTGAGCTTAACTTTCAATCCGCTCTTGCAGCTCGCCTCAGGATGTGGACGTCTATACGGGCGCGCTTAGCGAACCGCCGCTAGATGGCGCCATCTTTGGACCGCTGCTCAGCTGCCTCGTCTCGGATCAGTTTATGCGCCTCAAGCTCGGCGATTCCCATTGGTATGAGCGCAAGATGGGTCCACAAAGACTGACCAAGAGTAAGGCTCCTTATATATGTATATAGAAATCGAGTCTATAATCGATTCTGCCTGCAGCACAACTGGCTGAAATATATAAGACCAGCTTGGCCGGCATTATTTGCCGCAACTCCGATGGCATACGACGCGTGCGCCAGCATCTCATGGAGCGCTATCGATTGGACGGCAATGTCTATGTGAACTGTGCGGATCTGGAGGGCTACGACTTTGACTTTCAGCCTTGGTCGACGGCGAATGCAGCGCCGCAGCTGCACCGAGCGAGCTTCAGTCAAGCCATCTCCCTGGTGCGTCTGTTTGACGTTAATGCAACTCAAGTAACTGTAGCCAACTGAAAAATAAATGCGAAATGTGAAAGATTCTGTTGATGCTATCTGCTGTTATCTTTAAGAGTTAAAGAGACGCATCTTCGATCTTCGATCTGAGATCTTAGATCTTAAATTTATAGATGTAGCTTAGAAAATAACCAAATTATCGATAACAATATGTGTTCAACTGGAAATCGATTTGATATTTAGCTAACATTGAAAAACTCTGCTCCATATAAGATATGCTCTTGACTTATTTCAAGTTTCTTATAAGACGCATTCCAATTGGAAACGAATAAGTTCGACAATCATTTAAATTGACTTAAATTGAAAGGCTTAAATAATTTCTAATATAATTTTAAATTTATTTAAAGGTAAAAATAACATATATAAAACATCGAAATCCAATTCAAAAACTCTGGCTTTAGTCTAAAAATATCTTTGATATTTTCTATCTATAAAATATAAATAAATAACAAATTGTTAATTGTTAAATAATTGCAGAGCTAAATTCAATTAATTGTCTTTGTCCCATCGCTTAGCTCAACGCAGCTGATGTAATATAAGACGCCGCATTGCAGCAGCCAATAATCCGCGAAGAGTCCATGCGCTCCACTTACCGAGTGCCAGCTCGCATTAGCCAGACAGCAGCAGCGTGCCATTGGTGGCCAGGGCGAGTGTTGCGGGTGCCGGCGTCGTCATGGTGGTGGCCAGCAGGCGAGCCGGTCGACAGCTGCTGGCAGTGTCAGGGTAATAGGCCAGAGCCAGGGCGGCCAGCAGGGTCAGTGTAAATGTTAGCCAGAAGCAGGCGAAGCACAGACGACGCGCCTTCTGCCACCAGGGATCCCAGCTAAACGGCAGCAGCTCCTCCAGCGACAGGCCGTACGAATAGCTGTCCAAATATAAGTGTGTGCGTACGTGTGTGTGTGTATTTATTAATTATTTAATGCAATGCGACAGTTAAGCGTGTGTTTACTCAGCAGTTGTAAAAACGGGCTCATAATCCCTTGCCTCCTTGTTGGGCAGCAGAATGATGTGTGGCTCCTGCTGCTGCTGCTGCTGCTGCTGCTGTGGTTGTTGTGCTGCCAGCAGCGCAGTTCTCTCGTTGCAGGACATGCTGCTCCTGCTGCCCTTTGTCTGTGTCCTTTTGGTCGTGGCTGTCACCTGGGGCGACAAGCGGCTCCGTTAGCGCACAAATGAAACTGGCATCTGGCTTTGCTCTGGCTTTGTTTGCAACTTAAATTAGCTCTGTCGTTGCTGCTGTTGGCTGCTCTCATTTGGCAAGAGGTATATTGATTTTGATAACCAGTACGTAACGGAGTCTAGCGAAATTAAAATTGTTTAAGTTTTTAAATAAATAAATATTTTTCAGCATGAATAAGAGTCTCTTGTACCTGATTTTGTTGTCTTAGAAGATTTATAAATGTTTATTTATATTAACTGATTTGTATTCAAATCGTATAACACTATCTATAGGCACTATCTGTAAGCAAATTTGCTTTTAGTATGCCACAACTTTCATGCAAGCTCAAATGTCGTAATCCAATTGGAGCAAGTTATTCCAATTGGATACACATACTTAGAAGGGCATATTTTAAGGCAGTTGAGCTCATTATGAAATGATGTGATATATATCTATATATTATAGTATGTTTTATTATTGTTTTATAGTATGTTTATCTATTTTGGAGCATACTTTGGATCATATTATAACTTTTTTGTAGAGATAAGTATATTTTTATACGAAATTCTAAGTTAGGGTAGTTCATCCATGTTATCTGCAGACTTTTGCTGTCATTCGCATTTTATTGAATTTTTTTTTAAAATTTCTTTGGATGTTAAAAATTTTTATAAACTAAATATATTTTAAGAGAATTGCAATTTCATATAGAAAACATTTTTGAAATATTTATGAAGCCCCATGCGAGGGTATTACATCAGCGACAGCTCTAGACTTTTCCTGGTTTTTATTGTTTTGTTTTGTTGTTTTATTGCCGCTTTTTTTTCAGATTCCTGTAAACAACTTTATCGCCGACTTACTGTTGCTGTTGTTGCCTCTGTCATTTTCAACTCATCATCTGCGCGCATCTTCCGCCTCGAGCAGAGACTTGCACAGATTTCTCTTATCGTAGCCGCGCGTTTCTCGGTTTCTTGGTGTCTTTTATTCCAGATGCCATGTAATCTCTTGCATAATAGCAATTGACTGGCAATTGTCGCCCAGTTTCCCAGCGACAGGCCCCGCAAATAAGCGCCCCTGCCCAGATAAAGCATAATGTTCCACTTATAAACTTGAGTTTAAGACAAATGTTCGTTTTATTTTTGATTTTCGATTTGTGTATTTCTTTTTGGGGGGAGATTAACATGCTGGGAAATACATATACCTAGCCATATGTTCGACTCTAGACTCTTTGAGTAATGCCATGGAATTCCCTAAGTACTAAACCTATATAAGTATATATATGGTTAAACATCGAGTTTATATATCGTGCATAAATACGTTTATGGATAGTTTTCTTTTGGGGGGATTTTCACATATTTGGCTAAAGTTTTCGTATATTTTGTGGGGAGATTATTTTCATAGAGTTTACATATATAGTATGACATATAGATGGAATCGAAAATTGTTGACCCACGCAATATGCTAATATCTTGAGTAGTTAATATTTTATTTCTTGTAGCAAAGTATTTTTTGTTATTATTTATATTTACTTAAGCTAAGATATCTGGAGTATATCTGAAGTAAATGTGTTTTTTTTTTTGTTTTTTATGTATATATGTAGAGGGTCTAGAATAATATACTATATCAAAAATGCAATGAAAAGTTTAAATACAAAATACATTATAAAAAACACGAAATGATTAATATATAGAATGTATTTTTAGAAGAGAAATACAAAATTTGGATGTTTTAAAGAAAACCAAAAAAGAATTTGTTCCAACTGAAAGAAAAAAGAAGATAATATTCGTTAAATTATATAAGTATAAAATAGATCTATTAAGTATTTTTTAGTTTTTCTGCTCTTCTTTTTGGTAAATCTATAGAAGTATATACCTAAATTCTATATCGGAAGCACTTTACTCGTTTTATTTGCCTTTGCCTTGAAGTAAATCAGATTTATATATTTATATATAGATACTATATGCTGTATGATAAGATTTGCTTCTTAGTTCATTTATTATATTTCTGTTTTCTTTTAGCTGTTTTGGACTGTTCTTCTACATTCTATTAGAATCTAACTTGATTCTGTTTGCGTTCTATGCGCAGCGCCTGTTAACTTCCAGTTTTGGTTTCTGATACTCGTTCACGCTGTGAAAAGAGTATATTAGTTGTGTGCAATGTTCGTCTTAAGCTGCAAGCTTGCAATTTACCATAAATATTTCTATGTATTTTCCTCTCAATAAGATTTATGATTAAGATTTTTGGATAGAAAATCTTCTAGTTTTTCAGTTAGAGCCACAAAATTTGAGAAAATGACTTTTGTTGACCTGCTCCACAGACTATAAAAACTATTATATACTATTATATAGAGCCATTTATTTTAGAATGAAACGTGAACGAGTATTATGTACTCGGTCATTCCCTTTCTCATTCAATTTAGTCCTCGAAATAGTTTTCCAAAAAATATTTAAAAACTGAAAACCAAAACGAAACAATAATCGAAATAATTGAAAAATTCAATTTTAATTTTCATATAACTTAAGAGCAAAAGACATTAATGTGATAGATGTAATTGAATTAAATACATTTCTCGACTATATTCATAACTTAAATGTATTCGATATTAATCGTATATTTCTCTTCTTCTCTTTTTTTGGGTATATATCTATATCTAGATTTGGCGCATTTTTTCCATCAAGTTTACTTTATGTAGGTTTTCAATATATATATATATATATATATATATATATATATATATATATATATATATTTGATTATTGAGTATATTTATTTAATATATATATCTTCATATATATATATTGGTAACCATTCAAAATGTTTTATTAAAAAAATAGAATAACATTATACAAAAAATACAATTTCATTTAACAAACATTTTGGTGTTATGCCTTAATATCGTTAATCGTTAATCGTTAATCGTTAATCGCTTATCGTTTCATAGATGACAAAGTGAAATGAAAGTCTTTCAAGTAAGTAGATTTATGTAGTGCAGTGTACTTAAACACTGATGGTCGTACTAAAAAGTGCCGCAATTTCAATTGGTCGGAGTTTGGTTTTTTGTTTTGAGTTGAGTTGAGTTTAGTTTAAATTTAGTTAAGACTACAGAAGCTGTTAGTTGTTGCTTAAAAGTGCGGTTGACTAGAAATAGTTGTCGGTTATATATATATATATAAATTTTGTAAATTTTTTATTTTGTTTATATTTTAAAGAATACATTTTCTAGGGCTTACACATGTATTAAATTAACAATGGCTGATTGTGACAATTAATGGAGAGACAGTTTGAATTATTTATATATATTAAGTACAGCTATAACAAACAACAACAATGATAATTATAATAATAATAATTATAATAATTTTAAGAATGACTCGAATTGCATTAAGAACATTTCAAACATAGAGACAAGCGAATACATATCATATATCAAATATAATTAATCATTTATCATTTATCATTTATCGTTTATCGTTTATTTGAATGCTGCTTTTATGTATAAATATATATATATATATATTTATATGTGTGTAACTGAATGATCACGTTGCTTGTTTGCTGAGCCCGGGGCAGCCTTTCTTGTATTTACATTACTTAAAATGAAACAATATATATATATATATGGATATATATCTATATATATATATATATATTTATTTAAAATAAGCCACACCTAAGAACTAATTAAACATTAAAATTTTTAATATTAACATAAATTTGATTTAATTCTCAATATTTAACAGTTAAAACATAATACATTATTATTATACATTTTAGACTTGAATCATATTAATAAAATTCCTGTTTATTCATTTTGGATATATATATATTCTCTCTAAAGCTTCGCTACAGCTACCTGGTTTTGTTTCTGCATTGCATCGCACGATCGGTTTAAACTATGATGATATCATATGCCTCCAAGGTGCTCACGATCAGATATACAATCCACAGCAAGAGCAATATCGATGCATGAAGCCATTTGCTAATAAAGGGTCCACCCAGTTCAGCACGTATCGATTTGGTCGATCGTCGAAACATCAAAACACCAATTGCAATGAGAGCCTCGCCACAGAAGAGCGTTACAGCAAAGCCAATGCTGCAATTGTTTCTAGTATTAGTACAGCTGCTACAGCTAGCGATCTCGCGGGTTTTCTACTTACGTTCCGGGCTCTACATTGAATGTTGAGCCATTCACTGCATGATAGATCGAGGCGATTGACCACGCCAGTCCAATGCCCAGGAATACGTTGACCGCATTGCTGCCCGTTACATTGCCAATGCAATTGTCCGCGGTCGCATCCTGTTTAGCCGCAATGATGCTGGCAAATGTATCTGCAAGGCAAGTTAAAATTAGACGAGGACAAAGCTGTTTGTATCCTTATCATATTACATAATTGACTGATACGTTTTCAACATGGTACATGGAACTTACTGGTTATTTTAACATGAGGAACAGATTTAAATTTTAATAATATTTTCTCTAATTATCTTTAAATCAATTTTAGACACTCAACTATATTTTTTAAAGTCAAGTCTTTTTCTGGCTAAGTCACATTTTACCGTGAGGATAAAGTTGTGTTCAATTTCTAGCCATCTACTTTATTATGAGACCATAGCCTTTTCGTCCTTAGAAGGTTTTATCATAAACCTTTCCTTCAAGAAAATTCTCTTTAGTCTAAAGACACTTATTATTGCGAAGAAAAGGCTGGCTATCTTCACGCTAACTGTATCTGCTAGTGACATTTACTCTTTGACTTATCAGCTTAAGAGGAGAATAAACTGAATCTCAAATACAAATTTATATGAATTTTCGATAAGTATCAAGCCGAATGTAAAGCTCATTTTACCTGGTATACTGGTGCCTAGGGCCACAAAGCAAATGGCTGTCACCGAGTCCTTGATGTTGCACACACAGCCAAAGTAAGTTGCCGCATCTCCGATAACAGCGGTTAGAACGCCAATGACAAATATAGAAATAACAAAGGTGACATAGCCGCCGCATATATCTGTAAAACGTAAATGATTTACAAATCAATCGATTCAATATTGGGCGTCGTTGTTACCTGTGGGCGGCACAAATGCAAACAGCACCTTCCAAAATAGGCAAATGAAATGGCTGATATAATCCACGCATTTCGGTACTTCCTCTCCGACATCTTCCTCGGCGTCTAGGTCATTCTCGTCACCTGGGAGAAAAATATAGATGTAAATGTTAAGACAGAGTCATGTAGATTTAGATGTAGATAAAGATAAAGATATAGATATAGATATAGATATAGATATAGATATAGATATAGATATAGATATAGATATAGATATAGATATAGATATAGATATAGATATAGATATAGATATAGATATAGATATAGATATAGATATAGATATAGATATAGATCTCGCTCTCGCTCTAGCTCTCGCATCTCGCTCTAGCTCTCGCTCTCGCTCTCGCTCTCGCTCTCGCTCTCGCTCTCGCTCTCGCTCTCGCTCTCGCTCTCGCTCTCGCTCTCGCTCTCGCTCTCGCTCTCGCTCTCTCTCTCGCTCTCGCTCGCTGTCGCTCTCTCCTTTTCGCGCTTTCGCTCTTTCTCGCTTCCGCGCTATCCCTCAGGCTCTAAATCGATAGAGATATATTGATATAGCTTACCTGGTACAACAGTAAGCGCATCCTTGAACTGCTCCTTCCACGTGGATGTGCCCAGCACAGCTGAAACGTTTGCCCTGGCGACCAGCTTGTCCACAGTAGTCTATAAAGATACATACATATTTACTCATAGTAGTTTAGCTTTATTTTACAATATTACGTATACGTGTTCGCATATCAAGTATACGCCACATACGACGAACACACACATGCACACCGGAAACAAAGCATTTCATTTGAAGATTAGAGACAATTAGGTGCTTAGTTGCACGACAGGTGCTAGCCAGGTGTGTTTAGCTTAACTGCCAAGTGTAACAACGACACCTGAGCCACTTTATGCTCTCGTAGTCTCGTTTTTGTTGTTGCTCATGTCATTGTTATACCCATATACCCATTGAAAATGGCGACAAAGTGGTTAATGTGATCAGAGAAAAGTGAATGTGAATGTGAAGTTGTCAGCTTATCTGAAGTATATATAGCAAATACTTATATAGTATCAATCAGTAGAATAAGCAGTTTGAACGTCATGGAAACTTTAGCTGTTAATACAATGATTTATGTAAATTGATCGATAACAGTATCGTGTTGTCTTGTAATCGATAACAAATTCCAAAACATATCTTAAAGATATTTTTCGGAGACTAGTTTGTAGAGTGTATAGGTCATCCTTTAGTCGACTACCTCTCAGCCCTACAACTTGTTGTCTGTATTACAGCAACCGCTCTGGACATTAAGCTGTCTGATGTGGTATGTGCACAAGGATCATTATAATGTCTAACAGTGAGTGTTGCTCGGTTGAGTGTGTGCGTGTGCATGGGTGTGTTAAGTGCCTATTCACAACAGATTTCTGCTGTCAAGTGCATTTATTATCTGTAGTCATAATTGGATATGCTTACCTTGAACTCCGAGCTCTCCCGTATGCGTATGTATGTAGTGGTCAGCTCTCCGTTTCGTGGCTTGCTCATTAGCAATATGCGTTCGAGATCTGTTAAGTCTTCAGCTCGTTTCTTTTCCACATTATGGATTTCCGCTAATAGTTCATCGTCTGTGCGGGCCAAGGTAAATCAAGGTGTAAATATTAATTAGTATACAATATTTTGCACAGAAGTCTGGCATTTAACCAGAATTCTTGAGGTCCACTCACATAGCTGCATATATACGTCTCAATATATACGTATATACACATATATGTTTGCCACAAATACACACATACATAAACATAGACAGTAAAAGTTTGCTAATTTTAGAGAATTGTTTGGAATTGAGTGCATTGCTTGCAGAAATATTTTGTGGATTCCGAATTTCTACAGCTGCAAAATTTGCAATTAAATGAGAAAACAAATCAAGTAAATCTACAAAAGCTACACAGAGATAGGGACAGATACAGATACAGATACAAATACAGATATAGATACAGTTACAGTTACAATTACAGTTACAGTTGCAGTTACTGATTGCATGCAAATGAAGCTAAATGAAATGAAAACTTCGCTTAGAATTGCCATGAAATGTTTTAATGATTTTTCTTTTTAATTTGTCCAGAATTTCACTAATGAAAAATGAAAATATTTCTGATCATTTTTATAAATTTACTGTCCCAATTTATATTAAGACGACGTCTATATAATTTAGATTGAATAAATATTTATTCAGGTAATATGAATTTTCATTCATAAACTGATCTAAAAGCTTTTAAATTGCAATTGCTTAAACAGTGAATTTTATAAACAATTGTTTCACTCAACTTTCACCTAAAGAAGTGAATTTGTAAAACCATACTCATTATTAAAGTATGAGATTTCATAACTTGACAAAGAGAAGTGACTATAACAACATATGCTCAGTTTTCCACTTACAACAGTGGATTCCCAAATAGTCTGGAATTGTTGGAAGTTTTTTAAGGCTTACTTAATCATATTCTAAAGAAAGTCGACTAATAGAACCCAAGAGCTTACAGTTATGATTAAATAAAAGTACAATAAAATGATTTTCACTTATTTTCCACACTTCTAAGTGAAACTTTAAAGAAACTTAGTTAAAACTTATTTCTATACATTTAAAATTATTATAAGTTCGCTCAGTCAACGGAAATTATAAGCTGTTATATAAAATATGTTAGATTGATTGATAGAATGCATGCAGAGAGAGAGACAGAGACAGAGACAGACAATTAAGACATATTACTGATATAAGGATGACTCACGAGTATGATCTCCAGTGTGATTTTCTATAGACAGCGATTGAATACGTGGAAGGTGACAACAAATTGGTATTTTTTTTGGAGAACAGGAATATTTTAAACAAGATATATATTGTTTGTTTATTTCAGATGCAAATACAAATTGAATATTTTATTTGTTTTTTTTTTCTTTTGTTCATTTGCTATGTTCAGTTAAGAAATTTATTTAATGCATTCAACCAATACAAATTTAAATATTTTTTATCTTTTTTGTTTTGTGTTAGCTTTAGCTCGGCTAGTATACCCTGTGATTATGCAATCGGTGGGGTTGCTCTAACATACACATAAACCAACAAGAGACTAATACATCGAACAACATCTGCTGCGATTATGTTAACTCAAAAGCCGTTCAAAAAATCAAATTTGGCCAAAAAATGCAACCACACACACACAGATAAAAATCAACAAAAATAATAGGGGTATTCCACAAAAAAAATATAAGGAATTATTCAATAATATCTTGTGTGCGTTTACTTACAAATCGAGTTGATGCGGAATCGTTAAACGATTTGTTATGTATATGTATATATAGTCGATGTTATCGTATCGAGTTCGAGTTCGAGTTTCGGGGCACAAACAGAAGCGGGCACAAGCGCGTGTTACGTCGAGCATAGAGAAGTTTACCAACAAAATGTCTTTAACCACAATTTGCCCAAAAACTTTATTTCAATTGAAGACGAACCGTGAGCAAAATTTTCATTTACTTTTTCGCTTTTTTCTTCTTGCTAAATACGTCTCAGCTGATTCTAACTTTAAGACATTTTCTGCGTCGAAAAAGCGCAATTTTTTCTCCACTCTTTTTTGTTTACATGCGATACATATACAATGAATTACACACACGCACATACAATATATATACAGAATATGGACACAGATCTATCATCTATATTATGAACGAATGATTCTTGCTAGGGGTGTATAAATCAAGGCTGCCCAAAGTTATTTGGCAATAAAGAATATAGTCGCAACTTCAACTGCATTATATTATTTAAGCTTTATTAAGTCTTAAGTCTTTATTTTTTATTCTTAAAGAGTATTATAAAGTGGAAAGAGTATATTAGTTTTGTACGTCTGTCTGTATGAACGGTTTGCTTTTTAAACTCTATCCTTTATTAAGAATCTACATATATTTTGGTATTTTTGTTATTTTTGTAGCATTTTTATAGCCTTTTTTACTGCAGCCAAGATTTAAATAATGTTGTAATGTGTGTGGAACAAAAAACAAATTGCAATGAGATTCGATTACAGCGGTACGCAGCACATGAAAAGCCTTCAATATGTGAAATTTTTAAAGCTTTTTTGTTTTTTTTTGTTTTTTTTTTTTTGTATTTTTAACTGAACATAAACACTTTTCGAGAATTGAAGATGAGTTAAAAGTGTTAAGAATACTTTTACCTACCAAAAAATCGATGGAAAAATGATTCCTTATTTGTGTCATCTGCGTGAGGATAATTGCAATGTTGGTGGTTGTTGTTGTTGTTGTTGTAGTTGTTGTAGTGTGTTATCAAATATTACATACACATAGATTCATATATATATATATATATATATATATATATATATATATATATATCATATCGGGAATCGGATTAGTTTTGTTCAAAAGTTACATTAATGCATGATGTGAGACATATTAAAATATATTTCAATATTATTAATAATTATATTAACTACAAAATGTATAATCAAATAGAATACTGAAATAAAAAACAAAGAGTGTAGAGTGCTACGGACTGCAGGAGGGGACAAAAGGGCAGCTACACAGAGTTGATATCAAACAAAAATAAAAGAGTACTAGTTCAAACGTAAATACACAAGAAAGCATATACTTTTCTATAAAAATTGTTAAGAGAGCTAAGGCAATTTTTCACAGTTGAAAAAAAAAAATATAAATAAATCATGGATAATAATTTTTTATTTCTTCAAACAGATTTGTTACCATTTGATAAAAAACTAAAGCGAAAGATCAGTGAAAATTAAATTGATGTATTCTAATATTTCATGATTTTCAATAAGAAGTGTATATGGAGTTCTTTATATGAAAAAAATATATATATTTAATTTATAATATTCAGGTTTAAATTTAATTTTTCCTTAGCAAAATCCTTTATAATAAAATAAATAAAATAAATAAAATAAAAGTTGAATAATTCATGAACAGTTTTACAATAAAAAATAATAAGAATCATTTATCTTTTTTTTTTCAAATTTAATCTATTTAAAAAAGTTGTTTAGAAGAAAATAATATTTTTAATTTTTAATAATTATTTTATTTTTGTTAAAATTTATCATTAAAAGCAAATAAAAATTTAACTTTTAATTTGACTAAGTCTTTTTTGAGTTTTGCTTCTTTATAACCTTTTTTCTCTCTACTTTTCAACCGCTCCTGTTTGCCTAGCGACCAACAAAAAAGGATTCTAAGAAAAAAGGAATAACATACAACATCAAATGAAACACAGAACTAAACTATAGAAATTTGCGCTTTTTGTTCGCAATTATCGCAAATGAAATTTAACGCTAGGCGCAGTACGGAATTCGAGTTAAGAACTGAAGGAATCGTAACCCAAGAATTGTTTGTTTTTTTCCCACTTTTTTTCTGTTTCTTTTATGGTTTCGTTCGTTTTCAATTCAAATAAAATTAATTAATTGCACAATTCAAGTCTTACGGTAGTGAGCGGAATCTAGAAGCACAAAGAACACAAACGAAAAGAGACCAAACAAAATTATGCAAGGAAATTAAACGAAGTTTAGTTTCTAAGAGTAAAGAGTGCCATATGATTGCCTTCACATCATTCAAATGGCTATTGCCTACAGCAGAGCTGTATATGTGTGAGTTAGGAGGTGTGTGTGTGTGTTCTTGTGCACTAACTGCGGTTATTGCTTTGGCAACAGCTCAAGTTGTGCCATTAACTTTATTAAAAAATATTCAGATCCATTTTGAGTCACTTTTTGGGCTTCTGTTCGAGTTCTTCATATAATTTGGTTAACAACAAATTGAGTTTGCTTTTGTAAGAATAACCGCGCGCACACACACACACGCACACACACATATATAGAGAAATCAGGAAGTGAAACTGTTTTTTTTTGTTGTGTCGGGAAAGCTGGTTTGGATTTTTTCTTGCTTTTCAGTGCTTTTAAAATTGAGTTTGAAACTGTTGAGTTCGCAACCTGTTGGCCCAAACACTCACCTGGTGCCAGCTGAGGCTCGCCAATGTTCACTTTGAACTTGACATCCTTCTCGTACGTACTTTCCTCGATGATGGGTATCAATATGAATTTTCTGCAAAGAAGAAGAATTAAGGCACATGGATTACAACTTAAATCAAGTTAATACAATCGCACAGCTTAAACGTGGCCATAACTAACAGCCGCATTGATTAATGGTCGCTTTGCCGTTGGCTAAATGGCCGTAATCTTGACACTGTACAACAGCATTTGGAAATTTATTAGGCGGCATTAACTAGACTGTGACAAGAACAAACACCCCGCTCGTGGCCAAAATCAATTGCCAAAAACGAAGCAGCTGAAAATAACAAAAACATATATTACGTATACGCAGTGTAGTGCTCATAAATATGTGCATTATTCAGGCTGTGCAATGAAATCTTTGCTAGAATAAAGAATTATTGTTAAAGCGAGTGGGTGGGAGAGAAAGAGAAGAGAGAGAGAGAGAGAGCGTTCGTTTGATTTGGCAATGTGCCAAGCCCAGCGCAAATCCAATTATAATACTCTACAACGGAGCATGAAAACGTTGTCAGCTACAGCTACGAAGCTATGAAGGAATATATAATATAATATAATACATATATGTTTAATCGGAATGTATAGAACCAAAATATATGTAAGTATGTTAACTGACTCTG
Organism: Drosophila hydei; assembly: GCF_003285905.1. Classification (NCBI taxonomy): domain Eukaryota; kingdom Metazoa; phylum Arthropoda; class Insecta; order Diptera; family Drosophilidae; genus Drosophila; species Drosophila hydei. Next base: position 1,504,526 of record NW_022045849.1, read on the forward strand.
CTTTGTGCTCTAGGCTTGCAAATGCATAAACATGAAATTGTATTTATCTTATAATTTTGTATATTTTTTATTTACAAAAATTTGGCCAAGCCCAGTCACAGCTGCTGCCTTTACCACATATTTTTCTCAGGGCATTTCTGTTTGTTAGGGCATTTCATATTCGTCTGACCACAACTACCTACTTATTTCTTGTCTCAAAATGCCACAAGTTGTTTGGTTTGCGCCAGCAGGCACATAATTTGTTGGTCCGATAAGACGAGTCAAAGTGGCCAACAAGCAAAAGTTCGTCTGTCCCTAAAAACTAACTTCAACTGATTAAACTTTATAAAATTAGCAAGTTTTTCGCCAGAATGCAACTGCTATCTACTATATATATAGTAGATGTATATATATATATAGTATTCTGTATTCTGTATACAAACTTAGCGTCAGTGGCATTTCGCGCACTTTTCTTTCGTCATTTCCCAACTTTCACATTTATATCAACCTTTCACCTTTTCGGTTTATTTTAATTTTTCCTTTTTCTTTTTGCCAAATGAGTTTTGCGGTTTCTATTTTTGTTTCTAATTCTGCACTTTGTGCAGAGAAATGCCCCGCTTTTCCATTAAACTTGTTGCGTGTGTGTGTGTGGGTGTGGGACGTGCCTGGTCAAGTTTTCATTACGGAAAACAGCTTTTATGAGTCATATAAATGAAATGCGGTTATTCAAGAATACAAAAGAGAGTGGAACTGCTCCATAAGAAATATTTCATTAGTATGCACTTCTTTTTTGTTACGTATATACATATATCTGCACAGATCTCTATCAAAATAAATATATATATATATATATATATATATATATAAACATGAGTGGCATTTAAGCTGCTGCGATTAGATAAGTTTTGCTTTAGTTACAAGCTAACAGCAAGTTTGTTCATAATTCGTGGTATTTTTATTTATTTATAACTCTTGATTTTCCCATTAACTTTAGTACCCTTTGCCCATGGACAAAAGGCTTAAGATGGTAAATTTTTATTGGACAATCTACAGACAAAAGCTTAAAAACAATTCTGATTCGATAGATATTGATTTGTGAACATTCAGAAAGACTATTCTTTGTTCGTTATATTTTAAATATACTTGCCAGTAAAATCGATAAATATCGCTGTGTACATATTTGAAGTTACCGAGTTAAAGGATATCAGAAGCTCATCTTCTTTAGCATATTACTTATATATAAGTATTGCTATGTCTTCTTTATCAATTATGTGCACATAATGTGGCATGTTAGCCCCAAAAAATCGATAAATATCGATTTTGAATATAGGGTATATTCAGGTGGCTGAATTGATATGTTATATACATGCTTGACTTGCAGTTTTCTTAAGCCAGTTAATATCACAACAACACATTATCGAGCCTCATGCCAGCAATCGATAAGTATCTATGTTCGTACTTTCAATATAGGGTGTATCCTAGTCACCCACTTCATAATTCGAAACTTCTTTACGCAGTAAATAAGAAGCCAACCCAAATACTGGACTGAAAAACATTTTTGCTTCAGACAGATTTGTTGATATAAAATGGGAATTTTTTTTAACGATTTTTACACCCTTTACCCTATTTCTCTGTTCCCTCTGGTCTTATCATAAAAATAACTTATTTTACACATATGCAACAATTCACGTGCTGTGTTTTTATGATGCAAGTTCGCAATGAAACATAATAAATCCATAAATTCGCGTAGATGGTCGTAAATACGTGCACGAGTCGAGGCCTGGAGGTTGGGAGAGGCGAGGGGATTATCACATTAGATTTGCGCTGGTTTTGACCGTGTCCAGCGCTATCTTATCCGCAACGTAATCAGAAGTCTTGCAAGTGGGTACTTGGCTGACGACTGGCCAGCGCCAGTCGTTGCCCGTTGACCAGTCTTCAACGAGATGTTGCTCCTCTACCACGTCGTGATTGTGATCGCTTTGCTCAGCGGCTGCAGCTGGGCAGCGCCTGAATGCAAGCGCAATTCTGAATACTGCCAAGATCGGGCTATGCATCCGGATATGGAGGAGCCCAAACAAAAAGAGCAGCAGCCCCGTCTGGCGGGCGAGGAGAATTCTGCCTACTGGCGTGACCAAGGCGTACAGTTCATCAAGCAAAAGCTGAGCGAACAAGCGAATGTGGGCAAAGCTAAGAACGTGATTATGTTCCTGGGCGATGGCATGGGCGTGACAACGACATCGGCAGCACGCAATTTGCTAGGCGGCGAGGAGAAGTCGCTCTCCTTTGATCACTTTCCATATACGGGATTGTCAAAGACTTATGCCGTGGACTTGACTGTACCCGATTCGGCGTGCACGGCTACGGCTTACCTGTGCGGTGTCAAGGGACAGGAGGGCACCATTGGCGTCACTGGCGCTGTGCCCCGAACTGATTGCACGGTCAAGTTGGACGAGAGCACAAACGTTGACTCCATTGCCAAGTGGGCCATGGATGCGGGCAAGTGGGCAGGCCTGGTGACCACCACACGTGTAACACATGCCTCACCTGCGGGCGTTTATGCACACATTGCGGAGCGCGACTGGGAAAGCGATACGGATGTAGCCGATGATTGTGGCCAGAATTCCGGTGTGGAGGATATTGCGTATCAGCTGATCAAAGGCGAAGTGGGCAGCAAGCTGAAGCTCATACTGGGCGGCGGTCGCAAGAATTTCGTGGATAAAACTCTGGCCGATTGGGGCAAGCGGTCAGATGGCTTGGACTTGATTGAGGAGTTCCAGATGGAGAGTGCTGGCAATGCCTATGTGACCTCAGCGGAAGAGCTGATGGCATTGGATGTAACGAAACCGGAGCGCGTGATGGGCCTCTTCCAGAACGATCATTTGTTGTATCACCTGCAGGATCTTGAACAGGCTAGCGGACAGCCCACTCTGGAGCAGATGACACGCAAGGCCATTGAGTACATGAGCCAGAACGAGCAGGGCTACTTCCTGTTCATTGAGGGCGGTCGCATTGATCATGCGCATCATGACAACTATGCGCGCATGGCGCTCGACGAGACCATCGAGTTCTCCAAGGCAATTGCCGCTGCACGCGAGCTGACAAGCGAGGAGGACACCCTGTTGGTGATCACAGCGGATCACTCACATGCCTTTACCTATTCGGGCTATGGGGTAAGCAAGCAGACGCTTACTGAATTTCCTTGAATCAATTTACAATTTCTTCCGCTTGTAGTATCGCGGCGCAGATGTCTTTGGCACGGCACCAGCCAATGGCAACGATAAGAAGCCACACATGATTCTCAGCTATGCGAATGGTCCCAGTGCTGAGCACTTCTATAATGCCGATACCATGGAGCGCATTGATCCCACCACGCTGATTAAAGGCCATCATGAGGATGAGTTTCCAGCGGGCGTGCCCTTGGACTCGGAAACTCATGGCGGCGATGATGTGCTGGTCTATGCATTGGGTCCCTGGTCCCATTTGTTTACCGGCGTCTACGAACAGAGCGCCATACCCCACATGATGGCCTACAGCGCCTGTCTGGGCGATGGCCTCACTATGTGCTCCAGCTCCCAAAAGACTTGAGCGCCTGCCGCGTGACTGCAGCTCATCACAATTAAGTTTGTGGCTCATTAAAAGCAGCGATTGCACTGGAGCTGCCGCTGCTGCTGCTTTAGCTCCTGCTTCTCCCTTGTCTACAGCGCCTCTAGACTTGTCCTTGATGCATACTGCAAATTGAATTAAATGCGAATTTCCTACAGTACTCCTCAGCCTTTCGCATGTTAGCGGAAAAACAAGTTCAAATCGAGTTTCTGATTACATTCTCGACGCTCAAGCTTTCGTGCGTCTAATTATGAGCTGCACTCGTTGAATATAATTGAAAAGAGAGCACGTTGTGCTTATGTAAGTGCAAAGGCGGTTAAAGCAGTTCTTGACTGAGCCAATAAGGCTTTGTTCTTTCCTTCTGAGTTATATTCGTGTCAAGACCCTTTCGGCTTTGGTGTGGGCTTTGCAAATATAGCTACACACGTGCTTCTTAATCATATGCAGAACAAGTTTCTATAATTATGGGGATTTATGGACTGCTGCCTGCCTTAAATCAGTCTTTAAGAGTCTAAGATGTTTCCTTTCGATCCACAGACCAAAATAATTTGGTATTTGTAATGAAGCCACATACACAGTCGCTTGTTAGATTAGACATAGAATACCAAACGAGTTCAGTATAACGAGTTCACTTTAAGTATATAAATCTCTTTAATGCTTATCTGCTATAATGCTATATAAATCCCTTTAATGCTTATCTTTAGCTAGCGCTGATAGACGCAAAACTTAAACTCAAGAATGGGGCTAGAAACATAGAACAAGTAGAGCAATGTTGTAAAACAGCAATAATATTATGCTAACTCAATTAGGAACTAAGGGTAGGGCACACATATAGTCATGGAAAGCTCATCAACGTAATGGGCAAATTTAGCACCTGCCAGGTGTGTATATATGTGTGGGTACAAGCATTTGGTACTCCCTTGCGTGTGTGGTTAAAGTTTTGGCCAGCATTTGGGTTAAGGTAAACACAGACCAAGCAAGCAGCGAGCAGGCAAACATCACACACACACATAAACTCATCACACTCTTCACACACACCAAGAATTTGCATTTTATGCTAAACTTTGACTGATTCGTCTGCAAATATAAAAAACAAACGCGTGCTCGCATTTAGTTAGCTGAGCATTTGCATTTTGCATTTTGCATTTTGCATTTAAAATTTAGCATTTAATATTTTGCATACGAAATCGAAACGTAATTGCAGCAATTAAAACTTATGCGTCATTCGTTCCCTTCGGCCTTCGGGGCGCATGAGTAATATCAAATGCGAAGCGAAATGCGAATTGCGAAATGTATTTGTCAATTTTCTAGTTTCTATTTCCGCTTTGATTGCCAGCTAAATTATATCCGTTAGAATGTGTGTGGGTAAGAGTGTGTGTGGGTGCCTGTAGGCCATTTCCCTTCTTGTGACAGCCATTAAACGAAGCAACCCATTCATTGCCTTGGCATTGGCAAAGCTAATTTTGCACCAACTACCCCCTTCGCGGCGGCTTCCTCTGCTCTTTAACTCTTTAGCCCGCTGGGCCACTTCCGTCGTTTGATTTCAATGCCGGCTGCTAGACCCATGCCAGCCCCAGTTCTTGCAACGCGGCTCAGTTGTTGTTAAGCACACATGTTATATTAAGCGGCACACATAGGCACAGACACAGGCAAACGCTGTGCGCTGGCCTCTCTTAAGCGTCTATTGATTTTAAGTCGAATTGCGACAATATCGTCTGGCCATCAATTGCGACTGTGGCAAGTCAGTGTCAATGCTGGAAGAAAGCGTTGCAAGTGCAGCTTGCGGCAGGGCCACATAGTATTATGCTCAGCGACGATGGTCAATTTGGCCAGACGGTCAGTCCGGCCGCCGTCTTTGGGCAGCCACAAAAGTGCCTCAAATTGCAAATGGAAATTTTTTGAATTTTATGCAAATGTCGCTGCTTCACTCGAGCGAGCCTCAGAAGGAGATAATACGCCACTCTCTCACTTTCTCTCTCTCTCCTTCTGCTAGTTGAGCTTTATTCAAATGGCGCAGCTCGTGCCAAAGGAAAATCTTTTGACATTTAATCAACTGAGTTGGAATGAATGAGAAAAATTTTAATGAATCTGAATGAGTAAAAACTTCGTATTATAAATTTCCCTCTTGCTCTCCTTTGTTAGCTATTTCTCTCTCTCTCTTTCACTTTCATTCTCATTCATTTGTATGCAATAAAATATAAATTTGTCAGTTAGAGCTCTGTGTATTTTGTTATATCTATTAGTCCACCCCTTTTGTCTGTCGCCTTCTGTCTGTCTCTTTTCATTTCTACCTTTTTATATCCCTTCTCATTTCTCCTTCTCTCTACTACATATATCTTTGTATCTATGTCTCTATGTATCTGTACATTTAACTATATTTAGATATATCTATATCTATATCTATATCTATATCTATAACTATATCTATATCTATATCTATATCTATATCTATATCTATATATATCTCTATCTATATAGATATATCTATATCTATATACATCTATCTCTGTATCTGTATCTGTATTTCTATCTGTCTGTATCTGTATATGTATCTGTCTCTGCATATTTATCTTTATTTGAGATCTATATTTGTATTTGCATGTTCATTTGTCTCACTCCCCCTCTCTCCGTCTCTTTCGCCACTTCTTTCCTCCTCAACTACTCCAATTACCTTAACCGTTTATGGTCCCCTGTCAATATACACTAAAGCATACGTAATCGTTCACTATTCCCCAAATAAACTGAGCGTGCGAAGAGGGAAAATTCAATTTCAAACCACACACAAACGCAACAACAACAACTCAATGCTCTATGCGGGTTGCTGAATACTTTAAAATAAAATTACAGTAAAATACAGCAATTTGCATGACAATGGCAGCTTAAGGCACAAGTGGCAGTCACTGGTTCAAACTGACCAGCGCCAGACCACTAATGCAATGCCTAACTTTTGCCTTCACACTCACACTCACCCACGCACACACACACACATTTTATTTTATTTTTATTCTTTTTGGGAAGGACGCTGTGGTATATCATATAATCAACTATCAATAATAATCAACTGCAGGACCAAGTGGAAGCTAGTTTTTATCACAAATTGATTTCAAGTTTGATATAGGGAGACTCCAATTGAATCAGCATATGGATATATTATAGAGAGAGTTGGAAGTGAATAAATTATAACAATAAATATAAATATTGCTCACAATATATAATATAAATAAGTTCAGACTGCATCATTACGCAGCCAAACCTTGTTTATCTGATATTCCAATATAGATAAATACACCGGCCTGATATGCATATATACCTGTTTATATATGTATATAAATAAACGTACATGAAATGCTTATTCAACAAATTTAAATGAATTTTCCGCCTCGATTGTCGCCAAACAAGAAATGGCAAAGAATCTCGATAGACTCTCTGATTGAGTGTGGAAATTGCATAGCCTGGCTGCTGACAGGACATGCCAGTGACCGGATATACACGTAGACAGTACCTGTCAATTGCCCATGTCGCGCGCATTCAATTTAATTCCGTTTCGGGTGTGTGAGAAAACGATTTTTATCAAGCGGGAATTCGGAACTGTTGTAGTGACTGAAGTTGACACCAGCGTGAAAGGAAGATACAAAACTGCGTTCAAGTTTTGAGTTTTGTCTGCTTTGAAATGAGCCTTGCATGTTGCTTCTGTCAGCCAACAGGTGGCGCTAGCAGCGCCTGCCAAGTAGGCTACACTTGACATAGATCAATAAATGTATGGCTGCCTAGCCCAAAGCAACCAAACACACACACCCAGACACACACACACATACATACACATTCATACTCACACACAATATGCAAATTGCTGCCGCTGCCAACACAGAGAGGCACTTGCTAGCACTTGCCCGGGCATTGCAGTTAACAAATGTGATTTGTACTCAACAACAACTTTGGAGGCAGCCAGTGCTAGCGCCACTGGGGGCGTGGCTGGGTAAATGAATGGGTTTTCCATTAGCAAGTGTTTTGCAGCCAGTACAAGAATATTGCTGTCATTATTACTATTGCTGCTGCTGTTGTTTTTGTTGTTGTTCTTGCCACTGCTGCTGGCACAATTTAAGTGCACAGTTCAAGAGCGTCAATTTTATAAATTGAAAATTTAATTGTGTTGATTTTTTCCAGTCATTCAGAAAGACATTGCAGACACTGCGAACAGGCGCCCGGCCAGGCGTTTGCTTGTTCTATCACGTATTGACACAACCCGCCCACACACATTGAAAATTCATGGAAAATTTCACGTAATTGAGCACCTGCTCGGTGCCCGTTGCACGTTGGCCAACTTGAATTGCTTCTGCTAAATATTGGCTAGATAGCAAAATTGCTGTAATGCAGACACATAGAATAATTTAAGCGTTTCGGGTTATTCTTAGCAAAGAAAAAACCAATTGCCATGTTTATGATGCCATAAGGCGCTGATGTATTTCTATATTCTGATAGAAATTGCTTTTCTATGAAATTTGTACATTAGCTCAGACGCGGAATGAGCTTGACAGACGCTTTCTTAAGGATATTCGTTGAAGATCGGAATGATATTTTAAGTTAATAATCAACAAGAAATACAGTAAATTGAGAGTCATTATGATTTGATTCATAGTTGACTGTAAATTTAAATTAAATAAAAAAATTCAAAATAATTTAATTGGAATTTATATCAAATCAATACTTTTATATCTCCCCTAAGCACAATTAAACATCAGCTAATGCCCAAATTACACATAACTCATTGCGTAACGGCACATTAGCACGTGCATTGAATATATGATAGAAAAAACGAACGAATTCATCCAGATTAACGCTTACAGCGAGCAAAATAAAAACTAGCTAAATATTTATGCGATGAAAACAAAGAGATAAGCAATGTGAAGGCTTGTTTAACAAATTGAGCGTGATTGAAAGGCAATAGAGTGAGAGAGAGAGACGCAGAGTTGAATATAAATTATAGTTGCTTGGGTGCAAATGAACACTAATTATCGAGACAGATAACGAATACACACAACACATGACACGACATGGAAATCGAGCAAACAAATGTTAGATGTTGGGCTAAATGCGGGTGGTGCTGCATGTAAACATACAGACATACATACATACGTATATATATATATATATGTATATAAATACTGTAATTAAAATATGGTTTATAGCTCACATTTAGTAAAGCCATCAGCAGCTAATGAACTGTGGCTCACTGAGTAATGAAGACATCTAAATTAACAGCAGTCAAAATTAGAAGTGTTTGAACGTGACATAGTCTATAGCATCGCCAATTGTTAATTCATTTAATTATTGATTGCGAACTAAATTTGTTTAGTTACGATAAAGATAAATAATCTTAGACAAAGCACAAGTAGAAAGTAGTGTTCCTTGACAAAGAACTTTAGAGACATTCAGGTCATTATAAACTTGTAACTAATTTCTTGAGTTTAGCAAAGCATATAGAAGATATTATCTATATATTGGCTTAGCTTCACTGCTCAGGCTCACTGTTAACATATTTTTCGACTTTTGACTTTTCTATACCTTGGGAAATCAATCTTAACTTGCGGAAGGTGTCCCTATGTATATATATTTTCCATATCTATCTTAAATAGCAATGAAAAATGCTTGCAAAAAGAGAGACCGATAAAAACGAACGACATGAAAAACCAAAATATTATTTGTACTTCATAAACAAATATAAAAAAGGTATTTCGATACGTGCGTGAATATTTTTTCAGCTGACTGTATTGGCATATGAAATACGTAAAGCAAATACAACGTTGCGTATGAATAATGAATTTCTAATTAAATAATTATTCTTTTGCCTGGCGGCATTTGGCGCCTGAATTAAATGAACGGAAATTATGGAAATCGCTCGGGCTACGGCCAATTGGAAATTGCCGTTGGCATCGTCAACGTGCTCGTAATTAGCTACTTATTGAGTTGTAATTGCAAAAGTTTAACCAACTGCAGCAGAGCTTTATAAATGTGGCGGCCCTTTGGCCTTTGGCTGCTTTAGCTGCTCGATTGCATAAAGCGAGTCAAGCGCGGCATTCATTAGCGTCTCTCGCCTTTGTGCCATTAAAGTTTCAAAGTTTCTGCATTCAGCTCAGGCTATTTGTTTTTTTTTTTTCTTTTACTGTTCACCAAGGAATAAAACAAAAGCCAAGTGCGGAATACAGCAGAAAAAAGAAAAAACAATAAATTAAAAGCCAAGCAGTCGCCCACTTAAGAACAACAGAAGCCCCTCCCCAAGGATTCGCTATTGTGTGCTTGGCCTGAAAATAAATGGAAAATAAAACCAACAATAAAAAAAGAAAATGGACTGGAAATATTTATTATTGAAGTTCGCGTGTGCCTTGAATAGCCTTGAATCTTGCTCAACACACAATGTTGCTGAATAGCCGAACGAACAATTTGTTAACAGATTTGATTTAATTTTTTATTACCTAAAACACTTTTGGGCAATTTCAATTAAACTCAAAATCCAACTAAATAAATGATTGTTTTGCTCACTTATTTTAATGTCTGCAAAATACTCCTGAAATAACTTGAAGTTGAGCGGAGCTTGGCTAGCTTCGGCATGACTTGTATCTGCTTTTAATCACATATAATTGTATATAAATATTATCATAAAGTATATTCTCAATTTATTATTGCTAAATATCATTTTATGCTTGTTTTACATTTTTAAAAAATTCATAAATTATTATTAGTTTATTTACTATTCATTTTAGTACACATGGTTCCACTGCCGTTTGAAAATTGCGTATTCGTAGCGTTGCACCTTGTGTAATACTAAGAAATTTTCAATGTTTCTATAGAACTTAAAATATTACGTATAAGCAGCGTAAGCCATGCGAAAACTTCTAATATATTTCTTAAATTCAGTAGCTGCAGTGTATAAATGGGGATTATTAGATGTAAATTAAAATAATAAACTATTTTCATACATCACTAAATATTAAGCATACGCCCCAATAACTGATAGAGGACAGAAGAATTTTTGAAATTTCTTATATCACATAAGATATTACGTATACACAACGTAAGCCATATTTTTTATGTATATCAATGCTCGTTTGATATTAAACATCCTTGGCATAATGAATAATGTCTTAATATATAACCAAAACAGACATTTTCTCATATAGCTTACATATTGAGTATACGCTGTGTTGGCTTTTAATATTAGAAAATTCTTTTACGCTAAAGTTTCAATGTGAAGCCGCTCTCATCTCAATTTCTCTCATCTATCTCTTTCTGTCAGCTCTCTATATCATAATGATGTCGTAAATTAAGTCCAAGGACAGGTTAGCTAATGAAGCAGTTGGGTTCTTATTTCTAATAAGGTACACAGTTTCTGTTTCAGTTTAAGTTTAATTGTGCGCGCATGGCATGAAACAATTAAGTTGTTACTAAGAGAAACACATAAACTAGGTACAGCGACGTGAGTTGAACAAGGACAAAATGTTCTTAGTATGATCAAAGCAGATATTTCTGTCAGTTAGCTAACATTACACAGAATGAGAATCTGAATCTGAATCAAGAGCTAAATCAGAATCAGCTGTCAAAAGCGCTGCAGGTGACACACACACATACAAGCAGAGTCGACATGTCTGTGACCTTTGACATTGAAGCTGCCTTTTCATCATTCGCGTCCTTTGTCGCTGGGAGTGACATGTTTTGCCGGGGCCACCACCAAACAGCTAGCAGTTTATTAAGTTGTATGTGACAGCATAAATCAGTGGCACAGCACAGCATACACCACAAAGCGTTTCCAAGCTGAGTGAGTTGTTTGATTTATTGCAGCTGGCAGAAGCTTCAGCATTCATATGGCACACATGCCACGCGCCACACGCCAGATGCCACTTGCAACATCGCAAATCAACTGCTTTTTATTTACTAGTGAAACGCAAAGCAAAACAATTAAGAATGAACGACTAGAAGATATCCTATTCGCTTCTATCTTCTTTTTATATTGTCATATAGAATATGAGAGCTGAAGTCTTAAAATCATTTTATTAAAAAGCTATGCAGAATATTTTAGATGAATTTCCTGAATTATTTTTGATTTATGTTTATAATCGATATTAATCGATAGAAACAAATTAATAAACAAACGATTCACTTGTCATATGCTTCAAGTTAAGCTCCGTTTATCTTTCCTTCAGAAAACTATATATCAAATTGGCTTACTCAAAATCGATAAATCTAAAAAAATACAAGATTTTTTAAGCAAAAGTTTTTGCATAGTGTAATTTGGTTTCTGCTCGTAATTCACACCAGGAATATATATCTTTTAAGGATCGTGCTATCTGCTTGTCTTCATTTGTTTCTTTCAATTATTTTTCATTTGTATTCAGGGTAAATAAATTAATTCGCCGTTTTGAAGTTAAACAAAGTCCAAGTGTTGACCATTTGTTAAATTGTTTGAATAACTCAACAAGTTTTCCTTGAAATTATGTTCAGCGCGGAACTCATTAAGGTACTCCGATGACCTTTCGCCGGCACGGAGAAACCCTTTTTTGTTTCGGTCTTACGGCGCAACAGTTGCCAAATTGTGGCTCAGTCTCCGATTCCATGTTGATGATGACTAACGACAGGTTGAAGGCAGCAACCAAACTCACACTTTTGCTTAGCGCTTCATGTCATAATAACAAGAGGCAACAGCAAGATAAATATAAACAAGACTAACTAAAAGGTAGCTCAAGAGCAGCCATGGCCAGGCAGCCAGCCAGCAAGCCAGCCAGCCAATGAGCAAGCGACGAGACTGCCTGATGAGCTCTGCGGTTCGGCCCGCAGCTAAGAAGCACACACTTCAATATCTTTCTGCAACAATCAACCTAACGACGTCATGATAAACACAAGCAACAACAACAACAGCAAAAAACAAACAAAAAATCAACAACAAGAAAAATATGATGAGAAACAACAAAAACCAATTGACATTGGAAAGGTTGCGCCACAAGGGAACAGACAAATTTGCTCTGCTGCCCGTTGTTGAAACAGTCTGCGCTAATTTATACAGAGCCCGAACATGAAAAAAAATTATTACAAACGAGAAAAGAATCAACCAACTGTTGGGTCAGCCCAAGCATTAGGCTTCAATTTTTTGCATATTTTAATAAAAGTTAAGATTATTTTTAGCTTCAATTTTTCTCCTAATTTTCAAACTCAATTTATAATTTGAGCCAATTTGAACGACTTGTAGGCAAAGCTATTTTTTTCCTGGATTGAATGATTGACTTATTGATGGTCGAATCATACACAAAACATTAAGAATCGAAATAATAAAGCTTTTTATGAATTTAGCCAAATTACTTTATCTAAAGATTGAATTATTTTATAGACTCTTAGCAATGATTTAATACTGTCCAAAAATAAAAAAAAAAATAAGATTTTGAACCAATTTGAACGTTAACAAAAAATCAAATCAAATTACTAAATTTATGTGGGCTATTTCGGCCTCGGTTGACCACATGATAAAATTCAATTATAGACCACCAAATTGAAAGATAAAAAAGGGAACGGCAATCGTACTGGAAATAAGTATTGTCAGTTATGCAAAACCTGCTTGTTTTTGTAATTGAAGTTCATTTCGCACTAATAATATTCAACTGATATCTATTTGTAATTCTCTCCTCGTATTTCCCATATGGCTCAGGTGGAGGAATCCAATTGCCATGAGAACTGGGCAACATTGGCCTAGTTCGGCTGAGGCTTTCCACTTTTGCCTTTGTATGTTATTGTCTTTGTTGTTGTTTACATAGATGGGGTATACAGTTAGCATACATAGCACACATACACCCACACACACATGCGACTCACTTGCCTAGTTGTCAGTCAGTTAAACAGTTGGCACATTCCCCAGCGAATCGCCGTCGGCTGCAGGAAATGCTACTTGTTAGGCAAAAGCCGCACATGCCGCAAAACACACAACATACATGGCTGCACACACACAAATACAGACACACACACACACAACAGCGCTGCTTACATGCTGATTTGATGTGGATAACTTGTAAGTTGTCTTGGATTTGTAAAAAGTGCCATGTTGCGGCTGCCTCTTTGAACATATACATATCTATTCATACATATAAATACTATACACATATATATAAACATATATATATATATCAATATATATAGATAGCATAAATTTCAATTTTAGATTATGTGTGCCTTATAAAATATTTGTGCTCATGTGCTGGAAACATGGCAATGCCGCATAGCTTTCTTATGCTATTCTTTTTCACATATTTTAGATGTTCGCTTTTGCTTCTTTTTTATTTGATGTGCAGATTTATGCATATATATATTTATACATCTGTCTGTTCCTGTACATAAACTAGATTTGGCATTTTCCCAAGGGAAACGACAGCATGAAAAAGAAAAATGTTGTGGACAGCTCACCTTGCGGCTGTCCTCTAAGCCACATCGACGGCCCCAAATTGGTCTAATTAACAAATGCCAAAGCCAGAAAATTCTCTTAAAGTTTGTCTAGCATGTGTTGTTCTTGTTGCTCACGTAAATCCCTATTAATTGTATTTATACTTGGAAAGTTGTTGACTTTAGCGCTGGGCAATTTGAGAGCTACGAAATATTTTGTTGCCTACTTTTGGTCGCGCCCAAAAATATATAAAAATATATTTTGCAGCTTACTTCTGGCAACAAATTCTTAGGCTAATTAAATTTATGAATCATAAATTTACCTGAGACTTTATATTTTGCAAAATTAGCCTAAAAACACAGACTAACAGGATTTTATAATACAAAATTCGACTCGAACTTTTTTTTAACAATTTCCTCATGCTGAATCAGAGCTATAAGTCTGTTAAAGAATGCTCTTCTAAACAGAGGGGAATTGGTAATATATAGAGGAAGCTGAAAATGCTGTGCAGTACCTATGGAGTAAATTCAAGAGACAGATTTTATCCAAGTCTGAACACGTTTTTGCCTATCACAATCAAAATATTTCTATCAAATACAACCGAAAAGTAAAATTTAAATGCTTATTGAACTATGTATAACCTATTAGCACATTTAACACAAGCAACGACCGTATCGAACTGTTAGAATATATATAAATGACATTCATGGCTGACGAAGGTGTTTTGGAATCACACCAAAGTACCAGCAAAACTTTATCCCCAAATATATATATTCATGTATGTAAATTGGTTGAGGGCAATTAATTAGACAAAAATAAAAAATTAAAGTCGACAAAATTAAAAATTTTATTTGATCAATATTGCATTTCTGTATCCACTATTTTGGAAAGTAACCGATTCCCAGCATCCCAATCTTCAGAAAACTAATATAATACATAAGCGGAATCCTTAGGGATGGCATCCTGTTGCAATATATTCCATTCAACTTGTACGAGAGTTGGTCACTTTCAATAATACGTGAAATATATATATACAGTAGGTATATAAGTTTAGCTATTGCTACAATAGGCAGTGGTATGAGTAGGGATGAAATCCGAAAGGAAGAAGGAAAGATGGTGTAGAGCACCTATGAATAGACTATTTAGAACTTAAAACATAATGAACATAGACTAAAAATCAACCAATTTCTGTCTATCAAATATAATTATTATGCTTATTGAACCATATATAAAATAATTTAGCTTAATAAGCGTATCGAGCATTTAAATATCGAACACCGATTTGTGTTTCGCAAATTCGTCAGAATAGTCGAAGAAGATGGTCGCCTTGCTCAAGTTCTTAATAGTATCTGGTACGCTACTACTGTGGAGCAGCGTAAGTGCGCAAGATTCCTTGAACAAACTAGAGACGCTAACATCGAAAACACTTTTAGAATGCCTCTGATGTTAAGTTCACAAACGCACGCTGCCAATCGTACAATGAATCCTGGGTGATAATTCATCAGTGTCGATTGAAGGCAATTAATCGCTACAGGACTGTATTCAACTTCAACGGTACAGTGATTCATCCGGCCAAAGCGATCACAGCCGCGGCGCAAATGTATAGAAAAGCAAGTGGATATAAGCCTTGGCTTTTCAACACCTCAGTGGATATCTGTCAATATCTCAAAAGGCCTCATAATCCAATTGCAATAATGATTATTAAAATGGTTCAGCGCTTTACGAATTTCAACCACACATGTCCCTATGTGGTAAGTAAACCTAAAGAAATACAAACTAGCATACCCTGTACATTAATAAGGTGGCGTAAGTGACCGACAAATACCCTGTCATGGTACTTTCTAGTCGGTCATTCCCATCTAGAGAAACTTTACTTGTTATTCATGGCTTCCTCCATTCACAGGGCCCCCAAATCGTTAAAGGACTCTACTTTCAATATGAAAATATGACAGTACCTTATCCAACTGGAGAGTACCTTCTTAGTATTGATTGGCTCTTTTCCCATAAAAAACAATTCTCGACAGATGTATACTTTTATGTTAAAGAAGATATTATGAAAAGCAAATAATACATCACGTAAATCTGTTCCAATAGTGTGTCCCTGTTTTGTAATTACTTTACTGTACTACTATACGAATGTAGATTGACCTATAGTTTTCCGGACAATAAAACCTTTAAATTCAATTTGTGTTTAATGGACATTGTGCAAATATCAATGCAATCATGAAGCATTTTGAACAAGATTAAGTATATCAAATAGAATCTACACAGTAAATAAAAAAATTTAGCTTTTACACTATTCGCCCATTTTCGATGTTCCTAGAGTCAAACAAGTAAGAAAACTCTAGTCGCGGTGCCCGACTAGGAGATACCCTGATCCCCATCCTATCTGCGTTTTTTAATATTTTCCGTATTTTCGAGTATTCAAAAAAAAAAAAAACAAATTAAAATCGACAGTACGACACCAGGATTCGAACCCACAATTTTTACACAACGCGCATCAATTCTACCAACACCACCACTTCATAATTAAAAAATAAAAATAAAACATAAAAAATGTCTGACGATAGCCGCCTCTACCATCAATTGCAAATTTTTAGCTAAGTAGCAGCTAATAATTCAGTACAATTCAATCACAATTTCGATTTTTCGAATAGAAAAGAATACACGCATTTGAATGTATGTGTACAAATTGAGCAAGCGTTTTGTTTAATAACTTCTGATTTACTTAATAGATTTTAATTACATTTTCAGCATATGATCTACATATTCTATTGGCTTGGTTGAGATGCAAACGCCTTCACATAATGGCCCTATTTCCAACTAAACTTAAATTTTAAGAATTTGGGGAAAATCCAATAAAAATAAAAATTGCATTAAATATACATAAAACTAACTACAACATTTGGAGGGTCTAGCTCTTAAGAAGTTCGAGATATAATTTATTTACTGTATTTCAATAATGTTTTTATTCGATAACAATTAAAGGCGAATAGTTATCGAATATTTGAAACAAACTCGATATGCGTGCTATACACGGACCTACAAATCAATTACAATTTCAAGTCTCTAGCTCTTATAGATGCTGAGATCCACGCATTCACACATGCGGACAGACAGACAGACAGACAGACGGACAGGGCTCAATCGACTCGGCTTGTCGTCCTGATCAAGAATATATATACATTTGCAAAAAACCATTATACCCTGATTTCCCATTATCAATGGGATCAGGGTATAAAAAAGTACAAGATGTAAACAAATACAAGTATTTTATTCGAGAGTTCCCGACTAGAAGGTAACGTGAACATACTTTACATACTTTACACACATGCTCCAGTTATTACTATTACAAGCTACTCTTAGAAAACGATTTCAAATTTATGATTATCGAATTTGATCGATAAGAAAATGAGATGAGTAAGTAAAAATAAAAATAAATAAACTCGTCCTGCGTTTGGTATATATATTGTGGCTTACGATATGTCTGGGTACATATACGAAGGGCAGAGAAATAAGTAAGAAAGAGAAAGAAAAATTCAAATAATTTGCCCAAATTTCGTTGGCGCGTAGGCCTATTCAGAAATTAAAATATCTCTATCAAACACAATTGATAACAAGTAAGAAAGCTCTAGTCGGGGTGCCCGACTAGGAGATACCCTGATCCCAGTCCTATTTGCGTTTATTAATATTTTCCGTAGTTTGTATCAAGTATTCAAAAACAAATAAAAAACGACATTATGAGACCAGGATTCGAACCCGGATTGTTTGCGCAACGCGCATTAACTCTATCAACATCGCCACTTCATAATTAAAAAAAAAAATAAAACAATAAAAAAAACTTCATCACCACCGGTCTCGAACTCTGGGCCTAGCTGAATACGAGCGCCGCCTCTACCAACGCAACCACTGCACCCCTTGCGCGTGCTATACACGGACCTACAAAAATGCTGAGATCCACGCGTTCATACATACGAACAGACGGACGGACAGACAGACGAACAGGGCTTATCGTCTCGATGAAGACTATATATACTTTATGGGGTCTGCCACACCTCGTTCTGCCTGTTACATACACAAAACCATTATACCCTGATTTCCCATTTTCAATGGGATCAGGGTATAATTACAATTAAAATATGTATTGAACCATATATCAAAAATTTTCAATACATTTAACATAAGCATTAAGCGAATCGAACTGCTATTATAACGTATAAAAATCCCATAAACACCGCATAATTTTTAATCGGTTGAACAGAAAAGTCGAGAACGGAAAGTCGAGTCGTTGAACAGAAAAGTCGAGATGCGGAACACTCTGCTAACCCTTATGATATTGTCTGTGTGGATAGCTTTAATATTTAAGTACAATGTAGGTATACTATTTCTTTTAGAATTTGATAATGCCTCAATCTATATTGACAGAACGCTTCGGAATTTAAATTTACAAATGTGGTCTGCACCGCCTACAACGAAACCTGGGTTAAAATACACCTTTGTCGATTGAAGGCAATAAGTCGTAATAAGACAACATTCAATTTTAATGCCACCGTATTTCATCCAACTTATCAGGTATCGATAGACGCTCAACTTCTAAAGAAGGCAAATGGCTACAAACCCTGGCTTTATAATGCCTCCGAGGATCTCTGCCGGTTTCTCAAAAAACCTTATAATCCAGTTGCTATACCTTTCATGCGAGCAATAAGGGACTTTACCAACTTTAACCACACCTGTCCCTATGTGGTGAGTCTTAAGTCCAAATATATTTCAATCCTCATATTTTACTGACAATCATTCATTCCAGGGCACCCAAATTGTTGATTGTCTTTATATACAGCATAAAAAGATGAAAATTCCTTTTCCAACTGGGGAATATCTGGTCAAGATAGATTGGTTGTTTCATCACAAAAAACAAGTTGCAACACATTTTTACTTCACAGCTGACGAAGGTATTATGAAATCAACATAAAATAGAACCTTTGCAACCCAAAAAATGTTTTTATAAAAATATTTATATGCACAGTAAATGATACTGTAATAATATCTGTCCGTATGTAGTGAGATTAAAATCCAAATATATTTAAATCCTCACATTTAACCATCAATCATTCATTCTAGGATCCCCAAATTATTAACGCATTTCATACACAATATTAGAAGATAATACCTTTTTCAACTAGTGCTTTTATATAAATATTTATGTGCACAGTAAATGGTATAAAGATAATAAATAGCAATTAATAGATGAATAATTATTCAAATTATTATCTTATAATATGAGAACTGGTATACCAGATCTGCTAACAGGTAATGTTATTTGAGGTCTCAAATGAATCTCAAATCATTCGATAAGTTAGAGCCAAGTACATACATATGGCGGAGTTCAGTAAGCGTCTAAGTATGTCTTTGTCACGCTCTGAGATTGATTTGATTGAGAAAGTCCATCTAGAAGAACAGTTATTCAACAATTATTTTCCCATATTATAACCCATCCTGCAGCCCGCTGCGTTAACTGCGCAACAAGCGGAACAGAAAGCAGAAAGGCAGAAAGAAAGAGAGCGAGAGAGAGAGAGCGAGAGAGGAGAGCGAGGCACAAAAATATCACTATTTAAGGCAATTGAAAGTTGCAATTAAAACAGTTATTGAACCATATATTATTATCAACACGTTTAACAAAATCATGTTTGTCGATTAAAGGCAATCATTCGCTTCAAGACTGTTTTAAAAAAAACTGTTTTTATATGTATTTGGGTGCCTGTAACATCAAATGATGCTGTTTCCCCAAAGCCACTTTAGATATTTGAAAAAAATTTCATTTATCAATGATAGACAGTTGAAGAAGTCCCTCAAGAGATATTTTGATGCCGCATTGGCCGTTTTAGTAATCAAAACATCTCTATCAAATACAATTAAAAAATACAATTAAAATAGTTATTGAACCATTCATAATAATATTTCACCACATTTAACATAATACAAAATAAAAAAATTATTTGCTTCGAACTGTTACTTAAGTGTATACATACACTTATATGTGTATGTATATACATATACATGTATGACATAGGCAATGCACAATTTTTAAGCTATTGAATATGAAAGTCAAGATGCGGATGGTTCTGATCTTCCTTGTGATATTCGAAGTGTGGCTAATTTTATTATTGAATTCCAATGTAAGTTTATAAAATCTCGGAGGTTTTCATAATTTACGAATGTACGCAGCACCTCTCACAACTAAAACCTGGATTAAAATACACCTTTGTCGATTGAAGGCAATAAGACAACATTTAATTTCAATGCGATAAACAACCAATTTTTCAAGAGGGCGAAGGGTTACAACCCTGGCTTTATAATATTACCGTGGATATCTGACGGTTTTATCAAAAAGCTTATAATCCAATAGCTATAGCCTTCCGTATGTGTTGAGTCTAGAGGCAAAATATATTTGAATATTCATATTTTACTGTTCATTCATTCCAGGACCCCCAAATTGTTGACGGACTTATTATGAATACATGATAAGGTAGCAGAAAACCTTTGTCCCCAAAATATGTTTTTGAGTAAATGGCATAAGGGTTATTAATCAAACAAGAAAATATATAAAAGTTGCAATTTCAATAAGCTTTCAAATCATTTAGAAAACAATAAATTGAGCCGGTTTTCTGTATAGGTTGTTCTTTAATGCAACCGATTCCAACCTCTCGTGCAAACCTCGTGGAAACCATTCAACTTAAACGATAACTAACCAACTATAATGATACTTGATATATATTTAAGTAATTTATATATATATATATATATATATATATATATATATATATATATATATTATCCAATAGATAATGGACGTAATTCAAGAGTAATTGGGCGTATAGTACAGATTACAATATTAGTATTACAATATTAGTATTAATTAGGTCCAACCACATAATCGAAATAAAAACTATATCGAATAGACGAACAAGAACTAACCAATACTCTAAGGGTTACTCTAAGTCTTAGACTAATTGCTGTTAAAGCCTACTACTAGAAAGCTGTTGACATCTTAGGCTGCTTCCAGAGTAAGTAATTAAAGGTATATTTTGTAGTATATGTTCACTTACAAGCAGCGTAGCGTTTGCATCCAGTTTTGGACCAGTTTTGCAATGTTGCAAGCACTGAAACTTAACGCGTTCATATAACTCAATATAAAAGCGCTCGGCTGCCGCTCATCGCCAGCATTTGACGCAGATTATACAAATTTATGCAACACTGTTGGCACTTTTATTCCATCATCCTCCTCCTCCTCCTCCTCATCGCCCCTCCCCACGCTCTGCTTGGGGCTTTGCCACCATTTTGGTTTGGTATTACACTGCTGACTGCTGTTTTTTACGAAAGCTGACGCAATGGCGGTTTCTGCTCCTGCCTTTACCCCTGCTCCTGCTCCTGCTCCTGCTCCTGCCACTCTTCTTGCTCTTGCTCTAACTGCTACTCCGGCTGCTGTTGCGCATTTCCGGCCCCTCAAGCTTTACGTTGAGTGTTGGATGGCGTTGGGGGGTTAGTTAACAGTTGCCAGTGGCAGCAAAAAGTCGACTAAGCGACAAGAAGACCACTGCCCAGAACAGCATTTGATTTTCATTAAAAAGCGGTCCAATTTCTTTGCCTGACTAAAAAGTACCCTGCATGTTCTGATCTGATCTTAAAGAATATTCAATATTCACCAAAATTTTCCAGATTATAAGTATATTAAGCTAAACCTTTCACTTTTAGGCCTCTATTTATTTTTCGAGCTACACTTAGCCAACTCGTTTCTTATATGCTCTGAAGAAAGTATTAAAAATTTCCTTGCCTATAATCCCCCAACCTTTTATACCTTTTTTAGCCATCTTCAGTGGTTTCGTGACATAGAAAGAGTGCACAACTTGTTTGGAAAATTATTATGGGCAGGCAAATCCCCTATAGCGACTGCTGAGGCTACACAACAATAATAAGGAAACTTCAAAGCAGATTTTCTCACTAAATTTGAATTTGTTTTCGTTTTTTTGCTCAACGAAATTTACATTTATATTTGAGATTTAAGATTTGAGTTTGCGATTAATTAAGTGCAAAATGCATTTATTTAACGTCTGACAACGAGTTATTTACTCTAATTGCATTCATTTGGCCACTGGGACAGAAGTTTTTGCTACTTGCGCACAGCACACACGGCGTATACGTAACACGACAAACGGACCCAAGAGATGTGGGCTTAAGAGGCGGACACAAACGTTTGCTCCTGCTGGAGCTTTTATTGCCAAAACAGCCAAAACGTTAGCAAAGTGTACTCGACTAACAGATACTCTGTAAAAACACAATTGTATAAGCATTGTGTGCATTTACACTTACATAAACTTTACATAATTTAAACTTATTTTCAAATTCATATAAGTATGCGCTGGTCTAATGTGATCGACTTGCATACACTCTGTAATAATACATGTGTAATAACATACTATATATGCACTTAATTGCACTTTAAACAAAATAAGATAAACATTCTATTAAATATGTCAAATTATTCTGATCGACTCACAGATACCCTAAAAAAATACAATGTTAGAAATAACCAGAATATATATACTTTATGTACAAGCAAGCAATTTACTTTAGATAACATTAAATAATAAATCAATTGAGGTAAAATTAAATGGTTACTGACTACCAAATACCCAGTATTAAATATTAAAGCAATTCAAGAAGCATTTAAAATATGTATTGATTAGGAGCAGCTTGAATTAAAAAATCTCTTATGTATGCGACAGTTGATTGCGCTAGATACCCTTTAGGACATATTTTATATAATTTTAGTTATCCAGAATGTATAACATTTCCAGATAATGCAATTTGAAAATATTATTTTTGGTCAGATTTTTTTAGATAATTGATTAATATACTCTTTTTATAATAATTTCATTTTACAGGGTATATGAGAAACTGAATTCGAAGTAAGTCATTCCAACTTGAGTGGCTGTAACTGCTCGGCGATAGCGTCCAGGGAATACCCCGGACATGAAAGAGAATGAGAGAGAAAGAAAGAGCGTGAGAGAGAAAGAGGCAGAGTGAGAGAGAAACAGTAAATGGAAATGTGAATTAAATGCGACAAACGAGGCAAAGAAAATTGAAACGTTTAAAACTGGGCAAATAATTGCCTTAAGGCCATATTGAGAGATGGATAGAAGGAATGAAGCAATTGCAGCAATGTGGATGCCACTTGACACTGTCAAACATGGAAAACTATTTGCACAATGGAAATGGCAGCGAGTTCAGCTGCGGCACAGCAAACGACAGCTTAACGACCATTATGAGAGGCACACAAAATGGCGCCTGACAGCGTTGCCACTTAATTTTTTTTTTTTTCTATTTTCTGTTTTCTGTTAAAGCTGTCCCCTGGCGCTTGGCACGTCTAATTGTCTGCTCCGGTTTGTGGCTTATTATGAAATAATGCAGAACCACAAAAATTTATGTAATGTGTCAGAGAGACAGACAGGGAGGGAAAGCCAGACGCAGCTTGGCATAGCTGTTGATGTGCAGCAAGCAGACAGTTTTTAATAGACACACAGACAGAGCCCCATGGCGCAGCAAAACAATTTATGCAAAGCTGCAAATCAGCGAAAAGATGAAAAGAAAGACAAACGAGTGAATAAACCAGTCAGCGCGTAAAGACATACAACAAAAGAGATATTGTGCTCTATATAATATAAATGAAAATTTAGTACAACTTGCTTGGAGTACTAAACATAGGAGCACAATAAATATATCAAAACAAAATTACTTGCCAAAAAGTTAATTTAGGTTTTGATTTATGTCTACCCAAAAAATCTCATTAAGTTTACAATTTCTTGAGCTGCATTTAAGTTCGATAATAGTTAAGTTGAGCTTGACTTGAATCGGGGCATGAAACCATTCAAGGCCTGAAAAAATTATATTAATATACAGAATTGGAATGGGAATGCAAGACATTTGCTGTAAAGCAAATATAACTAAGCTTGAAGAAAGAAGAAATGGATTTTAAGCGTCTTGAAAAATAAATCTTAAATAAAGCACCAAATTTCGAAGATAGCAAAACTCAATTTTACTCTCTATACAAGAGTGTTATAGTTGATAGGGGATACCCTGAATCCTGTACAGAGCAAATATTTCAATATTCGAAGCATATCGATTATTATCGATAATACGCAAATGGGACTAGTTATCGCACAAATAATGATTAACTCGAACTGCACATGTTATAGAGACGCATATATTTCAAGCATCTAGCTATTGGGCTTTAAGGCACAGACAACCCGACGGAAACGGCTAGATCTGTGTCAATCTTGCCAAATCAAGATCATATATTCGTTGTAGCATCTGACACGCCTTCTTTTGCCTGTTTAACAAAAACATTGAGCCTATTGTATTATTACTTGTATAAAATATATACATTGGGAAGTTTATATATGTAAAAACACAATTTTATAATTTGACAAGATATAGAACTCTGTCTCTGTGAAATTTCCTCTTAGTTCTTCTACATATGATATGTTACACCTAAGAAGAACTAACTACTCAGAGCACAGCAAGAAACAAAAACAAGTTGACTAACTTCGTATTTATGTGATTTAAGCAAAATATTTTCTAAACGAGCTAATTTTACAAAATTAATTAGATTTTGCACTTTAACCCTGACAAACACGACGCACGCAGCGGGCTGACTGCCTATATGTGTGTCTGTGTGTGGGTTTATATGAGGGTGTATATGGCTATGTGGCACGCAGCATGACAGACCTTGCCTCAGCTGGGGGCACACACACATTTGGTAGCCAAAGTCATGTAGGTAAATCGACTCGATTCAATGTCCTAAATGCGTTTGTGTGTGTGTGTGTTCGTGTACATGTGAGCTTGTGCGTGTATGTCATGTGCTGTTCACACTAACAAAGGCCATTTGCAAGCAATGCGAGCAGGTACCAGGTGCCAGGTGCCAGGTGCTGACAAAAACAACAAGATGAATGCCAGCTCCAGTTCCAGCCGCCGCAACTTCAGTTTCAACCTCAATTTCAGTGCCACGCCCCCCAGCTACGCCTAGTTTTTTGGTCAATTTCTACGTGAAAACTTGGTCTGGCGTTTGCAACTGACGCAGCAATTAAAAGCGCAAATTATTTCGACCTTAATCGATTCGCGGCGCTGTCTCTCACGCATTCAACACAATTCCCCAAAAACTGACTGAGCAACAATTCCGTATTGTCAATTCACACACGCATAGAGAAAAACTCCGCCGGGAATTGGCACTGCGTGACATGTATCCAAAACTCCATTCGGCAGTCGCCGCGATGAGCTTTAGCAACGGGCACGTTGTCTGCCAATCAACTGTTATTAGGTTAGGCTATTCCCATCAATCTAAAGTGTGGTTCATGATAGTGGTTCAGCTGAAGGTTCGCTCAGTGTAGCAAATGAAGGGACATGAATAAATGGGAGCAAATATGCAGACCTTCACCTATGTTACGCTCATATTCATATTATTAAGTCAATAACTTTTATGGGGTAATTAATAAGAGGTTCATGAATGTGGTTCGGCTCAATATATCCAAGACACAAATATAGAAATGTGGGTATATAAGCATATGTATTTATATGAATGTATGAATATTGTCTTATCTTAACTCAATATACACATATCTCATTGAACCATTAAGCGTAAAAGTGGTTCGATAAACTGGTTTAGTTGAATGTTTTAAGAGGTTAAGAAGGATATATAGATATGAATTTAAAACTTGATATGCCTTTACTTATCCGCCCATTGAACTGATTCAATATATACTATAAAAGCCTGTTGCATTGGATATGTATAGATAGATATGAATATAGTTAACCACGAATTTAGAACCAGATCAAATGAAAGAAATATAAAAAAAATACGTATACTTACTCAGTTACATTATTTTCAAAGATGAGCTCGCCACGAACCCCATGATAGTGACGCCCACTGATCGCAGTTTCATCCTCGGTCCAATAGGGTACAATGACGTTACCTCGAGCACCAGAATATCGCATTACTGATAGAACGTAGACTCCAACCGATTCGTTAACATCGATTACGGCATCGGCAAAGGCAAAAATGCCCGCATGATCATCATCCAGAATCATAACGGTAGCTGTATGTGGCACATAAATGGTAGCGTTCGCCGAAGGATTGAAGAGTCGGATATAGAAGCATTCGTCCTCCTCGAAAATGTCATCATCAATAATCTCGATCTTGAAACGTTGCTCATCTACGCCCGGCGGAAAAGTAAGTATACCACTTTTGCCCACATAATCAGAGCCAGCGGAGGCGGTGCCATCCTGAGTCTCAAACTGAACATTGGAATAGCCGGAGATATCTCCACGTCGCACCACACGCACCTCGAATTCGCCACAATTCTCCATGACCGTATAGTGTCCGGGCTCAAAGTAGATCCGCGTGGGCATATCATCATCATCGTCGTTAAATGTTTGGATTTGAGCTTTCACGCGTGTTATATCGTCGTGGGCACGTTCTTGAATCTTACGCATCAGATTGCCGCTGCCGATGAGCTTGCGCGTGGCCTGGATACGATAGAAGGCGCGGGATTTGTTGCCACGCGTTATCAGTTGCTCCTGTGCCATCATTTCCAGTTGCTCCAGATCAGCATCCGGAAACTTTTGACGTAGCTCCGACAGCAGCTGTATGTACTCCATTCTGGCCTCATCATAAGCATGCGCACTCTCACTCATGCGCAAAAACTGTTTACCCTTATCATCTCCGCCCATCTCAACGGAATCCTGTTCGCCGGCAACAACAGTGCCACGTTTATTCATCCGATAGTTCTTATCCATGTATTTGTAGACGAGCAATCGTCGCTCCGCTATATACGCCCAGAGTACGGTGGCTGGAAACATAAGCAGGGTGAGCACACCCTCCCACACCTCAATGATGCCAGGCGAAATGAGCGAAAGAATCGCCCATAGCCAGATGTAAGCAATAATGGACAGTACGGCGGTGACAATGAACACCCTGAGATGTTTTATACGACGCTTCTCACCCTTCGGTATCAGCACCATGCAGAGAGCAATTATAACAAATAGATTATATGCCGCAGAGCCAACAATTGTGCCTGGTCCCAGATCTCCGCTCTCAAAGTTTTTCGCATAGATCTCAATTACGGAGAGTAGAATTTCGGGTGCACTAGATCCAAGTGCCATGAGCGTTAAATTTGCCACAGTCTCATTCCAGATGCGTACACGCATCGTTTGCTTTTCGCCCTTTGGTCCACGAACGACAACATTGCGTTCAATAGAAGTGATTGCCTCAATTGATGCCATAAAGCGATCCGATATAATCGAGACGCCCACAAACAAATAAACCATTAGCATAAAGTAGACAAAGCCACGGATGGCACGGTCACTAACTGAAATATGACGCTGGGGCAACCATAGTGGCAGCAGAAGGCCCTCTGAACAGGTGCCCAATTCTTCCACCTCGACACCGGGGCGTAATGTTGTCGTCTCCTGTTCATCAAGATCATCATTCACCTGACGCACAAAACGATTGTGAATGACATCACTGCTGGTTTCATTCAGACTCGAGTAGGATGCTGAGTTATCCACAGCTTGGCCAGTGGTCAGGGCAAACGTGTGTGTCTTCACATAGAGCACGAGCAATAGGAGAGCGAAGGTAGCAATTGATCTCACCGTTTTTCGCATTAGCAGCATTTTTTTGTTTTGTTTTTTTTTTCGTTTTCCTTTTTGGAAGTGTTTAGTGTGTATTGTCTTTCACTGTTACTGGAAGCGTTCTCTTATTTGTTTTTGTGCACTTAGTGAAAATATGTTGCGGTCTATAATGTACGAATCGTCCTGCGAAACGGCATCATCGCAAACGCAGTTTCAACACGATGTGCCGACTGTGGCACCCAACTAACGTTGCTCCTGTTGCTTCCTGGAAAAATATACAAAGGAAAAACAAATTTGTTTATAAATAAATGAACTCGGAAGAGTAGCAGCAATATTTGCTATCAACATCGTCTGTTGCTAAATGATATTTTCCTTTGAAAAGCCGATTTAACATTATTTAACTTTTCCAGATGGGCGAAAAGTCGTTGCCAGAGTTTTCACTTTGTATTTTGCTTTCCTCCATCTTTTCAGCTCTTTTGTATATTTACACGAAACAGAAACTAAACACAAGAAAAAAAATTCCTATTTAAACTGAGAGCAACTGAAACTAAACATAGCACATAAACAAAACGCAGCAGTACTAAGGGTAAACATACCAGACGAACAAGTGGGCAAGGTACGACTGCAAGATACTCTATGAAGTGGGTGCTTAAAGTGTCCTACTGCATATTATATCTCATATATAAACAGAAAAAATATATTTCTAATCTTTATTTATATTATAATTTGAATTTTATTGCCATTTCACTAGTCATTGGTCATTGCTCATTGGTAGTTAGTCATTAGTAGCAAAATTTGTATGAATATTATCTTAAAGATGTTTATATTATATTTCAGATTGGCAAATAGGTTACAAACTTTAATTAAAGGCGAGGCTCTAGATTACCGGCATCTTACCCTCTATTAGAGCATTTACTACAAATATATTTTTATTAAATATAACACGTTTATTAAATCTCCCTTCTACGTAATAATGATAATGTTTCTTTTGATATTTCTGTATTAACAACTGTTTGCTGTGGGTCCGGGTGACTGAATAAACGTTGGACAAACTGAGTCAACGGACCGGTAAATATGAATACGATATGAAATCGATAAAATGCATAATGCAGACAATGTCAATAACTACATTTCAGTAAGAGAGAAAGAGCGAGAGAGAAAGAGCGACAGGGAGATTGGCGGTGTGTGTGTATATGATGAAGAAGATGGAACTGAGAAAAGCATAACGGTAAAGGCATAGCCAACAACAAGAACCAACTTGACTGGCAAGCGAAACGGACAAAAGTCAACATAGCGAATGACAAAATAGAACGGTTAAAATGTAAAGAGAGAGACTTAGTGAGAGGTACACAACAACACAAGAGAGCCAAGGCAAAGTGGGTGAGATAGTGGGCTATATTAAGATATGCATAAGCAATTGTTCTATGCAGATGACTTGCTGCACACTCCTGTATATAATATAATTTATATATATAGAAATAAATAAAATTAAATA
This sequence comes from Drosophila hydei, assembly GCF_003285905.1. Taxonomy (NCBI): domain Eukaryota; kingdom Metazoa; phylum Arthropoda; class Insecta; order Diptera; family Drosophilidae; genus Drosophila; species Drosophila hydei. The sequence continues at coordinate 1,533,697 of NW_022045849.1, forward strand.
CCTAAATCAATATAAAAAATATAATAAAATTGGGTAAATGTAGATATGACGAATTTCCTACTCAAAAGTCGATGCAGTTTTAAAAATATCAATATAAAAAATTTAATATTAATATGCTTTTTAAATAAAAGTCAAGTTTACTATGCTTATTAAAATAAATTTATATGAAAATGCATTAAAAATTAATTATGCAAAATATTCGCTTGCTTGATTCGCATCCAGAACTTAAATGCAGCACATTTTTCACTACAGGGGAAGGGTTCGCTTGTATTAATTTAGCAATTACAACGGTAAAATGTGCCAAGAGCTAGTCGTTGGGGAGTGGGGAGAGCTGAGTGTGCAAACAGTCAGACAGTCGGACAGAATGTCAATGCACAAACACACTAACACAACTAGCACACACATACACTCAGGCATTTCTAGCCAGCCCGCAAGCAAGTGCTCAGTTTTTCCACCCGTTTTCCATTTCAGCAGCAAATTGCATTTAACCGTTATTGAAAATTTTGTGCACGTCGATGCTTTAAAGAGATTGAAAAACTAATTGAAAAATCTCTCGAGCAGACACTCAGACATATTATTATTCATATAGTGTATGCTATATGCAAGCACAGTACAGATTTGTCACTTTACATAATTTTTATGACCACTGTGCATAGTGTGTGAAATATGTATTTAAATATAGCCCATCGCTGCTAGGCTCAACGGGTTCCGTTTTCGGCTGCGGTCGCCAGATAACAAACACACTTTACGTTACGTTAGCACTTATGTTAGGCCTTACGTTGTTTTGTCGGCACGTTTATTATTGGTGTTAGCCCAACTCAAGCTGTGCAAACATTTCGCGAAAACAAATGTTTAATTTCGAAATCTTTCCAATTTAGATTTGACTATGATTGAAAATGACAAAAATCGAGACACTGAATACATCTGCTCTCCCACTCGCATTTACATTCGCAATCGCGTTCACGTTCGGCAGCCAATGCACAACTAATTCGCCAAAAACCCGCCGCCTGTCGTCCGCGCTCGACAAGCGTTGTACCAAGCTCTCATAATTTTTTTGAGTGCCCTACACTGATTTGCGCACGTCGACTTGTTCATCGGTGCAAGATATATAAATTGTCTGGTTAATTTTTAGAATGAATGAAATAGTGTATATAGTCTTCTTAAATGTAAATGATTATAGCCAAAACTCAATTATATATTTTGACTTCATATGCTGCTAGAATTTCTGATAGTTCAATAATATATGCAACTATTTTGGTCCACAAGTGTAGGGTATTTGTCGATTTGTACGTTTTCATCGTTTCCTATGCACCATAATTATTAACCTATGTCTTTGTCTGTCAAAATATTCGCCGTTATTTTAGCTGTGCATCGTTTCACATAGTTTGCTTTGCTCACACTCTCACGTTCTCTCGCGCTCATACTCTCTTAATATTTCGCGGTTGTTATTGCCTTCTTTTTGTTTAGCATTAAATTTTGTTTATTATTGTCGCCTGCTGCACTCTTTTCCTCTCTCAGTCTCTTACAAGCAGAAGCAAATATTTTAAATCTGTTTTGTTGCACCTTTAGGTCAACTACATACATAGTTCTGGCGAATTGCTATTTCAATGTCGGCGGCAGGCGTACTATATGTTAATCTCAAGCACTAAACATAGAACTCGACTAAAAGTGGATCTCTCCGGCACCCATCTAAAAGATATATATTCCCTGCGCATTTTAAAAGTGAATATGACAAATTAAAAGTTTTTTATGAAACAATTATCTACATATGTACATATGTATATATATATATATATATATATATATATATGTATATATAAATATTCTTGATCAATATGGTGAATATCGATATTCTGTATACTTTCGTACTATCAACATACATTGATAGAAGTAATTGCCTAAAAAAAATGTAAGTATAATATAGACATTAATTAAAAATGATGATATACGTCGGTTGAAAAAGTTTAGTTGATGTATTTTCATTATATTTTTGTACTCAGGGCAAGAGTTTTGACATATGCATTGAAGATAGCTCAGTTAAGATCGTGTCAAACAGGGTAGCGTCTACTCTATCACTCTATCACACTTTCTTTCTTAATACGCTTGCCACCCAGCTGTGAAGCACGCCTGTCTATGCAGCTAATTTTGTTTTGGTTTTGCTTTTCTGCCTACCCTTCTGATATATTTTTAGACAAGTGCACAGACACAGCCACACACATACATATACACACACACACTTACATACACACATAATTGATCTCTGAAGAAATACGTGTGTACATACATATGTACACATATATTTATATGCTTTCTACTCACTTGAACTTTCGTCAGTTGATTCCTGCTGTGGATTGCGGTACTTCTTGGTTGAGCTTGAATGGATATACAATGTATCTGTCAATATGAAAGCACTTGGCTACCAAAATCCGATTTCTGACTGAAAGATTTATTGGCCCAGAAATTGCAGCACGTTTTAACAGGTTAAAGTTGGCATTAATTCGAATTATAGGTGAATCGATTCACTTACAGCCCACAAAACATTTGCCCCCAGTGCCTGCACCGGTTTCTTGGTAGCACCCTTTTTCTTCCTTTCCCTCTGGCTTCCTCTATCTCTCTCTCTCTCACTCCCCGTCTATGTGATTTCTTGCTAAGTAAGTCCCTTCACACAGTGTGCGCCATGGGTCCCATCAACAAAGTTTGTGAAGAAGAAGAAAAACCTGGAACCACCTACGATTTAACTGATTTTAAACGGAATTTATTCAACATTTATGCTTAAGCCCCAAATTTCTGAAGTATATCTCAAAGGCGATCCACAACAAGTCAATCTTAATATCGCGATCTATTTGGCGATCCAACCAAAACAGCCAATTGATTTCACTGTATATAAAATATATATTTGTCTATATGAAGGTGAACTTATCTTTATTCATTTTAGCGATAATTTGAAGCGTTCCTTAATTTCAAATCAATGCGACAGGGCAATTGATATAGTGAATACTTTGTTATCATAAGGGTATTATATAATCGAGCACCTAAGGTTTACTTCATGCGTTAGAGTCGAGCGCGTGTCGTGACACGAGAGTCGTGATCGCATAATCATGCTAAGTTTGACAATATAACTTTATAAAAAAAATAAATAATAAATAAAAAAATAAATATAATACGTATAACATATTTTGTGAGCCATCTCTAACTGATCAATAGTCATTGGCTCTTTTCGCTGCTGCATTATAATCTATATCTTATCTCATTCCTTTATCTGTAATGTGGTCTAACAATAACGTCATCAAATCGTCTATATATACACATACTTATAGTTAATTAGTTATATTTATATATAAGAAAACGCAGGTACTATTAGATTAGATATATCTGGTCAATATGTTAGCTTTCTAGGCCGAACGATAAGAAATTGAGAAACAGTTGTTAAAATGTTATTTATGAATGCTTTGCTTTAAATGATAACAAATTGCTTATATATATAACTATATAACTATATAACTATATAACTATATAACTATATAACTATATAACTATATAACTATATAACTATATAACTATATAACTATATAACTATATAACTATATAACTATATAACTATATAACTATATAACTATATAACTATATAACTATATAACTATATAACTATATAACTATATAACTATAAATTATAAATTATATTCATTATTGATCAGCGTGATCTAGCCATGTTCGTCTGTCCGTCTATCTGTCTGTCTGTCCAAAGACTTCAAGTGCGAAATATTTATTCCTGCTTACTATAAACAGTTTCAAATATTATTTTTGTTCGATAACTCAACCCATTTTCATATGATCGATAACAATCGATAACACATACGCCTCTTGGAGGCATGTTAAAATTGAGAAAATCTATTTCTTTTGCTGTCATATCTTTCGCTTTATGTTGAGCTGCTCTTGAATCTATATGCAGGCAGAAGACTTATAATCATATAAGATAATATATATATATATATACATAATATTCAGATTTAGATTTCTAACTTTAACGCTTTTAGTATTCGATTTGAAATTGGGAACAGGAACTAAACTGTTTTATTACAGTTTTTCTGTAATTTTTTCTAACTTTAAGATTAGTTTTTCTAAGAATAGGTATTATTATGAATTTCGATAGTTCTCTCTATCCGGGCACATTGCTTTAGTCCGCTGTGCTGTGGCTCACGATTACCTTGGCACACCTTAATTATTTACAAGCCAAGAATAGGTTTTGTGTTCATATTTAGTTAATTGAATCATTGCGACATTCTCTAACGGGTCGAGGGTCTTGGTCTTGGGCTCATGTGCCGTTATTTCGGGGGCTTAGGCAAATTTTGCATGGCCAATTAGACTAAATAATTGATGAGACGTCACTTTGGCAACGAGCACAAAATAAAAAACGAAAAAGAAAAGTCCTAAAATGTTGCCTAAATCATTTAGAGTCGCTCGAGGAATGGAAGTGCGCTTGAAATATTTATCATACGCCAGGTTGACCGCAGTGAAAGTGAGCACACACACAGTTTGGCCTAATTGAGAGCGAGTGTGAGCATACATCGGGCAGGCACTGTCAACTGGGCTCCACCTTAAAACGCTGCCACAGCTGTCCCCAAGCCCACTCGGCAACAACCTCATATCCTAGACGAGCAATCCTTGTACTTATATCAATTTCATTTTCGCACTGCTTTTCATATTGCCTGCTTTCCGCGCTTAATACCCTGTAGTTGGGTGCCTGCAGAGGGGGTTCGCATTACACATAAGCCACACCTAAGCCACTTATAGCTGAGAGTGAATTCTTGGTAACTGATTGGATTTTCAATGCAATGTAATTCCGGCTGAGAGCACGACTTGATGGTCTGACTGATTGATTGAGGAGCTGTTAGCGAAATTATTAGATGATTGTTTGGACTAAACAGAGCCAAGAGCTAAGCATTTCTATGTGAGCTAAGTTTTGAGATTAACATTAATGTGTAAAGAAGCTATGATTGATTGACTGATGTACGACATTTTGGTTGATATTCCAAGCTTAAGCTTGTAACTTATACTAATTGATGAACTGATTATTGATTGAACTATATATAAACATTTTTTATTTGATTTGTGATTGTTCTTAATGAGATTGACATTGATTTATAATTGGGTGGTCTCTGATTGATTGCTTGATTGAAGCAAGCTTAACAGCTTGGTCTCTTTCTTCTTATTTCTGATTGACTAGCTAATAATAATGAGCTGATTGATGACGAAAGCAATGATTGTCTAAGTGATGGATGCATTGATTGATGACTGAAGCACAAATAATAATGTTGCATATGCTTTATATTTGATCTTGCTTGATCGACTGATTGAAGAAGTGGAAATTTGCTGAACTGATTGATGATAAAAGCTTTGATTGAGTTGCTGATTGAAGGGCTGATTGAAAAGTCACGTTTGTTTTGCTTTTGAATAACAGACTGATTGATGATTGAAGCATTTTCGAGTTCTTTCATATATATATATATATATATCTATATTTGAGCTGATTGACTGATTGATGTGCAAGTTAACGCTTAATACACTTTATATTTGGAATTACTTTACAACTATTTATCACAGCTGATTGATTGATTGAAGGGTGTAACTGCCTTGATTGATGCTTGATGTACTTGAGATAAGATATGCATAAGTCAAGAGGACTCATACCCAAACACATATATGTATGTCTAAGCGAAAGGTAGTTTTTACAGGGTGACTCGGTCGTCGATCAACCGCAGGTGGCCTGTTTCTGATTATTTTCTTGTTGTGGGCGCATTCAGGCTTTATATCCTTGGTAACAGGAGGCTGCATGCCAGCTCAGCTGTGGAGCTTTTCGGGACAGCAGATGAAATGGTTAATGCGAGAGTAGGTGGAGAACGGAAGAAGAAGAGGAGAGAAAGGAAGATGGGATAGAGAGGCATCAGCAGCAGTTGCCTTAGCTCTGGTAACAGTTGCTGCTGTCAGCGCATTTTCCTGTTGCCGTTGGCACTGCTGTTGGCTTTTTTTATTTATTGGCGACAGTTTTGGGCCTTATTGTTGTAGCGACAACAACTTTGATGACGGTCGTTATGAAAGTCGTCGATTCGGAATGCCGCTTTGTCGCCGCACCGATTCGTCCTTTTCCGTTTGAGCTAACCGACGCCATCTTAGATGGATAACATTACCGTTGACAGCTGAATGCGTGCACAGGATATATTCAACCCAGAGCCCCGACATCACCCCCACAGCCCCACAGCCCCACATCCTTGCCAATCACAGGCACATATATATTTTTTATATGTATATTTTCACGCCTGTTTATTTTGCTGTTCAGAGCTAAACTGTTTATTATTTAACAATATCGCTCGGCTTGTGTACACATGTAGGTGAGCGCTTATTTATTTATAACTGTACTTTGTAACATTTTAAGCACACCCACACAGACACGTGCTAAGCGCTTGCAAATGGCAGCTACAAATTTTAATAGTTTGCGCGCAGACAAAGCCCGACAAAAGGTTGTCTCAAGACAGCGCGAAACACACACGTGTGTGTGCATGTGTGTGTGTGTGTGTGTGTGTTCCTGTCATGTATTGTGTGCATAGCTGTTGTAAATATATGCGACCCGTAGGGCGCTAACGCGGAAACAGGTCTTAAAGCCGCCGCGCTGAAAAGTATGCTACACTTTATGCCTAAGAGTCATTGTGCGTCTGTGTGGGCGTGTGTGTGTGAGTGGTGTGAATTGTGTGTTTGTCATTAACAATGGTTATCAGCAAGAACAACTGTTTTCCTTACTCATTGTACGCAGCCCAAGTACAAATATGCTTTGCTAAAACTTGACTAATGAAATAATATTTTGAGAGCTTTATTTGAGAAAATTAAGCGCACACACACACTCACATATTATTAGTACTGTTGACATTGATTTGATTTTCATTGAGCTGCGCCATAGAAAATTCTGCAAATTCCTTATCTCTCTCTATCTTTGTCTGTTTCATTTCGCTATGATTTATTGACACAAGCAGCTGGCACGCGGAATTGCTGCGGCGCTCATAACTCACAGATACCATTCGATCTAGACAAAAATGTTCTGAATTCGTCAGCTAAAAGCTTCACTTAAAAAATACCCTTTAAAAAGACTTGAGCTGATTTTAATAGATATCATAATTGTAACTGAAGCAAATATATATATATAAATATATTTATATATATTAAACATTATATTATTATTCTATATATTATATTATATTATATATATTAAAATATAGATATATAATAAATACACCAACAAGATATATTTTTGTTTTCATATAAAAGTTAATTGTTTATAGTTTTTTTTTATCTCCTCAAATAATTTGAGACTTCTTATTTTTCTTTTCAAGTTAGTTTATTCTTTTGAAACTACATGCACAAGTAACTCTAATCTATAAATTAAGCTTTGTAAACTAAACAATTGTTCTGTGAGTAGCTGCTGCTATTTCATTTTATGCAGCTGTTAGTACTGTGATAGGAAACAAATAATAGCACCACTTTAACAATATTTTTCATATATAAGATAAAGGCAATTTCTTATTAGTTTATAGTTCTGTGAAATAAATAAAGCTTAACATAAGCTAATAAGCTAATATTTTTCTAAAAACAGACACATATTATTCACAAAATAGGCAAAAGCGAGACGAAACAAATAATAGTACCATTATAAATTATACATAAACATGTTTTAACTAACTTAAACTAGTTTAGTATGGCGTTATTTTATTTTTCTCAGCTATGTTTATAGTGTGTGTAAAAATTATATTTAATAAATATTTTAATTTTATTTAATTTTATGTTTGTTTCATAAATCCATAAATGTCATTTAGACAACAGAGAAGTCAGAACTTTATGGAATATATATATCATCTATATCAAGATTCTTTCTTCTAAGACTTAGCTCTTAGGTATTCCTAGTATTTGACTATACCCACTCTGACGCTCTTCTCACCACATACAGGGTATGCACAATCATTCTCTATTGATTAGTTTCGCTATTATCCCAGTCTTGCCCCAAGTTGGCCAAGCAACTGACGTGCCAAACATTGTTAAGATAGTTAGTTGTTGGCTGCAAGCTGGCCGTTAGCTGTCAGGAATATTCTAAACTATTGCTGGACTAGAAGGCAAACTATTCGCTAGCTTGTGCCATTTTTAGAGCCACATCAGAAACTTTTGCACGCTCAACTTTAAATGGAAAAACTCAGCACAGCTTACACCTGGACATACCTCGCTGAAAACGAACGAACGCTGCCTGTGTGTGGGTGTGTGCGTGTGTCTTTAGCAGCCGCTTTCATTGCGATGATAAATGATGTTCAGCTGTTTTCTTTTGCGAAAAATTGTCCAGCGCTCAATCAGTCAATCAATCAATCAATCACTGCTGACGCCACAATCAACTGAGCAAATATTTTGCTAAGCGACTTGGTCAATAGCCAGTTGTTAGTAAACAGGTTTACCCATGGAATGGAGCTTAAATAATGGACTTTGTGTCGAGGTGTATACAGTGTCAATACTCTATAGAGAGTTTTATAGGGGGAAACTAGTATATACTGTGCTTATCTATAGTGTTAGTAGCGCAATCTAGCTATGTGAGAGGCTAGGAATTTTCGAATATCCTACGTTTTTTTTTTGGAATGTCAAAAGAAGTTCTTCATTCGCTCTTCAATAAAATCTTTAAATTTCAGATTATCGATAAATATCGATTTTGATTCTTAGATGTGCTTAACTTCACTCAAAGACTATAGTAATTATAGACTAAATATTTGATACATAGGTCATTATATATTGTAAAGACAATCACAGATTATTGAAGCTTCTAGACACAGGCAATTTTCTCGAGCTTTTGCGGTATTCAGGTTATTTACTAGTTGGATGTTTTCAATAGCTTCAGAGACTTCAAATTTTAAGTAAATGTAAGTAAATATAGTAAATATAATATAAATATAAATATATATACAGATTTACCCATAACAAATCAGTATAGTCTTTCATTTACTTCATATCGATAAATATCGATTTCAGCATAACTCGAACTATAGCCTATTTTTTTGGCAAGTATATATTACTATGGCATATATATTTGTATTCTTGGATACCTTGACTTGAATTTCATTAAACTTGCTATGCAACCACTCGAAGACTAGAAGAAGAAGTGGCATGGCACAACTTTTATATCAAATTGATACAAGTTGTCATTCCACCTCTGGAAGACCCTGCCTGCCCCTACTCATTTGTCGCGCTTAGGGTATGTCCTAGTCAAAAGTCTTGTTGTTTTCACTGTGCAGCCATTTGGCCGTCTTAGCAATATGTTTACGTAAGCTTACCAAAAATCACACAGGAACATCAACATTATTACGATATCAGCAACATCAATGTCAACGCCAACGTCATTATCATAATCATTATGATGTCAGCATGTGAGCTTTGAAATACCTACAGCATTACTTAGACAGAAGTGCGGGGGTGGCCACCCCTGCGGTAGACAAAGGCAGACTAAGAGTGTAAGAATGTGCGATAGGCAGAGAGGCTAGATAATGTACACATACACACATCTACTCTGGTCTATCGAGACATGAGCTTAACACGAAATCACTTTAATATATTTTCCTTAAGCACATTTTATTGTGCATTTCAGATGAGCCCCACAAATTGGGTGCCAAATTTCTGGTATCTATTCAAGCAAAAATTCATTTCATTTGCATATCCAGCTTTAGAAATTCAAATAAAACATCCTCTTAAGGAATACTTGACTAGATTATTCTCGGAATTCTGACAAGTTGCATTGAAGCGCTTTCACGAATGACTTCCATTCATATATTGTCCAGTAGACGCACTACAAATAGCATAATTTATGCGAAATATCTGGAGATAAATTCAATTATAAATATCCTCTGCTCAATAGGTCATAGTAAATGCAGTCCATTAGACGGTTCATTAAAACGAACAACTCGTGGCCAAACAGGACCTTGAGGGTAAGTGAGCGACTGAACTCATTGATGAATTGTAGTTTTCAAGTTGCGAAACATTCTGAAGCTGAGTAGACTTCATGACAAGCTGCATACCAAATGTAATGGGTAAGGCTCTTATAGTTCTCGAGCTATGATTGAAAAGTTATCAATATAAAGAGAATGTAAGAAGATATAGTATGATCTGGGATATTTAGCAAATATATAGATATTTTAACTTGCATGTGTGCCTTGGTAATAAACGTATTCTAGTTCTTAACCCATTGTTAAAAAATAGTCAGTAGAGCGTACACCGGCTAGCAGAACTCGGAGCTGGGCTTTAGTTTTTGAGAAGTGAAGCTATAAGAAGTTGTCCTAAGCTAAGTAGAGGTCACATAGCAAATTTGATAAATACAACTTTGATAGTTTTCCAGATATGCTTGAAAAATTAGACTCCAAATTATTTCTTAAGCAATGTGAAGCAAAATTATGAAGAAATTGTAGGATTTAGTAGAACTGTTGTATTTTATCGGGAAAGTATATTCTAGATGTATATATTTCAGTTCTAAACTTGCAGTAAGCAGCGAGTATACGGGGAGTGAGAGGCTGGCAGATGATCTGAACACGATGATTAGCTTAACTTTTTAAGAAATGAAGCTTTCTAAAGTTACGTAGAACTAATGAGAAACCACATAATATATTTGATGTCCACATCTTTTGTAGTATATAAGATATGCTTATAAGCCCAGTTTCAAGAAGTTTCAGTTATGAAACTTTCTGGTGTTGTGTAGAGCTAAAGAAAAAGCACATATCAAATTTGATGTCGATTACTTTTATAGTTTTCGAGCTATGCTTAAAAAACCATATCTGAAGATGGTTTTTTCTGTTATCAATATAAATTTATATAAACTATAATATAATTTATATAAACTACTTCTGTATATGATATATGTATATGATATCCAACTATATATATGACTATCCAACATACATGATTCAGACTTTAGTTCTGCTTAAGAACAGAATCAGTTTGATGTTAATATACCCTACTCTTGAGCCCATTAGGGTATTCAAAAGTTATATATAGGTTATATAGTTATATATAGGTTTTATATAAACTACTTCTGTATATATATATATATATACATATATATTTATATATATATCAAACTATATATATGACTATCCAACATACATGATTCAGACTTTAGTTCTGCTTAAGAACAGAATCAGTTTGATGTCAATATACCCTACTGTTGAGCCCATTAGGGTATTCAAAAGTTATGTCTGTGTCTTGCTTTCGTTATCATGTAAATTTTATTTGAAGCGCCGAGCGCAAAGTTCTTATAAAGAATTCAATTAAATTTCTTGGCAATTAAAGTGAGCAGCCGGCTTTAAGACGAAAATTGATGTCAAGTTTGCTGGAAACTTTGGGCTGCTCATGTGTGTGTGTCTGTTAAGCGGAAAATTATCATTTGCCTTTGCCTTTATGTGCGCATTGAGTGAATTTTCCGGTTGACAGAGAACACACAGAGAGAGAGAGAGAGAGAGAGAGTGGGAGGGGGAGGGGGAGGGGGAGAGGCGTTTACTAATAATTGCTTTGTCTTAACAACGTGACTGGGTTGAAGTTGGGATTATGACTCGAACACACCTCGCAGAGTGACAAGAAAATTAAAGGTTTTCACATTTCGCCCGTCTGGAAAGTGTCAAAATGTGGGCCTGGTGCGTGTCAATGTTGATTCCAGATATTATATCTTTCAACTGGTATTCGAATCGGAATGGCTCGTGTCTTCATGGCTTGTTCATTTCACGGCAAACGAAATTTATCTTTTGTTTGGCTTCGACTTTGACTTTGGCCCTCGCCGCCTTTTGTGCCCTGACTTTATGGGATTTTCATGCCTTTAATTTTTTTCTCTCCTTATTTCTCCTTTTATTTACAGCTGCTTCCATCATCGTCCCGAAATTTAATTGCCTGCCTTGTAGAACTTTATGAGGAATCATCAGCGTTGGGCTGTCCCTTTTTATATACACTTTCCCTGGGTGCTAATCTAATGCAGTCACGATACGTGCCACCAAAAGCGACACAATAAATTCTTCGCTATGTCATAAAAAGTGTCTTCTGTAGAGTCACAGAGTCATGCCATATCATAAACATTTTCGAAAATATGTCAATATATAACTAGGCTAACAAGTTGGCGAGGCCTTTATTAAATTTCATTTCAGTTTTATTTATTTTTAACCTCAAATCGATTTTGCTGCTCTCTTTTTACTTAATTGACCTGTGCAGATTTTCTATTGAGCTCGAAGCTTAAATTGAGGCTCTCCAATTAAAATTAAGTCTTCAATCAAAGTGCCCTCAAATGGGCTTAAAAGCAATGAAACCAAAATGACTGAAGTTTTTTCTCGCATTTTTAAGCGATCGAAATATATTTTTGGTTTTTAAGAGCCTGCCTGTATTTTGAGCCAAGTATTGATCAGCAATCACTCGGTCAATCAATCAGTCAATCAATCAATTAATGCCAACATATCTAAGATATAAAGAATTATTGTGAAAAGTTCACATATCTAACTTTAATATCTTTGTGCTAAGTGTTGTTCATCAGTCAGGCAATCAGTTAATCAATGATCCCATCAATCATTTGCTGTTAATATTTCTGTTATAAACTTACTGTGACATGTTCAGCCTTTTATGCCTTATATATTGAGCTATTTGTTGCTCATCAATCAATTAATTAGTTAATCAGTCAGTCAATCAATCAATTAAAGTTCGATTGCTAAATATATAAATATGCAACTTAATCTGAGCTTATATTTCCCTTTAGTTAGTGCATTAAATATTCGGCTATTTGTTTAATTTCTCTTTCTGGCTTGGCCTTTTTGAGCCACCTTGACGTTTGGCTTAAAGCAAATCCTCATATTTTTATCATCATATGCTGTGTATTTTATGGCTTCTGCGCTTTAATCAAATAGCCAGCAGATTTTTCATACCAATTTTTACGAGGCGTATGCGCAATTTCGGCCCACACACATTTAGCATAGGAATGACTGTGCGTGTGTGTGTGATATTTCACTGTCAGCATTTTGATTAACTTTGCAGCTCTTGAAATATACCCAAATGCAGTTTTTTGGGCGGCAAGTTCTTGCCTTCTGTGCAGCTATTGGCGATTGCTCATACGCCACGTAGACGAAGCGAAGCCAAGCCAAGCCAACCTAGCAGCAGTTGCATCAAACATGAGCTGAATCTCGTTTATTGCTGACATCTCTCTGTGGCATCAGCGTGTTGCAACTGGGCGTGTGGGCGTGTCTATGCTGCATATGCATATCATTTGGTTATGGCCTGGCCATGGCCATGTCGTCGACTATGGCCACGTGTGGCTCTTTCCACATTACGTATTGAAGTGCAAAGCTTTTAGCAGCGAACACTTTGCTTTAAGCCTTTAAGGCGCTAAGCCACAGCGCACAAATATATATATATCTATGGTAAAAGTACATTCTATTTATAGCTGCAGCAAAAGCAGGAAGAATGGAGCGGATCTCGAAGATGCTCTAAGCAAAGTCATGCCTCGTTGTTGATGTTGAAAACCTTAAAGCAAAGTTGATTCACGGTTTTTGAGTCTAAGTTTACTGAGACTTAAGTCAATTAAAAAGCAAGCAGAAGCGTTCGCTCTACGTCTGGTTTATGCGTATCAAACAGCTGCTGAAATATAGTCATCGAAAATAGTATCACACCTGTTTTGTCAGTCTATATTATATGTGGAAAATTCCTAGAAGAAAGTTGTATCTTTAAGCAAACCAAAGTTTGTTCAAGTGGCTGCATGATGACTATATACAGATATATTCCTCTAGATATATTCCTCTATATATCTCTCAGTGTAAGAGTTAGAGCGATAGTCAGTAACTTTTGCAGCTCTCCTAGTTATAGACCTATCATACACCTATGGAGCTATATAGTTAAAATAAAGACTTTGAAATAAATGAGCCCGATCAAGTCTGACATAATTATAAGCTCGAATTGCGCATCGTTTTCTAAAGCCCTCAACTTGAACGCAATTAAAAAATCAACAGTTATCGATAGCAACATGAATGAGCTGAATGCGTTTGGCTGACATTTGAAGCAAGTTAAAGCTGACAGAAAATTGCCTTTTGGCCAAGAACTTTATGGCACTTATGGCTCGATGGCCAGTTAATGGTCGTAATCGACATCGATCCGGGCCGCAGGCAATTGCAAATGTCGCCCGGCCTTTCAGACATTGTCCTGGCCAATTGTGCGACAATTTCCATAAAACGATGGCAACCAATCTAAATGACATTTACCAGCCATTGAAATCGTGGCCAGGAGTGTGACTTTAGATAACTTCGGTCGTCCTTTCGTCCGCACAATAATAGCCGAAGCGAGCGACGCACAATTGAGAATGAGCCGAGCATTTGAATAGTTAAATACCAAACAAATTGAAACAAAGCACTCGCAATGAATGAAATTTCAGATACGAGTACACTCACTCACTCGACCTGTTACACTGAGAGAAATAACGGCAGAGACCTAACAAACAATTTGTTTGAATATTGAATATTTTCCTTTTCTTTTTCTTTTTTTTTTCAGCGTCTAATTCGAATACATTTTTTAAATAGATTTTTCTTTCTTTTTCTTTAGCTTAGACTTGGGTTTATTTGTCATTATATTTTCTTGCTTTTCTTTTTATTTTTCACTTTGCTAGTTTATTTCTTGTATTAGCAGTAAAATTTGAGATTCGAACCCATGTATATATTTTCAATGTAAGCTTTAATTATGTCATGTTTTTAATTGGTTTCACATTATATATTTTATTTAGCTAGAGGCCTGAATATATTTAAATCTTCAAGTTAAGAATTTTTTATGACATTGCTAGTATTTACTGATTAATCTAGCCTTAGGTGGGCGGTTCGAAAAAATCTTAAAACTTTATAAGACGAAGGCAACCTCGAGTCAGGTTTCTAGCTTCATTAGCGAAAAAATGGCTTGCGTTCATACGAACAGACAGAAATTACATAAAACCCATATACTCTTTTACTTCATGAGCGAGTATCATGGGCTATAATTCTATATTCTAATAAACAAAGATTTATTAGCAAGCTCACAGCTCAAACTCTCCAAGCTTAGAATTTTGAGTAGGCTTCGTGAATGTTCGAGCCCAGATTTGGGTATATTTTGAATTATATACTTAAGTTTATTGAAGATTTCGTTTTTTTTAGTTTAGTAAATTTAATTTGGGATTTGAGCCAAGTTTAAACAGGCCTGCATGAAAAAAATATTTTGTTTATTCATAATTGTAAGTTACGAATACTTTTTAGGTTCGCAGTTCTAACTCAAGCAACCTTTTTGATTCTGAGCAGGTATTTCCACGAGTTAGATCCCAGTTTGCTTTTACAATAATATTTGAGACTTTACTGCTTCTATGGATACTTATATCATGCGCCTTAGTAAACAGGTTCAGAGTTATAATATATAGAAATTCTTCTCTCAGGTAGTTTCACACAAGAAGCTCATCAGAAAAAATCAAATATGCAAACAACTAATAAAGTTAGTAGCTCTTTTCGCTCAGTGCACAGGTCGTGCACTCAATATAAAAGTTGAGCGAGGCAAATGTCTGAGTGACAAACGAAGCGACAGACAATTTGACTGATATGCGTATTTGTATTTACAAAGGACACAGGGAGGATGACGATGTGGTTGCTAGTGGAGAGTGGGAGAGAGCGGGGGTGGGGGAGAGGGGGAGAAATTAAACAATAATGAAAAGTGTAGGGCATGCCGGAAACGGAAAAAAGCCAAGCCAAACGGAACTCAAGTGGCGAACAGCTGCGCTGCGTTGCACCGCGCAAGCCTCGGAGTTCTGGTTGCATGCAACTTCTTTGTCTGTTGCATTGTCTCGCAGCTGTGTGTGTGTGTGTGTGTGGCAGCGATTAGGTGCCACAAAGGGCAGCTGGAGACAATGTGGTGCGTGCTGCATTCACAAAGGCAAACACATGACAAAGCGGCAGACAAAGTCAAAAAAGAACAAGAAGAAAACGGCCCAGAGCAGCGACTAAAGCTTAATCGATAGCAAAACGCAAAACGCAAGGCAACAAAACTAACAATAATAACAAAAAACCCTCAAATAAGTGTGCTTGAGTTGAGTGTGCACGACTAAGAGGTACCCTGCATGCTTAAGCATTATGACAAAAAGTCAACAACTGCTGACGGAGCTATCTTCATTTGTTATATGTTACATATATATTAAAGCGGAAAATCGATATTTATCGATATATATTTATATCAGATATCTACAAAATTAGAGACTGCTGTCTGACAGACCCTGGATATGAAGTAGCATGGATTGACAATATATCAAGTATCTAATAAGTTAAAGCCAGTTAACTCTTCTGGAATACCTTCATATATTACAATATAAGAAGCAGAAACTCGGACAAAAACTTTTGCATTTGTTATGAGTGAGTATTCTGTTGATATCTTATAACAAATTTAGCCAATTTTTCTCAAATATAGTTTTTATAACAATCGATATTTATCAGTTTAAATGTTAATTCATATATTCAATTAGATAGCGCTCTGCACAATCGATAATTATCGATTTCATGAATTTGTCATAAGACAAAGTATATTTGATATCCGATTAAAAGTGTAACTCATAGAGTTTATGAAATTTATCGATTGTGTTAAGCAAGTTTAACTATGAAAACTTGAGCTCGTTTTGATTTCAGGTCAGAGAACAGATATAACGTCTGATAAATTTCGATTATGTAACGCATGTTATTAATTTATGATCTCATTTATATACAATTCTATAAAGTCTTCATTTATAGCTATCGCTGTTTATCGATCTTGTCAGAATAATGTTTTGTTAAGCTTAAGTTCTCTTGCTCCTAGAACATACTTTATAGCTCTTCTCCATCTGTGACTTACAGAGATATATACAAAGATTTGGGCGGACAGACGATAATAGATATGTCTATGTATATATACCTCAATTTTAAGCATTAAAGACAGGGTATCTAAGAACAACAAACTGGCAACTGTCACGCCCGCAACAGCTCAATAGAAGCCGCAGCCGTTGTCAAGGTAAGCCCGGGCGTATGCGTAATGTGCTTTTTAGCTGCGTTTCCTTGTTTTTTTTTATATATTTTATTTTGTCAATGATGGCGCCGCGAACACTTGCAAGTGGCGGCTGCAAGTAGCTGTCTGCATAGAGAGTTGCATAAATTACCGGCTAGTGAGCATTGAGGCGCCACACGACCTGCTGCAGAAGTGGCTGCTGCTGATGCTGACACAAATTCTGATGCTGCTGCTGCAGGATACACACGCACGAGTAGCTGGAACGACGGACCAGCTGCAGCCTCGGCCGCAGAGTTGGCCAAAATAAAATTTTTGTGTTTTTTTTTGGTGCCCCGGGGGCTGTTGAACTGCACCGTCTGAACTCTTTTTTTTTTTGTGTAAACTTTTCTTTCTTTTTGTGCTCGCGTCTATTTCACTTGAGTCTAGTTGTTGTTATTATGGTTGCTGCTGCTGCTGGCGTGTTATTGCACATTTTTCATCTCACGTTTGCCAAAAAAGAAGCGCATATATATATAGCATATATAAATTGTAGACAGGACAACAACAACAGAGAGCGCGAATTGCCTGCCGGTCAGCAGGTTCAAATGTCGGCGACCTGTGAGCTCTTCTCCTACCTCTCTTTCTCTTACTCTCTATCTATACCTCTCGCTGCGTGTATGTCCTGGGCTTTTGCTTGCGCCCAAAAGTATGCAAAGGCTATTTAGCCTAGTTTTGGTTGCACACTGTTGGAGTTGTTGTTGAGGTTGTTGTTCTTGTCGCACGCAAGCACGCACAAACACTTGACCAAACGTATGCCCAAATTTAACCAATCAAAATTTGTTCTAAGCGCTCTAGTTGTTGTTATTTTTAACTGTGTGCATGTGCTTGTGTACGTGTAACGGTTCTCACTTGTAGTAAAAATAGTAAAGCACTCGCAGCGTTCGACACTACTAAAAATAGTAGAAGCGCAGCTAACGGCTTTTATCATTCACTGTTGTTGTTATTATTGCTCTTTGTTGTTGTTTTGTTATAAGCTGCGTAGTTCGTTGCTTAGCATGCGAAAACGTGTCACGCTCGTGCACCGGATAAAGAAAGACTGTCGCTATCGCTGTCGCTGCTGCCCACCCGAAAGCTAAAGGCCGAGTAACCCACTGGCCGACTGCTGCACCCGAAGATGAAAACGAAAACGAACACGGCTTCGTGTCGCAAACGAGTGTTAAAAATGGTCGAACATGAAACGCGACCATAGATAACAAAATGCCGAACAAAATACAGGCGCACAGGATAAGAAACGTTTTGGCAATGAAACACGCGCAGCGATAACAGCACTGCGCGCTCTCTCTCTCTTTGTATATATGACCCATTCTCTGTCTGCTCTCGTTCTCTCAATGCAGCTACCTCCGCAGCGCATTGTATGCGAAGGGGCCAGTCACTAACGTGTAGAATGAGAGACGGGCTAGACAAGCAAGCTCGCAAGTTGTTGACACCCGTGTTAAGTCTATTGGAAAAGAGGTCTTGTTTCTTTTTGTGTTTCGCGGGTGCGCTACGGGACTGCAGCATATATGGTTTGATATATAACATGGTCATATAATAAATTTCAAAAATACATATATGGAAGCTTAACATTTTAACCTATTTCTATGTTATTAATTCATAGGCAAAAGCTATTAGAAATTATTTGTATAACATAACTTTTTAAAACCTAATAATTTTCTAGATTTTCAATGCCGTAATATTTTCTAAATATTCTCTAACCTTTTTTTTGAGTTAAGTCAGATCTTCCGCACTAGTTATAAAAAATGTGTTGAAATTGAAAAAGAAAAAATTTTTTTTAATAACCCTAATTTGAAACTCATAAAAATACAACATTTATATCCAGCACTTAAGGTTACGCCTCCTTGTCAATAGATAATCGCTTTATCTATAACAGTTATCTTACAAATTTTACAATGCTTTAAAGCACTTGCACTTGCCTTACCTGTAATTATCAGAGCTATAAACACTTATTAAATACGAACTCACCTTTTTTAAAGGTTGTTGGATTGACGCAATTTTTCAAGTGGACCCAAAAAAAAAAAAAAAACCCGCGAAACATCATCAAAATAAATAAGCAAAACGGAAATTAATAAGACCCAAGCGACCCTTTACAATAAAATAACCAAAAGGACAACAGCAACAAAAAGTAAAGGAAACCAAATTTAAAAAAAAAACTTTTCCTGCGCAGTGAATAATGAATGCCCTTTCAAGCAAAATTTCGGTACATTTCATAGAACGTAAATATTTTCAGGCATAACTCTTAATAAATTATATATATAATCTATATACTATATAGTAGTTTTGTCTATATTCCTTTCTGTTAAGTGACAAGCTGAATTAATTAAAATTTTTTTCGTTTCACACAAGGTAAGAAAGTCATAATGGATTCTGCAGGCAGTTTGAAAAGAGAAGGAAAAATGACGGTGGTCAGTTAGCCTAAATATTTATGTGTGTGTGTAAGTCTAAGCAAAAGAGCACGATTTTTAGCTTTTACATCATCCAGCTGTCTCTTTCTCTCTTATTTGTTCCGAAGCTGTGTATAACATTAGACCATTTTGTTAAAGTTGTTAATCACAGCTATGCGTAGCGCAAGCACTTAAATATTTTATATACATACATACATAAATATACAAGTAAACATACATATGTAAAATACAGCATAACGATATAGCGGTGCGACTTATCTACTAGGCAGCCGCGCACAGACTAATTTGCCGAGTTGCCTAGTTGCGTTCATCGTCTGTGCTAAGCCGACAAATGCACTCACACATAAAATGCTGAGAGCAAGTACTGTGCTCATCCTATTTTAACTTAGCGGGATCAATCGGATAAGTACCCAATAGGCGTGTAGCTGTGCATTCCTTCGCTCTCTCTCTCTCTCTCTTCTTCTCTCAAACGCCTTTCACTGCACTCGAGTAACGCGAGCAATATTTCCTCTTAACTGTGTTAGCAAATAAAATACATATTTTTTGTTTTTTTTTTGTTTTTTTTTTTAAGTTTTATTTATGTAGTTTTTTATTTTAATCATTGTTTAAATCTACAAATACATTTACAGCGGAGGGCGAAAGAACAAAAAATTAAAAATGTTTACTCTCATGTTTATCAAGTTTTTGTTTTTTTTTTGTTTTTGTTGTTGTTGTTACATATTATATCGTATGCAAATGTTATGCCATAACTGCTTGTTGCTATTCGATCCAAGGTATATTTTTATAGAATTTTTATAAATATTTTCTGTTGGAGTTATGAATTTTTATATATTTTATTTTTTTTTGTTTCGTTTCACATCAACAACAATATGCATTGTTATTATCTTTATTATTATTATTATTATTAATCAATATAATTTGTTAACAACTAATAATAATTTTGTTTCGTTTGTCATAACTAACATGCCATGAATTTCCCATTGGAAATCATTAAACAAAAAACTTTTGTTTTTTTTTTCATTATTTATTAAACAAATCAAAAAACTAGTTGAAAAAGCAGCGGCGTATTGTTTTTGTTTTTATTTTTGTGATTGACTGAGTGACTAACTGATCGATGGATTTGTAGACAATGCTTAGCACATTTCTTACAAATTGTTTCAATTAGTCGACATTTTGTTGGTTTTCTATTGAAACAGTCAATAAATTTATATTTTTTGGGGTGTGACTCATTGACTGAGTGATTGGTTTGCTGAACAGCTATTCAGCAGACTTTCACAGTATTTGCAATTTACCCAAGATACACCCTTTTTTTGCAGTGTATGAGTGTGTGTATGAATGTGTTAAGCGTAAGTTATACGAGAGAGAATTGAAAAGAAAATTGAAACACAATACTGTTATACTGTTATACTGCTACTGCCTTGGGCGTGCCGCCATTTTGTTTTTGCTTTTGTTTTTTGTTGTTGTTTTCAGGCTGTGCCGTGTTAACACGTTACAAACATTCAAATTTGTGGGCGTGGCTTTGTGTGTGTGAGATTTAGGTTGGTTTGCTTTTGTTTTGGTTTTTTCGTTTCTTCTGGAGGGGGCGCTTAAAATGCACACAAAGCATAAATATTTAATTTATTTATATTTTTTTATTTTTACTTGATTTTATTTTTTTTTGTTATGTCTTTTTATAAACTTTTACTTCTCATATAACAAATTGTATTTCGCTCTTTCGCTGACCGGCCTGCCCGATACCCTGCATCCAGAGCACGGTGGGGCGTGGCGTGGCGTCGCATGCTGCTTGCCGCCATTCTGTTAGCCAGCGTCCAGAGTGGGTTTGTATAGCTCCATTTATATAATCAAATTTTCATATAATATATGTGTGTGGTTGGTTTGTATATATATAAACAATTATATTAATTGTATTTGTTTTTGTTTTTTACTCTTTATTTATTTATGCATTCGCTTTGACTGCTTGCCCCACAAAATTTTCCACGAGTTGTTGTATCTTTGCTTATTTTGTAACTACGCTAATTTATTCATTTTTTGTTTCGTTTTTTGTCAAAATTTTCGTTTTTTTTATTTTTTTTTTATTAATTTCTCTAAACTTCTTATATAATTTGTCTCTTCATGCGTTGTGTGTGTAGGTGTGTGTGTGTTGGTGTATGTTTTGTAGAGTATGTTTATTTATTATATTATATTAGTTGCGCTTTAGCTTTGCTTTGCTTCGGTTTCTAGGCGCAATTATATTTCTCTTAAATATTTCTGTTATTTCTTTAGCATTTTTTTTGTTGGTTTTTGTTAAATAATTTTACTAAAAACTTGTTAGGTTATTGTTGTTGTTGTAGCTGGTAGCTGTTGTTGTTGTTGTCGAAAGTTGCTTGTTGTTCGTTTTGTTGTAGTTTTTACTTTATTCTTTTATTTAAATCTTATTTTTAGCTTTAATTTATAATTTAAATGTACTTAAATGTTTAAAATAATTATCGCTTGCATTTTGTTTTTTTTTTTGTATTTTTTACTTTAAATAATTAAATTAAAATTTCAAACATATTGCAATATGTTTTTTATAGCTTTTGTTGCACAGATTTCTGTGTTTAGCTGTTGGTTGCAAGTTGCGGTTGTTGCTTTGTTGTGTTAAATAAACAATTACTATTTGTTGCCTTTGCTGCGGGTGTGTGTGTGTGTGTATATGGTGTGCACTTGTTGTGTGTGTTTAATAGTATGTCTCCTGCTCCAACCAGCCTCCAGGGTTGCGACGCAAATAGAAACGACGTGTCTCATCATACACAAAGATGGCCAACATGAATGGAATGGCTGGGAACCACCAGACGAGTCTATAGACGATGGCAGAAAAAAAATCAATTTAGTATACGCTTGTGCTATTTATAAACGATAATTTTTCACTCACTTCAGCGGATACATGCGCAGACCCTTGTCCATGCCGGGGCAGTAGGAGAGGAAGGCAGCCAGCACCGTTTCGAAGACGAGGCCAAAGTTGAGGGCCCAGTTGCGCATGCCCTGATGGAATATGGAGTTGCGACGCGTCTTGCAAATGATCAAATCGGCCCACTGTACCACAACAATCGATATGAAGAACGCAGTGTGGCAGGTGTATTCCAAGGTCTTGCGATCGCGATAAGTCTAAGCGGGCAAAAAGATATTAGTTAAGATAATAATAGTATATGTACAAATAATAGTTGAAAGACTGATAAGGTGACTGGCTGATTGACTGACTACCCGATTTAATAACTAGCTGACTGATTGAGTGAGTAAGCACTCGACTAACTGACTGGCTTACTAAGCTAAGCAACAGATTGATCACAGCGCCATCTAGCGTTGAGTAGAAAAATAAATTTTTGATTTACTTTTAAAAGGTTTTCCTATCTATTGCTTTACTGGCAATGATCGATAATGATACATAGCATAAAGTTCTTACAGTTAACTACGCCTCCACAGATACTGTATATATATTTCAGCTCTCTAGTTTCAACATCAATAGACCAAAACTATTTCAATTTCAATCTTGTGAAGCCGCTCAACAGTTGTAGCAAATGTCTTTTAGTACTCTTTAAACTTTATTCATTCTAGTATTCATGGATCTACTCACCCATTCCTGACCATACGAATCAGTTAGATCGTTAACGGCCTTGGAGTCCCACATTTTACGGATGCCGAACAGTTTCATGGGCAGGAAACCGTTCTCAGCCATGATCACAAAGTAGACGAAGAAACCGGCCGCTGCTTGGATCATGCCAATTTGTCCATAGGCCATGGAAATCAATCTGTTTTTGATTTTTTTTTAAAGGTCGCGCAACAAACAAACGAAACGAAAGGCAAAAAATTAAATAAGTTAAAAAAATGCAGCGAAATTTTTCTTTCTTTTTTTTTCATATTTTGTGTGAATTTGTTGATGGTTTTTTTTTTCATTTTTTTTTTTTATAGTTATAGGTTGTAAGACAAGTCTTAGGGAGCATTAAAGATCGGGCATTGTTGCTAGCAATTGCTTAAGGTTTTTGCTTATAATTTATATAAATTAAATAAAAGCATATTTCAAATATGTAAAAAAAGTTGAAGAAAACTTAAGAAATTTGGTTTCATTTGAAAACGAAATATCAAAACGATTTTTAGATTGTTAAAATTATTAAAAATTCTAAAACCGCAAAACTATATTTAATTTTAAAATTGAAAACAGCAATTTTTGAAAATATATACTTATATATCAATTTATTAAACTAAAATAGTCTAAAAAATTGTCATATATAAATTTTTAAAAATATATATGTATTTAAGTTTTATTGAAAAATAAATAATTGCATTTTTAAAATTTAATTTGTAAAGTTGATTTAGAAATGATTTTAAATATATATATACAATTATATTTTGTAAATAAAATTTTATGTGTATATATATATTTTTTATTTTAATATTTTGCTGGTTTTAATGTATTTATTTCAAATAAATTTATATATTTTTTAATTTTAAAAAAATTTTAATTTAAGAGGAAAATATATTTAGGAAAATATTTAAATAATTATTTGAAAAAAAAATGTTGCTGACAAAAATCCTGAGCAATTGCTGCTTGCAGCTTCTCATATTTTCAATATGATATATAATTTTAGTGTTTAGCTGATTTTACGAGTTAGTAACGGTAGAGAGAATGCCAGTTTACCTTTAAGCTCTTGAAAATAAATTACTTTTGTTACGTCGAAGCAAATGAATGAAATTGTTTGTGTTTGACTTTACAGAATATAGCGTGGATTGTATTACGTATTAAAGTTATAATTAGATTTTGCATTTGTTTTTTGTTTTTTAGTTTTTAGTAAAGCGCGTTTTTAGGTAAGCGTGAGAGCGCAAAGAATCATTTTCTTTGTATATTGCGATTGTTTTTGTTTTTGTTTCTTATTATTCAGGTGAAAAGCAAAGTCCTTATAGTTAGTTGCTACTGTGTTGTTGGGGTTAAGGACATGCAGCTATAATACATAGACTATAAACACATATTACAGGGTATTTCGGTGCTAGAAAACATGCAAGAAGCGAGCTGTTTCAAAACTATAAAAGCAAAATGCAGCTAGAGAAATGTTTTTGCTTCTTTTTGTTTTTCTTTTGCTTTTACTTACGCTTAAACAAGTTTCTGAAGAAAAAAAAACAAATATAGAAAAAAACACAACTTATAGTTAAACAAATAAGTTAAACATAGACTTACAAATAAACATTATTTTAAAGAAAAAAAAACAAAGAAGAGAAGTAAAGTCCATTGGTTGTTGGTTAGAGAACGAGCCCACATAGAGACTTACTGCGAGGACATTGCGGCAACAGACTTGGCTTAGAGTGAATATATATGTGTGTGTGTGTGTTTGAGAGTAACTAAGTAGAACGCAACAGAAGCTGTAGATATATGTATATATATTTGGTTGATCGACTCAGCTACTATATATATATATATATATTGTATATATAGAACGCACTAACTGGGCTAAAAGTAACAGCAGAAAGCTTCGCTTTGTAGTCTGTTTTATTTTGTTCTTGTCTAAGTTTTCAGTTAACATTATGTTGTATGTGTGTTTGTGTGTGTGTGGGTGGTTGTGTGGGCTATATCTATGCAGCAGCCATGTCCCAGAACAAGTTCTAGAAGCGTATTATCGAACTGATAACACTTATATTTATATATTGATAAATCATTGATTGTGCGACTAACACACAAAACATTGATGCACTTTGTTTATAGAGAGATTCAAAGAAAAAAGACATATAACACATGAAAATGGGTAAATCGGATAATTGGAAAATTTTGCGTGAACCAACGAATAACATTAATCAAAATTTCATATATCGTAAAATGTTTCTTTTTGTAATTTTTTTTGGGTATTTTGCAAACACAAACGAAATTTTTAGTGAACAAATAAACTTCGATTTCATTCCACATTGAGAGCTCAAAGAACGCAAATTAAAATCATAAGATATATATTTATATTTTGTATATATGTAACATATTTTAGAGTGTCCAAAAAGTTTAAGAATAAGAGTTGAGAAAGCAAAACAAACAAACGAACAAACACTTTTTATGAATAGACTTGCAGAAGTTCTTTGTGATATGTCTAAATATATTTTTTTGATTCCATAAAGTTGTATAATCTTAAGTTTTTAACTGTCTTCTGCCATAATTATGTCTACATATATATTTCTGATTAAAATGATTTAAATTTTGTATCTAAGTCTTATTGTCTTATTGTCTATATATACCGACTTTATTATGTTTATATATTTCTGATGGTTTTTATGTTAGCTAAAAATCTAATATATCAGATATATCTTTATCTAGCAAATTAATATATGATAGTCTTATCACGCTCTATTTAGTCAATATCGGACAATTATAGCTCTCACTATAGTTCTTTAGAAGAAACCCTTTTTTATAACTTCAGTCAACTTGTCCAAAACATAGCTAAAATAGTTACAAATTGAACGCTATGCAAAACCTCCCTATAGATCTGCAAGAGTATTCACAATTCGGCTAGCCGAAGTAAAATTCAATTTTTTTTATTTTTGCGACTTCAACAAAAATTTCGTGTGTGTTTTTGCCACAAATATTTTTAGTTAGTTGGCCAAATTGTTGGGGTTGGGGTCACACTCACACACACAACTCAAACAAAGGTCAAACGAAGGTCAAATGTCAAATTTGAAATATGTTAAACAAGAAGAAATGGGGGTTGCATGTTTTGTTCATTTATCTAAAATTTATTACTAAACAACTAAAAGTAAACAATTCTTAAAGAATTTTTTTGGTATTTTTGGTTTTTGGTATTTTAATGCCTTATCGTTAAAGATTTGTCCTGACCTGCGGTTTACCAAGTTGTCGCGGTATGGATCTCTCGGCTGACGCTTCATAATATCGCTCTCGGCTTGCTCGTAAGCGAGTGAAATGGCCGGTATCTTGCGGTATTATATAGATATATTTCGGTATTTTTTGGTGGTATATTATTTATATTTTGTGCAATGTTTGCAAGTATATTTTTGATTTGAATCAAAAAGAAAGACATAATAAAAGTTTTGTAAAGAAAAAATCGGTGTAAAAAGGGGGAAAAATACGAAAAAGGAAAAATCTTGGTTAAAGTTTGACGAATAATCTTCAGCTTGGCATTATGTATGTATATAATAAATACTTGTTTATACTAAAAAAAATATTTATATGCGCTAAGATAGTTTTCTCATATATATATATAAATATATATTAGTTATATAGTAAGTACTTAGATAGAGATAGAGGTTCGGTTGCATTTGGTAGATTGTGTCAGTTGGTATTTTGTTGGTTTCGTGTTTGGTGTATTTGTATTTAGCTTCTGCGTACTTACGAAGCTAAAAGTACTACACTGGGCAGCAAAATCGAGCAACCGAGTAACAAAACATCGATTCGTTATGGAGTTACAAGAGTGGAGTATATATATATATGTATATATATAGGTGTGTATATATAGAGTTTGCTTAGAGCTTAACTTGCACTAAATTGTTATCTTTATTTATATGTATGTATATTAAGTTAAGACTAGGAAAACTTGAGCCAGTTGAAGTGTTTCACACACAACAACAACAAAAAATGACAAAAAGAAATTTTGATGGAGATTGAAGTCTGATGAGTTTGAATGATTGACTGATTGACTGCCTAGGGTTAGAGATATGATGATCTCCATAGATGATTGACTGATTGTGATTGAAATGATTTCGTTTTCTTGCCGATGATGTTTAACTACTGCTAAGGAATGCATTATATATACGATATACAGTAGTTAGCATTAGAAGTAGAAAGTAACTTGTAGACTAGTTCCATAGTTTTATAGTTTAGCCTGACTCTAGAATTAAATAAGTTAGGTTTTCTCATTGTATATATGTATATAGAGAGATCGAAACTAAGTAGTATACAACACGTTCTGCTTCATCGGCGTTCAGTTGTGAATGGGGCAACGTTGAGGGACTTACCTTCCACAGGAAATCAGAAACTCGATTCAAGGTCAAGATTGATGACGATTGATGGTATACAATAAAAAAAATAAGATTGAGTGGTACAAGCAAAGAAGTTTCTTGAGCACCGAGAGTAGAAATTGATAGAAATATATATATTTAGAGATATATATAGAGTTAAGCAAAGATTATATGAAGAGAGTTGAAAAAAGGAAGCAGCAAGAGCACGCCGAATCGCTTTGATTCATGTATATTCCGAGTGCGGTGCATTATTCATAGAGAAGATCGTTCAGATATATATTGATATATATATATATATGTGTGTATATATATCATACGAATAAGTTTTTCAAGTAGTTTTTCTTTGTGTTTTTGTTTTTTTTTTTGTTGTTAACTTTGACTTTGGGTTTGAATTATTTTTTCAAGATTTGCAAAAAGAAAATTTAAAATGAATTAATTAAATTGTAGCTATTGTATAAAGATATAGATATATATGTATTTATATTGGAATACGAGTAAGCGCATAAAAGTTAGTATATCATTGCATAATTGTAAGAATAATAAGAGAAATAAGAGCAAATTACTTTCAATGAAAGGAAATGCTTAAGGAAATTAAATTGAAAACAGAATTTCGAAAATATTTGAGGTGTTCTTAGGGGGGCCTAGGGCCCCGTGAAGAGTACTCGAAGTAGTTGAACTAGATCAGCTTGAAAATAATATATATAAATATATATATATTGGAGACTGTTTGAGCTAAAGTCAAACTGTAAACTAGAGAAAGATAAACAATAATAAAGAACTATATAGAACGGTTCAAATATTACGTTAACATTTAACTAGCTGATACTCAGAACAGAAATACTCAAAAGTAGTAGAAGAATGAGAGAAAAAACATTGAAGAAAACATAAAACATTTAACAAAAAAAATAATAATATAAAACTATGCCAAACATTAAACATAAAACATTATTAGAAAAGGGGCGGAGAAGAATAAAAACAAAACATCAAAAAATGAAACATTCGAAAAAAAATGCCAAAATAAATCAAAAGTAAAAGTTACTTTAAGGCTAAAAATTGTAGTTATATTTTGAAGCTAATTGAAAATAGAGTTTTTAAATAGACGAAAATTAGTTCGTAGTAAGAACTTTGTTTAGGGCTGAGCGTACTTTGCTTTCAAAACTAGACCGAAAAAAATGTTCTTTGAATTTACGTGAGTTGGAAAAAATTGTAAATTTCATTTGCAGTTTTTATTGTAAGAAGAAATTGTTGTTCATTTGCAGCTCACTCTTTTACTTTGATTTTTACTTTTACTTTTAAGATTTAAATTTATTTTGTGTATATATATATTTTTCTTTAGGTTCATGTTTCATTTTGTTGTAGTATTTGTTGATTGTTTTGTTTTTGTTGTTGTTGTTTTTTTTTTTTTTGCTGAGCACAAAGAAAAACTTTACCTTTCGTTGACGAGTTTATCTTGAAAGGGATTCCTGGGCTGGCGTTTCATAATATCAGATTCAGCCGTCTCATAGGCTAAGGAAATGGCTGGCACCTAAACGTGCGAGCATTTTTTGTTTTTGTTTTTGTTTTTTTTTAAAACACAAACCGGATATTTGGAATAAAAATAAAAATAAATATGATAAATTATGCAAAATTATGTTTCACTATCTCCCTCTCCCCTCTCTCTCTCACTCCTTTAGGCAACGAAAATGCGACAACTGTAAATTCCATTGGAGCGCAGTTCACTTAAAGTCTATGTATAGATATATTATATATCGTACTTAAGAGCTGACTTAAAGCTAACTTAGTAGAGCATTTCGATGAGTTAACAGTGGAATTGTGTGGCAAAAAAAATTGTAAAAAAATAAATAAACTTAAAACTTAATATTAAACTAAAAATAATTGTTAAAAGTTTTAGAAAATTTTGAAACATTTCTTCATATTGGAAAAGGGTTAATGTAATGTATATATATATATGTACTTATATACATATATTCTATTATATGCTACAGATTTTTGTGTGCAGTTAATTTGAAATATTGTTTTTTTTTTTTATTTTGCATAGGAAACTAAATATTTAATGCCAATCAATTAATGGTTCAGAATGCCAAGATATGTACGTGAGAACAATTGTTAATTTTGTTAATTGAAAATAAATGGAAAATATATTTAGGAAAATAAAAAGAAAACTTGTGAAACAATTTGGCAGTGAGTGAAACATAAAAACAGTTACAACCAACGCACACCAATTAACATTTAGAGCAGTTTGGAATAGAGGCGAATTGTTAATGATATTTTCGTTTGTTTTGTTTTTGTTTTTGCTTGGAACTGTACTCAATTTACACATAGGCCAATTTTACAATACAAACGAAATAAGAAGAAAAAGAACAGTCGAAAAAAGTATCATGTTGACTGGTGTAAAAATGTACATGAGAGTCAGAACTTTAGGTATGGTCAAGAGCTAATATATACGAGACTGACTGTTATCGATAAATGTATATCGATAGATTTGAAATAAAATTCTGAAACATGAATCATGAAAGTATGAGTATGTCATTTGTCGATCGAGATGAAATAATACAAAAAATTATATCGATAACTGTATATCGATAAATGTTAAGTGTTTATATTAAACAAGAATCGATGAGGGATTATGCTTGGCATGGATACGATTTGAAATTGCATAGATAATATGTTACAGTATCTGATCGATAAGTGTCTATCGATAAATGTTAAATGATAATGTTAAAGGGGAATTTATGAATGAAAATGCTTGAAAAAAAATTGACTTTAAATGCCATATGTATATGCTACAAAAATGATATCGATAATTCTTTTATCGATAAATTATAATATCAAAACTTGATGACTGCGTAAATGGGAACGATTTGAAACGCGAGCGGTATTTATATATGTATATATGCTACAAAAATGCTATCGATAAGTGTTTATCGATAAATGATAATCTTAACAGTTAGTTGTTGTTGTTTAGTAAACTTGTTAGTTTGGTTTTTCTTGTAATGTTTTGAGAGTTTTTCTCTCATTTTTGGGTTTAGTTTTAACGTTTATGCTAATTACAATCCAGCCACATACACAGACATCGATTAGTTATAGTTTATGATGTTTGCGCGAGATTTGAGTTAAGTATTACTTTCATTCTTTTGTAAAATCTTTTTTAAATGTGCATATGTGTGTGTGTGTGTGTGTGAGAGTATGTGTAAGTGTGGGGTAGAAATTGACTTGATTGGCACCTTGAGTTCACTAATTTATCGTTGAATGGGTCACGTGGCGGACGCTTCATAATGTCGGCTTCGGCATGTTCGTAGGCCAATGATATGGCTGGCACCTGGATTTGTGGATTATTGCAGTTGGTAATATTAGCAAAACGTTTTCACAATTCAGTATACAAAGTAGCTCACATATACAGATCATACAGATTCTGTGTGTACGTGTCTGTGGATTCGACTAGAATTGAGAATTATACTAAACGAAATACTTAAACTACAAATAGGTTCATTATTTTGTTATATAGCCTAGTGCTTGGCAGCTAGCTGGCAAACCTAATTGTTAATTTACAGCGTACTGTTGTTGGGGACTGTTTGATGCCGCTGTTTACCTCTCGTTGACTAGATTATCCACTTCGGGATTACGTGGACGCCGCTTCATAATATCCGCCTCGGGTCCCTCGTAGGCCAGCGATATGGCTGGTATCTGCCCAGCAGGCAGCACAATTTTATTCAATTTACAGTACACGTTATAATATATACATAGATATTGAGAGAACAATAACTTAAGTAGCTAACTGACTTGACCGGCAATATATATCTATGCATAATATTAAGATTTAACTTGCTCGTAACACTTAGTGGGTTAACATAGTTAACATTAGTTTTAGCTTTATCAATTGGCTGTAAGTCCAAGAGCTAAGCTGGAGGCTAACTTACCATGTCAGTGCCCAAATCGATGCACAGAATTGTGACTGTACCGAGTGGCAGTGGTATGTCGCACAGAATGAAGGCCAAGAAGGGCGAAATTTCGGGTATGTTAGAGGTGAGTGTATAGGCAATGGACTTCTTCAAATTATCAAAGATCAAGCGACCCTCCTCAACGCCAGTGACAATGGAGGCAAAGTTGTCATCCAACAAGATCATGTCAGCGGCCTGTAAAAAGTTGAGATAAATTAAACCAAGTAAAAGTCTACTACTAAAAAACGGGGACAGATTTCAAATTAAGAGCAGATGAGCAGATATACTTTAGAGATAAATTTAAATGATTCTTGGGCACCCACCTGCTTGGACACATCGGAGCCGGCAATACCCATAGCAACACCAATATCAGCCTTCTTTAGGGCAGGTGAATCGTTGACACCGTCACCGGTGACAGCCACAATGGCGCCCATGCGCTGGCAACCCTCAACAATGATGAGCTTCTGCTGGGGCGAGGTACGGGCAAAGACAATTTCAGTGTGATAGCGTAGAATTTCATCTAGCTGGTCGGACGATACATCACGCAGTTCGGCGCCATGGACAACAGCAGCCTTAGCCTCACGTGGATTGACTTCAGAGATGGGTATGTTAAGACGTTGGGCAATATCCTCAATGGTCTCGTTGCCCTCGGAGATGATGCCGACAGACTTGGCAATGGCTTTGGCAGTAATTGGATGATCGCCAGTGACCATGATGACCTTAATACCAGCCGAACGGCACTTGGCCACGGCATCGGGCACAGCGGCACGTGGGGGATCAATCATGGACATTAGGCCAACGAAACGTAGATTGTCAATGGGGAAGTTGATGTCGTCGGTGTTGTATTTGAAGCCAGTTGGGTATTTATCGGAGGGCAGCATGAAATCACAGAAGCCGAGCACACGCTCACCAAGTCCACCGAGCTCCATGTAGGCATTGTTGAACGCTTCCTTCATCTCCTCGTCCAATACCTTCTCCTTGCCGTTGATAAAGATGGTCGAGCAGCGTTCGAGTATACGTTCGGGAGCGCCCTTCATGACCAGCAGAACACGTGGATCGTTGGTGTCCTCGGTCTCGTGTATGGACACTTGATATTTGTTGGTAGAATTGAATGGTACTTCGGCGATTTTGCGGTTACGTTTGCGAATGTTCATCACATCGCCGAGAGCCAGTTCCATGCATTTGAGCAGAGCAGCCTCAGAGGCATCACCGCTGACTTCCTTCTTGAGAATTGGGACACCGTCCTGACCACCTTTGAACTCGGCACGGTTACAGAGAGTGGCAATGCGAGAGAGCGCCTTGAATCCAGGGCTGGTTCTATCGTATTGGACACCCGACTGATCCTCAGTGGTATCGGCCTCAATGATCTGGTTATCGAACCACATATGGGCAACTGTCATGCGGTTTTGGGTGAGTGTGCCGGTCTTATCAGAGCAAATGGTGGAGGTGGAGCCCAATGTTTCGACAGCTTCCAAATTCTTGACCAAACAATTCTTCGATGCCATACGCTTGGCAGTCAGGGTCAGGCACACGGTGACAGTGGCCAGCAGACCCTCCGGTACGTTGGCGACAATGATACCAATCAAAAAGATGACGGCATCCAACCAATGGTAGCCCAAAATGAAGGCGATCACAAAGAAGGTAACGCCCAGGAACACAGCAACGCCGGTGATCAAATGGATGAAATGATGGATTTCCTTAGCAATGGGAGTCTCGCCGGTATCCAGACCGGAAGCCAAGCCAGCAATGCGACCCATAACAGTGTGATCGCCACAGCTGATGACAACACCCTTGGCAGTGCCCTCGACGGCATTGGTCGAGAAGAAGGCTAAGTTTTTGGTCTCCAAGGGATTCTCGTGCGTGAACTCTGAGCCACGCGATTGCGGCTCCGATTCACCAGTTAGCGAAGAGTTATCCACCTTAAAGTTACGCGCCTCAATGATGCGTATGTCGGCGGGTATACGATCTCCGAACTTGACCTCAACAACATCGCCCAAGACGAGATCTTCGGCGCGCAGCGTCAATTTCTCGCCCTCGCGTATAACCGTAGCAAATTGGGGCACCATGTTCTTGAAAGATTCCATAATTTTCGAACTTTTCGATTCCTACAAGTGAATTTGAAAAGAAAACGAAAAATAGTTAAACATGTACATCAAGCGAATGTGTCTCTTAGCTTACCTGGTAGTATGAGAAAATGCCGGTCACAATGACAACAGCGGAAAGTACAATACCCAGATACAAGTTATCATCGGATGGCTCCTCGCTGGTTGTCGCCTGAATGGAATAGGCGACAAAGCAAAGTATAGCACCGATCCACAGCAGCATGGCAAAGCCGCCAAACAGATTCTTGCAGAACTTAACCCATTCGGGTGTTTGCTTGGGCGGTGTTAGCGCGTTGGGACCATCACGTTCCAGATTCTCCTTAGCCTTGGCATGACTCAGACCCTGAATACAGAGCAGAAGAGTGATTTAGAAAAAAATAATCATTTCTACAGCAATAGTTGTCTTACATTTTCGGGATGTGTCTGGAAACGCTGGTACATTTCCTCAGGAGAGATTTTATGATGGTCAATATCCAACTCCTGTTTGAGATCATCCAAGTTCTCCTTCTTAGCTGCTTTGGCCGGCATCTTGCGTCTTGACTATTGGCCAATACAAAATGGATTAAGAATAAGAAACAAAATTAGTTTTCAGATATTGGATAGGCAGATGCAGTGCATTTAACCCAAAAAGCCAAGACAAAAATCGATTTACTTCAAGCCAGAACCGATTCGAAAAGAGCGTAGAGTGTTGTTTAGACCAAAAGCCACATTTTGAGAGATTTGTGTTGTGTTGTTGTCTTTGTTGTTGTTATTACACGGTTCCACACTTACCCCATTTAGTTAGTATATAGTATATATGGGTTATCCAGGGTATGTCTAAATACTTGTAATTGCTAATGGTTAAGCGAGCGCGTGAGAATATTTCATTTTGCTGCGCTTTAATCTACAGCTAAAATACACATGCAATAAATTGTTAATTTTGACGCGTTTATAAACGCGCCAAAAACGCGCACAAATTATGAATGTCACGTAAAATGAAAGAAAAATGGAAAGCGAGAAAATGTGACCAAAGACTAAAAGCACTTTTGAATACTCTACGCAAATTTATTATAAATAATTCTATACTATGTTAGCCACAGACCATATAGCTATAGAGATAGATCAACGCCAGCTGTTGTCTGGTCGGGCAATCGACTTTTTCGTGTTTTGCTTATCTCTTCTAAATTTAGTTTCGCGTGACGTCACAAGTGCGAATATTTGAAATAATTGAGAAAAACCCGCCAACTGGTTGAAACCAGTTTTAATTGTGAGCTCAACAGGTTGCTTATGGCAAAGCATTAAAAACATTATATAGATATTTTTGCTAATTATCGTGCTACACAGCGATTATCGCTATGTGATTAATAGTTTCAGCAAAAATGATATACGGCCATTACTAGCTAACTGTTTTATGTGAGTTTATTAAGTTATAATCTCCGGTGGACATTGCATATATAGTTTTTCTGTGTAAACATTTTGAGTGTTCTATATTTAATCTGGGGCGATCTTTCGATGATTTCTTTTTAAATGTCAAGCGCGGCAAATAATATTGGAAACATGCCCAAATTTACGTAAAGTATAAATAAATAAATACATGAATTATAAATGTAATTAAAACAACGGAAATCGAAAGATGGAAATGTTTTAAGTGCAAATAGAGAAGAAGCAAGTAAGCGTGCGCTAGTCGAACATGAACGAAGAGTAGATACTCTGAACCCGAGTTTCCGAACATGGTATAAGATGTAAAAAAAAAACGGAGTTATTCAAAAAAAGATTTAAGTTGCTATTGTGTTTAGTTAAAGAGAGTTAATTTCCCAAATTTGAATGCTTTAACAACTGTAGTCTTCGAGTTATGTTAAAAAAAAAACGAAGTTTAAATTAAGATGTTATCTTTATCGAAGATTTTATTGCTTTGCCTGCTTCAGCCCGTATAACCCCATTTGGTTCAGAGTATTAGAGCCCAAATAAAATTTAAATTAGACCAAAAAGCATAAACAAATCGAATGAACATGAATGTGAGCACACAGAGGCATGAGTATAAATGAGTATGTTTATATAGATGGATGGGGAAGTGAGGTCGGGTTGGGTAAAGAAAAATAGAATTGAAAAATTTACCTTGAAGTGGCCATCGGCTGTGCGATTGTCGTCATCGGTTGCAATAACCGTGGCGACTCGATAGGAGTCCGCTCTCTCTAGATGCGACTGATATTGGTATTTGGATTGATGGATGTTGATTGATGTGATGGACGTCAAAGAAATACAAATAAAAACAAAACGTAACAAACAATGCAGAAAAATAAAATTGAATATATATATATATGATCAAATGAAAACAACAAGCATTAGCAGATGAATAATATTGTAATACATACAAATATAATTAAGATTATGCTAGAAACTTAAGAACTATGAACTAAATATATATATAGAAATTTATTTGAATATATATAGTTTACAGCATGAACTATGAATCATGCTTATAAGGGAATCAAGAAGCTAGTGACTGGAAACTGGAAGTGCGACTACAGAGCGCATGTGCCGCAGCTAGGCAAGGGTAGGGGAAGGCAAATTGATTTGCGGTTTTTATTTGTAGAGAACCACAAGTTATACACAATTATACACTTAAGACGCTACGACTCCGACTCTGACTCTGACGTAAATCATAGAGCACTTAACGCCTTATCAGCAAATGAGCCCAAAATGAATCACGGCGTAAGCAAAAATTAGAGAATTATGAAAATTGGAGCAAATGAAAAAAAAATAATAAAAAACTTATCTATATTTGAGCGAACTATAAATACCCTAAGGCAGACGAATTGAGCGAATAGTGAGCGCATAAATTTGGAAAAAATCAATTTAAAAGCATATTCGGATTTTAGTTAGATATACATCAATATATGAGAATACCGAAAACAGTTGAAAACACTTGACTAAGATACAATGTGAAGAAACTGTGGATGATATAGGCTGATGGATACTCAGCTAAGAGAGCATCAGTATATCGAAGATAGGTAGTGTATATGGGGCACAGTATATAGTATATACAACACATATGCTTTATAGGCATTTGGCAGACTTATGCAATCGTGACCCTTTGAAAGGCCACAAAAATAAATAAATAATTCAACAAAAACAAAAACATATATATATACACTGACGAGCAAAACTGTAACACATGTTCAATGTTCTTACTTCAACGGTCTGTATTATTTTTTCTACTTTATGCATGATTATGATTATAGTTTTATTTTGTTAGTGAAATATTTGTCTCTTTTATCTATAAATTTGAAGACATTTGATTAGCGATAAGAGAAATACAATGGCAAAGAGTAAAAAAAGTCAAATGTTACAGTTTTGCACTGCAAATATTTTTAAACAAATATTTTTATTAAATTTTTTTTAATAACGGGTCCACAGCCCTTTTGATTTTTTGAGGTTGTTTATACGGTTTGGCATACTTTGCGTGTAGCGTCGCACCATTTCAGGTGGAATCGAGTACCAAACGTCCTTTGTTCTCTCTCATAACTCCATCCTGCCATTTGGAGGGGCCGCATATTTCGCAAGCTGCGATTTCAGATGGCTCCATACATTTTCTATGGGATTCATGTCTGGAGATTGCGGTGGCCACTTCATAGTTTGAAACTTTTGGTTCAATAACCAATTTTTCGTCAAATGGGATGTGTGCTTTAGGTCATTGTCTTGCAGAAATATGCAATTTTCAACAGCCAGACCCATGTTGCCAATGACTCCTCCCAAATTTTCTTGCAGAATTTTTAGGTATTGGTCCTTACGCATTATCCCATCGATTAACACTAAGGGCCCAACTCCATTTGTACAAATACAGCCCCAAACCATTATGGACCCGCCACCGTGCACCGCACTGTATTTGCCGATTGGACTGTGGGATTCCTAGTCCAATACCACGATCGTCCGTCTGACTTAAAACGATTAATTTTAGTTTCGTCTGACCAAATAACCTTGAAAAATTTTTTTTAGCATTGTTTAAGCTTTTTATTTGTAACTTACGGCATCCCAATCAGCTAGACCCCAATTTTCATGCATTATAGCACAGTTTCTAACGCAAACTAATGTGCCTTTTAGCTAGAAATGGTTTTTTTTTTCTTTCATTGGCCTTAAGCCCCAATCTGCCGAGACTGCGACGGACTGTCCACTCACTGGCATTTAAATTTAACACATTAGCCGCTTTTATTGGCGTAAAGTCGCGATTGTTTGTAACTAAGTTAGTCAAGTGGCGCGTGTCACGTTGGCTTAAAAGTCGCGGTCGGCCTCCTTTATTGATTTTAATGTTTTCTGAACTGTTTTTGTTTTTAACACTGCACAGTCATGTGGCTAACACCGAATTTATTAGCCACTTTCCTAACGGATTCGCCCCCTATCAATAATTCGATTATTTCCTTTTTCTTCTCATCAGCCATCATAATTATTTTGCAAAATGACTTAAAATGATCAAGGCTTGGCGATTTAAACGAAAACAAATAAGCTTTAATGGTAAAAAAAGCTTTGAAACAAAAGTAAATAGGTTTTGCTCTGTGAGTGCAAAACTGTAACATTTGACTTTTTTTACTCTTTGCCATTGTATTTCTCTTATCGCTAATCAAATGTCTTCAAATTTATAGATAAAAGAGACAAATATTTCACTAACAAAATAAAACTATAATCATAATCATGCATAAAGTAGAAAAGATTATACAGACCGTTGAAGTGAGAACATTGAACATGTGTTACAGTTTTGCTCGTCAGTGTATATATATATATATATATATATATATATATATATATATATATATCTGACGTCTCTTTTTGATAACTCATGCAAATTTGTAAGAGCATGCCAAGTAATTAAACAAACAGAGAGTAAAGAAACGAGAACGAGAATGAGACTAAGCGAGCGAGAGCAACAGATCATTTTTGGTAAGGCTGTACTACACACACACACAATTATATATATATATATAGCTATATATATATATATATATTTGTATAAATTTATGTATATAGCGAGTTGGCGTGGGATCAATGTGCCGATCAGTGCAAAACCTGTCGTGCGAGCCGGCAAAAGCAGATCAAAAATTTGTTATGATTTCGATTTAGGTTGGGTTCACTTGGGCTCTTCAAGTTGAAATAAATGTAAAGATTTTTGCTAGCTCCCTGGGCATAACAGTTATAGATGAATTCTGCTTACGCACTTTTTTCTATCTTTTCTTTCTGTTAACTTTGTCTCGCACAAATTAGCCTTTGCTGCTGTTCAATTCGCACAAATTGTCAATTGGTTTCTTCTACCTGCTGTGTTCTAAGTGCTAAACAATCTGCATAGAAAAGAGTTGCAAGTTATATAAGATTATGTTAGTACGTTTATATATCTTAGTTGTTAACTTAAACTTAATATGTAGACTTAGATTTAGTGCAAACAATTGTTAACATTTACGCAGAGAAAAAGGTTGAAAGTAGCGTAATTTTTCAATGAATTCATTTTCAATCAAAGTTTTCTTAATTAAGGAAGCTGCAGAGCTAAGGAGCTAGGGAGTTGATATCTTTTTTCGATAGCTCAACCTTCTGAAAGAGTTCAGGGTATTTCCTAGTCGGAGTCTTTCGAATAAAAGGCTAACTAGTTTTTTGTTTAGCTCCCACAGTCGCTGAGCAGTGGCGCTAATTCCTATTTTCCTGAACAAATTAAATTAGTTTTACGTTTTTTTCCAATTTATTGTTTAACTTTGGTCAATTGTTAATTTTCATGGTTCGATACATTTGAAAAGCGACTATAGAAAATCGCGAAAACTGTGTTTGCAAAAAAACGACAAACGAAAAAACGAATGGGCTGATGAAAAGCTGAACGAAACAATTAGAGAATCGCGCTGGATGGGGCCAGCCCCCAGGATGTTTGGGATATAAATCAAAATGCGACAATAGCACATTTGACAAACACACACACATACACACCAATGCACACTCACTCACACACACACATGCTGCAAGCTGTTTGCATAACGCAGCCAATTAAGCTGCTCAGATACAAATGTATCTCACAGATACAATTCTATCTGTATATATGCTTGCCCCAAAGCATTTGGCGCGCACTTTTTGTCGCGCAAAGCATTTGCCATTTTGAACTTGAATATCAATTTACAACAAATGGGCATAAAACATATAAAACAAACAGTTATCGGATGCAAAAGTCGAGAGTGAGATAAAAAACGTAGCAACTGAATTGACAGCCAGCGCTCGGGCAGACAAATAGAACACGGCACGCTAATTGTTCAATCAATGCAAAAATACAAATACAGTGTGTACATGCTATAAAGTTACCACATATGCCAAACAAGACGCTGGACAATTGTAATTCAAGAGCTTTGGGAAAAGTGGTTGTAATTGGAGTGAGTAGAGACATTATTTACTCCAGAGTGTCTAATGTTCTACTTAGCGAGTGCACACTGTATACACTAGATATAATCCGCAATAAGTAAGGCAAATTAAGCCGTACAATGAAAACGACAATCGTAAACAATTTCAATTGAAATTTTTAGCTAAGCGAAAGTGCATATCAAAGCAGATTTAGAAATCTAACTTTTTCGATCTCTGCCCCTCTCTAACTGTAAAAAAAGAAGTCAAGTTGTTGACTGCACAAAATGTTTACTTAAGTATTTGGTGTAGACTTTGAATGACATTTCTGTAAAACTTTTCAGCTAATAATATTATTAGATAAAATCAAAGATGCCACAGAACCAATATACCCCACATAGAGATTGCCATGCAGGGTACAGGTGGAACTGATACAGCTGCAACGACAGCTGTTCGAGCTTATCAATGCAAAAGCGGGGCGCATCGCTTGAACTTTTTAATGGACCAGGTCACATGGGTCCTCATTTTGAAACTGTTTCAAACCAGTTACAAATCGTATCTAATCTTACGAGTTTTATTTCTGGCTAGACAACATCAGCGCAGCTTGTTAACTCGAGTGGAAACACGTTTTTGTGCTCTGCTACCTAGGGCTATAGCACTCACGTTCCCTCTGGGCCAAGTTTTAACAATTGAATGCTAATTGTTTGCATGCTTTGTCAGCTTCTTTCTTAGTCATTTACAACAATTTAAATGTTAAATAGCTTAATTTAACATGCGAACAAATATTGTGAGGTAAATGAGAAGTATTGGCTGAGTTAACAGGAATTGGAAAATCACTGTGGAAATTGCTATTTAAGATCTGAGACCATTGTTAGATCAATGGAAGCGTTCCAATTCGGTATAAACTTAATCATAACTAAATAAAATAATAGTGACAAATATATTAAAATTAAATATACTTAATTTAATACAAATTATTAAATGAAAATACATATTAAAACATTTGACATAAATGATTTGTCTTTTTTACCCACCTTAGAACTCATAACGCCTGTAATATGATGATGAAGTAACGGTAAAACGTAAAACAAATTATAAAACTAAAAAAACGCAGACAATACTAAAGAAAAAGCAAACATAAATGAAAATAAGTAAAATAAAAACAGTTAACATCGCGATCAGTCGTTCGACCTGTAAAGACGTGAATTCGAACAGCCTTCGCTTAAGCTCTACTGCTGCAGAGTTCTAAAAATAGAACTTTGCGGTGCATTCTTCAACGCAACAGCAACAAAAACCGCACACGCAGCGTTTTCTTATCGCTTGCTTCCGCGTAACTCAATTGCTTTAATTGCAATTTACGAAATTTCGTCGCTTGGCGCGAGTGCGCCTGCACTCAAAAGCACAATCCGCGATGACATCTAATGTCAATAACCTCGCTACAGCTGTAAAGGTAAATGCAGAAATGCAAGCCCAGCTTAACGTTGTGATGGCAAATAGGCAAGCCTCCATCATGCCAATAAACTCAAAAATAGATATCGCCTCCGTGCAAGGCATCACTAACAACAAAAACACGAAACGTAAACAGCCAAATTCACCAAAAACCATCAAGAAAAGGCTCATCTTCGACGAACCAAGCACCAGCAATGCAGCATTAATATCAGAAAATCGATTTTCACTGCTCGTAGAAGAAGATGAAGACTACAGCGAATCACCTGTAGCTCCAGAAGCCCCAGTATTGACCGACCAGCAAACTACTCCGAAACCTCGTCCGCCCCCCATATGGTGTCCAAACATCAAGTCTGTGGCCCTACTTCAACAGATAATAGATAAAGTAATTGATGCTAAATCATACGTAATTAAGCCAAAGAAGAATAACATAGGTGTATTAACCCAATGCAGTGAGGACTATCGCAGAGTTATAGACCACTTTACTAAGCTGGAATTGGAGTTCCACTGCTACCAGCTTAAGGAGGACAAACCATATAGAGTCGTGTTCAAAGGGCTTCACTCCAGCACTGATACAACACTAATTAAAAAGGAATTGGAAACCAAAGGCCACACAATTACAAATGTGCACAACCCACTGAGCCGTATGGACAAAACACCGCTAAATATATTTTTTGTTGACGTGGCTCAGGCCCCCAACAACAAAGAAATTTTGGACATTCGAGTTGTCTGCAGGCAACGCTGCACAGTGGAACTGCCAAGAAGATACAACGACCTGACACAATGCCATCGCTGTCAAGAATTTGGACACACACAACGCTACTGCCACAAAGCTCCCAGATGTGTGCGTTGCGCCGGGAAACACGCATCCAAAGACTGCACCCGCGAAAAGGACCAGGCACCAACTTGTGTGCACTGTGAGTTACAGCACCCAGCCAACTATAAGGGCTGCCAAGTATACAAGCGGTTGCGCAAATTGCAATCCCCAGCACAAAAAAGGAGTCCCACACAAACACCGTCTACGGGTCCGAGTACTGCTTCCGAAATTACAAGGCCCCGGAGCATTACCCAAGCCACGAGCTTTGCAACGCCTATTAGTGGTGTTTCTTACGCACAGGCCGCTAGAGGTGGACCGTCAAATAAGAATACCACAAGTGACACTTTGTTCACTGAAATGCTTCAGCAACAACAAC
The DNA here is from genome assembly GCF_003285905.1 of Drosophila hydei. NCBI lineage: Eukaryota > Metazoa > Arthropoda > Insecta > Diptera > Drosophilidae > Drosophila > Drosophila hydei. The sequence goes on from NW_022045849.1 coordinate 1,576,167, forward strand.
GTCAGTTTGACGCAATTAATGCCGAGCTCAAAGCGATGCGAGAAGTACAATCCCAACAAGCAACCATGCTAAACAGTTTAATGGCCATCATAACCAAGCTTGCCTACAAATAATGGCTTTACGTGTGGGTATCTGGAACGCCAATGGCCTGAGAAACAAGACTCAGGAACTGGCTGCGTTTCTCTCACAAGAAAACATAGATATAATGTTAATAACAGAAACTCATGAGTGCCCCACTACACAAATTTTCGGATACGAACACTATCAGGCTCATGGTGAAGGAGCAAACTGCTTTGGTGGATCCTCAATCCTCATACGAGCAACAATACCGCATACACCTTTACTGCCAATTTGCAACGCAACAATGCAGGTCTCAGCCATCACCCTGCCTACGTCTATTGGAGCGATCGAAGTTGCGTCAATTTATCTTCCGCCAAACACTGGTCTGTGTGATCATCACATGGAACAGGTTCTAGGCCAAAGGTTGAATAAGACCCTCATCGGCGGCGACTGGAATGGATGGCACCCATTTTGGGGAAGCAATAGTGCGAATCGTCGCGGAGAAGTCATATTTGAGGCGATTCAAAACTTACAATTCAGCATATTGGCGACTGGAGCCCCCACCCGTTACCCAATTAATGGACACAGGCCCTCGGCAATCGACTTCGCTGTCTACAAAGGCATCTGTGACCGGCAATTGACCATTGAAGAATCCTTGGACCTATCCTCTGACCACCTGCCACTAATAGTCACAATCCACGCGCAGCCACAGCCCTTGCCCATTAGGAAACAACTACTGCCAGCAGGATCAGATTTAGGAGTCTTTAGGCGCGAGCTCCATTACTCTTTGCACATAGAAATGGAACTTAACACTCCTGAAGACGTGGACTACGCAGCAAACAAACTGCAGGAAGAAATAGTCAAAGCTGCGCACCAAGCCGCCCCACCATCTTGCCAAACAAGACAACAGTCTCCGTACAACATCCCCCTCACCTTGGAGGCCCAACACCTACTAATACACAAAAGATGGGCCAGGAGACGCTGGTTAAGATTACGCACGCCTGATGCCAAATCCATGTACAACGAAGCCACGAGGCATCTTAAAGCTGCTCTCGCCCTGCTTCAAAAGAGGTGTATCAGCGATGCGCTGGTACGAGCTGAATCGCCCACTGACGCAGAGTTTCAATTATGGAAATTTACAAGAAAGCTCAAACGGCAGCCAATACGACGTCATCCCATTCGGAGCATTTCTGGTTCCTGGCACATTGGAGACGAAGCTCAAGCTGAGGCTTTTGCAAACCACCTTCAAGACCAATTCACGCCGGTGATTACCGCAGAGGCCTCAGAAATCGAAGCAACAGAAGACATCGTTCTCTCGCCCCTCCCAGCTGAAGACCAGATAACTGGATGTACAAAAGAAGAGGTTCTTGAACACATCAGAAGAGTGAAGGCAAAAAAATCCCCTGGATATGATCTAATAAACGGCAGAGTCCTTAGAGCACTGCCTGACTCCACCATAGACTACATAACTATGGTGTACAACGCCATGCTCCGCATCCGGCACTTTCCAGCCTGCTGGAAGCGCGCCGTGATTGTGATGATTCCTAAGCCTGGCAAACCCGTGGGAGAAATTGAGTCGTACAGACCAATTAGCCTGTTGCCAGTACTCTCCAAAATATTCGAAAGAATATTTCTGGAACGAGTACTGACACATCTGGGACGCCAGGAGGCCATTCCAAACCATCAGTTTGGCTTCAGGAGACAGCATGGAACACCGGAACAGGTTCACAGAGTTGTGCACCATATCCTTGGAGCCTTTGAAGAAAAGATGTACTGCTCTGCCGTCTTTTTAGACATCAAACAGGCGTTTGATCGAGTTTGGCACCTGGGACTGCTGCAGAAAGTGAGGACCACCCTTCCAGCCCCATTTTTCGCGTTGCTATCCTCATACCTTATTGGAAGAACCTTCCAAGTGTCAAGGGGGCAAACAGTATCCTTGACTAGACCAATTATGGCTGGAGTACCACAGGGTAGTGTTCTAGGCCCAACACTTTATACTTTATTCACAGGAGATATGCCAACTCCCGAGCCAAATATAGGAAGTACAGATGCAGTACTCATAGCGACCTATGCAGATGACACCGCCATCTTATCACGTCACGTATCTGCGCAAGAAGCTTCAGACTCACTACAAAAATATCTGGACTCTTTCGGACGCTGGGCAAAACGGTGGTGTATCACCATTAATGCACAAAAGTCTGTACATACTACCTTCGCCACTAGAAGAGGAGATTGCCCAAGCGTTGCATTGGGGCCCACTATTCCCAAAGCCTCAAAAGTAAAGTACCTTGGTATCACTCTTGACAGAAGGCTGACTTTTAAAGCGCACATAAGTCAAGTAACCTCAAAATGCAAAAGCAAGCTAAAAACCCTCGACTGGATGCTGAGAGCTTCAAGCAAGTTGTCTTACAGCAGCAAGGCCGCCATCTACAAGGCAATAGTTGTCCCAACCTTCGTATATGGTATCTCTCTATGGGGCTCCTCGGCGAAGACTACAAGGAACAAAATTCAGACCCTGCAGAATAAAGCACTACGCAGATGGACTGGAGCCAGCTGGTTTGTAAGAAACTCAGTCTTACATAGGGATTTAGCAATTCCCACAGTTGCTGAACTCATTGGGCGACACAGTTCAAGATACGCGGACAGACTTGCAGCGCATCCTAACCATCTCGCAAGCAACCTGGCTATAAACAACAATAGGCGAAGACTGAAGAGATTGCATCCTCTAGACAATATTAGAACTAATTAAGATAGTAGCTACAAGTGCAGAATAATTGGCATATCTGCCCTCCCATTAGTTAAGGTTTAGAGCTAAATGCGCTATAGAGTCTAAGACAATAAGCTGCAACAAAATAAAGAAATAAAAACGAAAAAAAAAAAAAAAAAAAAAAAAAAAAAAAAAAAAAAAAAACAGTTAAGGAAAACTGGATGATTTTCAGCTTATGCAACAATCTGCAGGCAAACCATAAAAAAAAGAACAAGAAAAAAACGACGACCCTGGAAGGCAGCAGGAGCCAGCGCAAGGCGGCAAAGCAGCAAGTGGACCGACCGCATTGGCTGCAAAAGCCAATGGAAACACTGAGAGCATGGAAATTGGAAATGGCAGCAGAGCTGGAATACGAACTGCAGCCAGCAGCAGCAGCACCAGCTAGCAGAAGGATGTGAACTTAGAATAGACAAGAGCAAAAGAGCGAGAGATAGAGAGAGACGTGCGTGCGAGTGTGTAGTTGTGTAGTTGAGTGCAGAGAGGCGCGTGATTTTCGAAATTGAGTGCAATTGCTAGCAGTTCGAAAAAGAGCGCCATCAACTGCTCAGAGCACAATATGTAAGGGCTATGAGAAACGTAATGTAAAAGGAAACAAAGTTAGTGTTTTTTTTTGTATTTAATGCTTTTTAGTCCAAGATGCTTTTGACTGCCCATACCCGTAGAAAAGCGCAAAATTATGAAATAACGAACAGCGGGTGGTCGCTATGTACATATGTAACATACAGATACGTATATATAATATATATACATATATATATAATATATATACATATATATATATATACATATACATACATATATATATATATATAGGGGCAGACAAGCATCCCATTATGGGTTTTTTTGGGGTGGCCAGGAAATTGCTACTATTCCAAACTAAAATCGCCGCAATTGAATACAAACGATTTCATTGCCATACACAGTTGGACAAACTGACGTACAGTGGGACAGGTACATATATAATGTGCACGAAAATATGTATGCACATATATGTATGGATGTGTAATTTTTGTATATAGCAAAATCATGTGTGTGCCAAATCAAATTGCAATTGTGAATACATCAGTTGGAAAAAGCCACACACACTCACACTCACACACATACACATCTACAACAAATCCACTCACACAGATGATTGTTTATTGCAATTATAATGCTCATGTAATTCTGCAAAGCACTTCAACAGCAAATACAAACACACGTATGTACATATATATATTTATATATATAAAAGTATGCGTGTGTCTATCGCATACGTATCCATTACGGCTGGCTTGAAGTTTTGGAAAATCGATTTTGTACAAGGACGTTGTCGTTGGCTTTTCTCTTTTCTTCTTTCTTTCTTTTTCTTTTCGTTTTTTTATGTAGTATGTTTCTAGGGTCTTCCGCTGCAGTCGTAAGAACAACAGCAACGACAACAACAATAGTAAAAAAGGTAAAGAGTTCTTGTTAAATGTTGGATGTCTACCTTTTACACGGCGAGGGCTATTACACAATATTTTTCCGTTGCGGGGGTATTTCACAGAAAACTACCCCGTTTCAAACTAATTTTGCACTTCAAATGCTGCTTCTTAGACGAAACAACAATAACAAATCACACACGGTTTTTTTAACACTCGTTAAGCTGTGAACAGCTTAAGAGTTTGGGTTTTTCTTGTATTTCTATATATGTATTCGTATCCTGTTTGCTTCTTCTTGGGCTTTATCGATGCACAGTTATTGTGTAAGCAGCAGCACACCAGCGCTACGAAGGCGGCGGGCAGAGCGGAGAGCTGTAGAGCTGTGTACTAGTACTGGCGCACACTGGCTGTACCACCCGACACACAGAGAGACGAGAGCTCAGTGTAGCTACTACAGTTAGACCGACCTTCCTAGTTCGGTAACAACGCTCGACTGAAAATTGTCATGCATGCCGCGAGTGAATAAGCTTTCGTTTAGCGAAAATTCTGTTCTAACGCGGCGTCGAATTCGAATATCTCGCTCGGAGCTTTCGTCTGCCAGATGTTTCGCTCCTCTGCCGTGTACACTCGGCTGCATATGTACATATGTGTATGTGTGTGTATAGCGCTGTGCAGTCAGAGAAGCTTTCGGAACTCTCCCACAACGCAATGCGAATGTATGGCAGTGTGACAAGTGAGGCAGGCAATGTGCACAGTGGTGCGAGCACTTCGAAACTGGAGCAGCACTTAGATAACAGTAAAGACCGACAGAGAGAAAGAGAGAGAGAGAGTTGGAGAGAGGTAACTGGTGCGCAGGAATGTGTGTCAGTCAGGCCATTTTCGAAACAGTTCGAATTTGCATGAATTGTATAAGCAGGATAAAATATATATGAAAAAGCATACGAAGCCTATGCTTCAAAAAAGGACACACAACTATATTTTGAAATTTCGGCATTTACTGCTCACATTTATCATGTCCTCCACTTTTAATCGTTTATCGAGCGTTGCCAGCGATGACGTCACTGATGTTAATTATACAGCTACATACAGTATGTCAAGCAGTGCCAACATAGCCTCCACTCACAAAAAGGGACACAAAGGCAAATCCAAGCGTAATATAAATGTCAGCAGTTACTGCTTCTTCTTTTTTCGATTGGTAGTGGGGTTGTTTCGAACGAGGACATCTTATGCTTGGCAACTTTTGCTATTTTGGGTGCTTCAGCGCGATTACGAATGCGAGTAAGTCTAATTACACTAAATGTCAGCAGCAGCGCACAGAACGACATACACATTGGTTTAAGTAATACAAAACCCTAACAGAAAATCAATAGAGATATCGCAGCGGAAAGAAAAACAGGGTTTCAAGCTACAGTAAAAGCTGCTTAGCTCAAATTAAACCAAGCAAAGGCTCTTGATGATGAATTACAGATTTGCGGTTTGTGGAAAGTGGATAGCATCTAGATAAGTACCAAAATGGCCTAGAAATGTTATATAAAGCTTTACCATACAGTGCTCGCTCGCTAATTGAAAACTTTTAGTCTACACAGCAGTTTCTAGGCAACTGCTACATTTATAACACAGTTATATATTTTTAAAGACTTCTATTATTTCATACCCTAGGTATGTTATTTTACTATATATTTATGCTTTACTGTAACTAACCTTATTTTTTTATATTTTTTCTATACCCTTACTGAATTTCAGAGTACTTTCAACACGCTTTACAGTCGCAGTTACAGAGCATACTTTTTTTATTCATCCAGCATGTCGATGCCTTACTGTAACTGACTGAGAACTTCTTCATTTATTTTTATATATTTTTGTTGATTATACCAACTTTCAAGCACTTTTAGCCCATTTTACAGCTCTATATATTCGGTAACTTTTCTTATTATCTAATATTTGCGCTGTTCTACTTATCCATGCTTCACTGTTAGTCACTTAAAAGGCCAGGCAAATAAACAAACAATAGACGCACGGACTTTAAGTGGCCGTCGCTGCCGGCGCTTCAGGCGAAATGGACTATGATAGAGAGAGGCCGAGAGGTAGAGATGGAGAGAGCGAGAGAGAAAGAGTCTCTAGAGAGCCTTTCTTGCTTTGTCCTCTATAGTAGAATACAACTTATGTAAGGACACGACACACACAAAGAGCTGTGTGCGCGTTGGTAAAAACTTTGGCACGATATATGCAGCTGTGACCCCAAAACGAGCGCCCCCATTGCACCCCGACCGCCCGCCACTACAAAGTAACTCGTGAAAATAGTTGCTTATGTAAATAGTCGATAGTTGGCAATGATGTTCGAGCTTCAGCTGACAAATGGTCAAATGACAAGGCGACCCAAGTACTACATCAAGGTATTACTACATTCAGCACTTTGACGTCGACAATTCTATATAGATTAAAATTGTCTAGAGATATGTGTCTATATATATATATATATATATTGCATATCTCGAATCATTCATCATATTCGCTTTTCTGTTATTGTTGTTGCAATTAAATTACACACACAACTGTTGTCAGGCGCGCCTGCTTGGATATACACATATATATGTACAGTTATAAACCGATGTGTGCATACAAACTGACTCAGCTTAAGGGCTAGCACTTGTAGACACGCCTGCTGCACGTGTTTGTGGCACACGAGTCTCACGAGACGGCACTTCAAACATGTAGAAAATGATCTAGTTTAGACTGAACTACTTCACACAACACACCCTGAGGCCTATGGGGGTTTGAGCCACCTCAAAAAACGAGGTTTACTATACAGTAGTTCTATTACAAAGATAAATTAGCAGAAGCAGCTGTCAAATATTTATGTATCCTGCTTAAATATACCCTGTAATGCAGAGTAAGAAATTTGAAAAAATTTTAAAAATTCCATTGACATTTATATATTCTATACTATATTCTATATTATATCTATATTAATATATTCTATAGAAACGTGATTATTACAATTATTTTATTTTATTTTTTATTTTTTTTTTTAGCTTTTTATTCCATATTCAATTATTTTTATATTGTATTATATTCTTATATTATATTACTTTATTTCATTTTATTCTTTGTTTTATTTCATTCTAAAATACTATTTCTTTTTTTATACTCCTTTATAATCATTTCATTCTATTATTTTACATTCTATCCCAGTGAGATCCATTTCATACCATTCCATTCTATTTTATTTAATTTTGTTCTCTGCTCCTCCGTTCTATTCCATTTCCATCCATTCCTTCACTTATAAAATGCCTTTTATCCATTTGCTCGCTACAGGGTAGCCCCTCAGACAGCTCTTGCCAAATAAATATTTGGAAAATCAATAAGCCAAAGAAAGCTAAATATTGTTAAGCATTGAATACTCAAATATATATATTTACATATTATATATATATATATATATATATATATATATATATATATATATATATTCTCAGTCTGGTATTTTGCATTAAATGTTCAATTATGACTTTTAAGCTAAGCAAATAGTTTGGTACACAATGGAAACATTGTTGCAAAGACCTTTGATGATATAACCAATTCATATGCTTTGAATTCCATTTAGTGTAGTTCGATTTTTGTTTTTTTTTTCCTATGCTGACGACTGCTGCTGCATTTGCACATTACGTATACGCCGCGTTTGTCGTGTGAAAAACGTGCAATTCACATTGACGGAACGTAGCTAAAACTAAGCGAGCTACGTTAATTACTATAACAATTGGAACAGTTCCATTGAGGGGCAGCTGCCACCATTACAGATGCTCAGTGTGAATTGCTTTGTTACAAAGTCTATTCAAGATGTGTAAAATAATAAAGTTACATTTTAGTTTCACTATAAATAAACTTTTACTTTTCACTATTTGGAAATATTGAGAGAGAGAGAGGGAGATTTTAAGGAAATGCTAAAAATAAGAAGTCTTTAAAATTCCTTCTCAAATCCAATGAAATTACAAAACGTTTACGAATGCAGCACAAAGAGAAACTTGGCAACTTAGAAAGGAAGAAAGAGAGAGGAAGGAAGCACATGAAAGTGTGTGCTGCTCTGATAGATACACTGTGAAACTATAACAGTTAGCCATGATTGTAGAGAAAAAGAATATGAAAAAGACGGGAGCTTAAAAAGAGAGAATGAGAGAGAGCGAGAAAGAGACAGCAAAGGTCCATAAAACATTGCAGATTTTCTCTAAAGGAGCTAAATTGCAGAGGAATTAAAAATATCAAAGAAACAGGAAGACTGAGAAAGAGAAAGAGAAAGAGAGAGAGAGAGAGAGAGCTTCAACAGCTTATAAAGATCTGATGACATTTAGAAATGTTGCAGGATAGTAAAGACAAAGAGGAATAACCGATAGCAAAGGATAATTTTGGAAATCTTTCTTGAGTCTAACTTGATAAGAAAAACCTAATAATTGAGAAACGTTTACGAATAAAAGAAAAAAGAAATGACATAACACCAGACGTAACACTCGAGAGTCTACTAAAAAACGTTAAATGTTGCCAAACAAAGAGAAACTTAAGCAGAGCAAAAGTTTATATCTAATAGTAGAAAAATGTGCATAATAATATATATTTTAATATAGCAAAGACAATATTTATAACTATATCTATCGTATACTTGGATTCCTGTAGCAATTGCATAAGCGCCTGGCGGTATATTTTTTTTAATTGTGTTCATGACCATGGCAAATGACAGCGACATAAATCACAGACAACAGTGCAGCATAATCAACATAGAAATGTTTGGATATATAACTGAACAACTAGATGTACACATATATGTGTGTGTGTGTGTAGATGTATGTCTGTCTATGTATATGATGCGAATGAACTATGGCGCTCGGACTCGCTATTCTGTACTTGAGCGCTGATTAAAATGTGTTTTTGCCAGCGCACAGCTGGATAGATGGTCTATGATGCCACTGGATGTGGCATCCACTCACACATACACACACATATGTATATTATGGATCGTCTAGTCGTTGCTCGTAGGCGTTATGACAATAGATTTACGAGTGTAGCTCGCTCGCTTAATTTGCGCTATTCAGAGTGGAGACCTCCAGTTAGAGAAAGAAAACCTTAAGACAGTCGCTTGAATGAAATGCCCCCGGAAAAAACCAATTGGCCAGAGATGTCGGCTTAATATATATACATATATATATCCAGTCAGAGGCAATGGAAAACGTGTGCCACAGACTGACTGACTGGCAGACAGATGGACATGCCGACAGACAGCCTGTTCGCCTGGATAGTTTTCTGCTTTTTGTTGTCTTCTTGGTGGGCGGCAGGTTTTCGTATATCGCTGTCTTTTGAGTGGCGCAATAAATTTTAATCAAAATTAAAGTATGTGAGCATATACTTGTACACACACACAGTCAACTAAACAAAGTGCCAAGTGGTTCTACACACACACACACACATACATACCCTATATAGAAATATGCACTCAGCGCGTGTGTGCGCTCTTCTTCTACATCATGTCCATTGTGATTGGATGGGAAAATTTTCAGAGCTGACTTAGAAACAAATTTCTCGGTCTTTCTGCTCGTTATGAATGAAAGAGTTTTCCATATTATCTGAATTAAACGGCAAGAATACTTAAGCGAAGGAACTTTAAATTGGATATTATAATATCAAGTCCAATTTTATTCTACTCTCATCTTCTCTCTGAAGAAATGGTACGAAGGAACTGACTTTGGACAGAAGACCTTCTATACAGAAATATTTTCTGTCTCCCTCGCTATACAGACTGAAGACTTTAGATTTTGTTCGTCTTTCTTTCTCCCACTTATTTTTCTATTTACTTATCTTTCATTCAATTTACTTTTCTTTCATCTTCTGTTTTCTCTTCTTCTATCTCTCTGTTAATTAGAAGAAGAAAGGATAATTCTTTCCCTCTCAAATTCTTTTATTTTCGTCTCACTGTCTCTTTTCTTCTTCTATCTCCCTCTCTGTCTTTGGTTACTTTATTTTCTTCCTCTTTATTTCTCTCTCTACCTCTCTCTCTTCTTTTCAACTTTTCTATTTCTTTTTCTCACTTGGGTTTTTCTATTTTACTATAGGTTCTCTCTCTCTCTCTCTACTTCATCCCAGTCTTTTTCTTTTCTCTCTTTTTCTTTTTCTCTTCTCTAAGTTCTTTCTCCTCTTCCTCTCTCCACAGTTTGTCATCTCTTATACTTTTATGAATTGAAATATTACCTGAATATATTTCATATACTTCATATAGGACTTTCCTCGCTTAACAATTAGATTTCACTTGTTGCTAGTTGGTCGAAAATCTCGTTTAGAAAGTACTTAAAATAGCTGCTGATAAGTCCATTGTTTATCATGAAACACATTTAATTAAGTTTACAGGTAGCTCGGCTAAGCATGATAGCCAGTTATTTCCAGAGTATTTGAGTGACCTGTGCGCAGAGATAACAACGCAGATAGACGACTCTAACAGACAATATACTAAAGTAGAATACAAATTATAGCTCCGCTATAATGTGATATAGCTTTCCCTGCGTCTGGACTGAACTGGAAATTTCCATTTGATTAAAATAGCGACACGTATCATTAAAGATAGACTGTCTTAAAGGTATACTGCGTCTAAATTAGATCAATTAGTCGCTTCGACTGATGGTCATGTGTGGGTTAACCTATTTAAGCATACTAAGCAAATGACAGTCAAAGCCAAAGTCGACAAATGCTGACACATTCTAATTGAGAGACACACACAGAGAGACATCGCTAGGATTATAAATGGTGGGAAAATGGAATTAAAAACGCATTAAGAGACCGCACAAATTGAAAGACAACCTTGCCCATATCCCGTTGAGTCTTGCCCGGCCTGGAAACCGAATCACGTTTCCAGAGTTCAAAACTGACAGATTTATGTAGATAGAGCTTATCTATTTATGACGCAACTAGTTTGAACCAAGTGCGCAAACCAGTTACTCTCAAGTGACGCTGCTACGCTTTTGACTATTGTTGACCAGGTCTTATCACTGACTCTGATTCGATTGTTTAATAACAAAAATAATTTAACAGCAATCAAAACAGTTACTTACGCTTCATGTTATCATTGAGAGATTGTCGAATCTGATAAATATTATTTATAAATAACAATCGCGATCAGTCGTTCGACCTGTAAAGACGTGAATTCGAACAGCCTTCGCTTAAGCTCTACTGCTGCAGAGTTCTAAAAATAGAACTTTGCGGTGCATTCTTCAACGCAACAGCAACAAAAACCGCACACGCAGCGTTTTCTTATCGCTTGCTTCCGCGTAACTCAATTGCTTTAATTGCAATTTACGAAATTTCGTCGCTTGGCGCGAGTGCGCCTGCACTCAAAAGCACAATCCGCGATGACATCTAATGTCAATAACCTCGCTACAGCTGTAAAGGTAAATGCAGAAATGCAAGCCCAGCTTAACGTTGTGATGGCAAATAGGCAAGCCTCCATCATGCCAATAAACTCAAAAATAGATATCGCCTCCGTGCAAGGCATCACTAACAACAAAAACACGAAACGTAAACAGCCAAATTCACCAAAAACCATCAAGAAAAGGCTCATCTTCGACGAACCAAGCACCAGCAATGCAGCATTAATATCAGAAAATCGATTTTCACTGCTCGTAGAAGAAGATGAAGACTACAGCGAATCACCTGTAGCTCCAGAAGCCCCAGTATTGACCGACCAGCAAACTACACCGAAACCTCGTCCGCCCCCCATATGGTGTCCAAACATCAAGTCTGTGGCCCTACTTCAACAGATAATAGATAAAGTAATTGATGCTAAATCATACGTAATTAAGCCAAAGAAGAATAACATAGGTGTATTAACCCAATGCAGTGAGGACTATCGCAGAGTTATAGACCACTTTACTAAGCTGGAATTGGAGTTCCACTGCTACCAGCTTAAGGAGGACAAACCATATAGAGTCGTGTTCAAAGGGCTTCACTCCAGCACTGATACAACACTAATTAAAAAGGAATTGGAAACCAAAGGCCACACAATTACAAATGTGCACAACCCACTGAGCCGTATGGACAAAACACCGCTAAATATATTTTTTGTTGACGTGGCTCAGGCCCCCAACAACAAAGAAATTTTGGACATTCGAGTTGTCTGCAGGCAACGCTGCACAGTGGAACTGCCAAGAAGATACAACGACCTGACACAATGCCATCGCTGTCAAGAATTTGGACACACACAACGCTACTGCCACAAAGCTCCCAGATGTGTGCGTTGCGCCGGGAAACACGCATCCAAAGACTGCACCCGCGAAAAGGACCAGGCACCAACTTGTGTGCACTGTGAGTTACAGCACCCAGCCAACTATAAGGGCTGCCAAGTATACAAGCGGTTGCGCAAATTGCAATCCCCAGCACAAAAAAGGAGTCCCACACAAACACCGTCTACGGGTCCGAGTACTGCTTCCGAAATTACAAGGCCCCGGAGCATTACCCAAGCCACGAGCTTTGCAACGCCTATTAGTGGTGTTTCTTACGCACAGGCCGCTAGAGGTGGACCGTCAAATAAGAATACCACAAGTGACACTTTGTTCACTGAAATGCTTCAGCAACAACAACGTCAGTTTGACGCAATTAATGCCGAGCTCAAAGCGATGCGAGAAGTACAATCCCAACAAGCAACCATGCTAAACAGTTTAATGGCCATCATAACCAAGCTTGCCTACAAATAATGGCTTTACGTGTGGGTATCTGGAACGCCAATGGCCTGAGAAACAAGACTCAGGAACTGGCTGCGTTTCTCTCACAAGAAAACATAGATATAATGTTAATAACAGAAACTCATGAGTGCCCCACTACACAAATTTTCGGATACGAACACTATCAGGCTCATGGTGAAGGAGCAAACTGCTTTGGTGGATCCTCAATCCTCATACGAGCAACAATACCGCATACACCTTTACTGCCAATTTGCAACGCAACAATGCAGGTCTCAGCCATCACCCTGCCTACGTCTATTGGAGCGATCGAAGTTGCGTCAATTTATCTTCCGCCAAACACTGGTCTGTGTGATCATCACATGGAACAGGTTCTAGGCCAAAGGTTGAATAAGACCCTCATCGGCGGCGACTGGAATGGATGGCACCCATTTTGGGGAAGCAATAGTGCGAATCGTCGCGGAGAAGTCATATTTGAGGCGATTCAAAACTTACAATTCAGCATATTGGCGACTGGAGCCCCCACCCGTTACCCAATTAATGGACACAGGCCCTCGGCAATCGACTTCGCTGTCTACAAAGGCATCTGTGACCGGCAATTGACCATTGAAGAATCCTTGGACCTATCCTCTGACCACCTGCCACTAATAGTCACAATCCACGCGCAGCCACAGCCCTTGCCCATTAGGAAACAACTACTGCCAGCAGGATCAGATTTAGGAGTCTTTAGGCGCGAGCTCCATTACTCTTTGCACATAGAAATGGAACTTAACACTCCTGAAGACGTGGACTACGCAGCAAACAAACTGCAGGAAGAAATAGTCAAAGCTGCGCACCAAGCCGCCCCACCATCTTGCCAAACAAGACAACAGTCTCCGTACAACATCCCCCTCACCTTGGAGGCCCAACACCTACTAATACACAAAAGATGGGCCAGGAGACGCTGGTTAAGATTACGCACGCCTGATGCCAAATCCATGTACAACGAAGCCACGAGGCATCTTAAAGCTGCTCTCGCCCTGCTTCAAAAGAGGTGTATCAGCGATGCGCTGGTACGAGCTGAATCGCCCACTGACGCAGAGTTTCAATTATGGAAATTTACAAGAAAGCTCAAACGGCAGCCAATACGACGTCATCCCATTCGGAGCATTTCTGGTTCCTGGCACATTGGAGACGAAGCTCAAGCTGAGGCTTTTGCAAACCACCTTCAAGACCAATTCACGCCGGTGATTACCGCAGAGGCCTCAGAAATCGAAGCAACAGAAGACATCGTTCTCTCGCCCCTCCCAGCTGAAGACCAGATAACTGGATGTACAAAAGAAGAGGTTCTTGAACACATCAGAAGAGTGAAGGCAAAAAAATCCCCTGGATATGATCTAATAAACGGCAGAGTCCTTAGAGCACTGCCTGACTCCACCATAGACTACATAACTATGGTGTACAACGCCATGCTCCGCATCCGGCACTTTCCAGCCTGCTGGAAGCGCGCCGTGATTGTGATGATTCCTAAGCCTGGCAAACCCGTGGGAGAAATTGAGTCGTACAGACCAATTAGCCTGTTGCCAGTACTCTCCAAAATATTCGAAAGAATATTTCTGGAACGAGTACTGACACATCTGGGACGCCAGGAGGCCATTCCAAACCATCAGTTTGGCTTCAGGAGACAGCATGGAACACCGGAACAGGTTCACAGAGTTGTGCACCATATCCTTGGAGCCTTTGAAGAAAAGATGTACTGCTCTGCCGTCTTTTTAGACATCAAACAGGCGTTTGATCGAGTTTGGCACCTGGGACTGCTGCAGAAAGTGAGGACCACCCTTCCAGCCCCATTTTTCGCGTTGCTATCCTCATACCTTATTGGAAGAACCTTCCAAGTGTCAAGGGGGCAAACAGTATCCTTGACTAGACCAATTATGGCTGGAGTACCACAGGGTAGTGTTCTAGGCCCAACACTTTATACTTTATTCACAGGAGATATGCCAACTCCCGAGCCAAATATAGGAAGTACAGATGCAGTACTCATAGCGACCTATGCAGATGACACCGCCATCTTATCACGTCACGTATCTGCGCAAGAAGCTTCAGACTCACTACAAAAATATCTGGACTCTTTCGGACGCTGGGCAAAACGGTGGTGTATCACCATTAATGCACAAAAGTCTGTACATACTACCTTCGCCACTAGAAGAGGAGATTGCCCAAGCGTTGCATTGGGGCCCACTATTCCCAAAGCCTCAAAAGTAAAGTACCTTGGTATCACTCTTGACAGAAGGCTGACTTTTAAAGCGCACATAAGTCAAGTAACCTCAAAATGCAAAAGCAAGCTAAAAACCCTCGACTGGATGCTGAGAGCTTCAAGCAAGTTGTCTTACAGCAGCAAGGCCGCCATCTACAAGGCAATAGTTGTCCCAACCTTCGTATATGGTATCTCTCTATGGGGCTCCTCGGCGAAGACTACAAGGAACAAAATTCAGACCCTGCAGAATAAAGCACTACGCAGATGGACTGGAGCCAGCTGGTTTGTAAGAAACTCAGTCTTACATAGGGATTTAGCAATTCCCACAGTTGCTGAACTCATTGGGCGACACAGTTCAAGATACGCGGACAGACTTGCAGCGCATCCTAACCATCTCGCAAGCAACCTGGCTATAAACAACAATAGGCGAAGACTGAAGAGATTGCATCCTCTAGACAATATTAGAACTAATTAAGATAGTAGCTACAAGTGCAGAATAATTGGCATATCTGCCCTCCCATTAGTTAAGGTTTAGAGCTAAATGCGCTATAGAGTCTAAGACAATAAGCTGCAACAAAATAAAGAAATAAAAACGAAAAAAAAAAAAAAAAAAAAAAAAAAAAAAAAAATTATTTATAAATAACTGTACTGTAACTGTATATGCAAGCATAAATTGACATTTATATAGAGTAAGAATAATACCAGGGAAACTGACAAAATAAATCATATTTGAAAGATTCTTTCCGAAAGTGAATTTATTATTCTAGCAGTCTTACTCCGCCTCTTTTCTCCTGTTCTCTCTCTTTCTCTTTCTCTGTTTTCTTTCATCTGGAACAGTCATTGCTATCTCTCTCTCTTCTGTCACAGTCATTGTTCTCTCTCTCTCTTCTGTCGCCGTCATTGCTCTCTCTCTCTCTTCTGACACAGTCATTGCTGTCTCTCTCTCTCTTCTGTCAGTCATTGCTGTCTCTCTCTCTTTCCTCTGTCACAGTCATTGCTGTCTCCCTCTCTCTCTCTCTCTTCTGTCAGTCATTGCTGTCTCTCTCTCTTTCTTCTGTCACAGTCATTGCTGTCTCCCTCTCTCTCTCTCTCTTCTGTCACAGTCATTGCTGTCTCCCTCTCTCTCTCTCTCTTCTGTCACAGTCATTGCTGTCTCTCTCTCTCTTCTGTCACAATCATTGCTGTCTCTCTCTTCTGTCCAAATTATTGCAGTCTTCTCTCTGTTACTCTTTTCTGCCTCTGTCTGTGGTATTACTCTCCATCACCTTTCCACTCTCTTTGGCTGTTCTCTTCACTTTACACTTCTCCCC
This sequence comes from Drosophila hydei, assembly GCF_003285905.1. Classification (NCBI taxonomy): domain Eukaryota; kingdom Metazoa; phylum Arthropoda; class Insecta; order Diptera; family Drosophilidae; genus Drosophila; species Drosophila hydei. Next base: position 1,592,648 of record NW_022045849.1, read on the forward strand.
TCCCTCTTCCTCTTTTGTCCTTATCTCTCTCTCTGCAATTTCTCTGTTCTCCCCTTTTTTCTGTTCCTTCTCCCGCTCTGCTATTTGTGTCGCTTCTCTATATATCTTTTCTCTCCATTTGATAGTTTCTTCTCGTGTCGCTTCTTACTCCTTTGTCTCTCTATGGCGTTTGTCTTCGCTTTCTCTTTGTCAACCCTGACTCTCTATCTCTCTCTTTATAACTATTCTTAGCGTTATCTGTCTCTATTTTCCCATTTCTCTTCTCTCTCTTTCTCTCTCTCTTTCAGCCAATTCCCTCTGATCTCTCTCTTACTCTTCTCACTCTTACTCTTCTCTCTCTTACTCTTCTCTCTCTTACTCTTCTCTCTCTAGTTGCTCTCCATCTGTTCTTTGATTCTTATTGCTTTTCTGTATTCTTTCTCTCTCACTCTCACTCTGTCCCTCTCTTTTTGCATTCCTATCCGTTCTAGGTGTTTCTCCTTTATTATATCAATCCTTACCTTTCACAATGTTTAGCTTAATTGCATAAAACAATTGATTGTTATCATTATTTTTCAGAATTATTCCGTGCGGTTCTTCTTCTTTAATGTTTTGTGATTTGTTTGGGAGGAAATGTGAGAGGAAGAGATCGACGTCAGCAGCTACTCGCATTGAATTGTATTTAAATTATAACAAATTGCGGCCAGGCATATCTTTTGTATTTGAATGTATCTGTATCTCAAGCTCTATATGCATATGTATCTACAACTGTAAACATTTCCATCTGTGTGTTTAGCAAGTGTCACAATTTGCTGTGTGTGCGGCATTAAATTAAATAAAAGTTTAATATGACAATTTATGTAGCAGTTGCAAAGATGCCAAGTGCGACAAGCTGTGGCACAGATGGCGACTTATGCACAATTGAGATACATTCATGCCCAACGACTTTTCGACTTGTCTTGCATCAACTGCTATGTCAATTGTCCGCCTTATCAATGTGAACTATATGCATAAATATATAGAATATATTTATATATCTACATAACACTAAAGTGGGCATTATAAAGTTTTTACATTCAGCACTTCTTAGGCAAGGCCAAGAGGCAACTGTGTGCCGCTGCGTGTGTGTTTATGCCATCAATATTTATTTGAAAAAGTATTTGCTATTGCTTTTTATACCCTATACACATTAAAGCTAAAGATATATAAGTTTTTTTTTTTGGCAATTGTGAGAACTTTTGTGTGGCATGCCCCAAAATAAGAATCTTTGTGAAGATCTAGGGTCTTATTGGCAAGCTAAGTATCTGCTAGTCGAGCATGCTCAACTGGTAGAGTTTTTATAATATTTTGATTACTGTATTTTTGATCGTATATAAAATTAGCTTAGAATTGACTTGATTTAAGAATCTGAGCAACTAAAAGCAAGCTTCAATATTTATAAGCCGGGTATCTGCAAGTCGTGCAACTGTGTTATGTATTTTTAGATAATTATAAATGAGCTCACTTCAGTTAATTTTAAAATATAGTATATATATGCAAGCAGGGTATGTGTCAGTCGAGTAGACTCTTAAAGAAACTGAATTTCTGTTTTTTATGCCTTGTTTGAATTGAAATTGAAAGAGTCTAGCCAGTTAAAGATGTATTCAATATTTGCTAGCAGACTAGCTGTCAATAGATTAGTCCCAAATAGTGGATTCTTTTTGGTTACTTTGTATACTTTTTCTATTTAATTAGATTTTCTGAAACGAATTGCTTAAACAGCTAGAGATAGCACATTTGTATGTAGGGTATTTGCCAGTCGGGCATGCTCAACTAGTTATGTTATAAGCCTCTTGCTTGATTGTGCTCCATGCACTTAACCCAACTAGTTAGCTATAGCTAGAGCATTTGCCAGCAGGGTATCTGCCAGTCGAGCAGTCTCAACTAAAAGTCTTCTCTGTTATTTTGTATGCCTGCTTGTATTTTCGAACTTTCCACACGCATGGAAATCAAATTTATTTCAACTCTTAGCAACAGACACGCACTTCGCCCCCATTTGATTTGGCCAAAACATCTGCAGTTTATCATAAATATTTAAATAGTACGGCTATGGCCAAGTAGTTTCTTTGTTTCTAGCTTGCTTTCGCGCTCTTGTCATTTGCGATTTCCGACGCTGTAAATCTCAACCTGAGTGATTGACTCCCCCGCAAGAGACGCGCTGCGATTGAAAGCAATGTTCACAAATTGCGGTAATTGCTCTCGTCTGATGCCATCAACAATGCGTGTCTATCAACTGTGTGTGGGTGTGTGAGTGTGTGAGTGTGTGTGTGTAAGTTCGAGTTCAGTTGTGAACCACAGCGAACAGCAGCTAGCTTGTTTGAACCGGTCGCAAACCAAAAACTTAACAAAAGCTCCACAAAGTATGCAAGAAGACATCCTGTTTACCAGTTGAGCATTGAAGATATATACAAAAAAAAATAAATATATATATATATATATATTTTTATTTATTTGAATATAGTATTGACTCTCTCTTTTTTACTTACTATATCAGCCAATCGTATGTCAATTCTCAGACATGATGAATACAGCTGATTATAGCTCTAATTAGATGTTTGTTTATCTATCAAGTATTATATATACATATTTATCTCTAATATATATATAGTATAGATCACGGCATAGTTATGCTCATGTCTACTCGTAAAACTTTTTGATTTTGCTAAGTAATTTATTAACTTCTCGACTTTTTTACTTTTTTTTATAACCTTTTCATTTCAACTTTTGAAGACTTGATGATAATACAGTGAAGTCTCACTGGGTGAACAAACATATATATAGTAAAACACTCTGATCAGTGCAGATATTTCAGCGTCATGTTGTGATAAGATAAATAAAGCATATTAGCACATTACTTCAATTGCAGTACACGCTACAAAAGATTGTCTCTTGAAAATTTACAAAAAAATAAGATTTGAGTCTTTAGATAGATAGAGATATATAGATATAAACATATATATACATGCACTTTTAGTTGCTTCTGTTCCTGTTTAGAGTATTGATTCAACCTAATATAACCTTCAGCTCAAGCTTTGTGTATCTCTTAGCTATCTTTCTATATCTATCAGTATGTATCTAATGTCACATAATTGCTCAGAAACTTGACCCAGTCACACACACACACAGACAGCTAATATTTGAGCTCTTTTCATTATTCTTAATCGTCTTCTTGCTGATAACCGTTGGGCAAACCTGACACAGCGTTTCAAGAATTTGCCAAAGACCGTCCGTCCGTCTGTCCGTCTGGTGGCAGGGTCGTCGCGTTGACCTTTGCTTGCGCTGTCGCCGTCTCGAGTTGCGTGTCATTGATTCGAACTGGATGAGGCACTGGACAGCTAGTGCAAGCCAAAGGTAAATCGGACAAAAAGAGCTTATCTACAGGTGTCGAAATCATGTTGATAAGACGAGAACGTGATGCCAGCTGAGATAATTATTTATATACGTATATACTTCACTAAAGTAACAAGTAAGTTATGCAATCCCACTGGAAGCCATGTGGCACCTATATCACAGGTAGCACATAAATTAACAGTGGCAGATGCAAGCCCTTGTGCTCAGGTACTCGAGCACCTGAGGTGCAATAAATTTGCAAGGCAACAAACAGTCAACAGCTAATGAACAATTTACAGCTAGATGTAAAGCAAGACCCAGGAGAGTTTGCCAGACTACAGAATACCCTGTAAATGCAATGTTAAGTTACAGCATCGTGTAAATGAGACAATTTTGAACTTAGTTCTCAATGTAATAAAGGAAGATCTTACGAAATACCAATCTATCTGATCTATATACACTATAAGATAATTAGCATACTAAATTTGACCCTTATGTCATATCGATATTTATCGATCTTTAATCAAATTTTAGCAGTTTTCTTATTTTATAGCAAATATTAGCTGAGTGCTTCTAGGTCATCGATTGGCCTTCTAAGCGTACTATATTCGAGAGATTGACGAGCAAAACAATATTTATCGATGTTTAGGAAACTGTAGATATTTATCGATAGCATATATTATAAAGAAAAATAATAGTAATAATATTAATAATAATAGTAACATAATTTATAATAATAATTTGATATAGTTAACAATAAAAGTCAAAAATAATAATCTACTTATATATTTACTTATATCATAAAGCGTTTATAAATTTATAATACTTAATTAGACCTTAACACCTATATCATTCACATTTTCACCACTCTGCCATGTCTACAGGGTATTACGAGAGTCTCTAAACAGCAGCTCAGCTGATCATCTGTGATCTGCTTCATAAATCGTTGTGGCATTTGCCATTTTTATGTATTTATATAGACAATTGATTAGATTTTTATTGGCATTTATAATTGAATTAAAGTGCCGTTATTAATTTGTTGGCACACTTTGATTGTGGCACCGGCTAAAACAAGACACAGCACTGGCAGAACCGAGGCGAAAAATTAGTTTTCCAGTATTTTCCAGTTGCATTTATGTTTCTATTATCGCTGTACCCAAGAGTGAACGACAACAACAACAACAACAAGAGCGACTAATCAGTATTTTGATAGAGACTAGACCAGCCCCCACATACAATTAGTAGCTAGTTCAAATATACTCGTATACTCTAGTAAGACTCATAATTTGATAGGTCAACAAAATTTGATTGAAATTTACAAAGCATAAGAATTAGACCTGAATTTCGATTGGTTTTTCGGTTTCTAGAGATCGTGTAATAGGAAGAAATGTTATTAAATATTAAAACGCATTTTAATTAGTGGAATATTTTCAATTTATCAGCAAGAGATTTGATGACCTTCAAGTCAAATCTTTCCCATCTCTCTCCTTTCTCTCTCTTTCTTCAAGCTTCATTCTAAACAATCATTTATAGGTTGGGTAGCGAAAAATCTTCGAATAGTTTTGTACTCTAAAAAGACAAAGTTTAATTCCAATTCGTGACTCATAGAGCAAAGCTCATTAAGTAATTGATCTATTTATATGGAGTCTATACCATACATACGTAATTATCATACCACACACAATTTCGCGCTATATACACTCTGTTACTTATGAGTCACATAGAGTATATATATCTTCTGCGAGACCATTTAGCTGATTTCTATGTAGTTCTATTTATCCGTACTTTTCGTATAACCGTATATCAGAGCCTATTGAAGCTAAGTGCTTGAAATTTGACACCTGGGTACACCTCCTACAGCACGCCCAGCGCAAGGATATCTTGCAACAAGCATATTCAGGGTATTCCCTAGTCGGGAGCACTCACTTATCTAGTACTATGTAAGCCTGTCCAGTTCTTATTATATTTACACAAAGTTCCATACAGAGCTCAGGGAACAACTATATATATAAAACATCAGGCAAATTATTAGATTGTAGTTTTAGTCTTGATTTTTTGTGGCTTTGCTTCTTTCTGTCTCTCAGTCCTCTAAATTGATTCAAATTGAAAGCGCATGACTCAGCATACGAAACAGGCGGGGGGCGGGGGCGTGGCTGAATTATGCTCCGACATGCGGCAGCTAAATAATGTTTCTACTTGCGAATGCGGTTGCTGTGCGTAAAAAAACATAAATTACAGTAGACACTCGCAAATTGGAACAAATTGTTGAAAAACATTTAATTAAGGGTTTATTTAGGGTGTTTGAAAGCAATAACTATAGATATATATAAATATATATATTTATGCATAAATGAATAATTGACTGAATCAAAATTAAGTATGGAAAACGTCATAGAAGTTGATGGAAATATACCTTGTCTGGGAAAAGTTGTATGAAATCCCGTCAATAAATGTATATTCAGAACAAATATAATACAAGCCTTAAATATAAATATAAATTCATAGAAAAGCTGGTTCCTACATAATAAATAACAAGTAAAGGACATAGCTTAAGGCCATTAAATCAAGGTTTGTTCCGTAATTAAGTCACAGGACAGTCAGAAGGCAACTTTTTGATATAATTATCAAAGAGAAGAGAAGAGAAGAAGGAAAATGAAGACAAGTACGAACAAAACACATTTGCTTATAATTAGCAGGGCATGACGCGCCCCAATGACACCGATTCCGGAAAAAATGATAAAAGCTGAAAAAAGTACTCAACGAGAAAAGAAGAGCGAGAGATGAAGAAGAGAGCACGAGGGTTGTTTCGATTGGGTGTATCTTTGGTTCGCACTGGGTCTGAGATTCCAATGCTAAAACATGGTTCCACTAAATCTGAGGCGTATTGGGCATGGAGGCGTGGCAGTACGTCGATTGCATGCCAACAGTGTACAGAGAGAACAGCCCTCAGCTCACTGGAAATATACCGGTTATGTAAGCCATAAAATGCGAAGGAAAAAAGCGTTTCCAATCTAGAAAGCAGAAAGCTTTCAATTCCAGGCAACATTATGCACGAAATGCCAGAGAGGCGGAGCAAGCGCACTAGAGCGGGCCGACTGGAAAGCGCAGCTGAGCTTTGCGCATGAACCGAGTAAAGAACCAGCAACAGTAGCAACAACAAAAAGTGTGCGTAAGCGAAAGTGGCGACCAGGTGAATGCGAAGAGTGCGCTACTTATTAAGCAATCCCACTAAGCCGATCAAACACGAGCCCTAAATCCGAACACCAGCGAGCACCACACCTGAGCTGCCGCGGAGAGAGCAGAAAAGAGAGTGCACGGCAAAGAGAGCGAGCAAACGAGCGAGCGAGAACCTGTGCCTTAGAACGAAACAAATGAAAAGAACATTAAGAAAACCAGCTAGCTGCAAAGCCACACTGGGCTAACTTCATACTATTGATCATGCACACAGATACGAATCCCAACAACAACTGCAGCAGCAGCAGCACAAGGTAAGCTGTGTCAGCTAAGCCATCCAATAGGATTAGAGACTAAATGATTAGAAGAAAAACTCTGCAACGTCTCCACCCAGTTTACAGTTAACTGAGGCAGACTCACAAAAAAAGCAACAACCATAAACAAATTAATAAGCTTGGCGTCGCCTAAGGGCGTCGGCTTGCAGCGTACACTAACAACAAAACCAATAACAGACTGACACACTCACACTTACGCACGCACACATCCAAAAGTTTCGATTTTTCCATTAAAAAAAAACGCCCGCTCAGCACTGTTGTTGTTGTTGTCGTACCGTCAAACACACACCTCGAAATTTTCGATCAGTTTTAGCCACATTTCAACTGGAGTTTTGCAGACATTTGTGCACACACTACTGGTAATATATGTTAACAATTGTTTGCACTCTTTTTTAGCCTTAATTAACTTAGTTTTATTACAAATATTTAGTTTATTTATTGCGCTCAGCTCACCTCGTAATCCGACCTTAACGCCATGTTTTATCGATATAAAGTTTCTTATCGATTGCTGAATGTTCTCTGCCGCTGCAGCGCAGTGTTGTTAAGCAGCTAAAGTGCGCTCTTTACATATGGCAAATTTGCGTTAACAGAAATTTTTAACAAAGTATTTAGTTGGCCGTATTTGTTGGAAAAACCCTTTTATTAAAAAGTAATAAAGTGTTTGTCATGCATTTCGCAAATTGAAATTTTAAAATTGTGAAGCAATTTTTTAGGCTGCAATCTTAAAAGACGAAAGCGCTGTCAGTATGTTAAATCAATATACTGTTTTTTAACAGTGCCATTAGAGTTATTAGCGCTGTAAATGCAAATTGCTAAAGTCTTAACAGAAAACCGTTAAATAATTCAAACAAGTTTGAAATGAAACCGCGCCTCGTTTATTTGCTTTTTAATAATTATGACACAACTCCAGCGAATACTCATAGCCCAAAAACGTGGCCGCATTGAAGGGTATCGCACGCGCCAACAGCATCCAACTGCCACGAAAAATACTCCGCCAGCCATACGCTCTATAATTGACCAGAACACAGTGCATTATGCCACGAAACTTGTGATTCTCATCCGCCTGCATTATCGTTTTGACCACATCGAAGGGTATCACACACACCCACGACAACACGCCAGCCCAGGCGCCAGCAAACGTTGTGATCAGTAAATTAATGTTGATTGCATTCGACGGCGTTCGATGCTTGCGCACAAAATCCGAACTTTCCATATAATGAGACGCCTGGCGATAGACTAGCATATAGATGCCATAAGGCAGCACATCACTAGGAAAATAGAAGTATATGGATATGTGTATTATAGCGTTAGCTCAGCTCGGGTTAGATCTACTCACCGGCACATCATGGGCAGCAGTCCGCGATATAAACCCGAGATGCCGTCGTTCTTCAGTATGCGCTTGAAGGTGCCAAAGGCTGTTCTACGCTGGCCATAGATATAGTCGTTGTAGTCTGTAAGGGGGAGATAAGGGAGTACAGTGAATCCGCCATAGAGTGAGCGCACACAGCGCCAACTTATGTTAACTCGTTGTTAAGGTGGCTGTCACCTTAACATGAGCTTTCAAGGCAGTACAATAAAGTCTAATAAGAATTTGCAAAGCAAACGCAGTCTCCGGACAGAGGTAACACTGTAGTCATTCTACTTACAGCAATGCGTCTGCAGTCGCACCTTGATCAACTCCATGGGGCACGCGATGAAGGACTGAACGAACCCGGCCACCGAGCCAGCCAGAAACATGTTGTGATACTCGAGCTGCTCCCGCTGGTAGTCGCTGTGGCAGACGCGCCGCAGCTGCCGCAAATGGTTGCCGTAGATGCCGAACAGAATCGAGTTAATGGCGCCCGTCGACATCAGCGGGAAGAGCATGCCCCTGTAGTAACCGTTGATCTTTAAAGCGTTGTCAACTGGTTCCGCCTGGTCGGCCAATCGCTTACCCCATTGTTCCGCGTGTAGATCTGATGGAGGGCCGTCATGACGGACGTGTTCGACGCCTGTTGCCATGTCTTGATCGTGTCCAACGGATGCGCCACCAGCACGCCGCAAGCCCCTGTTTCGTTGGTTTTTGTTTGTGCCATAATTCAAAAATAGTTTAACAATAATTTTAATTAAAGAAAATAGAAAACATTGTTAATTAAAAGGCGAATTGCCAACAAATTCAATGCTTTCTCTCTCTAATGTTGTCTCTGTCTTTCTATCACACTTTCACTCACTCTCTCCCTCTCTCCCACTCCCTTCCTCTATCTCTCTTGCTCTTTCCCCCTTCCTGTCTTGCCTTACGGTAAAAATACGCCACGGATCAGGGGCGCCTCACACATGAACTTGACCGTGACGTCGCTGTTGTTAGCTACAGTGAGCGCCCACTACAACGAACAGCTTATACAAGCAAGTCTTGGCTAGGGGTAAAAAACCTGACAAAAGGCAACTTCAATTAGCTTCAATTCTATTTACATGACCGAACTACTCATTAGCGATATTTCGACCAATTGTTAACTTGGTTCTTACTGTAGCTATCGAAGCCGTCAACAAGTGTTTTCGCATTGCGTCATTTGCGCCACATTTGTGGCAAAAATCTGTGAAACTCACCACCAACACAGCCTGCGACAAAATCACAATAGTTTTCCCACTTCATGGCCTTTTGGTTCACGTTCCTAAATGCAGTTGCGCCTTGGAATTATCAATTTTTTTTATTGATTTTTAGTTTTTGTTGCCTTTTTGGTCGACTGCATTGGGCAGCGGGAGCTTTGCGACTGCAGTCCAATTGGAGCGCTGTTGTGCAGCATTGCTGAAAGCTCAGAGGTTTTGAGAGCTTTGCTGCTGTCAGAAGCTCAATGGTATAGTATAAGTTGTAGGTTAAGTGCAGCATGTTGAGTGATCTCACGCTAATTGAACTGCTTGCTTGTGCTTTAAAAGTCAAAAGTCCAGTAAGCTAAAGTTAACAGCGCCTGCTGGATCGCAACGCTGCTCTGTTGTTGCTGTGTATTCAACTTAACTTCGTCGTTTTCTGCAATTTTACAGCCACCTTCCGTTTGTTACATTTATCCATAGCTGTGATGAAACTAAGTTGCTGTGCAGCGATAACAGTTAGCATTCATAACCACTGCTTTCCATCCAGCAACTCCAATCGAGTGCATACTACTTGTATACAGCACACTTCACATAATTCGGCACCGCTCTCAAGCTCTGGCTGCTACAAATGAAAAATCCACAGGCCATGGGTATATACATATTAAATGTCATTGTTTTTATTGTTGTTGTTGATTGATCTATTTGCCTCTCTGTTGCTCATGCATTCGATTGCAACTGCTTGCCTAACTGCTTGACCTGCTTGCTGAAAGCAACCAACTAAACATATTTATTTTATACATATACATATGCATACATGTATATATATATATATATATACGTTTTATATATATTCATTTTCATTTATTTTTTCATAATTTCTTTGTATTTTTCGCTTTTTTCGTTTTTTTTTTTTGTTTAAATGTATTTATTTTTTTTATACTCAGCATAAGATTTTAGTTGTTTTTTGTTTTTGTTTTATGTCGTGTGGCGAAAAATAATTAACACAAAAATTCGAAAAACCTAGAGCAATACGAACCAAGAAAACTCCATAGATTATATGATTTTGTTTGTTTGTTGTTGTTGTTTTTACAAGTCTAGAACATAAGAAAATATTTCACATTTTCTAATTTATGCAATATGTTTTTTATATTTGTTAAAGCGACTTATATATTGTTTTTTTTTTTTTGCTTTATTTTATGATGCGACTTTATTTTTTTTTTTAGTTTTTATATTTTTTAGTACAGTATTTTCTTGTTTTTTTTCTTTGTCTCTAAAAGTACTTAACGAGTTTTGCTTAGACTTTTAGCTGGCTAATTTCTTTTTTCTTTTAACATGCTTTTGTTTTTATTTTTAATTTTTATAACTCTGCTTCTGTTTTTTATTTTTTTTTTTATACATATAAATACATAAAACTATATTTAATGGTTTCAAGTTGGAAAAAAGCAGGCTAAAAACATTAACTCAAAGTGCAACAGAAAAATGAAAAAAAAAATTACAAATTAAAAAAAATAATAGAACAACTCTTATATAGATATACGTAAATGTATATATATATGTGTGTGTGTATATTCTCATTGATCAGGCATTTTTAACATATTTCTCTTTGTTTTTACAGTTTCTATATTTAATATATATTTTTAATATTTTACTTTTTATTTTTGTATTTTTTTTTGCTTTGCACTTGGCATTTCTATGTGAAATTCAACATTAACTAAGAGAGTTTTCTGCTGCAGCTGCTAGACAGGGTTAGTAGGGGGCGTGGCATGTGGCTAGAGCATTTTTTGCTAAACTTTGATTCGCATAGTTAGTTAGGCATATGCAACTTTATTTATTTCTTTATTTTTCATTTTTATATTATCTTTTATTTATTGCTTCGTTAGAGCTGCATGGGAAATTACTCTGCCATTGGTATGGAGCCAGTTGGCTAGCCGAAACAACATGTGACATGCCAGCAAATGAGTTTTCTTATTCTCCTTCCATTTTGAGTCTATTGCTTTTGAAATGTTTTAGTTTTTAGTTAATTTACTCTCTAATATAAAGATGCAAAACTTTCCATACACACACAGTTTTTTCTTTTATATTTTTGTTTTGTTTTTTTGCTTAGATTCATTTTTTTCGTTTTAGTTTTTGCATATTTTTTGCTTTTAAGGTTTATAAACATACTTTTCTTTTTTTTTTAACTTTTCATATGTTTTGCATATAATAATTTACGTTTCACAGACACAATTTTATTTATCATATATATATATATATATATATATATATATATATATATATTATCTATATATATAAATACATATATATACATATACATATATACATATATATATATATAGTTAATAGTATTCATATAGTATTGTATGTTTAATTTTTTAACTTTTGTTTAATGCATGCTTAGATACTTTAGTTTTTAATGGGCATGAAATGAATATATATATATATATATATATATATATATATATATATATATATATATATATATATATATTTATATATATATATATATAGATATTTATATACATATATTTTTAATATATATATTATGCCTTTGATTATGTTAATTTGTTATATGTGTGCCATAGATGAGTGTTTATTTTTTTTATTATAAGTTTTTATTTTAAAACAGCGGCAAAATGAAATTTATTGATTCATTTTTATAAATTTTTATTTTTATTTATTTTATTTTCTTTTATATTATTTTTTAGTATTTACATTTAAGAAGTTGTGCGCATTTGTAGAAGAGTTGAAATGGGTTGGAAAAAAAGTTTAGAAAGTTTTTCTTAGAAAGTTTGTATATTTTTATTATTTTTTATTTTTTTATATTTTAGTCGTGCCGCTGTTCTAGGCAAATTCCATAACTGTGAACTGTGAGAAATGTGAAATGAGCGAAAGTTGTGAATGTTGGTGTGTGTTTCCTAGTTTAAGGTTTTGCATGAGTTCGAACTATAATCTAACTTTGACTTTCATTTTTTCATGTTTATTTCGCTTTTATTATTTATTAGTTTAGTTTTATTGTTCGTTAGCCTACAACTGTGTTTTTATACAATGCATAATTTTTGTTTATTTTTTTAATCAATTTTAGTTTTTAGTTTCATATATGTGTTTAAACTTTAATCTTACAAGAGACGCTACACAAACATATACACATACATTCCATATATATATTTATTAGACTTGTATATGGATCAGCATTTGATGTATTATTATATATGTATATGTAAAAGTTGTTCAGTTGGTTTTTAAATTTATTTTTCTTTTCGCTTGTGATGAATGCCGCTATAGATATAAATATATATATATACTATATATATTATATATGTATATAGTTTCTTTTTCCAGTTATCGAATTAGACTTTTCTTGTTTCGGAACAGTTTTTACTTAAATTTCTTTTTTGAAAGTTGATGACGGCATGTGCAACACTTAAAGATAAGTAACAAAGTTTTTATTATTATTTTTGCATAGTCTACATATATATATAAATATACACACACACACACACACACATGCATATATATGTGTATGCATGCATACGCATTTTATACAAATGAAGTTTTCAGTGGGTTTTTGCCTATATGTTTAAGCTGAAAGTTGGACACATACCAGAGACTGCTCGAATTTCGAAATGTTCCGAAATTTCCATAATATATATAGTTATAGTATTTTGTTTATACACATTTAGAATGCTTGTGTGCACGGGGAGCGCGAGCGTTCAATAGAAAACGTTAACTAGAGTGTTTAGTATGTTTATGTGTGTGCGTGTGTGTGTGTGTGTTGTGTCTGTCCATGTGTGTGTGCTATTGGGGCAGCTGTTCTAGGCTAGCAACACATTTAATTTTTTTTTTTATTTTTCATCTATATTTATTATTTTTATTAATAATATTTTCAATGCGTGTTCTGAACAATCATCGAACATTGAGGCTCGCTTTTCTCTGCTTCACTTACAAACGATTTTACGCTTTATTCAATCCGTTTTTACTTTTCTTTTTAGCTTAAACCTAATTAATAATTACTTTTTCTTTACTTTTTTTGCTTGCTCTTGTAATATATATATTTATATGTATTTATAATATGTATGTGTGTGTGTGTTTATTATATTATGTAGAATTTTTGTTGCGCTCCTCTCATGTATTTAGTTTAGCCACGCCGCTTGCAAAACTCACAACGTGTCCTGCCGACTTGCTTTTGGTGTCCTTGTTAAACGAGTATACAAATTAGTTTAGTTTTCATATTTATTAATATTATTTTGTTTTTAAGTTTTTAGCATAAGCTGCATTTTGTTTGTTTATAACTATTTAGCGCCAGCTCAACAAATTTTCATACTTAATTCATTTTCTTTGATTTTTTTTTTAAATTTTATATATATATATATAGATGTGTGTAGGTGTGTGTATGTGTGTGATTGTGTGTGTTTGGGTGTGTGTGTATGTGTGCGTGAGCCGGCTGACATTTTATGTGTTGTGATTATTGTTGTTCGTGTTGTTGCATTTAACTGTATTGTGATTGTTGCTGTTGCTGTTCTTGCTGTTGCTGTTACTCCTGTTGCAGTTGTTGTTATTATTATTGTTGATATTTATCAATAAGTTTCCAGCGCGCTTTGCGTTGCATCTGTTTAGTTGTCTGGCTTTTCGGTTTTTATTTTTGCATTTGCTGTCGCAGGATTATTGTCAGCAGCAACGCTGTTGCTGCTATTCGACTGTTGCTGATGAGAGTTGGCTACATTTGGGGTCTGCACCGACGCCGACGCAGCACCAGCTGACGCCGCCGTAGCGGACGTTGCGCTGTTCGCTGTTGCAGCGCTGCCGCCTGCGGCGCGCCCGCTGGAACGATTTGATTCGAGTTCGTGCAGCTTCTTCCATAGCTCCTCACGATCGCGTTCGCGTTTCTTTTCCCTGCAAATGCAAAAACGAATCATTATTTCAGTGTACACATATATATATATGAATAGCAATAGTTACTTTTGCCGTTCCGCCTTGTAGCTGGATGTTAGCTCATCGAATAGCTTTGAATTCATTTCCATAAACGTTTTCAATACATTGTAAACGAGCGCAACAATCGTTTGATTCCAATGCTCCTTGCTAATGCGATAGAGCGCCGGGAACATAATGGGCATTATGACAGGATTGTTCTCCTCAATAAGCGACATTGCATATTCATTATTCCACAGATATAGAGCACGTTCAGCAACCTAAGCAGATAAGTAAATACATATTGTTTAATTTGTATTTAATTGAATATATTTAAAGTTAATTACTTGAAAATGTGGACTCGATACGCATTTGGCTATCTGACGGAACAGCGGCTCCTGTATTTTGACAAACTGTGGCGGATCGATCACATCCAATATCTCCTCAATTTCACCCAGGAACATCACCTCCTTTTGGGAGCATGTTTTGGGCCAAAATTTAAGCAGGCCACGCACTACCGGCTCGGTGAGGAATGGATCCTTCTCTAGGAATTGTACAATGCAATACGCCAGCTGTGCATGGTAGAGCGACAAACATTTGACTTTGTGCAACGGCAACAGGACCTTAACCAAAAATTGTTTATGTTCCGCCTTCAATGGCAAAGCAAAGCCGTTAATTATGCTGTAAAAAAAAGATTTGATTTTAGTCAAGAGAAAATCAAGAGATTTTACGCATTTCCCTTACCTGCCAAGAATCTCGAGCAGTTCGCCAACGCCATTGAAATGCTCCGTCTCATAGATGAATTTCAAGAATATGTTATTGATCTGTTTTCGTATAAAAGCACGTAAGCCTAAGAATTTTCCATAGATGCGATGTAAGACCGTCTTCAGAAAGTCCCGCTCGCGCGGATCCTCCGAATCGAACAGCTCCAATAACTGAAAATTTAATAATATTATAATAACAATAATATCAATGTAAAATCAAGTTTAGTTTACCTGCAGCACAAACTTTTGATCGATCACACGTTTGCCAATGGTCGCCTGAAAATCTTGCGATTCCAAGAAGCGCAAGAACACCTCGTATACCAGCTGCAAATGAGGCCAAGACGCCTCCAGTGTTGGATCATCCTCTTCTGGGTCGAAATCCGGATTTTCACTAGGCGGCAATGTTCGAAATAAATTGCAAGAAATCTAAATGAAACAAAGGCGAAAATATTCATTAGTAGACAATTAAGAATGCCCTAGTCGGGACTACGCGACTAGGTAATACCCTGCCGTCTGCCCCAAGCTGTTATTTCAATTCATTCTGCACTTCTTGTAGACATAAGTAAATTTCAAACTACACTAACATTGCATAAGCACGCGCTCTGCATACTGCAGAACTTTACTATAGGCACTGAATTGTTGAATAACTTTTGTTCCACATGAACTTTCGTAATGCAATTTTCAGAGCGTAACAATAACATCAAAGCACAAGTTTCCACTATTTGAAATACATTTACAAATTTGTGGGAAATGGGCACAACAGTCCACAACTTAAATTCTCAAGACTTATCTATAAATTTGTTCAGATTTTCATTGCGCAAATTGGGAACTTGCTTTTCCTGGTCTATGTCTACATAGTTATAGTTGCATTCCATTTACTTACCATGCGTATTATTTCGGGATAGACCGGTTCCGTAAGCACGCCGCGACCATGTGTTATATAGGTGGATAGATCATTGAGAGCAGCACGTTTTATTTCCTTGCCCTTCAAGTCCGTAACAGGATCCATAAAGTCAAATGATACGCAACACTGACGTAATTTCCGTATAAACAACTCCTCCTGTTCAAGGCTCGAGCAATCAGCTGTAAATAAATATATAAAAAAAAATTTAATTAAAGGATGAGGGATTGCAAGCTTTGCTTTCTTTATTTAGTCACCTTTTAGTGGTGGCAATTGCTGCAGCTCAACATCTGTAGAGTTTCTGTAGCGCGAGGAACCTTGACTTTTTTTACTCTTCTTTTTGAGCGAACGTTTGGCGAACGGGTCGATTCGATCCACAAACGTGCCCGATGACATCTTTTCAGATTTGGGTTCGTTTGTATCGATGGCGGCGGTCTCCGTGGCTGACTGTGTGGTATTCAGCTTGCCGGCTTTGGTTCCAACGTTTGACAATTGAGATATATTTTCGGCTGCACTACTAGTTGCACGCCTCACCACGCCCACACCCACGCCCACGCCCTCGCCCACGCCCGCGTCGCCCTCGTCCTCGTCTTCGTCCTCGAAATCAGTGGTGGTGCTGCTGCTGCTGCCGCCGCTGCCGAGAATCGCGACTGGTTTCTTGTTGCGCGTTTTGCGTAGCCAGCCAAATATTTTATGTGTTATGTTGGCGACTTTTGCCGTTGAGTTTGGCGTCTTGCAATCCTTTGTGCCACGTAATGCACGACTACGACTCCGATTCTTGAACGGTATGCTGGACTCTTCCTTGAGTTGTTGTTGCTGTTGTTGATGTTGATGTTGCAGTTGCTGTGTTATGTTGATGGCGGTGTTGAAGCGATAACGACTTATCTTGGCATTTAATATGCGTTAAGCCTATTCAAATAGAACGTTCGATTGATGTTGTTGTAGCTGTTGCTGCGTGCAACTTGTTTCCTTGTTGCCGTTCTTGTTTTAAATTCGTTACACTGCAAGACAAAAATTAAGTGTTTATTAAAACGTTTTTGTGCTAACGGATTGCATGATTAACTTGCCAATTGACTTAAAAATGGTTTTACCAAAAGTTTGATTGAGTGATTGATGGACATGTCAATAAGCAGATTGATAGAATGTTTTGGTATACTGACAGAACTTAATCGAGTGACTGATGGAAGACTTTCACTAACAGATCACCAGCTTTCTTGATTGACTGAGAAATAAATTGATTGACGATTTCAATAAGCTTGCTTAACTGGCTGAAGAAGATCAGTTGATTGACTACTTGTCTATGACAATTATATAACCCATTTGCAGAGATTAACAGCTTACTTGACTGGCTGATTGATCGATTGACTGCACACAGTGTATTTACATATTCGGAAGGATGATTGATTGAACAAATGTTTGATGCACAGCCTGGTTGATCTGCTGATTCACTTACACATTGAAAGATTAATTGACAAACTGACTGACTAAATGACACCCTAATAAATAGACAATTTAAATACTAGACTGATCGATTATGCGGTTGATTGACAGTGAATGCACAGCAAATAAACCTGAAATTCATTGAAAATTTAACAATTCTGACACACATCTTGACATATAACAATTTATCTTTAAAAAATGAACCAAGCAATTCTCAACTGGAATTATGGATGGCTAATTGAACACCTAATACCTGCAACTCACCTGTGTTTGATTTCTGTGTTGCTTCGTTTTGCGTTCTTTCTTCTTCTTTTTGTTCAATGGAGGGATTGTTGCATTTACTACATGCGCCTTATTGTGGTTGTTGTTGCTGTTGTAATACTCGCTTAGCTTCTATGTTGCTTGCTGCTCTGAATGGCACATCAATTCGATTCTGTCTGTCTATCTGTGTGTATGTGTGTGTGTGAGAGAGAGAGACTAATGTAGAATTTGCTATCAAGAAAAACAAACACTGATCACATATTCTCGCACTCGCTCTCACGCACTGTGTGTGTATGGTTGTGTGTGTGTGTGCGTGTGTGTGTGTGTGTGTACGCGCCTTGCTTCAGCAAGATTTTTCTTTTAGTTGAAAGTTTGTATTATTTTTGGCATCACATGCACTGCAATTGAAAGGAGAAGAAGAACGACATTAAATCATATGAAAATTTTACAATTAAAAAAAAAACAAAATCGATCGAACACAAAAATGTCGTTTGATAACATTGAGCAACGAAAAATATTGCATTTGGGTGCAACCAACCGCATTAATACTCTTTAATGAATCGAAAGCAGCTTTACAATTGATAGTTTTGGATATGCCAGCTACTTTATTTATGGGTTTATCTATAGAGGTTATTAACACTGAACAACCTGGAAAATTTGTTGACTGCAACTCTAACTTCCACGCCCCTTAAGAGGCGTATTCATATAATTTTCATTTAAGTCTCTAGCAACAAAATGACCAAACGAATATTGCCCAAAAACCAATATACTCCTATTCATTTTGTAAACGAGTATAATTATCAGTTTTTTTATTATTATTGTTTGTTATCTAATCAAAATGCTTGGCGTTTCTCCACTTAATGCTTTTGCCATATAGATAAGAGGCAAAATCAGAGCTTTGCCTCTTAGTTGTCTTTCAAGTTGATTCGCTAAAAATACAAAAAAAAAAATCATGCAAGAGCTTTTTTCAGTGCATAAATTGTGAGTGAAAATGTTAACTTTTTTCTCTATGGCCTAACTTTATTCATAAAGTTTTTAATTTATCATATAAATAGAGAGGAAAGAACTTATTTAGTTCCTATTATTATTTTTCTCAACTATTAAATATCAAAATCAATCACATGTTCGCTTAGTTGAGCCTTCACTGTATCTAATCCCACAGGCACTAGTAAAAACAAACCGCAGTTGACTCAACTTTTACTGCCGAATGCAATTTGCACTTTACAAATTTAATTTAACATCGCGTTGATTTGATTTGATTTCATGCTGCAGCTAGACGTAGCAGCGCTGAGCCTCACAGAATTACAGCCGTAATAAAGCTATAAAAAGCTAGATTACTATTGCTCTATACTAACCGCTAATGCAAGTTCAATAGACTTTGTCATATCGTAATTATATTATATTACAAACTGAACGACTCGAATAGTCATATTTTTCTGTCTGACTTTATAAATATACATTTCAAGTAGAACATTTTTCGTGTTTTCTTGTTAATTGGGTTATTAAATCTGGGCAGATAATAATAAACATTTGTAAATATATAAAGCTTTCCTTAGATACAACCCGGGCATTTTACTAAATAAGCAAACTTTATTAAAAGTGGCTAGAGTCGGACATTTAAAGTACAGTATATAAGAGCACACTCTGAGACAATATATATAGGAACCTTTTAATGAGTTTTAGCTATTAACAGAGTTTAGACAATGTCATTTAGCCCTTGTCTAGTTTTCGCCTAGGGAATCTACATATATATAAATATTTGCATCTTTGTGTTTGCTTAAGAACGACACACAGAGAACTGCATTTCAAGTGGGTGAAACCCCAGTAGAAACATGTGAAACACGTCAATCACACACATAGAGACAGATAGAGAGTGGGAAAGAAGGCGAGGAAGCTAGTTGCAATTGTTATACAGGGCGTATGAGTGTCGTCGAGTTAAATTGCGATCGACTTTGACTTCGACTAGCGACAGCTGTTGGGTGTTTGGAAAATGGAAATGTTGTGGTGAGACCAGGCAAGGCAACGTGGGCGACTTGATTCTCATTGACAAACGACCAAGTTTCACTGCTGGCCGGAACTGTACAAACGCCACGCCTCTCTCTTCATATAAAGCCCCTGCTTTACAAAAGCTATCAGCAGCTCGAATTGTTCGAAATGTTACAGCTGAGTTTGCATAGCTGTTGTCTGTATGGGCCATTGTAAGGATTCTCATTTATAGCTGATGTATATGAATATATATATAAATATGTATAGGTGAATATATCAAAGTGCATGTGTGCAAAAGAAAGAGTGAGACAAAGAGAGAGAGAGAGAGCGTTGGAGCGGCTGCATGTTTGCAAAATATTAAATGCATTTTACACAAAGTTGATTCAATTAATTTTCGTATAATGTGGGCGTGGTCTGCACACATACAGAAGGAGAGAGCCGCACGCACCACACTCAACCGGAGATTTAATATAAGTGAAATGAAAATGAAAAGGAAACCAAGCAAGTTAACGGTACCAGCGACAGCTGGGGACACAATTACGAATACTATTAAGGGGCATACAGCGAGTGGGGAGTTCGCTATTATTATGTTATTTTCACACACACACACATGGAATGGAAAATAACACCAAAAAAAAGAAAACAACTTAAATGTTGCCTTGGGGCAAGCCCAAAATGTAGAGCAACAGCAACGCACATACAAGTTACAAAAACATTTAACTATGTATAAAAAAATACATTTTTGAAATTTATCCGACTAATTTAGATGACTAACAAAAATTTCACAGATATTTTAGATAGTTTGTTTATATTATATGTATAAGCAAGCCATACTTAAGTAATTACATTTTTACTATTTATACTTTTTATTATTGTATTTTATTTGATTGTTATTTATATTTAAAAAAAAAATTTTTTTTGTTATATTATATTGTATTTTGATTGAAATTTAGATTTTATATATGCTTTAATTTATTAGTAATATATATGCTATTAAGTTGCTTTATTCAAGTTATACTCTCACCCATTTTCCGCTACGTTAAGTGAATTGTTGATTCAATCGTCAATCAAATCTGATTAAATGAAATTATGAATCATTGTGCATTCATTTTACATGAATAATCATTGCTTGATTCAAGCAATTTTAGATTAAATGGAGTATACTAAGTTCTCAAGAGTTGTTCGATGCCTTTGCATAGAGTTCAAGTACTTGCCACCTTGATAGTCATTCTCATTTTAACGCTCGCCTGACTATATAGAGCTATATGCTGACTAATCTGACTGTCTATCTGTCTAGTTTGCTGACTGACTGTCGTTCTGTCTGTCTATCTGCCTGTCTGCCTGCCTGGTTGGTTGGTTGCCCTGCCCATTGGATGAGAACGCGGTCAACAATATGTCGTCTAATTCGTGCATGTTGTACAGTTGCTTTTATTGTTGTTGTTGTTGTTTTTTGTTACTCTCTGAGCGTCTGACCTTATGACTTTATTAGGCGCACACACAAAAAATATATACAGGGCATAGAAGAAGTAGAAGGAAAACCAAAATAATGAGACAGCTTTGCTAATGTTGTTGTTGTTGTTTGTTTGGGTGTGTGTGTTTGTGTCATAGCATTTTTCAAGATTTTCTTTTAGCCGTCATCGTTGGCGTCGCTAATGACTAAGCCAAGCAAACCCGCCCAACCAACCAACCGATGATGGCCTATCTCTACCTCCCCCTACCTCTCTCTCTCTATTGAAACCTCCCTCTCTCTCTCTCTCTCTGTCTCGTTGCCTCTGTGTCCGTTTGCTTGGCGCGTGTCTATTGATTTTCCATGCATAATCGATATATAAATATTGCAACTGCCTACAATTTTGCCAACTGTCAACTTTAGCTATCATCAATATGCAAAAGACCTCAGCTATCCTGTTCTACCATTGCCACCTACTGTTCCACCTTCTGTCCACACCTATTTCCAAGTGTCTGCTTTGTTATATGGACCCTTCATCAGTTTCGCTTTTCTAACTTATTATTATTTTCACGCACACACACACACACGCACACAGCGCAAATATTTAATGAATATTTATTTTTCATTGCTTAATTTTGATTTGATTGCGTTTTCTGTTGCGCATTCGTTCTTATTTTCATTTCTGTTTAGCGTTGTTATTGTTGCTATTTTTGCTATTTCATTTGTTGGTGTTCGAGTTGTTGCCGTTGACACTGAAAACGTCAATGGAAATCAACGAGTTTTGTGTTTTTATTATTTTTCAATTGCTTTTGAAATGTTCGTTTGATTCGCTTTTTTGCGTTTTTTTTTTTTTCAAAACCCTTTAGTATATATACTACACATATATATGAATGTGTTTTACATAGGAATTACATTTTTGATAACAACAAAATATGTGATAATTAATATTCGGAATTCTAAAAGAAAGTTTGACTATTCTCTAAACAATTACGAAGTCTGACTTATGACATGTTTTCTTATATATTATTTCAGCTTAAATGCGATTTATATCAAAATATCTTGCAAGCAACGTTACTCTAGTCGAGAGTGCTCGACTTGGAGATACCTTGATTCCTGCGCAGAGCTGCTTTCTAACCATTCTACGCTTAAAATAAGCTCTCTGCATTCTGCGCAGTTTCATGAGCAAGGGAAGCGACGTATCCAAACTCTGTGTATTAACTTCTACTCTTTTGTGGTACTTAAGCCACGCTTAATAATTAATACAAAACAATATGGTTTGTGCTATATAGCCATTATTATTATTATCATTAAAGATTTTAATATTATTTCCATTATTATTTATTATTGTTATTTATCAAATTTAGTTTTTATATATTTTGCATCGAAGGGAAAAACTTTCTTACAGGGAAACACGTGTATTATACTCTTTAATTATGCTTAATTCAAGTGGGGTTTTATCTCTTCTGTTTTGTTTTTGTTTTTTTTGTTTGTGCGCCACACTCGCGACAAATTGCGCACTGTTTATTTGCTTGGCTAGCTGCGTACTTGGAAATCATGTCTCAAGAAATTGGCTCTTGGCTGCTGGAAGGGGTAGGAGCTGGGTGAGGGGTCTCAGTGTGGGGTTGGTTTGTAAAAGCAGCTATAAACTACGCAGTAATATTTTGTGCACGTTTCCTTAGCGCATGTGGCACACATACAAATACACACACATATGGCACACAAACACACACACACATGTATGGTACACACGCTTGCACTTGGCACATGGCAAATCCTGACAAGAGTTCAGGGGCGTTTCACAAGTAACTTGGCAACGAGGCGTGGCAAACGCCTTGCGTGTTGCATCCGTCCACCAGCAAGTAAATTGCACAAAGGAAAATGCGCGTGTAAAATGTGAAAATGCGTCAAGAGCTGCAATTCCATTGAAATTGACAGCAGGAAGAGACAGACGAGGGGGATGGGGCGGCAGGGAGGTAACGAGTGGGGGTGTGGTAAGTACTTCACATGTTATTTGTTATCCGATTTGTCCGGCTAAATAGCCCTGAGCTGTGAGAGTTATATTTATAAACGATTTACTGTTGCTTCAGTTCGACTAAAGCTAAGGCTAGCGTGTTGACCTTGACCTTTTAGGAACATTTGATCACTGAGCGTGCATCCCTCATCCGCAGCATCGATTCTGTGAGCTTAAGGCGGTCATTAAATGAAATCAATCAAATCAGTCGCATGTCGCACAACAACTTGCTACGGAGCAGGGACAGCAAAAAGATGATTTTGTATGCAATATGCAAATGGAAGTACAGTGATGACTCGTATATGGCAGCTTTTGAAAAAACTGTCATTAATGTTTAAATGATAGCGGGATAGCTCATATATAGCAGTAACTATCTATTTATTGCGTTAAGTTGGTAGAGTATAAGCATTCTAATTAGCGACCGCGCACTGTAGCTGTGTCTGCATGTGTGTAGCAGAATAATGCGCTGTTAAATTTGCATAAAGTGAAAGGAAATGGAACAATAAGTTTTATAAGAATTCAGCAGCAGCAGCAGCAGCAGCTGCGCACCCTTATACCACCCGCTCTCCCCCTTTTCCCCTTCCTTAGCCATCGCCCTACGCTTAAGCTGTGCAAAATGAATGCTGCAACTGCATCCGATGAATCGAAAGTTTTTCCACAATGTATAAGTGTGTGTGCGTGCCTCAAGGCGAACGAACAACAACCCATTGCAAATAAGTGAGAGGGAGGCAGATACCAAGAGAGAGAGAGAGAGAGATAGAGAAGGAGCAACTGAGGAAAATGTCCAGAGTGAGCTGCAGTGACAGTTTTGGCCTGGCTGTGCATGTGTGTGTCTGTGTGGGTGGATGGGTGTTCGCTGTTGGTCTGCATGCGCTGCCTGCTTTGCCTACATTTTTTCACATTCAGAGGTTTTTGGGGCTCGCAGCCGTCACTCGACATTTGCGGGGGCTGCATTTTTTATTTGTTTTGGTTTCCTTTTTTTAGACAGCTCAGAGCATACACACACATATATATATATATACATATATATATACGTAGGCATGCACAAGTCTCACAACATATATCTCCCCTTTCTTCATGGGAATTAGGTCAGTTGTTGCATTTTAGTTGGCGTAAAACTGAGCATTTAGTTAAGATTCAAAGCTTTAATTAAATGGTTCAAAGTATTAGCTGAATAATTTAAATATATTTTTGTTACGAATATATATACCATATATATAAATTGTAACTGTTAAGTCGTCAATAAACGTAAAGTTCTTCTACTTCGCTCAATATTTGCTGAGTTACAAAAACTTTATAATATTGTTTCTAAAATTTTGTTTTGTGTCTAAAAATTTAAAAATGTCTAGCTCATACAGTATAAGGAGCAATATAAAAGGATGAAGAATGAATATATACACATATATATTCATAATCAAGGTTAGAAGTCCACGTCAACATACACTTGTTAGTTCCTTTGTATAAGAGTTATTAATTGCTTCTTCTACTATAACTTTTTATTTGCATCTCAAAGATTGAAATTTCTAGTTATTAAGTTTCTATTCTAGTTATTAAAGTTTTTTGATACCTCTTGCTATCATTTGGAATGTGGGAAACATTGGCATGACAACGGGATAAGAATATCTCTGTATCACTATCAGTCTCTTGAATATCTCAATCCCAGTCTCCCATGGTATAGCAGTCTTCCATTTCTAGATTGATTCATTTTCATTCTCCAAACAAACTGTCACATGTGCCTTCAAACTACAAATAAGACCCACTGCTATGAAGGCTATAAAAGTATAAATTCAGCACAGAAAATAGTCAATAGTTCTCATATTCATCACCCGTTCTATTAGCTTTAGGGCTTTATCAGCAAGGACATTCTCAGCAGCAGCAAATATGCAATTTCTACCGTTCTCTATCTCCCTCTCTTTCCCTCCATTGCTCTGTCTCTGTTTTTCTCCTTTTGTGACAAACAATTTCAATTTATTGATAATTTCAATTCAGTTCAGGGCTTATGCCACAAATTGACGCAGGCTGCTTCTGACTAATGGCAATTAAAAGCGGCGCAACAAAATAGTCAACGACATGGATAAAGGACACGCAACGTGGCAGCCACAGTTAGAGGGAAAATCATCATAAAAATAGCAACGCTAAACGCAGAAATTTCTATTTAAAGGTGAAAAGCTACCCCGCCATTCTAATTATAAGCAAACACAATCAGAAGCTTTCGTCAGAATTAAGTAATTGCAATAATAACTTTAGACCCAAAGTCTTCAACAATTATCACCTGCTTATATAAATAAAAGTGAAAGCAAACGACAACAACAACAGCAATTGCATCAGCCTCAATTCAATTGACGTGTTGTGTCTTATGTGGCATGCCATATTAAATAAAACATAATTGGTTAGGCCAACAGCTAAGCAAATGACGAAATCCTTCAACTGTAAGCAAAACGAAAAGGCGATAGCAACTAATACCTAATGCCGACGAGTAGATACCCTGTCTTTCAATGTTATAACACATCAATTTAAAAAGTTTCTTCTCTCTTTTAACCCAGCTAAGTTAAAAAAGTTATAACTTCGCTGTGTGTATATTCAGGCTTTACTTAGCAAAGACACTTTAATTAAAAGTGGTTGAATAGAATTTTTAGTTTATTGTTCTCAAAGAATAAGATGCAAACGCGTTGGCGCCCTATTCTAATTAATGGAAGTCACAAAGAAAGGCGATAGAGAAAAATAAAATACAATAAATACAGCAAAATATGTAGTAAACAGTTAACTTATGTTTACAAATGTAAATGAATATCGCATAAAATAATAATAGGGCCTGAGAGTAAGCAGGAAAGAGAGAATGAGGGAGGCGGAGCTTGCGAGATAAAGAGAGACTGTGAGCGAGGCACACCGAGCGAGAGACATTGACAAACAATCAGAATGATAGAAAAAAAGAGAGAGTACCAACATCAAACTTGAAAACTAACATTAAATTAACTAACATTACATGAAAATCGATTAGTTGGGCAACATTTACAAATGGGAGGTGCTCAATCAAGAAGGGAAGGGAGAATATTCTTTAGGAGTTTTTCAAATAAATTCTTGAAAAAAAAAAACATCCTCCTTCTAGTTATAAAACTCGCAGAGTAAGGAATTTAGGGCACAAAGCTAACTTTTTCAATTTCTTATTAATGACAAACAACTCGTTCATTATACCTTGCTTTTGTTCACTACGGGACATTAAGAAGGCGCAGAAGTCAAAAGACAAAAGCTAATATCAGTAAAAAATTTTTCAATTTAATTAAACAATGAAGAAGAAAAACATGAACCCCTCAAACAGTCGCTGCCATAAAGACAGAGAGCAGCAATGTTTGACTAATTAAAAATGACAAACAACATCAGCAGCAGCAGCGGCAACAGCAGCAACAACAACAACACCAACAATAACAATAAATTCGGAGAATATAAAATGCAAAATTCGTTTCAGAACACGCGCCAATCTACAGTATATAAACTATATCACAAAAGCTTGCCTTATCGCTTGCAAATTTCGCAATAGGTGAGGGGCTAGCCAACTTGTCTTGTCTGTCTATATACACAAAATTTATATATTAGAATATATACTATATATATTCTATATATGCCATATATATGTATGAATATTGTAACCTTTTATCTATATTTATTCGCTCCGTAATCAACTTTTGATGGTTCGCTTTTTATATGTGCTGCGGCGCTATAAATCACGGATAACATTTGGTTAGACTATATATATATATTATCTGCATATGCATATATATGGCATATAGCAACATAAATGCTAACTTGCAAATGATTTTATGGCAAAATAGTATGGGATATTTTGTATATATATATATTATAAATATATATATGTAAATAGCTCTTATCTTTGTATCATGGTGCATTGTCTTCCGTTACTGAGTTATTATCATGATTTCTGAATTGTCTCTAATAGGTAAAAATCCTCTAGCCAGGCAATACCTGAGGCCTATGTAATGCTGCTATTTCAACCATTCTACACTTCTTTTATAGACATATATCCGAAATATCTAGGATCACACAGCACACAGCAATATGAATATAAGTCCAAGTGTCCACCTTTCGTGGAAAGTCTAGTTACACTATGTATATAACTAACTTTGTGTTTTACTGGACTAGTTGCTAAGAGTTAGTTTCATATGTGTTCATTATTAGTCTGTCCGCCCAACAGCCTTCTAATTGTTGCAGTATTATCTGAATACTCATCTGATTATGCTAACAGTGCCGGCTGGAATCACCAAATTGTGCAGGTGGATCAAAGCTATTTTGACTCAGCACAGGTATTTTTTTCTTTTAAACAAAGATTTTCTTGAATCGTGATAAGCACGCAAATGAGGGGGTGTTGCGAGGGCGTGGCTGCCATCCAGCGAGCTAATGAACACAATTCATAAAGCCTATGCGACAGATAAAATTTGAGTTAGATAAGATATGAAGCCCAATGCCAAGCCTCAGAGGCGTGGCACCGGCAAAATAAACACAATATATCACAATGGAAAAAAAAAATATTTAAAAAAAAATTAATTAACAGCCAATGTGCTATATGCTAAGCATAATTTAATTAAATTTAATTTCTTTGATTTAAGAAACTGAGCTTCTTTCTTTGCTCAATCATTTCAGCTCAATTCCAATTGCACTTGACTTCTGTGCTCTCCCTCACACCCTTATATACATGCTCAGTCTCTGCTTCTCTCTTTCACTCTTTTCACTTAATTTGAAGGCCATTCATGATTTCACGCAGCTGGCATCCGAACAAAAATTTAAATTATTAATTCTAAAAATAAGCGCATATTAATTTAAGAAATTTATTCTCAAAATAAAAATTGCACTTGAAGCTGAAGAAGCAAAGTTTTGGCTAAATTAGCCCCAAAAGAAGCAATATTTTAAGCATTTTTCTACATTTTCCGTATTCGAATTGCTGCCACATCTAAAATTAATTCACGAGCGGAACGTAGAGAAAAAACGTCATTAATTGTGTTGTGTGTGCGTGTGTGTTGGTGTGGGTGTCTGAGAGTGTGTGTAGCTGTGTTTCACCTAATAGCTTTTCATAGCACTAATGCATGTCCGTCTGACAGCTGATTTTTAGCATGTTTCATATAGCGTTAAAGAGAACAACAAAGGCAATATTAAAACAAGGCTAAACTAAGACCATGATCGACTAGCAGCTACCCTGCATACCACAACAATTGGATATAGAGGAATATCTACACACATAATGTAGTCCCACATTATACACCAACACTAATTGAGTTAACATAAGATACAACTGAAAAGCGCATAGAAAGGCATTTCTTTAAAATACCACATAAACAATATATTATTTAAAGATTTTTTGTATAAATTGCATTCGCCAATAATCAAATTCGAATGAACTGTATGGCAGGTTCGACTTGCAGTTACCCTGTAATCAGTTTCATTGCAGTTTTACTTTTACTTTGCATTAATAAAAGACTTCAAAAATATAATTAATGAAGGATTTAAATTGCTTACAAATGGAATTTTGATAGAGCCCTATGAGAAAAGTAACATTCTAGTTGGAATAAGCTCCTTTTTCATATATATCACAATGCAACGTTCAAAATAACAACAAAAACATAGAATGAAATGTTTGTAAAAATGTATTTCTATTAAATATTTTTCGTATTACGTGTAATTTATAAAAACTTTTTCAATTAATGCAAAGCAAACAACAAACAAACTGATTGAAATTCCACTGTGTTGCGTATTAATTTAATGGTAACTGGATACATATACATATGTATAAATGTATGTATATATATAAAGCTGCAATTTATTGAACATTTCTGAACATATTTCGTTGTTTATATTTGTGAAGAGCAATTCAATTGCATATTTCTCGTATTGGAGTTGAAAGAAATATGCGCAAGTGAATTGCATGTGGTGCACACACACGCCCACACACACAGACACACTCGTGCGTATATATACAATCAGAGGCTGAGCGTAAACATGAACACAAAGTACGAGTGTGAAATGAAAAATTGGGTCGACTACGAATTTAGGGAATTGAGTTTTTTATGAGCGGGCGCGCAATACAGGTACAACAAACAAAAACAAAAAACAACAACTAAATAATGTGCTGAAATAAAAATAGCAATAACAAATGCGAAACTAAAGCCAAATATAAACCTAACGAAAAAAACAAGCAAGAACATTGCAGTCAGGCAAGACCGACTGCATAATACTCGTTTGCGTTTGCACTTCAAATTTGAAGTGTTTTCTATAGTATACAAAATATTATTTACTCATATAATAAATAACACAAACATTACATTAATAGTACTAGTAAGAGAAATCATCCTCATAAGCTGCAATTACTTTTTTGAGTGTTCAATGGATCTAGATAGACAGTGCACTCAGATTAGGGTAATTAATGTCCAATTGGACATTTTCCCAGTTGGATCGTTTGCTACAGAATTCAGAGCTAAGCTAGCAAGAAAAATAGAAAGCCAACAGTTTAAAGCTAGTTAAGGCTATACACTTTGGCATTTAAGGATTTTGAGTTATGTTGAACTGAGTTTAGTAATTAGCCATAGTTTGAGAAAACATAGAGAGAAACTTGAGAAGCTTAGCAGTTAATCCACAATCAAAATAGTTATTTATTATTTTATCTCAATTGACCATTGAATAACTTGTACAGCAAATATTGAATATATAACCAAAATCGATATACCCATGTAAATTATCATTTGAGTGTCATCTCTATGTGTTTCCAAATTGATTGCGCAGTCAGGCAATAAAAATAAAAATCATTTGCAATTGCTAATGTCAACACCTGCGAGCTAAAGTCACGTTCAATGTGACGACATATACAAATTTTATATTTTCGAATGTAATTATTATAAATAAAAATAAAAAGAAACGCAGTAGACATAGATAAATTGATAGCTAAATGTGACTGTGGCTGCGTCTGTGTGTAAGTGTGTGCGCACATACAGTCAAAATGTATTTCAAGCACATTTCACACAAATGTGTGAAATTTTGTACGGATCTGGCAGCGCTGCACGTTTTCAGTAACAGCTCAATCGAAACTTGTTAATTGGGCGAGCGCAGGTTCGTCACTCAGTCAATTAGAACCCGTTCTTTTTGTATTCCAATTGGAATTAAACGGAAATAGAACAAATGGCTTCTCAAAAATGGAGCGCCCTCTGTGGGCAGGTGGATACTTCCGTTCCACATTCTCCCACATATATTTTATATGTAAATAAATAATTTGACATACCTTAGTATATTGCAATCAATTATTTGTAATATATAAATATATATATCATAGCAAAAATGATTTTGTCATTACTTGGTTAAAAAAAACAACAACAATAACACAAATTTCAATTTTACGCCCGAGTGATAAAGTTGCACTTTTTTCATTTTTGCATCTGTATATGTGCGTATGGGGAGACGGCAGCAAAACAACACATGTAAATTAAAAGCAACTGCGCGACTGCGACGGCAACTGCGACTGCGACGTGGGCAACGGCAACGGCAACGTTGACGGTAAAGGCGACGGCGACGGGTGGGCGTAGGGCAGTCGTCACAGAGATCTTGTTAAAGCGAATGCGATGCTAAAAGCAAATGGCGAAAAGCAAAACACAGCAGCAGCAGCGAATTATGAGCGTGCGTGTGTGTGTTTGTTTGAGTGTCTGCCGCTCACATGTGTGTGTTGGCGAGTGTATGGTAATAATGTAGGTGAAATATAAGAATCAAATACGAATACAAAAAAATGCCAATAAGAATGACGACGTGTGCTAGCAGCAATGACAGCTAAGACAGTGAGAGAGAGCGAGAGAGGAGCGAGACGCAGTTGCTTTGATCGCCGAATGAATTGAAAAAAGAGACAATTTAAATATTATTCACTATATATATATGTACATATGTACATATATATATATATATATTTGTATGTACATATATATATTTTTTGCACGGCAGTTAGGTAACGATTTGTCTATATGAGTTATGCTCATAATCTTAACACATTCTTTATTGCCTGTGACACACACACGCACAGATATTTACTCGTACACAGAAAATCTCGCACATACACACTCATATATATAGTGTTGGCTGCTGCTGCTGGTTGCTTTGCTCTGGCTGCGGGTAGCCAACAAAATCGATATTCTAAAAATAATATACTTTGAAAAGTAAAAAAATATTTATATATATATACATATATATACATATATATATATATATACAACATATGTATATATGTATTGAAAGCACAAACGAAATTCAATTGTTGCCGCCGGCCCATTACGTGCATTAGCATAAGTGTGTATGTGTGTATGTATTCCGTTTGTAATTATGTGTATAGGTATTTTAGTGGACACACATACTTATACATTTAATTGCATTTAGTTGTAGATATTGATATTTGCAAAATATGTTTAGCTTTAACAGTTTTTTCTTCTTCTTTTCTTTTCTTTAATATGCTTCTAAGCACTCGGTTTTCTTGCGCCCAACCGACGACGACAGCGACGTACGGCAACTAAAACGACGGCGACATCGCTGCCGCTGGCGCCGCTGCTGCTGCGGCACAAAGAAAGTCGTTTTTTTTTCGGTTTGCGCTCTCTGCTGCTGCTTCTGTATGCATGTATTTGGGAGCGTATGCGTGTGTGTATGTATGAATATGTAAGTGTGTGTATGTGTGTATGATTATATGTGTCTCCCCTAAAGCTCGAGAGCTCTACATCACGAAACGGAGACCAAAGCAAAGACACAAGAAATAGAAAGAGCACTTGGCAAACGAAGAACAGACAGAGTAAAAAAAGAACGAAAGAAAAAGAACCGTAATAAGCGGCAGCTACATCAGTTCTTTATTTTTTATTCAATGCGGCAACACTGATGCCGACGACAGGTGAAGAAGTACAAGAAACAGCAACAGCAGCTGAAGCAGCTGCAATCGCGTTTCTCTTGTTGTTGCTGTATAGTAAAAGTAGCAAAAATTTGTAGTAGAGATAATATGTTGGGGTTGTTGCTTTTGTGAATCACTAACACTAGCACAAACACACATATACATATTTATATATAGTGAGCGAGCTCCAAATTGCTCACCAGTATGGGTGTGGTGAGTTTGCAATGAAATAACATCTGTACATGCATATGAAACACTTTTCGTTCGCTTAAAACAGAAGAAAAATTGCAGAAAATAGAAAGGAAAACACTTAAGCATGTATTACTCTAAAAATAGCACGTCAAATGGTCAAATAGTTATTAAATTAGCTTTCAGCGAATTTGTTACAGTTAAATTTAAGCCGGTCCGCAAATAAAAATGTTTAAATATCATCCTGGCAACAACAACAACAACACTCACCACAAATGATTGTTTTCCGCTCTCCCGTGCTTATGCTTGAGCGTGAGTGTGATACTGCGCGTACTCTCTTTGCTCTTTCGCTCCCACTCGCTCACAGAATTTGAACACAGGGCACAGTTATTTTGCCTTATTTGCTTACTTCAAATTTTTTATATAATTTTAGCACATTCCTGACAATATTGTCCGGATAAGCAATAGGCTTGCTGCAATAATTTGATCTATGTTAGGACACCACGTTTTATATTAATTAAATTCACACCTTTAATTTTTGATAGCAGCGCAGCTGCCGTGCAAAACGCGGCGCACGTACACTCAAAGCGGCGACGACAGCGACAGCAGCAACGACGACGACGACGACATTCGCATTTTTTCACAGTGCGTTTTGCGTTGGGTTCAACTCTTTTTGTTTTTCGTTTGTGATTTACACTGACAATGGCTCAGACACCTGCCACTATTTCAATTGAAAATCATTCCTGGCACTTTCATGTACACTTTGCGACTATTTAGTGCAGCCGGTGATAATATTTTATGCCAAAAAATTTCAATTTTGTCAAGCGGCAACTTGGTTTGTTCACACAGACACAGTAGAAAGTGACGCCATCTTTAAAGGGGTCGCTATACGTTCAGTCTTGCGTACAGTGTTGTTAAATGCCAGCTAAAAACTGTTCGAGTAACCTCTATCGATATGTTTAAAATTACATATTTTCGAATATAAATAAATAATTAACACATAACTTAGACATATTGTAAATATTAGACTTATAAGTTATAATAAATATACCACCTAAGTGATTTTTCATAATTATATTTCGTAGATGTGGCAGCATGACTATGCGTCAGTTAGATGGCAACGCTTAATTCGATGACAATTAATCGACTGGCAAAGTGAATCAGAATGAAATTAACGAAACCCAATTGATTTGCAAAACGGTAAAAAAAGTGTTCAAATTAAGTTAATTAAGAGCAAAGTGGCAAGAGAAACTCTGCGTGTACCGCAGTCAAATCTAGCATTCGTTTAAACTGTTTTTACGGGTAGTAAAAAGGAGAAAATTTAAACAAAGCAATGTCCTCGCTCTCCGCCTCAGCGGAAAATGTTTCCACAATGGGCATTGGCGGCGGTCCCGACTCCAATTCGCATCACGGCTCCGATGGCGGCGGCTCCAGCATGTGCCTGGAGCTAGCGCTCGAAGGCGAACGTCTCTGCAAGGCAGGCGATTGCCGAGCGGGCGTTGCCTTCTTTCAAGCAGCCATCCAAGCGGGCACCGACGATCTGCGCACCCTATCCGCCATCTATTCACAGCTGGGCAATGCGTATTTCTACTTGGGCGACTATGCCAAAGCCATGCAATATCACAAGCACGATTTAACTCTAGCCAAATCAATGAACGACAAACTGGGCGAGGCCAAATCCTCTGGCAATCTGGGCAACACACTCAAAGTAATGGGTCGCTTTGACGAGGCAGCGATTTGCTGTGATCGTCATCTAACACTCGCTCGCCAGCTGGGCGATCGCTTATCAGAAGGCCGAGCGCTCTATAATCTCGGCAATGTCTATCATGCCAAGGGCAAGCATTTGGGTCAGCGTAATCCGGGCAAGTTCGGTGACGATGTCAAAGAGGCTTTGGCAAAGGCCGTCGAATATTATCAGGAGAATCTACAGCTAATGCGAGATCTGGGCGATAGAGGTGCCCAGGGCAGAGCCTGTGGCAATCTGGGCAATACCTACTATCTCCTGGGCGACTTTCAGGTGAAGTTAACTCTTGAATGGCTTCTCCGCCTTCAATCTCACTAAAGTTCTTCTTAATCTTCAGTCAGCCATTGAGCATCATCAAGAGCGCTTGCGCATAGCTCGCGAGTTCGGAGATCGCGCCGCGGAACGTCGCGCCAATAGCAATTTAGGGAATTCGCATATCTTTTTGGGCCAGTTCGAGGATGCAGCGGAGCATTATAAACGCACCTTGGCTCTGGCCATGGAGCTGGGCGAGCGTGAGGTGGAGGCACAGTCATGCTATAGCTTGGGCAACACATATACGCTGCTCCATGAGTTCACCACAGCCATTGAGTATCATCATCGACATTTGGCCATTGCCCAAGAGTTGGGCGATCGCATTGGAGAGGCGCGTGCTTGTTGGTCTTTGGGCAATGCCCACTCGGCCATGGGCAACAATGAGAAGTCTTTGGAATTCGCCGAGTCCCATTTGCAGCTGGCCAAGGAACTGCACGATCCCGTGGGTGAGAGCACAGCGCGCGTGAATATATCCGATTTACGCAAGCTGCTGGGTTTGCCGGAGGCGGAGCATACGCCCACGCAGGATGACGAACGCTCCAGCGCCTCGGAGCATTCGGCGAGCGGACATCAATCGGATGGCTCCGAGAACTCACAAGGACGCTTGGTAAAATCGCTTGTGCTCAAGCATGCTGACAGCTGTTTAATCTTTGACGTTTTTTGCAGGTTCGTGTGCGTCGCCAGAGCATGGAACAGCTGGATCTGATCAAGATTACGCCCGATGGTAAGCGTTTGCAGGAGGAGAAGCACAAGGCGTCAAATGCCGCCGCCCACACAAAAGCCAAAGAGGACGATTTCTTCGAGATGCTCTCGCGTTCCCAGTCCAAGCGGATGGATGATCAGCGCTGCTCCATTAAGCTAAATAGCGCCGGTAGCGTTGCAGCTGCTGCTGCTGCTGCCTCCACGGGCGCCACACGGAAACCCTTGGTGCAGCAGAACTCCCTGTTTGTCGACCCCACGAATTTGCCGGGCTTGAAGTCGCCCTCATCGGGCGTGCCACCGGCTCTTGGTCATGCGCCATTGGCACGCAGTGCCACAATCAATCAACAGCCAGACGATGCATTTTTGGACATGCTGATGCGCTGCCAGGGCTCCAGGCTGGAGGAGCAACGTTCCGAATTGCCGCGTCCGAATGTCACCATGGATGTGGAGGCGCCACAGATGCAGGCGCCAGCAGCTGCTGCTGCCGGAGCTGGTGCTGCAACAGGTGGACAGTCTGGCAGAGGCACCACAGTGCCAGACGAGGATTTCTTTTCGTTGATCATGAAAGTGCAGAGCGGTCGCATGGAGGATCAACGGGCGTCCATACCATTTGGCGGCTTCAGCAATGCTCAGCGAAATGCCCGCAACAACCACAACAACAACAACAACAATAACAATACCAACAGCAACAACAACAATGCTGGCGGATCAGCTGGCGCCAAGTAGATGCAACCAATTGTCTGTCCATTTAGACTCTCTTACAATCTTTATATGTATTTTTTATTCATCATTTCGTTCTAAGATTTATAACCAAAAAATATTTTATTTTATTATGCAATCAAGCACACACACACACACACGCGCAAGTACAGTGAACACTCTGACAGCTAACAGACAGCTAAAATTATTTTTGCTTAAATCTTTGTAACTTTTATATTTGATTTTGTTTAAGAACTTTTATTGAAGCAAATTTGAAATTCCAAACAAAATGTTGAAAAAGAAATTTAAGAACTTTTGCACTAAAAATTATGAAAAGAAAAAATGTAACGCAAATATTTCGAAAAGAAAGAAAATTTCAATTTGTGTATTAAAAAAGAAATGAAATTTAAATGAAGCCAAGCAAATCTTAAAACAAAAATTACTTTAAACGAGAAGAAAAAAACAACAAACTAAAAAAAAAGAAGAAATTTTATAAAAAAAACTATTTCTACAAAAATTAAATGGAAACCAAAAATTGTAATAACAAATTCTATAAAATGTGTATATAATACTTAGAAAAGGAAATTTTAAAAACAGAAAATATTCCATATATCAGAAACTTAATTCACAAAATAATACAAATATTTTAAAGTCAGATTAAAGAAACTTCTAAATTTTAGCTATTCCGATTCATTTACGCTAAGGAAAAAAATATTTAGATATTAAAAAAGTTTGTAAAATTTATTTACGCTTAAAGTTGAATTGTATAAAAAATATTTAAACATTTTAAATTTAAGATAAATTTAAAAAATTTATTTCACTTTAAAAAAACTTTACTAAAAAATATTAGTTTTTTGTATTTGAATTTTGATATGAATAATTTTTTGTATATTTATTGAAAATTATCAAAAGCTGAGGAAAACTTCTCTTTTATAAGCCATACACTTGTTAGCTTTAAGTTTACTTGGCAGAGTCTTCACTGTACAACAGCGCTTCATATACATATTATTAACTCTAGCACACTTATACAATATGATATTCAGAAATGCATGCTTCTTTACTAAACTAAACTAAACTAAAACAGAAAACATAAAATACAAAGTTTTTCAAAGATATTAATATTTCAATTGCATGTTACTAGCTCTTAAGTAAAAATAGTCCATAAAAGAACAATAGGTTTATATATAAATTTATATATTTTCTCTTTATACTTTGCTAGACATTTTTTTAACAATCCTAACTCTACGATCTTTGAACATACAAGCAATGGCATTTATACACAAGCCCCAATTCCATTTGTAACCATGAGTATTGCATTTTTTATCAACTGTCTATGTGTATAAATATATATACATATACATATATATTTATATTTATATTCATATACTATATCATTTGATTTCATTTCAATTATATCAATTTTTTCTCGAGATATTTGCGGCTCGTTGGGTCGCTGCTCTCTAAGATCCAGCGCCGTTTTAGCATATAGCCTACTCTATACACTTATACAAATACACATACACACACCTATATATATTTATATATATAGAATACGATTACGAATATCTATTTAATGTTTACACACACTGATTGATTTATTGATAAAAAGTGAAGCCAAAATTTATGAATGTTATTGAATGCGCCCACATATTGATTGATGATTTATGTGACAGATCGAAACAGATCATTATCGTATAATATGTATGCGAAACAACGTATTATTAAATATTAAAATCAAAACTGTTTGCTGACCAATTTGTGTTTATTTAGTGTTTCTATATGTGAAGATGCTGGGCGATGGGTTAAAGACATATTTATTGGAATATAGTTGAAATCGCTGAGCTATCTATTTGTAGCTGAAAGTTGTACAACTTAAGAGTTATACCCTGTAATATACCCTGTCAGCTCTCTAGTTGCCTATGCTTGACTAGAAGTTAGCAGGAAGAAAGCTAAGCTAGCTTAGGGGACTTGAAAATATTCAAGTGGAATTGAAAGCTCAAAAGTTGAGCTGAGATATGAGCTTTTAGAGAGGGTTTCCAGAAGAAAATAAACTGTTATAAAACTCAAATAAATATCAATGGCAAGTTGCCATAATTTAAAGTGTCAAACAAGTGAGAAAGCATTAGTTGAGAGATGCTCGACTAGAAGGATACCCGTATACCGAATACCGCAGTGTGTGGCAAATTTATTGATCGATTATTATCGATATACTATGTGTTATAGTATTTAGAATTTACATTTGCAAGCCTGTGTTCAAACGGACGGACAGACATATATGAGTTGACTTAATACTAGATAGTATATATATATATAAAAATATATTTTTTTTATGGATTTATGCTATGCCTCTATTTGCCTATTACAAACATTTGCACCAATACAATATACTCTAAATTCCCATTTTTAATGACTTCAGTCTATGCAAATTCATTGTTTAATGTGGAAAATAGCGGAAAATCTGTGAATTTTAATTTTAGCTAGAAAAATTAATTTGTAAACGATTTGACTTACTACTAGATAGTATCCTACTCAAACTTACCCTGTAAATAATACCAAGCCTCTGCACGGCCTGGACTTAAGGCAATATAAATATAAAAAACTTATTCAAAATTCACCTTTGCTAGTGGAAAATAGATGGAAAAAGATAAATTTACCTTCTGGATAATTACTTCCCACTACATGCGACGCTGATCGACTAGCAGTTACTCTCTAAAATGAATGAAAAGCGATTGAAAAATAAATTCTAAAATACATAAAATACATAAAATACATAAAATATATAAAATATATAAAATATATAAAATATATAAAATATATAAAATATATAAAATATATAAAATATAATATA
Source organism: Drosophila hydei (assembly GCF_003285905.1). Taxonomy (NCBI): domain Eukaryota; kingdom Metazoa; phylum Arthropoda; class Insecta; order Diptera; family Drosophilidae; genus Drosophila; species Drosophila hydei. The sequence continues at coordinate 1,631,187 of NW_022045849.1, forward strand.
AATAGTACCTAAAAGTTCGTTCATAAAGCTTTATTCATAAATTAGTCGTCTTATGTGTCTAGAAAATACATATATCAAATTTCTATGATAAGTTGGCTTGGCTACCCCCATGCAAATGTCGTCTCCTGCTCCAGCTCCAAGCGGCCCGAAAGATTTATTTACAAATTCTTTGCACTAACTTAAACAAAAATCGATGCCACGCCCTACGCCTTCGCCGGTTTCATGCTCTCTGGCAGCGTGTCGTCCAGCACGAAGATGGGCAGCGAGTAGTCCAATGGCTTCTCACAGCCACCAGCCACGCCCACTGAGTAATCGTAGGCGCTCTTGTGCATGGCGCCAGTCTTGTGCCAGCCGCGCTTGAGCATCACGTAGACGACGAAGACGCTGACGAGGAAGGCCGAGCAGCTGGCCATGACGAACATGGCCAACTGCACGGATTCGTCGGTGGCGGCGGTGGCCGCTTGAGCCACGGCGGGCACAGCGGTGCGATGTATGAAATGGGAGCGCGTCAAATCGGGCTGGAAGCGATTGCCCAGCAGCTGGAAGCCGCCCGATTGTATGGCCGTCTCGATGGCATAGGCCATGTCCACCTTCGACTCGTTGTGCAGCTCGAAGCGCACAATCACCGACCCATCGAAGTTCTCCTGCACGCGCAGATTCTCCACGGCCGAGCCGAGCAGCTGCTGCAGCTCACGCCGTATGGCATCATAGACATTGCGTACGCTGCCGCTGCCGTGCTCCGAGCTGTTGGTCATGTGCAGCTCGATCGACACCGATTCGATGGGCACAGGCGAGCAGTGCCTGTCGCCCAGCTGGAAGGTGTGCGTGGCCGGCAGCTGGTTGCCGGCGGCATCGACGCACCAGCAGCTGCGCTCGCTGCACTGCAGCGGCTCGAAGGCGCCGGCCGCATCGCAGCTAACGGGAAACGTGGCTGTGGCGGCCATGGCGCGGCAGCGCGTCGTATTCAGCTGCATGGGCGCCGTGTCCACCGACAGCTGCGAGTCCAACAGCGAGTGGGTCAGCTCCAAGGCGCGCTCAGTGGGCTGCAAGCGTGCCTCCACCTCATCCAAGTCCATATCCAGGCTGTTCACGTCATTCAGCTGCGTTAGCTGCGCGATCAGCTGCTCCATCAGCGGATCAGCCAGCTCCAGCTGCTTGCGTGCGCGCGCCTGCCGACTGTTGCAAATGGGCTCGGTGTCGCGCGTCAGCGTGCCCTTCAGCGGAGCACCCTTGCGATCGGCACACCAGCAGACGCCATATGGACTAGCCAGCTGCTCCGAGCCCACGCTGCTGCTGCTGCTGGCGAAGGCGCGACTGACCATTTGTGTGCTGCTGGTGGCCAGTGCTGGCTGCTTGCCCAAGCACTGCACGGGACTCCAGTGGCCCGTGATGGGATCACAGCGTGGCTGGAACCAGACGGACGAGTGACCAGTGCGCTGGGCAGCCAAGCTGTTCTTTAACTTGAGACGTTCGCAAGGCGTGAGCACTGCAAGAGAGAGTGAGAGACGTGAGTATAGAAGCCTTCATCAGCTCCGCAGCTGCTGACTCACCTGGGCAGACGGCATGGCAAGCGAGCTCGTTGTGAAACAGATTCTTGGTCTGGCAGGTGGGCGCGTCTGCATCTATTTGAATGGCCAAACATTTGTTGGCCTTGGGGCTGAAGCGATAGCGTGTGACGTTGCGCCCGCTGTGAGCGCTGGCCAGGCACAGGGCATCCATTGACTCGAAGCAGACGTCGCGTGTCTTGGAGCAGCAGACGCCGCGATTGCTCACCGGATTCAGCTGGCAGGTGTGCGTGGTGGGGCAGCTCTCCTGCTCGCTGTGCGGTCCACAGCTGATGTCCTGCTCGCCCTGCTGCAGCGGCTTGCCCTCGGCACAGACCGAGTCGCGTCTGGGCACACAGATTGGCATCTTGGGGCAGGGCGTGTCCACGCACTCCACGCTTATCAGCTGGCACTCCTCGTCGCTGGCGCAGCTTAGCTCCGCGCAATAGTCGCGGCACTTGCAGGTCGGGCAGCCATGCTCATCCATTTGGAAGCCACTGTCGCAGCTGGAGGCGCACTTCAGGGGGCTGCACGCATAGCTGGAGTTGGCTCTGCAGACGGGCGTGGCGGGTGCCTTGACTCGTGTGCCTGCCAGCTGTTCGCCCTGCTCCGTGACGCACCAGCAGCTGCCGTCAGGTGTGCATTGCACCTGCTCCCATTTGCCCGTCTGCGGATCGCACTGGGCAATGCTCATCTGGCGCGCCGGTATGCCCAGCTCGGAGCTCTGATGCAGCTGTATCGCTTGCAGATGCTGGCAGGCGGTCTTCAGCTGCGGCTCCACGCACTGCGTGCCACAGCCGTTCGAGCAGCAGCGTCGCGTGCCCTCGCAATGGGCGTCCGTGCGGCACTCGTAGCCGCAGACATTCGCATCCAGATTGTCTGTTGGCCCGGGGGGCACCAAGTATGGACACTGACCCGGCTTGCGGGGCAGGCAGGCCGGCACGGGTGGACAGTATTCGCCCTCGCAGCTGACATCGACGATGCGGCACTCTTTGCTCGCGCCGCAGTCGACATTCTCGCAGGGATCACGGCACTGGCAGGCCGGGCAACGGGTGTGCGGATCGAGGGCGAAGCCGTACTCGCAGCCCATGCGGCAGGTGAGGTCGAGGCAGTCGAGCTGCTCGCGCAGCTGCTGGCAGGTCTCGTCGCTCACATTGTAGCCCCTCGATTTGGGTATTTCGGTGCCGAAGCTGTCCACGCACCAGCACTGCTCCACCTCCATCTCGACCAGGTCCTCGTCGGCGGTTGCGGTTCGCTTCGCTGCCGTCGCCACCTTCTTGAAGTCCGCTGCGAAAAGCTGCTGCTGCTCGGCGCCCACGTCGATGACCTTGGCGCTGCGTCCCATCGCCTGCACAGGCACCACGGCTCGCGCTCCACCTGCTGCCACCTGCACCTTCAGCGCGCTGTCGTCCACGCGATACAGCTTCAGACGTTCCGTGTCGCGGCGACTGCGCTTCGCGCTGGCCAAGAGCATGCGCATGCGCCTGATTGTATTCTCCTCCAGTATCTGGCGTTGCTCCGCACGCGTCACGCGTATCTTGCGCAGCTCACACTGCCGTCCCGCATAGTCGCCCTCGTCCGTGCAGCGCGGTGCTGGCATTGCCAGCTGCATGCCCGCCTCGGTGCCCTCCATGCGCTCCGAGAAGTCACGCAGATATTCGCACACTGCAAGGAGAATTTAGGAAGTATAAAAATGATTGATTGACTGATTGAATGACAGAGATACTGAACGAGATTGATTGATTGACTGATCTATTAATTGAGTAAGTGCTGGATTGATTGGCACAAAGATTGCCCAAGTGACTGATTGATTGAGAAAATGGACTGATTAACGAACTAATTGACTGATTGATAGATGATTGACTGTGGCTAGAACGACTGATCAATATACAAGTTGTCTGATTGATTGTCTGATGATCAACTGACTAATTGGCTGATTGATTGACCTATTAATAGCCAATGATTGACTGATTGATTGATTGACTGATCTATTAATTGAGTAAATGCTTGATTGATTGACATAAAGATTGCCCAAGTGACTGATTGATTGAGAAAATGGACTGATTAACGAACTAATTGATTGATTGATGGATGATTGACTGTGGCTAGAACGACTGATCCATATACAAATTGTCTGATTGATGGTCTGATGATCAATTGACTAATTTACAGTTTGATTGACTGATTGATAGCCATTGATTGACTGAATGATGGATTGCTGAAGCGACTAACTGACTGAGATAATGATTTGTTGATTGAATGATTAAGTTGTTGATTGATAATGAATGACTGATTGATACACTTTTGACGTTGTTTACATATGTTGAAATTGATTGATTGATTGAATGATTGAATCATAATGAATGAATGATTGACTGATTGATTGATCGAGTGGCTGATTTATTGAACAATTGACTTATTGCTTACATATTGTGAAATTGATTGATTGAATGATTGATTGATTGATTGCGTGCTTAGCTAATTGACATGCTGAGTAACTGATTTGACTGGCTGATTGATTGACTTGAGCTACCAAAATACCATCTAATTGACTGATTGATTGACTGATTGACTGATTGACATTTAATTAGAATTACTGATTGAATGATTGAACAACCATTGATATTGAGTGACTAATAAGCGTGCTCTTTGATTGACTGATCGTATGATTGATAAAGATTGATCGAGCTAGATTGATTAATGTAAACAGAATGACAGACTGATTGACTGACAGACTACATGATTGACTAACAAATCTTCATATATATTGATTGATTGGCTTGATTTTCTTGCTAACTTACTGGTTTGCTGTTTCGCCGTGGACTGCTCCTCGGATGCCTCTGTGGCCGTTGTCTGTTCCGGCAGTGGGCAGCAGACGCTCTCCGCTTCGCGATGCAGTTTGGTGCACTTGTACTGCTCGGGGCACATGATGTGGTTGCTCATGGAACGACCCTGCTTGGACTCCGGTTCGGGTTCGAAGAAAGCCGTGGGCTGGAAGTTGCGCGCCTGCCGCTCCTCGAAGCAATACATGACCTCGCCGCTGACCGTGTCCGAGAGCGGGGTGCCAATGTCGCAGGGATTGGAGTAGGCCAGATCCGGCTTGCAAACCGGCCAAGAGGCGCACAGTGAAGAGCCGGACTCGCACAGCGGATCCGTGGCGACCTCGCAATGGGAGCCCAAGGCGCACTTGAAACCCTCGCAGGGCTCCGAGCACTCGCAGGTGGGACAGCCATTGTGATCGTTCTACAAACAGCAGATGTTAGGGAAGATCCAATGAGCCTTGCAGCTTAACTCACCTTGAATCCGTATTCACAGACAGCGGCACAGATGTTCGTATCGCATTGCTCCATTTGGAAGCTGCGCGCATAGGAGCGACTGATCATGTTCTCCCAGCCATCGCAGTTGACGCTGCTGGCAGCGCCCATGGACTCCTTGATCTTGTGCCCGGTGCGAGGATCCACGCACCAGCAGACGAGTCCATTGCGCGAGCACTGCCGTGGCGTATACTGTCCGCCGGGTCCATTGCAGTCGGGCACGTAGCCACGGCCCTCGCGCTCATTCAGCGCCAGCACATCGGCCAGCGCCTTGGCCTGATGGCAGCCGGTCATATTTTGCGGCTGCTGGCAGTTGAACTGGCAGCCCTTGGTGAAACAGCATTTGTCCAGATTGCGGCACTCCAGATCGTGGCTGCAGGGCGCGCCGCACATGTAGCCCGTGCGTTCCGTATAAGTCGATTGTTCTGGGGCCGGGCAGACGCCGGGCTTCTGAAAGGTCAAAGCACTGGGACAGCAGACTCCGTAATCATTTCCGGACTCCACCAGGCACTGATAGAGTGGCGGGCATTGTGGCTTGCCCGCGTCCAAGCCGCACAGGAAAGGCCTGACGCTGTCCTCAATGGCCAAGGGCAATCCGGCCGGACAGTAGTTGGCCAGAGAGCGCGCTTTCTTGCAGGTGGGCAGCGGTGGGCAGGGCTCAGACTTGCATTGCACCTCCTGCAGCTGACAGGTTTGGCCACGCGGACACTCCAGACCATCGCACGGGTCACGACAACGGCACACGGAGCAGCCTGTTTGTGGATCACGCGCGAAACCGGATGGACAAAACATGCGACAAGCGGAGGCGGCACAGTGCGACGGCTCCTGGCACTGAACGCCGGCACGTGTGGCATTCCGACTGCCCGGCAGCTCCACGCCATACTCGTCGATGCACCAGCAATCCTCGCCAGCGCGCTCATTGGCGCACTGCACGCTCTCGAACTCTCCGCTCTTCCTGCAGCGCGGTATGCGCACCGCGCCCACTGCGGCGCCTCCCGCTGGTTGCAGCGCCTTGGCACGTCGCGTCTCGGCGCGTCTCAAATGCTGACAGGCTGTTAAATTGGCTGCAAGTAGAGGGTAGCAAGAGGGCAAGGGGCAGCGTGAGTCAACGGGGGCGCTTGGCATACTTTCGTGTTATTCAACTGGGCAAAAGTAAAAAAAACCCAGCTGCAAAGTCAGTTTCACTTTTTGCGAACGTGACGCGTTTATTGTGAATGAAACGACAAGCAGCCAGTAAAGTGTAAGTGTGTGCAAGTCGAGTGTGATCGACTAGCAAATACCCAGCATATAGGAACTACTTGACTATGTAAGTTTATTGAAGTTTTCTTGCCTTTGTGATGTAGAATACAATACTAGATTAAGCACAATTTCATTCAGATATCAACTCTACTATGGTTAGGTCTTCAAATATCTCAAATATGCTTAAAAAGCTTTATCGATATTTATCGATTTAAAGAAAAATTGCTTAAATTGTTGAAAGACTAACGCTATTACTAGTATTTGAGCAGATGTATGACAAGTTTTAAACATACTACCAGTTAAGTTCTTTGAGTAAAAAAAAAAGAAAAATAAACTCAACTTTTATCGATTAATCAAATATATATAGCAAAAAATATGAATTGGAACATTTGTATTCGCTATACATACAGCAAGGTAAATTTAGCAATTTTTCAAATTGATCGATAAGCACTAGAAAAATATCGATATATATCGATTTTTATGCAAACTTTAAATTTCTAATAAAATTAATAAGTTTTATTTAAATTTAAATCTTAAAGCACACGAAATCTTCGAGATGGTATACACACTGTATCATAGATTGAAATCAATATTTATCGATTTTTATTCTGGGTAAAAGCAGCAATAAACTTGATAAATATGCGTATAATAAAAGTCACATAATGAAATTCAAGCAACATAGCACTTAGTATAAATTAAAAAAATGCAATGGCCACATATCGAAATTTATCGATTTAGGCGTAGCTCTAGATAAAGCGATAAATCTATACAAAGTTTGATTGTTATTAACTATAATACAAACTACATGATAAATTTAATAATCAAAATGGTTTACGTGTTTGATACACGCTCATACAGCTGCATGGCAGCAAATCGATATGTATCGATTTATAAGAAACTTTCAGCTAGATATAAAAAAGTACTCTATGAATGGGCAGCATGCAGCCAGCAGTCATACAAATTTATAATAATTTCAGCTCATACATTTTTAATGAGTACAGTGAGTATCGACTATATTGAAATTAAAAATTGTGCACAAATGGCAGCTGTTGATTGCTGTGGACTGTTGTTTGTTTGTTATCTCAGGGCCAACATTGTGAGCACTTTTTTATTTTTTTGTATTCGCATTGCGTTTGCTATTGGCCAAAGCGGCGTATGCGCAATTAACTGAAATGGCCTGAACCATTAACGCCAGCCGGCGGATGCCTTGCTTTGAGCATTCTACATAAGGCACAGTCATTGTCTATTGCTCGCTCGATGCTTATGTAATATCGTGTGTGGCACATCATTTAGCTCTTAACTAACCCACTACCGCCCCCCCTCTCCCACTGCAATCTTCCCTTCCCCCTGGTCTTTCTTATACGCAACGCTGCCTTTTGGCATTTCGCAAAAGTCGAGACGACGCGCTCGCTGGGTTTTAGTTGGTCTGTCGTTTGGCTGTCCAATTGCATTTGGACAGTTCACGTAATGCATTCGAAATGCATTCGATAATGGAGCTTTTGAATAGCTTAAGCTGACCCTCAAGGCACATGCGAGTAGATCATCCGCCAGGGGAACTCAGCGCTTAAATAATCAGGAAAGCGAAAGTTTCATTTTATTTAAGCTAAAGTCAAGTTTTCCGTAAGCCTATGTGTCTTATATTATATGCTTTCATATAAAGTTTTTACTCCTTATAAAATATATGATATATATATAGAACATATTTTACTTTTGATCAATTTCTGGTTAAGAACTTAGCTTTTGCTATAGCCTTTTCCTATCAGCATTTTTAGAGTTATTTACTGAAGTTATTGAGCAGCTGCACTACTTGCTCTGCCCCTCTCTCTCTCTCTCTCTCTCTCTCTCTCTCCCTCTCTTCTCCCTCCCTCTGTGCTCTCTCTCTCTCTCTCTCTCTATATCTCTCTATGTCCCTCACTCCCTGCCTCCTTCTTTATTTCTTCTGCATCACTTTCTTTCATTCTGTCTCCCTCTCGCTCTCCTATCTCTCTCTGTATTCCCCTTTTCCTTTCCATCTCTTCCCCCAAAATTTTCCCTTAACTCGGTGTCTCTCCATCCTCTCTCTGCTTCTCTCTAAGCAAACTCCGTACCGACTCATAAAACTGAAGTTGATTTCTTGTTTAAAAGAAAACCTTGTTGGCCAGTGTTTAATATCAGGAAATTTGGATATTTTCTTACTAAAGTAATTCTGATCTTTGGAAATTCACACAAGGAAATTCTAACTCATCCTAGACTTAGTCTGATCATTTAATCTATTCCTGGTCTGGCGTTGATCTGTAAGTGAAACAGCCTTCAAACGCAAATACTTCCACTTTCAAACGTCACATTACAGATCTCTATTATTTTTTGAATATATATCATTAATCATTATCATTAATAGATATGCATTTTCTATATGAGAAGATTTTATGGCAACTGTGTCTAGTATCTTGACTGACTAATAAATGAATATAATTAGAGATTTTTAAAAAAGATTTTTGCTATAGATTTATAAGCCCCACCTTAGCTTTCTATGAAACATTATTACATCCATGAATAATATTATAGCATGCTATAAATCTGATATCTGTTAATAACTTTTAATGCATATATTCTTATCAGATTATATTCAAGTCTCTCCCTCTTCCTGTATCCATCTCTAATTTAGCAATGTCTCATCTCTCTATAAACACACACATATACATATACATATGTCTGTATCTATATCTTAAAAGCATGTTTATTTTATTGTCATACCAACATCCGGCTTGCATTTTCACTGCTATGTTAATTGCTAAATTTTTACCACGATATATTTTTGCTTGCTTTTTTTTGTGAGCTCTTTTCACCAGAAATTAAATGAAAGTTTCTGTGTGTGTTTTTTTTTTTGTATATAAAAAATGTTTTTGGCAGCGCCTCGAGTTGTGTTTGATTTGGTATTTCGATCGAATGTCTTGCTTGGCATTCGGTTTTCGCTGCATGAATGAAAACAAAAACCAATTAAAAGAAAAATGATAATGGTAGCGGCAATGGGAAACGTGATTTATTCTATTTTGCTGGCGAGCGAAATCAAGTTTGTCGCCTAAGTCTTTCGTTCGTAAGCGTAACGAAAACGAAAACAAAAGCCACGCATAGACAACAGCCGGCAGACCCCTCTAGGCTCACTCTGACCGACTGACACACTCATAGCGTGTGCTTCCTCTTCTAGCCAGCTGTGTGCGTGTGTGTGTAACGGCTTTTCAGGCAGTCTATTTCAAGTTCGTGCTTCGAGTCTCTCTGTGGGCAACAGCCTAAGCGCTTTTTAATGATGGCCGTGCTATATTTAGCGCCCGTTCGTTGTGTTCTACACGAATTTCCCAAACACGCTAATTGCCGCATGCATTTTGCAACATTTGCAATTGGCTTTTAACGATCCAAGCAACTGCTCCACATAAACAGCGCAGCAAACGGGGTTCATTGACTGACCAAAAAACCAACTACAAAACATAAAGTGAGTCAAGAAACCAGAAAGAACGATTAAGTATAGCTGAACGAACTCGAAATACTCTGGCTGACATGTGGCACATAAACAGTGACGGTCAAAAGTATTTACACTTGCTTTTTTTATTGATGATTTTAAGAAAATTATTTAAGAGACTTGAAGAAAAAGTAGCCAAAGCTTAGTAAAAACAAGTAAAGCACTTTAGTGGGGTATGCATGATTTGGATACACCCTGTACTCAGGCTTTATACAACTGAGAGCCAGAATGCTCGAAACCGAAGCTAAGTCTGAGTTGAGGGATTTGTCCCAAGAACACACTCCCCTCAGGATTAAATCGCCTAGAATTATTTTTATCAATGGATTCAGTGTAGCATGAATTGGCAAAGATAATATGAAGGAAAAAAAGTATATTAAAAGCTATGAAGAATTTCTAAATTTTTTTTGGTTTCAGGATCATCGATTTTTGTATTAAAAAAATGAACTGAATAAATATTTTTGATTATTGGTTGTTATAATTCTAACGAGTGTAAACACATGATAGATAAACAATTTGTCTACTTTAGCATTTTAGCAGCTCTCGGTTCTAGCATCAACAACTGTTGACTGAATTTTAATTGAAAAAGCCCTAAAAAGCAAACATATTAAGAGCAAAAGAATTATATTTCACTTGAAAAAGTTGCGAACTTCAAAAGCTACTAAAACAGCTGGAAAATATCGAAATTCGAAGAGCAAAATTCTTTGCTTTTATGAATCTAACAACAACAAAACTATATATATATATATATTATATTATATATAAATATTTATCATAATACTACATCTCTTCTCGTCGCTCTTCAGTGAGTGGCAGCTGGCTCTACAAAGTCTTGCGACCCCCATTTGGCATATGCCGCTAGCAGTCAATGACTCTTGCTGCTTGCCTGCGTGTGGCATGCAGTTGGCTCGATTTTATTCCTGCCACGCCCACTTTTTCGGTGTTCCACTTACCAGTTGAGCGCTTGGCCTGCGCAGCTTGCAGCGCGAGCAGCAGCAGCAGCAGCGAGAAGAGCCTCAGCCAGCGTTGTTCACAATGCGGCGTCATGTTGAGGCGCAAACATCCAAAAAAAAAAAGTTGCCAAAAAAGTGGAAAAAGATTTCCTGTTTTTGTGGCAGCAGCTGCAAAAAAAAAGAGAGTTAACATTAAGTACAGCTATGCAGAGGTGTGTGAGTGTGTGCAGCGCTGTGTGTCACGTTTGACGTCACACGTCGACGTTGCGCTTCAGAGACCGAAACCGGGCATGAGAAATGAGAAATTCAAATTAATATTCAAAAAAACAAATATGCATACAAATACTTTCACTAGACTTTGTTGTTGCTGTTGTGGTGGCTTGTGTTTTAATGGCTAAAGAATTCAGTAGATGCGAGATACTTTATGGCTGCATAATTTTTGGATGCTAGACTATTGCGCAATAGGCAAAGCGGAAGCCTAATCCGAAGGGGTTACGAACAAAGCTTGGGTCACGGGCTGCACTCATTGTCTGCACTGCTCATAATATTAGGCAGTTGTTATTGTTGTTGTTGTTACTGCTGTTGCTACCATTGAAGGCGAGTGATTAATCTGCGCTTTCACTTTGCCAAGCAGCAGCAGCAGCCGTCGGCGCAATTGCTGCCAGTGTCTATAATATTTTTGCCAGCACTGTTGAAATTCACTTTTTACCTCGCGCTCTCGCTCTCGCTCTTCGTGCGTTTTCCGGTCCATTGCCAACAATGACGACGACGACGCCGCACAGCTTTAATCACACGACGATTTATTTTTCACTAATTATAATGCACACAGCAGCAGCAGCTGGCCCAAACAGCTGATCGGCTAATAAAATCCAATTGGAGTTGATAATAACCAAAAATGAGAAAAAGTTCGTTGCCTAAGTCATTTGTTTTTTCGTCACTTTTTGTAAGCTGAAAAGTGTTTTTTTTTGGGACACTTAAAAATACGACAAACGCGTTGCAACAACAGTGACAAACAACTTTTTTCTTAGCAAAGCGGCGCAGCCTACAACAGCAACAACAACAACAAACGAAATTCAATACGGAACTAGCAAAAAAGGCCGAAAACTGTATAGAAAATGTTTTGTAGATATTTTCTTTAAGCGTTTTCAAAGAGGAGTTGACTAGTTGTCGAGTGAGTGGCATCATGGTGTGTTTACTATGCGAGGGTTATAAGTAAAGTTGCACTGCCAGCGATATATATGCAGGCTGTCACAGCAAGAGTGATACTATTTCTGCTAACTAGATTTTTGTGTTTGTTTAAGCTATTTATATTTTTTAGACACAGAAATATGGAATTGGATTTGCCATTTGTTTATGTATATAATTATGGATATATATTTAAAATTTTAATAAAACTTCAGCCTTGTATATATATTATTTACTTTTATCTATTTGCATTTCACTTCGATTTCATTTAACTTAACTTTAAGATAAATTATATTAATTATATTAGATAATGATATTAATTATAATAGATAATGAAACTTAATTGAGAATACTACAGTATAAGCATAATATAGTAATCTTTATTATATAGTAAGTATATTATAGTAATCTGTATTATATAGCTAAAAAATAAACAAAAATTTCGAAATAGTCCTACTTCTTATATACAAAAGACTTTTCAGACTTTTAACTTAAACTAATTTATATATGTCAAGTATATCTGTGCCTAGACTCTAATTACGGTAAGGCAACTGTTCTTTCCAGTTAGCTGTTTGGGCTCCACCTTAAACCAGGCCAAACAGCATTTCGCTCACCTGCAATATTTTCCCCCATTTGACTGCAAAATGAAATTTCACGCTTTGCTTGAACTTGAGGCGATTTTTTCCCTGTTGTTCGCAAATGTTGTTTTTTTTTTTGAGATGCAAAGATTTCACCATGGCCAAAAAGGTAACTAAAAAAGGTGGCTAAGCTTGCGCTGTTTGTCATTGAAATTTTTGCAGGCACTGTTAAAACGCCGTTGACCCTGTCACATTAGCTGCTTTGCTATGCTTGGCCTGTCCCAAGCCGTATGACAGTTAGTAGAGTGTAAAGTTTAACGATTGGTGAAATGAGGTCACATGTCAAACAGCTGTTGGTTGGGCAAATTACCTAGGGAGAGAGGGAGAGAATTCCTTCGAACAGGTGTGGACAAAGAAGATTACTAACTAGTCTATGTAGAGCTATTGACAATGAGTAAGAATCGTTGAGCAAATATTGAGTTACTAGCTATGAGAGAGAATCCTCAACTAAGTATAGTAAGATATGTTACGGTATGAGCTAAAAGAGAGAATCTTTAAGATTTGTATTAGTTATAAGGTGAATTATTAGCTAAGGAAGAGAATCTTTGTCTCAGCCACTTTAGAGCTATTGGACATTAGAGAGAATATTTAAGTAATAGGATCTTTTGAGTTATTAGCTATTAGAGAGAATCTTTAAGTAAGTATTATTGAAAATGTTGATATATTAGCTAAAAAGAGAGAAACTTTGATTCAATTACAGCTAGGAATATTAAGCTATTTGCTAAAAGAGAGAATCTTGCTTCAGTTACTAATCGTAGCTAAGCTATTAGTTAAAAGAAAGAATCTTTCGAACAGTACTGATACAAATATTTAGCTATGGGAGAGAATCTTTTTCTTACTACTTGTAGAAAATAAGGGCTATTAAAATATGAGAGAGAAACCTTAAGCAAATACTAAAGGAAATGTTGTGCTAGAAATTTTAGCTATGAGAGAGAAACTTTATGCAAGTACTAATAAAAATATTGTGGTACAGTGAGAATCTTTATGCCAATACTGCTAGATAACTGAAAGAGCACTCTGCTGTGGGAGAGTATCTCTATCCAAGTACTAACTGACATGTTAATCTATTAGCTAGGGAAAAGCTTTGACTAAAGTACTAATTAAGCTGTCAGCTATGACAGAGAATCTTTAACCAAATACTGACAGACATGTTGTCTACCCAAGCCATTGAGCTGCCGGAACGGCTAGACCTCTGTCTTAAGCATTTGAAAGCTATTCCGAATTCGGTCAGTGCTGATTCATTTCTTGACTTCTTGGTTTTAGTTTCGGTTAGTTTTTTGGGTTTTTGCACAGTTTTCTGCTACAGTTATTATTGCGTGTGCGCTCACTTGCGAAATGCTTCCAACTTTAAGTCTTCCACAGTCTAACGGTGCTTTGCTGGGCTTTAGCGCAGTTAAACTCGGGTTTTTTATTTCGTTTCATTTTTTTTGTTTTTTTTTTTTTTGGGCCGAGTTTTAAATTGTCCGTATCGCGCTTTGGACCCTCCACTGCGTACTGCTGCGCCCATTTACAGTGTTTGTTTACTATTATTGGGTAATAAGCCTATTTGTGTTGATTTTTACCACTCTTAATTACAATATGATGTCATTCGGCAATTATTTTTTCAGTGTATCGATAAAGTATGACGAAAAAATACATCGATTGTCATATCTTCTCAGAGTAAGCTCAACTCTATGCTTTGTAAGATCAGTGATTGAAAATTCAGCTGAAAACTGAATTGAGTTAAAGCTGAAATCGGCTTAACTTGGATTATACATATGTTATATGTTAAGCTGAAACCTTGAGCGCTTGAAGACGCTTAACTTAAGCGAGACTCTCATATGAATAGCAGCAGCATGCAGCATGCAGCTTTTTCAGAAACTTTTTTAGAATCTGTAGACTTAAGTAAATTTTTTTTTTTACATTTGCTTAGCCAAATATTTTTGCAATTTTTGCAAGATAAAAATAATATAATATAATATAAAATATATAAAAATCTTTCTTTTGACATTTGCCAAAGTTAAGCTTAGACTTGAAAATTAATAAAAAATCTTTTAGATATATATAACTAACATAAAATTTGTTCTCATTTTGTTAAAAATTTTTTAATTAATTTAATTAAGTAAATACATAATATTTCAAACATTCTTTTATTTAAAAGTATAAAAAATATATTCGCATCAAAAGAACTAGAAACTGTGTGGCTTTCTATATATATATTTTTTTTTATATATTTATGTAAAACTAAAAAAATTAAAAACAAAAAAATTGAAAATTTTTTTTCAATAATGTTTTAAATTGAAAAAATGTAAAAATATATATTATATATATATTTCATAACTTTGTTATGTAAAAACTAATTATGTTAAATATTTACAATTATTTTTTTAATCTGATAATTAAAAAAATAATTATTTTTTCCACATGCACAAAATAAATGTTTCAAATTTCTATTAATTTGTTTTTACATATAAATATATATTTTTAAATGATTTAAATACCGAATATAATAACTGTTATCTTGATTGTTGTTTTTTTTCTGAATAACTTAAAATCCGTTTTTTGACTGCTATTGAAATGACCTTCGTAACATGCGCAAAAAAAAAAATATTTGACTAAAAATTCGAATTTGTGTGTTTGTTTGCTTAGCGAATGCGAAGCAAAATGCCAGCAGGTTGCCTTGAGCTAACCAAAAAGAAACAGAGTTTTGGATATAGATTGAAGTGTTCGAGATTGGCAGACGACATATTTATGAGTGCCCATAAAAGTTTCCCAGTTTCGATTTCAGTTTTGAAGCTTGAGGAGGAGGAATCATTGCTCAACAAACCTGTTGTCCAATCGGAGTATGAATTCCAATCAGACTGCAGCTAATCCAATAAAAAGTGAAACTATTTCTAGTTGCGAATTTGTGCTTTAATCCAAGTGCACTTGGCTCTGTGGTATGCGCGGATTTTTATTTTTTTTCCTTTGTATTTTTAGGTGCTGGGCTTTAATTTGCGATTTTCACAATTTCACTTGCACAGATACACACACACGTGTATATATATACATATATATAGACTCTCGTAAATTTGATTTTCACTTTGAATTTCTATGAATTTCTCTCGTAACGTATTTTGAAATTCGCGTGCGACTTGAACGGCGAACACAGCTCATTTGAGCTAACGTTGGCGCAGCACCAGAGCGCTTAGTGGTGCCCAGCTCGTTATGGTGGTGCTCTGCTCTGCACTGCTCTGTCGGTGGTTCGATCCAACATGTTGCATGCCAATTTCCAGAAAAAAACTCACAGCTGACGCATGTGAATTTCGGTTTTTGTTGGGAATTTTGAAATCTGTTTGAACTCTTTCTTTCGGAGTTCAGTTTGAGTCGTGTCGTGTGTGGCGTGACACGAACTGAAGTTCGATGGCAACTTAATGCACAGTTATTCAGTTTACTGCTCAGTTGGCTTGGTTCATGAATCTGGCTTATAACTCTGCTTCTGCTTCGACTTATCGCTTACAGATCTATTTCATATATTGAAATCTTTTAGCTAGACCGAACCATTCCATGCTCTTCCTTTGACAGGTTTTTCTTGTTTTTAAAACTTTTCAAAAGCACCTAGCTGAACAGCCAAAGCAAAGCTTAACAGCTTCACTCAGCTAAGGCTCAAAGCACATATTTAATTTATTTGAGCCTAATCAGAACCTAATCTGTCATGAGCTTGAAATTAGCATCTAAAATATTAAAGCTTTCGACTTTTAATCTGCTTTTAAGTTCATGCCTTCAAACTGCTTCGAACTGGGTTTTTTTTCTGTTTATTTTATAAATTAAGTTTAATAAATTTTGTTTTCTAATATAATCTAGTTCGAATTGATTCGCTCTCAGCTCAGACTGCAGCGTAAATATTCGAGAAGTTTGTCTTTCATATCGCATTGTTAGTTTAGAGTAGCTAAAATCTAATGTTCGTCCATTTACACTCTAAAGGTGCGCCGTCTGCTCATTCATGCACGCACCTGCTTTACCACCGCACCATGGCACCACTGCACCACACATTTCTAAAGTAAACGCTTGATTCATAGAGTTCAATTCAGGCATTTGCTATGTACAACACTTAGCCAGGTGCGTGACAACCTTCAGTGGCCGACTTAGTCGATGGCCACGGGGTAAACCCGATTCATCCAATCGCATAGCCCGCAACTTGGCTGACTCAGTGTGACGTCTGCAATGGCGGATATATGTCTGAGATCTGATCTGAACTGATCTTAGCCAAGGGCAAAGCTTTAACACATTTTCGAATTCGAGTTTTGTTGTTTGTTTTTTTTTTTTAATTCATTTGTTTTGGACCAACTTCCGCTTCGCTTGGTTTTCGCACGCTTTTGCCATATTTCAATGACTTTCTTCTTTAATTTCATTAATAAAAGCTGATCGGGCCATCATTAAATTAAGTGCTGCCCGTGTAGCTCCGTCGCACAAAAGACAGTACCAAAAGTTATGGCAGCAGCGAAAAGAGTTGAAAAACAGTTGCTTTAATAATAATGTCGACTGTTTGGGTGGGATTTTCATGCTCTATGATTTTAAGCGGGCATTTTGGATGATGCATGCAGTTTGATGAGCTTTACGGGAGTTTATATGAGAGAGATTTTATGATTTGAAGAATTCCTGATTGAAATTAGGCATAGATCTTGGATATATTGGGTCTTTAAATTTTTGATTTATGTTCAATCATAATATATGATGTATCTATAAATTATTTTTATATATAACTTTTTGGTAGAAATTTTATACAGAAATTTAATTTAATTTCAATCAAACTTATCCTCTCTATCTCTCTCTTTCTCTGTCTCTCCTACGCATACTTTTCCTTAGATATTATAGAAAATTTACTTAGCTTTATTTAACTGCATCCCTCTCGTTATTACCTTCTCTCTACTTCTCACGCTCTCTCATTCTCTCTTACTCGCACCCTCTGTATCTCTCTAACTTCCACCCTCTACTTCTCTTTGGCAGAATTTTCTAAATATATAGAACTTTGACATAACTTTACTCACATTCTAGCCTGCCTCTTATCTCCCTCTTTCTCTCACGCTTTCTCTATTTCAGTTGCTCTCTCTCTCTTTCTCTTGCTGTATGAGTCAACCTCTCTTCAACTTTACTTATCCAGTCTTTCTCTCTCTCTCTCTATCTCTCTTTCTCCGTCTCTCTGTCCTTCTTTTCTCGCTCTACACGCATCACTTTTCTGCATTAAGCTCCAGCTCAGCTGCAATTCAGAGCTATGCAATCCACCCAGGCTCTGCTCTGCCCTGGTCCAGCTCCAAGGTGCAGCTACAGCTCAATGGGCACGCCTCAAACGTGCCACGCCTCATGCATCCGAACCAACTGCTCTCTGTCAGCTTGTGTGACGTCTTCGCCAGGCGAGTGAAAGTGAAAGTTCTGTGCGCTGGTTTTATAAGACCAGCTCGAGTTGTCGCCGAGTCGTTCAATATCAAAACGATGCTAACACGTTTCACAAACACCGATAAAAAAGCTCTAAATATATTTAAATATATGATAATAAAAGCCCTTGGCGTTGCATCATTTTGTTCAGTGTTTTATTTTGTTTATAATAAACTAATTTTATATATATAATATATATATATATATATATATATATATATATATATATATATATATATATATATATATATATATTTATTAATGACTTTTAACTAGTTCTTGTTGCTGTTGTTTTTTTTTATATTTTGTGTTGGCAAAGAATATTTTTTTTAACTCTCGTAGAACAAAGAAGTCTTGATTTGAGTTTGTTAATTTATTAACTTTACATTGTGATCTGAGTACGCGGGGGTGGGGTTAAGAGGAGCTGGCAAGTATATATTTAAATAAAAGGAAAAACAATTCTAAATTCGATTTGAAAACATCTCCGATGCGCCTTAAGAAACTGCATGTAAATTAGTTTTGCTGAATTCGTGTTTTGTTTATATCTCGTAACAACGTGTTCTGAAGAGTGTTGGGATTTGTTTTTTTTTTCTTTTTTCTATTTAGTACATATAGTTTATATATATATATATGTATATTTAAAAAGTGGTTGACGAGTGCCTTTTGATTCTGTTTTCATAGCTGTTTTTAGTTACAAAGTGCATTTCATTTGTTGTTGTTGTTGTCTAAGTGGAAACCTTAGGCTTAATTTTGAGTTTTTCTTGTTCGAAATCGAAAATTTGTATAATTTACCTTTTTTTGTTATTTTATCATTTTTGGTTTAGTTTACTATTTTTACGTTTTCTTTATAATAAAACTGTAAGTTACATATGTGATTTGTTGTTGGGCGCATACTATACATATACATATATATATATATATAGGTTGCATAAGTTACGTATGATATATATATATATAAATATATATGTTATGTATTTACATTCATAATTTCTTGTTCGTTCTTTTGCTCTTTTGTTGTAAATATTTGCACAGAAACAAAATACTTTTCTTCTCTTCTTTTTTTTCCAGTGTATTATTATCAATTATGTATGAACACAGTATTTAGCAGCTTTATGAATTTTTCTTTCTTATTTTTTTGTTCTCAAGTTGTGTTATAAAGATCACTTGTTCTTCTTCTTCTTTTGCTAAAAATGATTTAAATGTCTTTTTGTTGTAACTAGCAAAAAAATGTTGAGTAAAGTAAAGAGGAAAACATAATCAATTGCTTAAATAAATTCTAACAACACGCTTAAGCTATATAGATATATTTATATGTATATCTGTATATATATAAAAAATTGTATTGGATTTTACATAGTTTTTGCTTGCTGTATAAATAATAAATAATAAAACATTTACAACTATTTTGCAACGCTACGCACGACCTATCAACTATATCAAATTGTATATATAACTCCGTATATAAATATGTCCTTTTGCTAAAAATTATTTGTTGTTATTATTATTAATTATTATTATTAATAATCAATTAATTATATTTAATATTATTATTATTATTATTTGCATCGTACTCTCGTATCGCTCGTATTTTTAGGGTATTAGACTAATTGCATTAAAGTAGTAATAACTGCGGATTATCAACTTGCTAGCGGCGTGTATGTGTGTGTGTTAGATAAAGATAATCTGAAGCATATATGCTAGTAATCTATTATCTAATTGTACACACTATATCATCAGCATCTTCATTATCATCTTGTGTGTGTGTGTGTGTGTTTGTGTATTTCATTAT
Source organism: Drosophila hydei (assembly GCF_003285905.1). Taxonomy (NCBI): domain Eukaryota; kingdom Metazoa; phylum Arthropoda; class Insecta; order Diptera; family Drosophilidae; genus Drosophila; species Drosophila hydei. The sequence continues at coordinate 1,650,730 of NW_022045849.1, forward strand.
GTACAACTATCTGGATGCTGGCTCTGCTTGCGCTTCGCTTTTGGCTCCTTGGGATGCTGCTCGATTGAGGGACGACGCGGATTCCCAAGCGTGACTAAAGCGCTCGCCACGGCCAGCCCGGCCGATTGGCCGGCAGGTGCTTGCGGTAGGCCACCTGTCAAATAATGAAAAAAATACATATATTAATAAGCTGTTTCAGAGCAAAAGGAAAATTAATACCTAAGCAGCTGTATTAACTGAGCAAGCCAAAAAGCTATAGAAAACTTTGTTACTTTAACAAGAATTGATCCCTATCATATAATATAAAATTCCTCTTTAATATATATATATTTTTTTATACAATAGAATACTTTTGCTCAAGTAAATCTTAGTTACTTTAAAGAACAGTTCAGTAAACTTAAAGATTTGCACAAAAATCAATCAAACTTCAGATATAAGAATCTTTGCAAAGAAGTATATGTCTATAAATATATTTAGTTATTTATCTAGATACAGCTGCTTTGATATAAGAAACATCATCAACATAAACAAGTGTATAATTTGAATTCGTAAATGGATTGTGCGCTATTTTACAGATAGATTGCGATCTGGTCTATATAGTATGATATAAATCGAGCTGCTGTTTCATAACAATATATGGCTCTAAAAATGAGAGTTCAAAATAGAACGTTGGCAGCAAACAATGGAATGGCTATAACATATTGTACCACACGTTTCGTAAAAGCTTGAAGCTTAGTTTAGTAAGTTTAACAAATGTTTAATTAATAATAATTATGTCCTGCGCTCCATCGATAAATAGACATATATACTATATACACTAGGTACACACCCGTGGGCAGCCGGACTAGAAGCGAGAGCACTGCGGCTCGATTGCCATTGCAGGGCTCCAAGGCAATTGGACTGGGACACTCCTGCAAAAGCGAAACGTTAAATATGCGCACATTGAATACTCTACTACTATTCACTCACCTTTTTGCGTTTTTTGGACATGTTGGCGATGCCCTCCAGCGTCAGGCTCAAGTCGATTGTTTCGCGTGGTTCAATGTCAACCAAAACCTAATTGATTAATAAGTGAAGGTTAACAAATGTGGAATTATAGGCCATATTGGATTGGTTACCTGTGAGAATGGTCGACTGGCCATTTGCTCCATTTCGACAAAGAGACGCTGTCGCCGGCGAAACATATCGTACTTTTGCTTGATCTTCCACAGCACGGCGGCCATGAGCAGGAGCAACAGAAAACAGGATGAGAACGTTATGAAAAATTGCTGTAGATTGAGCTTGGGATATTGCGAGAAGGCAATTTGGATCCAAATCGGTGGCTGAAAATCATGAACAAAGACATAGAACGTGGTTAGCGAACTATTGTCATCGGCCGATTGGCCAAATTGATATTCAGTTTTGGGGAAACGATGCCGAAAGGTCGAACAGTTGATGCCAATCAAAATGAGGCGTTCCGGCATGCCGGCACGCTTCACCGATATATCCATTTTGGCTGGGACACTGCACGTGATGGTGAAATCAGCATCGATTTCGGGCTTCGCCGGTGAATTGCGAAAATTGATTTGCGTAAAGTGACGATCCTCCTTCTTGGACAAATTGAATGTGAACTGATAGTCAATGGTGAGCTCGTAATAGCAGGAGCCCCGCAACGGGTCACCAATATAGTGATTCTGTGAATCACATTTCTCGCAGTGATCCCCAACAATGCCTTTCGTATTGCAATAGCATTTGCCCGTATCCGGATGACAGTAGTCGCCCTGATTATTGCACTCACAGCGCTGGCATTCGCCGCCATTGATCGCGTTGCCCCAGTAGCCAGTGCGGCATTTTTCACAGTGTGCACCGATCGTTAGATTGCTGCACGGCTGCTCGCAGTGCTCCTGATCGTTGCACGATGAATGACCATTGCAATTGCAGCGTGGACAGGACGTAAAGAACCAATGGTTCAATGCGCATTCAGTTTGATCATAGGGTGACAACGCGCCCCCAACAACGCACTTGCCCAGTCCGGTGTTGGAGCCGTTGTCACACCATCCACACGCCGGATCATCCAAGCACTGCTGGCAGCTATTATAATAGCCACACTGGGCACTGGACAGAGCTGTTGTGCTGCCCGCACTGAGCGCCGTGATGGGCGCCGTACGGCATTTGGACGTAAATGTGGTCCATTCCCGGCATTGGCCATACGGAAAACTGGCCGTATATGCATTGCGATCGACACAACGCTGTTCGTTCTGACACCAGATGCACTCATCCTCGGTGCAGTTGTGGCAATTGGTTTGCGACGCGCACGTCGGACGGCACAAGTTGTCGTCGTGACTGCTGCGATTGTAGGGCGCACCCGAGGCAGAGATGTGACTGCGACAGCGATTCTGTTCAGCATCCCATTTGCATGCTGCATTCGACATGCAGGCGCGACAACTGTGCAACTGCTCGCATATGGATTGCACGAGCTTGTCCTCGGTTGCTGGGCAGCTCTCCAGGCGCTTGGCATTTAGAGGCGGAGCCGCAGTCACCGGCTGGTGGTGCCCATGCTGCCCATGCTGAGTCGAGGTTGAAGAGTCGGCAAAAAATATCGATGCCACCGACGTAGTCTCCCGGCAGCGTTCCTTGCTGCACACGCCATTCCCACAATAGGTACAGCCGAAGGTAGTCGATACGCACGAGTGACAGCTGCTTAGCTCCTGGCAGCGCAGCACATGATGCAAATGCTCCGAGGTCATGGTTATGCGACTCTTCGACGGACAGGCCACATAATCGTAAATAGCCGAACGTTGTACCCGCATTATGTTGATGCAGCGCATCAACTGAACATCCCAAATGCATTTGACGCCGGGTCGGGCGCTGGTGCATTTCTCCTCCTTGGTATAGAAGCTGCATTGGCCGGCATCATAGCGCAGCATATCGTTGAGCAGCTGCCCATTGAAGCCGCCATAGATGTACAGAGCATCCTCAAACACCACCGAGCTGTGGCCAAAGCGTGCCAGATCCGCCTGCAAATGTGCAGGCATTGAATGCATATGCCACGAGTCGCAGTACACATCGTAGATGAGCAAGTCCTGACTGTAGCATTTGGCGCCATAGCTCTGCGAGGTATCATTATGCGTATTGCCGCCGAAGACCATCATCAGGCCCGGATTCACAAAGTTGGCCGTGTGCAGCAGCCGCGCACTGGGCGCCGACGATAACAGGGTCCAGATGCGCGTGGCCGGCTCGTACGCAAACAGTCGAGAGCTCAACACTTGGCTGGCATCGCTCTCCGACACAATGCCGCCATAGATGTACAACTTTTCGGTTAGCAAATCGTAGGCAGCGCTATGGCCGTAGCCACCTTTAACCACATAGCCGTAGGTCTGCAGTATCTTCCACTCGCGTGTGCCAAAGTTGAACTCCTGCACTGTATTGAGGTAGCCGTATTGTGGCGAATGCCCAAATATCACCACCATATACTGATAGTTGTTCTTGTCCCCATAACCGGGCACAAGCGTCGCCGTATGCCCCGCCACGTGCAGCGGCCCACACATCGAATACGTGCTATTGCATGGCTCTGTCTTGACCGTAATATTCTCCCACATCTTGGCCGACACATCGAACGACCAGAGCTCATTCGTAATACCCTGCGATTTGACAACGCCGCCATACATAAATATCTTATCGCCATACATGACCGTGGAGGCGCCATAGCGTTTCTCGGGCACTGCTGTACCGTTCTCCGGATGCGCTGTCTCCCACACATTGCCATTGAAATCGTAGGTGCTCATTAGTTCGCCCCGCCCATACGATTCGCCGCCAATGATGTGCAGCGTGTCGCGCCAAACGGCGGCGCCATGCGACGCACTGCCCGACGGTGCCAACGAATGCTTCGGATGAATCGTACTCCACACGCCGTGCGCTCGCAGCTGACTGCAATCGTCGCCGCCATAGCCATCATTGCATTCACAGCTGCCGAAGATGAAATATTATAGTTCTTATCTACAACTCCATTAGCATAACTCAATTAGTACTTACCGCTCCTGCTCTATCCTACATATGCCGTGACCCCGTGCCTCCGAGCAGTTGTTTGGACAGGCGGCCACATTGCACGCTTCGCCCCTGTACATGGGATCGCATAGACAGTCGCCCTCATTGCATGTCCCATGCCCGGAACACTCCAAATCTGTAGAAGTAAAGGGTTTTTCCAAAAATACATAAGAAGATGATAAGGTAGGCGAGATTTCTTTATCTTTAGATATTATATATAGTAGTATATGTTAGTATATATAATAGAACATTATAATATAGTATGAAATATTATTAGTGTATCACAGTATAGTAGTAGTAGCATAGCATAAGATAGTATAATGTAGATTAGTATACTACGTCGTTGTATATAGAGTGGTATGTGATAGTATAGTATAATATGCTATTATAACATGGCGTTGTATAAAATAGTATAGTTATGCTATACTATACACAATGTACCTTAGTATAGTATAGTATAGTATAGTATAGTTTAGTATAGTATATTATAGTATAGTATAGTAGTATAGTATAGTATATTATAGTATAGTATTCTTCATTATAGCATATACTAAAGCACGGAATATAATGGTATAATTAAAGGTAGAGCATAACGCAGAATATATCTTAGTATAGTCTCGTATAGTATAACACAAAATAGCTTAGTGTAGTGTAGTATAGTATTCTTCATCATGTCATATAATATATAGTATGGTATATGATGGTATGTTTAACGTAGTATACTACAATACAATATGATATAGTATAATATATTAAGGTATACAGTATATACTAATAAATTATAGTCTAACTTAATATATATCTTAGTATAGTCTTGTTTAGTATAGGACCATTGGATATAGAACTGTGTTGTGCTTTATATATTATAGTATCATTATACATATTATATTCGATTATATATCACATATATTATATTAAATTATCATTTCTTATAGTTCAATTTATTTATTTTGTATTTCTTATAAGAGCTCTTGAAAATTACTCATGACAATTTCTAGTTAATTCTATTTCTAGTTATTGTTTATATAACATTCACTCTTTAAGCAGGGCACACCCATCTTATCTTTAGTGTAGTATTAGAGACCTTAATAAACTCTATCAAGTTATATGTATAATGCATAAAGTTTTCAGTTTCATAAACAACTTTTGGGAAAGCACACGGGAACCATTCGATAATTTATAAAATGTAGAAATGCCAATGATTAATTAAAATAAAATTAAATAATAACTAAAGTAATTCATTTTGTTCACAATAAAATTATATCTTATAGAATTGATAGTTTCAGATAAGAAAATATTTCGCTCTTACATTTTTAAATTAACTTGAAATTGTTTTACAATTTTAGTTGTTTCTTAGCTTTATGCGTTTTGAAACTTTCAACCTAATCATTATTTTATTAGTTTTATCTAAAAGCTAATAAGAGTGAACTTGAGAATTTCGTGATGTAATTGCTTCTAATTCTCAACCTCTTCCAGACCCACTTACCGTCACTATCCGTTGGACAGCCATTCACTTTGTATGTCAGATAGAAGCCGGACATATTGTATGCATCATCGCTGAAGAAATGAAGTAGAGCTGTGCCCGATCGCGCGATGACTTGCGGCACACGGCGTATAGAAAAGTTGCCCCGATACATGAGGCCGCTAGAAAAAGGCGAAATAGAGAGAATCTGATTAGCCAGACACTTCAGTTAAGTTATTTTGTAGACTCACCTGAAGACCGCAAGTAGGGGCGAATCAACGCTATCGCCATCGTATATATACAAATGATCCCAGCCGCATTCCGTGGCAAATTCTCGCAGATGTATGCGTATGTTAGAGGGACGCGACGGATTCGAACTGTGACGTCGACCCCAATGCGAATGATGTGCATCAATTAGCCAGCTGCACTTGACGCTCACCGAATAGTTGCCCCAACCATCGTGTATAGTCCCCATGGGATGGTACATGCTATAAAAGAATTGCAGATACAAACATAAGAGAGAGAAATTGAGGTAAGTAGGAGAAAATTATAAGTTTGATACTCTCAGAGTAACCCAGGGCATAGATAATCTGTAATCAGACTTGATATCAACATAACTAAAGAACAAAATATTCTTTACCTCTGTAGGAATTGAGAGTGTCCAAATTTGTAGTTCTCAAGTTATGATTGTAAAGAATGTTTGAAAATGATATACTCTGCAATAGACCCCAAGTTCAAGGTATTCCAAGAGAGGAATTACATTAATCTCTGTTTATCTTACGAGAATTCGCATTTTAAGTTTTATGTTTGTAACTCTTGAAGTACTCGAGTTACTCTTAAGTGGATTGCCTTCGTAACAGACAGAAGCTCCACATATACAATGTGTGATATATTCTTTATCTCTGTAAGACTTACGAGAGTTCACAACGCAACTTTGAAGTATTTTTCTCTTATTGTTCTCGAGCTATGCTTGAGTAGAATAGTTGAACAGATAATCTGCAATCAGACATAAGTTCAAGGTATTTGCAAATTGAAATATTATCAATTTCTGTTCACCTTACGAGCATCCACATACCAAGTAGTTATCGAGTTTTGTTTGACTAGAATATTATACAACAAAGTTCGATTTTGATTGCTTCCAGCTGCCTATGACTGACACTATCCAACAATCAATAGACCCATTTTTGTACACACTTTCGCTGAGGCATAAAAAGCGCTGAAATAAATCGAATTTTGATGGGACTCAGCTTCGATTCGAGGCTCACAATTACACATGTAAATTGTGGCCAGATGACGTATGCTCGATCTGTGATTCCCTGACCCTCCTTGTCTCTGTCCAGTCGTCTCTTGACTCTTTCAAGATAATTGAATTTGCGAGCCAACGCAAATGCAAGCTTCATTCAATTGATGCATACAATGAGAGACTCTACGGCATGTGGCATGTGGCATGAGAAACAAGGCAGAAGCACCGCAACTGCCGCAACGCTCTTTGTTATTGTTGTTATAGTAAACCGTCCAGCCGTCCAACTGTCCAGCTGTCTGTCTAGGCGTCCATCATATCCGTTTAAAAATAACTGCTTTCTTTTCATTTGCCAACAGAGAGACACAAGATGTGCTTATTACTTTGCCGTTGTTTATTTTTTCAACTTGAAAACAATTAACTGCGCCAAGTACAGTGCATCTATATATATAACTATGTCTATGCCTTGATAGAAAGCGCCCCGCCTCCATCATAGCTCCCTAGCCTACTTTACAAGTGTTTTCTCAACTTTAAGCAAACAGCCAAACCCAATAGATTGCAATAATCAACACATTTCAACACATTTTAGAAACAGCTGAAATTAACTCAAACATTATATATATATATATATATATATTTATATACTTATATATATATTTAGAATAATGGCCAAGTCAGGCTTAAGCAGCGCATAGAATGTTTCATTAGAATTTATATTGCGCATTTCCATGGACACTCACGTCATGGTCGAACGTTTTTAATATGAACTTCAACAATATACACAATAATAACATTGCAATCGGGCATGAACAGACTGAAGATTACCCGCTTTTTGTTCACAAATAAAAAAAGCTAAATAGGAATAATATTTAATAGTTATAGGTGTTACTGTAGAGTAGTGTCAATGGGGTAATGGGGATGCAATTGCATACATCTCAAAAACTTTTAACATTAAATCGACATAGCTATCTATATCCTCCTATGCCTACTGCTGCTATATATCCTTTCAATTTTTAATTGGCTATATCGAGCTAAGAGAAAAATATAATCTTAACAAAGTACCAGATGAGGGGATACACACGGCTATATACCCTATATATACATGAAATAAATATAAAATGTATACTAATAATTTCAATTATTAACTCAAAGAGTCGTGAATTGATTTGTTTTCATACGAGATTAGCATTATACGAAACCAATTCACCCTTTTCACTTCAAGCATGAGTATAACTCATATTTGGCTAGTACTTATTATGGCCTTTACTGTCAACGGTGAAAGTCTGGCTAGAAATTTACATAATTTTAATTATTTATTATTTTACTATTGTACATAAAGTGAAGCACAGAACTTTCCAAAAAATTTCTAGGCCATAAATTAAATAACCCATAATTAATCTTTACATTTTTCGTAAATATTGATAGATAGATCTTTGTCAGTATTTCACCTCATTTATATAATATCGATAAATATCGTTTGTGAAAAAAATATTTAAATTCTTAATTCATTTTATAAATTCCAGAATTAAAAATCTTAATGTATTCTCTCATATGTTAAACATGCATTTTATGAAACCTTAGATTTGTTTAAAATCGATAATTATCGAAAAATAAATATATTTTACAGTTGAACCTTTGTAAAATATTTTTGTAATGTATGTAATATACTCAGAATGGTTATCAATATATATATGCATATCGCATGAAAATCGATAAATATCGATTATGGGAAAACGTTTCTAAGCCATAAAAATGCATCAATTAATAAATTTAAACGAGTATCATTCGATGTACTTATTATACGCAGTTATAATCAAGGTCGATAAATATCGATTTTCCAACTATGATTTTTTTTAGCTAAACGAAAATTAATTTTACAATATTTGTACTTTAAGATAGATAAAACATCTTGTTTGGCGGTTTAGTTGCGATTGTAATATGTATTTTTCTCTACGTTTTATTGTACATTTATTTGTTGGACAACTATATGGTAATGATATAAGGTTGACATTATGATATGATATGGTGCACTAATCCGTTCGCTTTCACATTTTATCTAACTAACTGTCATAAAAGCTAACAGCTGTATCCAGTTTTAACTACGAAATTAACGAGCGAAAAACCAGACCAAATCTATTAGAAACAGAGAAAAGTGCAAAATGAGAAAAATAAATAGAGGCTGTAAGTAAATTTCAAAATGTATGCGCTTATAATTCGCAACTAATTTAGACGCACAGTTTTTGCATCAGAAACAATTAAGAAATCTCTGGTGGGGAGTGATAGACTACGAAATACTCTGTATCTTGTACAAAACGGACGATCGACTTAACTATATCGACTTGAATCGTCCCCGTCAAGAAGATATATAATTTATGAAGTCTGCCACGCCTTTTTTTTTGACTGAAACACACATTTTTACAAAACACTTCAATGGGTTCAGTGTATATAAGATTTGAGAATACCCTCAATAAATAATCCTACAAGTTATCGGCATATGCCATTTTTAATCACGTTCACAAATAGATTAGAAATCTAAATATGATATGTAGATCAAAGGTGAATGTAACGAAATGATTAAGTAAACCTACTATTTTTGGTGAAATAATTTGCATAGGCATATTTGATATTATAGTTTGAAAATATCAACTTCTCTTAAGGTATTCATACATCAAAACAGCCTCCTATTGAGGAGCTTAATGTCAACTTTCTTAATATGGTTTATGGATCATAATTTCCTCGTTTAGATTGATCATGAAAGACATATGGCAAACTTCTTGTAGAAGCTGTCTAAATGTAGAAGAAAAATTGCGGCTGAATGCTAAACAAATACGAGTTGCAATAGCAGAGAGAGAGACAGATAAAGATACAGAGAAATAGGAAGACGAAGAGGGCGAGGGAGTGGCAGAGGCACAGAGACAGGTGCGTTGACGCGCTAATGGGGCACACCGCAAACGTGATAACGCCTTTTGCTATTGATAAGCAAGCTTGGCCAAATTGAGGCTATGCCATATCAGCCGTAAATCATTAAACTATATATGAATATACTATATATATATATATATATATATATATATATATATATATATATATATATATATGTATGTACGTATATACTTATAGCTACATATGCGCCTGTTTCTTTCTCATTCATATCGTAACAATGGCTATCGGTCAATGGAGACAGCAAAAAAGAAATGAAACTAAAACATCGCAAATGGCGACAGTTAGATAGAAGTCAGAAAGCACTGAAGATAGTAGCTAACCGACTACGTAATGCTCTATTTTTGCAACTCATCACATACATAAGTAGTCTGTAATCTCTCCTTTACATAAGCATATGCAAAGTCTGTAGATTATTCTATGCATTTTGTAAACACAAAAACTGTGACACAGTATAAGACGCTATAAATATACACTAACAAAGCTAACTGTTGTGTTATATACACTGCTGTCAAGATATAGAACGCCCTTATCGAGCACACTCTGTGCAAATACCCGTTATTATGAAACATAAATAAAATGTCTTATGAGCTTTATGAACTTTTTGCTTTTCTGATTAGAATAAAAGTTGATTTGTGCTTGAGTGAGTTCGTAGTCGTTGCTGAAGCAAAAGCAGAATAAGTAGAAGAAGACAGGCTCAAAGCTAAGAGCCAGGTAATTAAGGCATGCACTCTGATTGGAAATGGTTGAGGAAGACGAGAGAAGTGCGAGAGACACGAGATAGAGACAGTGGTAAAGAATGAGCGCGTCAGAAATGGGCGTAAGCGCGTAGAAAGCACACAGTTTAACGAAAAGAACGATATGGGAAAGGCGAACCAAACAACAACAAAAACTAATAACAATGCGAGTATGAATCTGAAAATACCCAGTAAATTATTAAATTATAAAAATTATGGAAAAATAAATGTTTAATATAACAAAGTTATAAAAATACTTTTTTACTAGAAGCTCTAACTATAAACTAGAAACTTTCAAAATCCATTCTTAGTGTACCTTGTCTCGACTTCTGATGTTAATATGTTGTATATATACATATGCATATACTTATTTAACAATTCCTAACACGTCTCAAACCGCTTTTATCACGCCAATCTATCCCTGTTCACGCAAGCGTACAGGGTATGTGAGAGAAAAGAAAAGAGAACTGGAGACAGCAAAGTGGAACCCGTCTAACGAGAATGGGCACCAGCTCAAAAAACTAAACCGTTGGTTGACACAAATCAGCCACAAACAAAATAAAAATAAATATAGAGTGCACAAGCTGATTGAATAATACATTTTTAGCGTTCACTTTGTCTACAGTTATTGTTGTTGTCGTAGTGAATCATACGGCGACAACGATAACTGCATTAAACTGAAGGAATGAGAGAGGGAGGGAGAGAGAAACAGTACTTGAATACTAACCGTACTTTGCCGCCACAGAACTGGCAGGCAGGTCCCTGCCAGCCATCGGCACAGATGCACTGTCCGTCGAGGCACTGTCCATCGTTCTGGCAAGGATTTGTGGTGCAATTGTAAGCGCTGGCGCTATGTAAGCCACTGAAGCAGCCATGGAATAGCAGCAGCGATAGCAGCAGTAAACATTTTCGCCTATATTTTGCGTTAAATGTGGGCGTGTGTGTGCTGTCGCAAAGTAGGCTCTGATGATGATGTTGTTGAGGATGTTGTTGTTCTTCTTGTTGTTGTTGCTGTTGCGTGTTTATATCGTAGATTCGGGTGTTGTTGTTTGTGGAGCAAAATGTTGTGGAAGACGAGCGTTGTTTGGTTTGTTGCTTTGTTAGTATATTTGCGGATGAGAGCTTATGCTTATTTTCCGCATGCTCCACCAAGCACATTTTTCACTTTTGCTGTTTGGCTTTTTTTGTTTTTGCAATTTGTATTGAATTTTCACACACACGAATGCGACTTTTTTGATTTTCGCAGCGCTCGCATTGTGAACTGCACAACTTCTTGCACAATTGCAAATATAATGCTAAAACGAAGCACAAAATGCACAGCACTTATCAAACACCAAAAAGGAACACACAAAATTGCACAACCTGATGGGCAAATGTAAAGGAAAACAGTTGTATTGACTACTCTGAGCAAAAACAATATGTACTAGTCGATAGTGCTGTAAGAGCTATCGACGATTCAGTGTGGCGGCTAGTCGATGTGTGCTGCTCTCACAAATGTTGTCCACTTACAACACTACCAGCTACCAAAGGCGATATGCGATATCTATGTTTGTGCAGCAAATGTAAATTCAATGTTTACTGCAGTTAAATGTAACCATATCCTTGATATTGTGGTATACTAAAACTAAAATTTTCTAAATATTTTCAATAAGAGCTTGCAAACAGTGCTAAACAATTGTTAATGTCTTTAAGTTTAACTGTGGTGTTAAACATACAATCCACAAATATCGATAGTAATCGTATATCAATTTAATTTTTTAAAATTAATGAATTTACACATTTTAAATTGCAACTAACTCACTATAATAATTTATACGACACGCAACTGATATAACAACTGATTACTGTCCAAATTCTTATGCAAATATATTTTTATTGGACTTTAGAGTAAAATATTACTGTTTTTTTTAATTGAATGGAATCTATGTGACTCCCTGCTCCTGTTATCGAAACAGTCGAGCTAAGAACCAGCTCCTTCACAGTTCGATTGCTTGGTGTAGCCCTCGCGTGCGTTATAAACGCAGGCGAACAGCTCAACCCGATAGACCTGCATAGCTTTTGTGTTTAATTAGTGTAATTTTCTGACTGAAAGTAGCATTTATTTTAAAATAATGCGATTTATTAAACGCGGTGAGGTGAAAAAAAAATATAATTGTTCGTGGTCATCTATGCTAATTATTATATGGAGTTAGTTAAAAAAAATCAATACGCTCGAAATGAACAAACGCCGCAATGAGCGTACACAAAAGCGCGTAAATTCCGTTAGTTTGACAGTTACACTTGCGGTTTCAGTGATAAGAAATTGAGGATGCATGGCGCATGCGCGCTCTTCTTCGCTCAGCTCAACGTCGAGCTGGCTTCCCCACTATATTCCTGCAGAGCTCGTTCATTCGGGCAGTCGATGCTCTGAACTCGAGGTGCACGGTGCCTGCTGTTATTTGCTAACGGTTATTCGCGTCTGTGCCGCTGCATGTGCGTGCCAGTGAGTGAGTGTGTGTGTGTGAGTGTGTGTGTGCATGCGAGTGAGTGAGTTAGTGTGTGTATGAGTGCGTGCCAGTGTGTAAAACAAAAAAAGGAGAAAAAAACAGCCATTTATAGAACATTAGCTTTAACGAATGCCAAAAACACAAAACTTAAGTGCTGCAAAACGATAATTAGATTTGCAATAGAAAAAGGAAGAACCACAGCAGCCGTGCTCGCAGTCGCCTTTGCCGTCGCCGACGCAGGTGAGTTGTGGAATTTTTGTTACAATGCAGCTTTGTGGATTTTGGGTGGTGGATTTGCCCGCTGGCATAGACAGACAGACACAGAGCCGAATGTCTATACATGCGAGGCGGGTGTGTTGCTGCTGTTTTTGTTGTTGTTGTTGTTGTTATCGCTACTGTTGATTACGTTCACTACTTAACGTTTTCTTCACTTTACTCTATTTAATTCGCACTTAGGTGGGCTTTTTTGTAATACAAATTGTAGGCACGTTTTTCGATTAATCCGCGCAATCGATTGGCATTGGAATTCTTCTACATTTCATATGCGTTATTGAACACAAGAAGCGCAAGGGGCGTCTCATTCACAGAACAACAACAACAACAAACACGGCTGCAGTTTTAATGTGTGCCTTTAGCTTGCATTTTTGGTCGCAAAAAAATACACACTGACGCTAAGGCACCATTTAGCATGCAGTCAGTAGTGGGAGCTGCCAACTGCTAATTTGCATATGTGTATGCACACACACGCACCCATATGCACACGCACGTTGCGTCCGGCAATTTCTCATTTTGCATAATTTCAATGACGGCGCTGCTAGCGCTGCAGTCAACGCTAGTGCCAGCGCCAACGTCAACGTCAACGCCAACGCATGGCCGCCATTGCTTGCTCTTGATCCGCTTTTTTCCGCGTTCTCTTTGAGAAATTATTTTTAAATTTGTTGCGTTGTTGTTGGAGGCTCTGAAGGCCGTTACATTTGTTTTATTTATTTTCTATGTTGCTTGCGTCGTTGTTGTTGTTTTTGTTTATTTCTTTTTTCTTCTTTTTTTTGCATTATATAATTTGAGTTGCGTTGCGAGGCGACGCGACGTGTCGCTGTTTGGCGGTTTCTGCGGCAAGTTCAAGTGCAATTTGTATATATGTATGTGTGTGTGGGCGAGGCGGCGTTTCTGACGCCCTCTTGCGGTTGGCAGCAAATGTTTTGCCAATAGTTTTGCCAATGGCAATAAGCGATTGTTGTTGTTGGGCATTTTGGTTATTTTTGCATAACTTGGCCAACAACAATAGCGAACAATGTAATAAAAAACTTGTTTATATTAATGTCAATTGAGAGTTGCTCGACTACATAATGCCCTGTACCCATACCAAGTACTGTTTGAAGTCTTTTAGTGTTGTCATATTTGAAGTAGGTTAATGCTTAGTTATATTTCTTATTATAGTCTATTTTTTATTATGTTTTTTAAATCTATATATATTTAGTAGAGTATTGCATAGTCGGCTTTTTACATTCGCTCAAACCAATTTGCCACATTTGTTATAGTGTATCATCTAGTCAGTTATACCCGACCTATTACATTTTGGTATGTAAAATATTTCCTGTTGATTGAGTTTTGATAATCCGTTATAAGCTTCAGATAGTTGTCGTCTCGCATGCAGCTATTATATGTCATAGAGTACAGGGTATTACTGAGCGCATGCACGCAACAACAACCAACTCCAATTACGTCCATTTATGTGAGTGAGTGTGTGTGTGTGTTGTTAGCGCCGCTGAGGCGCACAATTTTCCAACTTGCGGCATTGGAACATGAAACAGGGGTTGAGTTTTGGTTTTGGTTAAAGTAGAAACAAATTATACGATGCCGCCCGCCTGCCCTGTCTCTCGCGCCTGCCTTCACAAAAAAGCCCCCGCATAAAGTCAATAAACAAGAGCCAGCAACAACAATAACAACAACAACAACAACAACAACAACACTCTGTCAGCTTTTATATTTCCCAGTAGAACGTATTTAACCTACCCGACAAACAGACACAGAGCTGAAAGCCTCCATCTCCAATACGAACAGCCCAGCAGGAACAAAGGACGTTCTCCTCTCGCTTCTGCTCGCTTTCTTTTCTCTATTTGCCAGAGTTGTTTTGCTTTGCTGTCATTTATTTCGTCATTTATGCAAAACTTTATTGCTGTTGTTGTAATTTTATTTAATATTTTTCTTTTTGGCAGCTGAGCTATTTGGCCATTGGCCAGTTGCAGCTTCAAGTGCGACAATTTAGATGCATTTGTTTTTGCTTGCTTTGTGCAGGGAAAGTTTTCTTGGAACAACTGCTTAGTCTTTACCCCTTTTTCTCTTGCGCACAGCGCCCTCTGTTGCTTGTTGGCTGCAGTCATCTATAGCTGCTGCATTCCACAATTTCCATTCACATAACTTTAAGGCAGTCGTTCACTTAGTTGAGTTTTCATTTGGAAATGTTTTTCGTATTGTTCATTGGCGTGTGGCTAATGAAAGGTCAAAAAGGAAAAACTTCAAGCTAAGAAAATGAAACAAGAACTAACTGTAAACGTACTTCAAGCGCATTGCAAATTAGCACTTGCGGCCATTTTTAGACCGGCTAGGCTGCGCTTTGAACTCCTTTGCGTCGACAAGAACAGGAACAACAACAATCAGAGTAAAAGTTAAGATAATTATGCACAAAGGCGCAACTTGAGACCAAAAGAAGGAAAGAACGAGAGCGTGGGACTGAAGTGCGAGGGAGATGGCGCAAGAGTTAGATTCTTGTCGAGGTGCCTGGCATCTAAGAATTCTGTGGCCACATGCAATCAGCAACAGCAACAACAACGCACACAAAATGCTCTACAAAAAAGTTTGTTGTTGCTGTTGCTGTTGCTGTTGCTTGTGCCTTTGCCTCATGTTTTGCTATGCATGGCTGCATTTTCATTACGCAGCGTTGAACTAGTTTAAAGCAGCTCAAGGACACGGCTCGACATGCCTCGCTTGACATGTTGTCATCAAATACAACAACAACCACAACTACGATAGCAATAAGTACAACATTAATCAAAAATCTAGGCACGTTATAAAAAGTCATAAAACCTATTAGACTTGCTGTATATAATCCTGCTACATGAGCTGGAATGTAAAGCTGAAACTGTAATATATATATTTATAGAATATATTTAATATATATCTTAGGATGAGTTCATATATAGAGCTATTTTCAGCCACGATTAATATTATTTATTTCATATTGAAATATGATTTATGAATGTATTTTTATTTGAGTATCATCATTATTATTATGACTATTACTAGCATTATCTTTATTGTTGTTATCATTAGTACTATCATTATTATTATCAACATTTTTATAGCCTGAACCCATAGGAAGTGGTAGTTAAGGTTAAATTGCTTTTACGGCAGGTAGAAGAAGATTTGGCAGACCCCATTAAGTACACATATTCGGGATGAGAACGAGCTGAATTGACAAAGCCATGTCCGTCTATATATGTCTATCCTTATGAAGTCAAAAATTCATAGTACGAGCTAATCATATTTTTCGATAACTCAGCCTATTTCCTTATAAACGATCAATTGAGCACAATTCGAGATCCAACTCGGAAAGGTCTCTGCCATGATAAAAAATATTTCCCCGCCTCATTCCCACAAAATTTGAATAAAATAGTATTTCAAATAGTTGAGAAATTTCATTAAGAAAGTTCAACTAGAAGAAAACTTATTCCAGCATTAATTTCCCAAAAGTAAAGCCCATAAGCACAGTAAGCGGAGCACGTGCTTATGTATGTGTGGGTGTATATATGTGTGTGTGTGCATGTGCGCTCTGCTATGTATGAACAGCAGCTCTGAACAGGATTCAGGGTATTTGCCAACTGTATACCCCCGACAATCTTGTTTATTTTAAGGCTCTCTTTTCATTACAAAGTTAAATCACACTTCATTTTGAGCAGCTGTTCAATGAACTACATATAATTGATATTAAAACAAAACTATTTCAGCGTAATTGGCTTGGCTCAGTTATTAAATTACTATCTAAAGCAAACTAGCATAACAAACGCTATGTCAATGAACTCAATAAAAGCTGTCTATTTACAAAAGATGTATTAGTTTATTGGGACTGACACTGAGAGAAAAGACTGCCAGAAAAATATATGTATGATAATTATGCTGATATATTTATATTTTCATAAATATATTTCAATATTTATATACACAAATCAATTCAGATTTCTCTGCTCTAACTTTTCCCTAGCATTGTATAGGCCCAGCTGTTGGCAGGGTAACAGCATGCGTTGCGCATAAAAATGTTTTTCGAATGCCACCAAAGGCACTTCATTGGCGCCTTTAGGCCCTCAAAGGCATTTAGCTTAACTTGGCTTGCTTCGCCGAGCCCAAAAACAAAAAAAAAATGTGACAAGAACAAACAAAAAGAAACTAAAACATAAAAACAAAATAAATAAGCGCCTTAAATGCGCGCGTACAATGGGGCGTATGCTTAATCCCGTTTAGGCAGTTTAATTGCAACAGCGACAAAGTTGGGAGCGAGAGTGAAAGTGAGAGAAAGAGAGAGCGCACTAGAGAAAGCAAAACTTATGTGCACGCCTTTAATCTAGAGGATTATATATGTATATGAATGTGTGTGTGTTTGTGTGTGTGTGTGTGTGTGTGTGTGTGTGTGTGTGTGTGTGTGTGTGTGTAACAGTGCTTCCACATAATTAACTTTTAATGGCAAGGCCGCGGCTAACAGAAAAAAGTGTTGCCTACTTCTGAGCGTTGCAGCGAAACAAATTTTGTCGCCTACGAGCAAGGTTTATAGTTTACAGTAAACACCATAAGGCAGCGACAAAGCAGTCACAGAACATTTTTAATACTTACATAGAAATTATAGTTAAATAAATAGAAAAGTTGTAGAAACAATTCGCTTAACTAAAGCTTAATAATGTAGCTCAGTTTTTATTTAATTTTACAATTTTTAATGAAAAAACAATGTAAATTCCAGTAAAATATATAAATATATATTTTATTTAAAATTCCAATTAGGTTTTGTTACAGTTTCTTTTAAAAAATTGTAAAAGAAAAGTTTGGTTTTGTTTTGAAATTATAAAATTTGTTGTCAAAAGTAAGTCAGAAGTTTGAATTTGAGCAGCTGCAGAGTTTGAGTGTGCTTTAGCCAAGTTTTACTGTACTTAAGTGGCGACTATTTTTGGCTAGTTTCTTGGACAGCCAAAAGCGTCAAGGACAAGGCTGACTGCAAAGTTTGTTGTTGCTGTTAGTTGCACATTTCATGTATTGCTGCACACCTGCAGCAATTGTACGTGTGGCATGTGGCAAGTGTCTCACACTTCTCTAGACTCTGCTTGACACTTGGACAGTTTTTCGACGTCGCGCTCATGAATTTTGCTAAAGCTTTTATGCATTAGAACAGCCTAGAACCGCAGCTCAAAAGCAATAGACAGCTGCAGAAGGGCAATAGAAGAGGAAGGTGAAGCAGTTTAGGAAAGGGAAAGAGAGAAAGAGAGAGAAAGAGAGGTAAGAGCAAGGAAAGGGCGAGAACTGAGAGACAGAAACAGTTCGCGAGGAAACTTTAAAGCAGCTCGCAAAGATTTTACTTGATATGCGAATGCCTGTGTGTATGAGTGTGTGTGTGTGTGTCTGTGCATAAAAGTGGCCAAAAGAACACGTACAAAATATGGCTCATGGCATATGCGCAATCGTATATTCAGACATAAGCATTTGCTTTGACTTTGATTGTTTGACAGGGCGCAACCAAAGGGGGCAGGGGCAGGGGCAGGGGGCAGGGTGCCGTCTTTAAAGAACCTTGGCCAACAACATGCTTGGCTTGTGATAGAAATTTAATTGTAATTTAATACAATGCAGAGTCAGAAAACTTATCTGGCAGGCAAAGAGCAGAAAACAGAACAGCAAAAAGTTGTCCCTCTGCTGCTGTCAACATTTGGAAATGTCATTCGATTGTCAATACGGGCAGGCACCCCGGGGCGTATACGCAATCAAAAATTGTATATATATCATATGACAAATTCAATCAGACAAAGCGCACGACCTAATTGAAGTGTATGCGTTGCCAGCGGCCAAAGACAAATGTTGATGTTGACTTAATGCCCAGACATATAGACACGCACACACAGACACACACGCACGCACACACAGACACACACAGCAAGGCTAAGCGTTAGACAGGAGCAGCTCAGCAGCTTATCAATTATTTAGACATATTTTGAAACATTGTCGTAGCACTAAGTGATAGACAGTGAAGGTATACAGAAAGAGAGAGAGAGAGAGATAGAGAGAGAGCGTAGATACTCTTGATAACTTTTTACATTATTAAAAACCCTGCTGGGTGTAGTTTGGCAAATTGGTATACCAATATTGAGATACCCTAGCAGAGTAGAGTGCAAAATGAAACTTGATTGATAAATAAACTGAGTTAGGCTATGGGAAAGACTCTGTACTTCCTTACTCATGCAGTAACTACACTAGTTTAGTATATATATTAGTTTAATTTGAGTTGTAGTAAAGTATCTATGCTGTTATAGTTACTATGCTATATGCATTTCTGATTGCTATATTTCAGCAGCTGTTTAAATTTTCAATAACTTTGAAGTTTTCATTAAGATTTGCCATTTGATCAGGAATTGTCCAACCTTTGAAAATATTTAAAAATTAAGAAATTTTATTATGAAGTTGTTTGTCAGCCAGGCAAAGTTTAAGCCTCAGCTGAGTCTTCTTGAAACTTCAGCTCATGCTGAATAAAATCCTTAAAGCAGTCAAAACGTTTTTGCTGCCATGAAACCAAATCAATTCGGCCATAAATTGAGCCTAAGTGTTCTGATATTCCATACACAAAAATAACATAATATCTCAAACTGGTTCACCTATATATAGAGCAAACTTGCTATATGTTCTCTGCTATACATGGAACACATTCTGGCAGAATTTTAATTAGTTTTGCTAGAGCATGAAAGGGGGCCACAGCTTGTTAACAATTTCTGCATTTCAACGCAATATTTGTGTATGTGTGTGAGCTTAGAGTGTAGTTGGAGTCAATGCTAGATAGGACATGCACATATGCATACATGTCCTGTTAGAGTCTGTGGAAGCGAAGTTTCCACACTTGCCGCTAATATCCAATTAGCGTGCGACGCTCGGTGTGCCGGAAAGCGTGCTTCAATTTGTCAACCCCTATGCTAGATAGCAAGCATATGCCACAACAGGCACACACGCACACACTCACACACACAGACCTCAACTCCCTGTGCTGGCAGCTGGCTGATAAGGCAGCTTCCATGGCATTAGCTTTTATTGTTAAATTAGTTTATTGGCTTGTTAAACTAGAAACCGATAATCAACGCACGCTCACTCGTTCCTTTCTAGCAGCATGTGCGTGGCATAAATCAGTAGCATCAACCACAACACCAACGCCAAGAGGAACGCGAAGAGGAGGGAGAAGAAGCAGGAGAGTGCATTGTTCTAGCCAAGAAGCGGAAGCGCAAAGTGCTTTTCGGAACAGCATAAAATGCATTTACACTTCGAACGGAACATCAACACAAAATGCGACTGCACAATACTCTCGCTCTCGTGGATGGGCAAGGTGCCAGATGATATACCCGAGGTAAGTCCATACCAATCTTAATGGTCAATAGCTATTAGAGTCGACCCGCACTGCCTGACTGCCTTGGCCCTTGTGTGGTCGTTAATTTCACAGGGCATCCTTTTCCAATATTAATACAATAGATGCCGACAATGTCCATTAAACTGTCCGAGCACTTTAAATTGCTGCCGGTGTCATTAGATGAGCTCAACGCGCGCAGGGGCGATGAAAGGAGGGCGAAGCAGCGAAGGGGCGAAGCTATAGACATATGAGCGTGATAAAATATAAAATAAGGGTATATACGTTATATGAGCTAAGCCCAGGCATTAGCACTAAATGCTCGTGTAGACAGATTAAATATCGAATTTGTAATATGCGTGTGAGAGCTTAAGATATAAGCATAAAGAATATGTTTAAATATTAAACGCGAAAATCGATAAAGCAGGTTTTATTATCTATTATTAAGCGCATTTCAGTGAAGCAAATTGAAATATAGAATTCAACTGATGTAGACAACGTGATGTTGCTGCAAAGTGAAGCGAGTATATTGGTTTGTGGCAGTACTTGGGCTTCTAGGAAGAAATCTAAGTAAAAATGATTTGGAAAGACCAAAAATATATTTTTCAAATGCTTTCACAAAACTTTTTCATTCGCTTGCATTCAAAATTTTAATCAGGCAAGTCCACTTATGCGCCTCTACTAAGTATTCTTGCTGATATGGGATATATGCTAAAATATATGTAGTTATATATTATATATATATCTTAAACAGTTTCCTTTTGGATACTCTTCATAAGTTTCCATTTAATATTTTGTATACTTAGCCTCAAAATTAAGAAAAATTGAGTTTTTCTTAAAAAGATTAATTGTTAAATATTTATTCTATGATTATATATATATATAATATTTATATTAGATAAGTATGAGTATGTTCCATTCCATATATCAAACAAGTTTAAACTTTCAAAAAAGCATTGACAAACCTAATATACTCTCAAACTCTTTTTGAGCAAGCATAAAAAGACAAAATGCTGTGTAATCAGCTATAAATATCAAGGCACAAGCAAAAACAGCAAAGCCTATTATATTATATTAACCGGAGTTTAAAATCTAACCGTTAGTTAAGTTGTTGTTAAGTGCCTTGATTTTTCCCACACTCCTCAAACTTTGTTAGACTTCAATTGGTATCGATTGGTTTGTGTCATGTATGCTGCGGACCCATTGAAAACGGGCAGGCAGAAGGAGGCGTGGCTGAACCCAAATACTCTATATATGTCCTTCTGTTGTCATGTATGCGTGCGTCAATTAGTTCAGGTTGGAGTCAAATCATCATCAGGCGGCGATTTATATTTATGTAGTCATGGAGTCAGTCTACTGGATTCTTCCAGTTGTAGTTGCTACCTGACTTAGGTCCTCTAAATTCTGCGTTTCATGCTTCTTTTTTCAAAATATCGATAACATTTTGAAGAAATCTATTAAAATCGATATCGAGCTCGAATTATTCGAGCGTATTATGTAAGTCTTGAGACCTAGAGTATATAGATTATAGATTATATACAGATACTAAGACTTCGGTGTCATAGCAGATAGAAAGTTGTACTATAGCACAGTTACTACAGTGCTAGGGTATCTTCTAGTCAGTCACAGCCGATTGGCGCTCACTTGTTTTTTTTTCGCTTGAGTTCATTTGCGGCATTTCTCAAGTGTTGGCAAACAATGGCAATCGGAAGTGCTGGACTCACGGCCTGAAACGCTGGATCTATATCTATATTTAGGACTTTCAAAATTGATTTTATGTGTGGGCTCGATATTTCAATGCGCCGATGCTTTGTGTCTGTGGGTGTCTTAACTTTTCCAATTATTATGAACTTTGCCAGCGCCTGCATCAATACAAATGCCATATAATCCTTTTTATATTGAATATAAAAATCCAATCACGTTCGATGCCCCGACGTCTGGGCTTCTGTATTCTTTATCCTGTATCCTGTGTGTTCTTTGTGGCGACCAAATTAAAGTCGAGTGGGCGCCTCAAGTGTGGCGAGTGCCCGCAGCTCCAGTTGTACCTGCAGCCCGCAGTCCGCCGTCCGCTGTCTGACGTCCGCAGCCCGCATATCCCTTAACTCTTTGCCTGCTCTGGTTATCCTCCATTCGTCGGTCTGTTTGTCTTTCTGTTTGCCCATTCGTCTGGGCAAATGCTCCATGTGCAACCAGCTCACTTGCTAGCGATTTATTTAACAGTTTTCAATTTCATTTTCAACACTCGACTGTGTGAGTGTGAGTGTGCGTGCGTGAGTGTGTGTGTATGTGTGTGTTACGTGTGCGGTTAAGGCCACGTGTCAGGGTTTGCGCGTGTCGATTCTTGTGCTCATTCTCATACTCATTCTCCTTCTCTCAAGCCATTTTCATTTCCACATTCAATTCCATTTCCATTCCCCATTGCCAGTTGCATGTAGCCTTTGGATTTCTTGTTATGCCTTTGCAGCAATTTACGGCCGATAAGCTTCTGTTCTTATACCCTGTAACCATTACGACATGCAGCAGCAGAAAGCATGCTAAACAGGACGTTTATACATTCCATTTGCAAGATGGGAATCTTGTTAAGGGCAAAGCGCTTGAAAAACTCCAAGAACTAAGAGCGAGAGTAAGGGGAAATGTGAAGAGAAGGGCAGATAGAAAGATAGAGATAAAAATAGAGGGCGAGAGAGGCGGAAAAGGAGAAGAGAAGGCGATGGAGAGGTAAAGAGAGAAGGTAGAGAGGGTGAGTGGGAGGGTGAGGGAGGTAGAGAGGAGAGAGAAGGAGAAAAAGGCCGAGAGAGAGAGACAGAGAAAGACAAAAAGAGAGAGAGAGAGAGAGAGAGAGAGAGAGAGACAATAAAGTTAAAGGGAAAAAGAAAGTGAAATTTACTAAAGAATGAAGGAAGATAAAGGGAAGCAAAGGCGTCAAGAGATAGAAGATAAGAGAGATTTAATAGCTGGAGAGGAATATATAGCTCACTAGACAAATAAAAAGAGAGAGATGTAGAGTAATAAAAAAAGAGAGAGGTAGAATAAGATATAGACACAGAGTGAAAGAACATGATAGATAAAGAAAATAAGGAAAGAGAGTTGAAAGTGAAATATAGAGTAAGAATCTAAGTGTAAGTTACTTTAGTTATGTATATAGGGTATATCTAAGTCTAGCACATCCAAATTGACTTTCATCTACGTCTGGAATATTGAATTTAATTCAAATAGAATTTCATAAAATCTTAATACAGAGTATCAATTAGTTCATCATGGCTAAAGTTCATCTTGTTTAGAGCATCTTTTGCCGTGGTGCTAAGCAGTTGACGCTTTCAATTCGTTAAATGAGCTCGTCCTTTGGGAGTTCTAACTTTGCTGTCAAAGATAATTCATCTCGGCAAAAAGCCTCGCAAACTCGTCTGTCTTTAAAAATTCCCTTAGCGCTGGCATCACATCAAAGTATTCGTTCAATTTATGAAATATATATATATATATATTTATATATATATATATATATATATATATATATCTATATATCTATATGCACTTATGTATATTTGTCTTTGATGGAGGCAGCTGACTTGAGCCTTGCTGTCGTAATATTTTAACAGACACTTTTCATGGTTGACGACTTGAACTTTAACTTTGGCTGACTGACTGATTGCTTGGCTAACTTGCACTTTATCTCTCGCACTCTGTCTTTCTGTCTGGCTCTTGCTATATTTGTGCTGTGTCATCAAAACCCAAATGTCGCTGGCGATCATAAAACGCAGCTCCTTAAAATCCCTGTCTGTCGCCATGGCAATCAACTGGCTGGCACAATAGACAGCGCTTGACTGTGGCAACTGCCAAAGTCAGCCTCGAGACAAGTGCACAATGTACGCTGCATATATGTCGCCCCTCCCCCAGCACTCCCCATCCCTTTCACACATCCCTTAGTGTTTGCTTAGGGGTGGCAGGCAGCTCAACTTTCGGCGGCGTTTCGGCATAAATTGACACAACAAACGTTTCTGACATGGCCCAAAAATGAAATCGTAAAACGAAATTCAATACCATTGAACACACATATCCACATATACATGTATGAAGTAGTGTTCGTGTGTATGTGTGTGTGTGTTTGTGTTTTAGTTTTTGCACAAAATCAAAATCTCGCAACTGTAACACATTCCATAATGGCATTGTCATTCCCAACGTGGACATTATGCAAATTGCTAAAGAAGTGAATTTCAATGTTAATGTCGGATATACCCTGTAATGGAGCGAAGTAAGTTGTATGTGCACTTACCTCTATTTCTATTTCTATTTCTATTTCTATTTCTATTTCTATTTCTATTTCTATTTCTATTTCTATTTCTATTTCTATTTCTATTTCTATTTCTATTTCTATTTCTATTTCTATCTCTATCTATCTCTATCTCTATCTCTATCTCTATCTCTATCTCTATCTCTATCTCTATCTCTATCTCTATCTCTATCTCTATCTCTATCTCTATCTCTATCTCTATCTCTATCTCTATCTCTATCTCTATCTCTATCTCTATCTCTATCTCTATCTCTATCTCTATCTCTATCTCTATCTCTATCTCTATCTCTATCTCTATCTTTGTCTCTATTTCTATCTCTATCTCCAACCCTACCTCTCTCTCTCTATATCCATAAACCAGCTTTTCTGCTCTGCTCTGCCACAGGGTATCTTAAAGCCAACCAATTCACTTGGGTCGCCTGCTCATTAAATTCATAAATTCATAATTTAAAGGCATAAGCGAGCTGTGAGTGGCTTTCCATGAATGCGAATGCTCGCAAATGCGTTGCTAAGCCGTTTTCAGAAAGTATTTTGCATATTTATGACGCGCTCGAAAGTATGCTACGATTTGTGCTTAGATCTTAGATGCTGTAGGATTTACAGAGATAGAGAGAGACAGAGAGAGAGAGAGACTGAAGATTTTTTGTGAACATGCTGTCAACTTTTAATAGGGCCAATAAATTGCAAAAGCCGTTACATAAGCCGCATCGGGCTAAAATGCCAGCATCCTTAGCTGAAGGTTGAGATGCCAAATGCTTGGCATCGTTTAGCTTAATTAACTGTTGGGCAACTGTTGATGAAGTTCTTGTTGTTGCTGTCGTTGTACTTTACTTTAGCTGTTACTTCTGTTCTCCTGCTCTCCTGCTTTGATCCTGGTCGGTGACGTGGTCTTAGCCGACTTAACTGTAGCTTCATTAGGCAAAGCAGCGCTAAGCATCATTAATAAGTATCTCTTCTACTGCTGACGTTGACTGTTCAACTCAACTCTCGGCATTTGCTAGCTCAACATGTCTCGCTCTCTCCCACGCTCTCTCTTTCTCTCTTTCTTCTTCTCTTTTCATCATTTCCATTTGCAACGTTTTAATTACACACCGTAAAAAATAATCGAGTTCTTAGAGACATTCAATCTGACCCGCAAATGAGCGCTTGGCCACTGACCAGCCTGCGTCACAGGGTATTCCAGTGCACGTGAGAGGGAGGGAGACAGAGACAGAGGGGGATAATACCTTCTAGTTTGTGCCGCTAATTATGTGCACTAGACTGTGCTTATGCTGGGTTTGGCTGGCGGCATTTCATTTGCTTTGCTTATTTGTTTCATTCCATTTCGTTTCGCTTCGTTTTGCTGCATATTTTACGGTACTTTTGTTTAACTATGGGCGCTTGAGGGAGACGAACGCGGGCTAGCGCTTTATTTATGTTTGTTTCATTGCGCGTGTTTTTATTTAATTTCGCAAAGACCATTAAAATACCGAGCAGCTGTTGTTGCTGCTGCTACCTCTAGTTACGTCTCTGCGTTTATTATATTCGTAATGAGTAGCATATACCCTAAAGAGGGAACATATTAATGGGTATATTAGTTCATAGCTGATATTTGCCTTGGATGATATATAAGATTCTATGTTAAGTTTCTATATTGCATTTATCGATAAAGGACATGGCTCTATTGAACTAGTTAGTTAGTTGGAGGCAGCAAGCCGAACTCAACTCTATATGCTCTTATATATATTTTAAATTGATGATTTCTATTATTTCAAGAGCTCTTAAAATAATCGAATATCGATAATTATCGATTAAAATTTTATTTGATACGCCCTATTTCGGTCAACAAAGACTTAGTTCCTGAATTGTATCAAAATATATTATTTAAGAAAAATAATCGACAGTTATCGATACACAGCTATCGAAGTATAAATCAAATTATTTGTTTGTATATAGAATTAAATTAGAATCGGAGTGCTAAAATGCACAAACATGCGAAAAAACGATAACAAATTATCGATAGTATGAGCGTTTCATAGTTATCGATAAATAATATAATGCTTAGGCCCTTTAAGATATATTTTAATTGCAATATCTACAGCTCAGCGGTTAAATTGCGTGGTATCTCATAGCTGCGCTTATGTAAAGTAGCTCGCACTTTATGGCAATTGCTGTTTTAAAGCAAAAGTTTGTATTTGTTGCGTTAAACAACCCTGAACAAAAGTTGTGCAGACCATGTAACCAAACTCATCTGCTCGCGCGCTTTCACACACTCACACACACACACACACACACCTACACCCACTCACGCACGTGAATATTTATATATGTATATATATATAGAGCACAGCTCACGCGTTATAAATGCGTTACGTGTGAACAGGAAGCAAGCCACCCTTTTGGCCAGCCCCTGGCCCTGCCCCTGCTGCAATCTCCAATTGCCGTGGCATAAGCTGATTTAAACATGACGCCCGAAGGGTTTTTGTTCGGCTTGTTGAACAGGTGCCGATTACAAGTGCCAATTTTTGTTGCTGCTGCTGCTGCCAGTTAATTGAAAACTTTTTTAATTGTTTTTTCCCACGTTTTCTTATTTTTGTGGCCTAAATGAAGTTGAATTCAGCTTAGGGAGCAACTGATTTATGGCCAAGTCTTTGGGGCGCAGCCGCCTGTTGTTGACAGATTCAATTAAGCGATGGCACGCGCTAAGCTCACAGATTCTAGTTAACTATTTTACCAGCCCCTCTCTCTCTCTCTCTCTTTTACACATATTAGCTATCCCTTTCTCTCTATCTTTAGTTCCATTGCATTGGCAGTTAAACGTTTTAACATGCATTCAATCCGTTCACATTTGATTTCAGTTCTAAAAACTGTAATTCTCTGCGAACAATACACACACACACCCACCCACACCCACACACACACATGCACATGCACCCACACACTTGCATCTGTCCAGCTTAATCTTCGGTCTGCTTCTAGCTGACGTTGTGGCTTTCAGTTGTGTCATTGATTGGTTTACCCAGCATTTTGTTTGTTAGCCTTGTCGTAGCTGTCGCTGTCGCTGTTGCTGTTGTTGCTGTGTGTTGTTTGTGGTTTTATGGCACTTGCCACATGGCCACATTGCCACATTGCTACAATGTTCGCCCACATCCAATTGTTGCACCCCAAATCAATCAATTATGGATGTGACCAAACTTAACTATAGCAACAACTTTTCCTCTTTTCTCTCTCTCTCTCTCTCTTTCTCTCGATGTACATGCAACATTTCCTGCGATAATTTTGTTGATTTTGTTGTTCTGCTTCTTCCTCTATTACTTGAGCTTTCATTCATTATGATTCATATTTTCATTAAGTTGTTGGAAAAGTGCAACTTTTTGTAATATTTCAATTCTGCTTTCATCGCTCGCTTCCCATAGAGATTTGATTTGTGCTGAATCCTTAGGGAATTAACAGTTAGTGGCATTTCCTTAGAGTAAAGCTTAAGAATTATATGCAAATATTTTTATTGTGCAGTAAATAAGCAAATACAGGCTTACTTAAATAAATGAGAATTGCATAGAAGGGTGATTATTTTATTTCTTTGTTTATTTGTGGTGTAAGCTAAGAAGTTTCATATAAATATGATGCATAAATACGTGAGGAGTATGTGAAATTGCCAAACTTAATGATGGCTAAAATGAAAGAAGCTTAAAAAAGATTTTTAAAAATTATTAAATATAAATTTTAATATGAAATATTAGAAATACATGCATATATGCCTACCTGTATAAATATATACATTTATATAAATACATACATATACATACTTATTCATACATATACATAGATATACATACCTATACATACATATACATAATTTCTTACGTTAAAATATACAAATATGAAATATTCTGTGCCTCATCCCCAAACGTTTTACTGGCTGCAGCTTATTCATATAGGCAGAACCTCGCTAAATTCGTATATATTTGATTGGGAAGCAGAATGCTTGAAGTATGTAGTGTGTTCCTTAGAAAGATTTGTCTGATTTTTATACCCGATTCACTTCTGCTTCTGTCTTTGTTTTCATTTAATATTTCATTGTATCTTTTTCCTCGAATGTTCCTCTCTGTTTCAAGGGCTGTCGTAAGCTTCTTAACGTGTATTTGTGTGCTGGGTAATTGCTTTAAAGCGTATTCAATGAGCGAAAAGTATGCAATGCAGTTTCAGTTCCGCTTTGGCTTCCCTTTGTTGCGTTACGCATCCGCCACGTGCACAGCCGAAAAAGATACAAGAAGACAGTTGCTACGCTCGTGACAGGCAAAGCAGAAATGTCATGTGGCTTGGGAATTGGGCAAATGGGCATAAGGGCAAAAGGGTAGCTCGTCTGCAATATGCAGAATGCAGAATACGGAATACAGAGTACGGCATACGGCATACTGCATACGGCATACGGAATGCATATGCCAGCTGACATAACATGTAACTCATGCCCCATTTGTCAACTACGGCAGCGACATGTGAAAACCATTTGCAGCTTTGCTGCTTGCTGCTGTTGGCATCACTCTCTTATTGCTGTCTCTTTCGCTGCTCGCATCGCTATCTCTTTTCGGCTGTCTCCTGTGCGCCGCTGTAACAAAAGATGAGTTGCACTTGAGCATGCTAAAATGCGTTATTAAGTGCATAAATATGCAATGCGCACAACCCTCACACAATGGGGCTCAGGTGAACGGGCCAGGACAGGTGCAAGGGGGCAGCGGAGCTTTTGCAAATGTGCGAAGAGCTTTTGAAATTTAATAAAATGCAAATGCAAAGGCAAAGCCTGTGAAACAGACATATGCAATTCAAAACTTGCACAGACATGTGCTTAGACCTCAGCACCCACCTCCACCCACGCTTTGAACCCAATGACCTCTACCCACCTCTCACTCGCTCTCGGCACGCTAATGAGTCGTTCCACCCGTCGCCATTCATTCCCTCTTGCCTTTAGCCTCGTCACAAAGGTAGCGAAACGACAATGAATTATGCAGCATGCCCAAGGATCAAGAAAGGATGCACTGAAGCGGCTGCCCCCAAAACAAATTGCGGTAATGGCAAATACATGTACACTAAAACACAGACAGACACACTCAACCAACACACACACACGCACACATTTACGAGATTTAATTATTTTAAATGCAAATTGTGCAAATAAACTAAACGAAGCAAAAATTAAGAAAAAAATCAATAATTACAACTTTTTGGCCGTGCTTGAAAAAGGATCAAAAGGTAAGCACGTGCACAATGCTAGCGGGCAGGTAGACACTCATATAAACCACTCACACACACACACACACCCACACATGTCAGTTGTCATCGTCACGAAACACATAAATAAGTTGCCTTTGGCTTTGAGCAAAAGATAAAGGCAACAAAAAAAATAAACAAGGGACGTGCCCAAGCCCTAGACACTCTGCAGTCAGTCATAGCCGAGCCCAAGGGCTTTACCTTTAAAGCTGAGTATCCAAAAACTTGAATACTTAGAAATTGGAATTGTAATATGAAAACAAATAAGAAATAAGAAATGTGATCGCAGTCTTCGTTTTTATATGGAAACTAGCTAAATTTCTAGCTCAGTTCTTACTTTAAGCTCACATAACTTTGATTAAAACTAAATCGATTTACATAGTCTACATAATAAAAAGATATGAAGATTAATTTATAGCTTAAGATTCTGCATTTAAATTCATTTGAAGCTTAAGTTCAAAGTTTTCTTCTGACTTCTTTTCTTTCTTTTTTTTATATTAATTTTTTGTGTCAAAATTAAACAAAATATAAACATTTCAAAGACGCTAATGCTTACCTTAAGCTTATATAGCTTTATAAAAACTAATTAATTTGATCAACTTTTTTTCATTTGCTTTAAGGTGCGCCATCTAAATTGATGCTGCATCTAGAGTTTTATTAAATATTTTAAATATATATATTATATGTCTAAAGAATATCTAACTACGACATCGTTGTCATGTCTAGGCCATATAAAGAGGAAAAAGTATGTTGCAATCGGACATGACCGACTGCATAATACTCGTGCGTAATACTTTCTGTATTTTTATACAATCTCAAGAGATAGTTTGCAGTAACTGAGCTGTAAGTCCATAGAGAAGGACAACAGCATCTAGCTCTGAAAACTTTAAAAGATATAGGTTTTATCGATTTACCACGCCTTATATAGGCGTTAATATATGCTATATACTTTAGGTCTTGGCTTATCCATATATAATATATATATTCTCTATTTCAAGTCCTTGGAACCTTAGGTAAAGCAATTATGTTATGCGAGATATAGCTTCCAGGAATAAACCTTAACATTTATAGATCGCAAGTGCCCCGCTTCAGGTATTTAGCTTCAATATGGATAGACGAACATGCAGCAAGACGAACAGTTCACGAAGCCCATCTACTCTCTTCGCTGCGTGAACGAGTATGAAAAGACAACACACACCCCTTTTTTTAATATGTTCAAGCATCAGAACCTTCGAGCAGCTCAAGTTGTCTGCCCTTAGACCTTGGTTCACGGTTCTCAGCTGTCGACTGTCGTCTGTCGGCGGCGAGCCAAGCCTTTTACACTTGGCCCAAGTGGCAAAATGTTGTTACGTGCGCATTAAACCATATTTTAAGTTATTAAGTTATTGACAAAAGCACACGTCACCCCTTGCTTGGGGCGGGCGAGGGGCTTGGGGCGCCCATAACTGGCAGTTGTGTTGCCAGGCCTGACGGCTGTAGGCGTGGCTGTGGATGACACTTGTGCGCTGCTTATCCGTTGTTGTTTACAATGCCAATGCCACGCCTTATAGCCGCACACACACGCTCACACAGCCATAAAGGCTGTATTATATATGTCTGTACATAAAAAAATAACTGTAAGCGCGCACGCATAAAAAGAAATTTTCAATTTGGCCCAAGCTGCCGCCAAAGGCTGCCTGCAGCCGCGCCCCGTCCCACTCCTAGCCTTTTTCATGTGTGTATGTCCCGAAATTTTCTCTCAATATTTTTCGTCTGCTGCACAAATTTGTTAACTTTTTATAAATTTTGCGCTTTGAATTAAACATAAATGTTGCTATATGTTCGTCCCTCTAGACACAGCGTCTGTTGGCCACGTATGGCTTGGACATTTGTATTTGGCTTTTTGTCTGCACACATATTATCTGCGTTTTATTACCTTTGTTGCCAGGTGCTGCAGGTATCCAAGTTCAGTTGATGGCTCATTGAACACAGCTCGTGACTTGGGCAATTGCTTTCATTCTTTCAATTTCAACAGTTACTTATGTATATACTATAGCTTATTGGGTTAAGATAAAGGATTGGGATTTCCAATTTCAAGACTAAAACTTTCATAGATTCATCAAAAGTGAACAAATTCTTATGTTTTCTTTAAATTGATTTTTCGAAACTTATTTAAATATAAAGATATATCTATTATTGCTGCGCTGTTCGCCTGCAAATGGCAGGAAACAAAGCGCATAACATACAGTTTTTTGGACATGTTTTAGAGCAGAGCAATATGCTGGTGGGGAGAGGTAGGGCTGCTGGGGCAGGGGGTTTGCTGAAATAGTTATGTGAAGGCATCTGCGATTGCCCTGTGGTCGTCGCACTGGACATGATGGCCTTCAGAGTACCAACAGCAGCAGCAGCAGCATCAGCAGCAGCAGTTAATTTTCTATACAGCCAAAGAGAAATAAGATGAGGTTTTAGAACTTTTTACAGCATGTAAGTGAAAGGCGGGTAGGCGGGGAGCGAAGAGCGTGGAGAAGTCAGGGTACAAGCAAATAAACAGTTGCCTGAGCTGGACAACTGCTAAAGAAAAAGAAATGTGTGTGTGTGTGTGTGTGTGTGTGTAAGTGTGTTGTGTACATACGTCAGCAGACTTTTTTCACTTCTTCCATTTCCTTTTGTTTGCGCTGCCAAATCAACCACCGTCGTCGTCGTTGTCGGCGTCGCGGTCGCAGCTGGCGTCGCAGTCGCTGTCGACGCAGATAATTTACTGAGTTAGAGAGAGCGAGAGAGTTCGAGTTAAGAGCGCGTTGCGGGGTTGAAGCGAGTGCCATGACCTACTTTTGCGGCAACTTTTTCAATTTGTTTGTCATCGAGTGACTCTGTACATGTATGTGTGTGTCTGTCAGACTGTTAACTTGGCTTAAGCCAATTGCCTTTATTTGATAAAATATTACAATATTTGCAAATGTGTGCACCTAAACGCTACTAATTTAAAGCTTTTACAATCGTTTTAACTAACTAACATTTGGCCCTCGAGCAAGATCTATGACTATGCGACAGCAAAGAGCATTAAGCCCAACATCGCATAGAGCCGTTGTGGCAATGCCCGTTGCTGTTCGAGCACAGCATTTGCAATGCTCGCCTCGGGCACATGATCGGGCATCATGTCCTCGGGTCGTATGGGCGCCACAACGCCGTCCTCTTCGGAATCATCGTCTAAATCATCTTCGAGTGGTGCGCGCGTAGTTTTGCTACCCGTCAACAACAACAGCTGCATACGCTGCAACGGCGTCAGCGGAGCCGTACGTTCCACTTCTTGATTTTGGGGCTCCAGGAAGGGCTTGTAATTAGCCGGCGGAGTATCCACGCCTCGATAGCCATAGACAAACATTTGCACAAACAGCGAGCTGATGTTAAAGTCTGTTATGGTTGCCTTGATCGTGCCCGCAGAATAATGACTGTACTCGGCAACGGGTGGCATATAGTTCTCGGCTGTAGCGACCTTATCAACATAGTGCTAAGGATTAGAAAGTCGGAAGATTAGCTTAGAAGTATCGCGTTAGTCGTTAGTCCCACTCACGTCGAAGACAACAAACTTGATGTAGGTGATAAAATCGCTGTCGATGTAGTAGAAAATGACGGTGTGATTCGCTTGCTCTTTGGAATCGCCCGATGATGTTTGATATGTTTCAAAGATCAAATCGTCACCTGTGCAAGTGAGGAAAATGTTAGTATATATAATATAAAATATAATATTATAATATTAATGTAGTTTAGCTTAACCTACAACATATGCTCAAAAATATGGAACTGACTATCGATAATTATCGATTTAAATAGAAAAAAGGAAATGAAACGAAATTTAATCAATGAAATGAACTAAAAACTATTTTAAAACTAATTTAGGGAAACAAATAATTGAAACCGGATACTTAACTATAGTAAAGATACTTAATTATAGTAATAGAGCTATCGATAACTTCTAAGATTGATCTATGTATGTTACATTTCTTATAGTTACTTATATAAATTAGACAGTGAAATATAATTGAACTGTCAGAATTGAGACAAAATATTTAGCTATAGCTGAACACAGTAGCGTTTATCGATAACTATAAAAATTAAGCTGTGTTCGAGGCAATTCTTATAATATCTGATAGATCTATAGCTAGTCTACAGTTCTAATTCTTAATGTGGAATACTAATCGACATTGGTAAAGAGAAAATGTTATCGATAACTTAAAAAATCGTCATAAGCTGTTCTAATAACCAGGCACAGAGATATCGTAATCCGCTTAGTTACCTGGTTGCCGTTGTCCAATCTCAATGATCTTGTCCTTGTGCTCAAAGTCAGCGAAAGAGACGGGCGCATCGGTGTGTTCCTCGTCAAACTCTGAGGTCACTTTACCCTCATGGTCGACGTTGTCATACGGCTGACTCACTTCCTCGATCTCCTCGTAGTCATCGTAGGGCTTCACTTCGCCCTCAAAGTGTGAGTCGCGATTGAGCAGCAATGCGGGATTCAAATTCAAAACGGTCTGGTTAAAGCCAAAGATTGTGATGACCACATCAAAGGACGCTGAAAGATTTTGGCTGGGCTCGAGATCTTCCTCGAATTCGCTTTGATTGCCGGGTGCCACCAGGCTAACGAGGCCCACTATTAGTGTGTCCACATAGCTCACTTTCACCTCGGCCGAAATGTTCTGCGAATCAAAAAAATTTGATTTAATTTGATCGAAAACAGATCACTCTTTAAGCATCTGCAAATATCTTTCAATTAGCCATCGACCTCACTGGGTATTCGATCAAGCGTAAACCAAACACAATTTTTACCACACCTCGTCGATGAAAAACGCAACGTGCCACTTTCGAGGGAATCTGCTATATATTATTTTCCACATCTATGTATATATATAATTTTCTTGCGAAATCTCACGTCATAAGAGCCTCATTTCATTATTGAAAATACATTTTAAATTTGAAATAATTCCCCTCCACACCCCAGGGAATTTGCCCAATGGCTGGCTAAGTAGCCGCGCCAAAGTGCCAAATTTGCAGTTGATTTGACATATGTACTAGACGACTATATACTTGTAAAATACGCTAACATGAGGTATGCATTAGTTTGCATGGCAAATGTAACGCTGTATAGAAGTTGCATGCTTGAGAGGTATTTATAATTGTTCATTGATTATGCCATATAGACATCACTTAATTTGTTATTATAAGTTTTATATCTTCATGGTAAAGTTCATGGCAACTTGACATATTTTAAATATGACATTTTTGCACGGTTAAAAGTAATAAGGGAATTTACAGTCTAACCTAAGTTGTCTACTGAACTTATATAAAATCATTATATAAAAATCATATTAAAGCTGATTGCATATAGATGACTTGAATAAGGCTGATCAAAGCCCAACATTAACGCAAATCTAGTCATAAATTTGAATGTCTATTTTTCTGCAAATCTTCATGTTAAAGTTCATTGCAACTTCTTGATACATGTATAAATTTTCATTGAATATGTTTCAATTGATATTAGACATTTTTGGACAAATTTACAGCCTTTTGACTCAGTGTCTAGTCTCAGTTTGTTGTCAAATTCAAAATTTGAAAAATCTACATCATGAAAATTCAATTATATTGAAAATATGTGAAATAAGGTAACTTTAATTATTATTTAGAAATTAGTAATTGAATTTTGTCTAGAATTGTAAATGTTTTTATTGTGTTTAGATTCATTAGAATCGTTCTGTAACGTTGATTCAATTTTAAATCAGTGGGAAAGTTTTTATAGCTACATCTGGCAACGACAACTGCTTTATATAAGCCATTTAGACTTTAAACAATTTTTATGCGATTTTTCAGTTTACTTATTTTGGTTTTTTTTTTTAATTAGCCCGGCACGTTTGGCATAGCTCGAACTAATAATCCAACTTGTTTCTAAAGCAATCAAATTGGCCAAACCAAAATGTTATGCCAAACATTGGGTCGCGAGAACTAAATATATAAATAAATACATATCTATATGGTGTGCTCGCTATTTGTTGTCGTTTAGATAATTTGTTTTTGGCTTAGTTCTTTTCTCTCTTTCCCGCACTGGGCATAGTGCGGGAAAAACAGCAAAAAAATATAGTTCGTTTTCTATTTTAGGCTGGGCAAATGCAAAAATAAAAAAAAATAAAACAGAAAATTAGAAAAAATTTAGAGTTGTCGACTAGGAAATACCCTGCATTTTTTTTCATTTGTGACTAGTTTTTGTGGGCCCAAACTTGAAATTTTAAGCTATTGAAGCTCTTGAACTATGCTCAACAGAATTTATCATAGAATTCGCCAACTTTTGATATATGAGAATAGAAATATTCGAAATTAAGAAACTTTTAGCTCTTCAGGGTTTTGCTTTGCATCATATATACTCTATGCCACATGTATATACCCAATCTTAAATTTGATTTTAATTTACAATAAAGAATTATATATACTATATATATAAAATATAAATGCGATAATATATATTTTGAAATTTTGAATCTTTAGCTCTTTTTCGCATATAATTCGATGTTAATTTATGACTTCAGGCATGTGCTTACTGTATAATGTATGAATATAGTATATCAAGTCTCTATTTTGAGGCTGTTTATATTGGGGTAATAGCTGTAGATAGATTTATTCGGGTCGGATATGTGAAATGGGTAATTCAGTAATGTAGATGTTCGTTTGGGGAAGGTATTGCAATAGAAACCTTTGATATATATCACAAAAAGTTAAGTTTCTTAGCGATATTTATCGATTTCATCGAAGAATCTATCGATGATCGGAAAACCCTAATCTGCGCTTGCTATAGTTCTGTCTTAGTGTACAATTTGAAGTCTCAAACTGTTGTACAAACAACGCTACAATTCTAAAACAATTAATCAAGCACATATATAGAGACTAAATTGAAGAGTTCACACCTCCTGCTACCTGTTCCG
Organism: Drosophila hydei; assembly: GCF_003285905.1. Classification (NCBI taxonomy): domain Eukaryota; kingdom Metazoa; phylum Arthropoda; class Insecta; order Diptera; family Drosophilidae; genus Drosophila; species Drosophila hydei. The sequence goes on from NW_022045849.1 coordinate 1,687,727, forward strand.
TACGCTTTCACATAAGCATTACACCCAAAATTGTCATCTAATGGGCTCAGGGTATATACATTTCAAGCCGACTCGTCTATATAAAGCGTTGCGACTAGGTCGACCTGTCATCTGAAGAGAAATGTGGCTCGACTGTTTTTGATTCACTCCTATATAGACCCAACTAATATGCCCTATCTGCACCTATTCCATTTGTTTATTGATTATCTCAAAAACTCACTTCTTCCGAAACAATCTCAATGTAGGTGATGGGCTCCGCAATGTTGTAGTTGAAGGCAACGCTAGCCGCTTGGCCTGCGCCCGCAGGACGCGAATGCTGCAAATCCTTGAGCAACAGCTGATCCTCTCCAATGCGCTGGCCCACGCCAAAGTAACGTTTGGCGTGAACCTCACTCTGGGCCAACGCGATCAGTAGGAGCAAAATAATTCCGCGATACATATTCAAACTGAATTGTTATACAAAATTTGTTGGCTAAGTGTTAAGAACAACTGGGAGCAGGAGGCACATGCTCCACCTATAAATCGAAAAATTGTTCTTAGAACGCGCCGCGGCAAACGAAGACGTGCAACTGATTTCAAAGATTTGCTATGAGTGGCAATTGACTGCCTCAAGTGTTGACTGATCTACAGAGAGGAAGAGAGAGAGAGAGGAGAGAGAGAGAGAGATGGAACGCGAGAGCACATGCGCAGATCTTAGACAAGAGAGATAGAGAGTGAGGGCGAGCTCGATGTGCCCTGTTCTCCTATATTATATGAAATTTCTCATTCTCTCTTCATGCACTTTTCTCTTGTCTTAGCTGAATTTTTGTGGTAAGCAGTCAACGCATGTACTTGACCCCAAAATTGGTTGTTGCTGTTGTTGGGCAAGCAGCAAATCAGCCGCCCACCAAAATCTTGTCCATGCGACTCCCAAAAATAGAATCGCGCTGACCAACAACCTTTCTGCATTGCGTTTAAATCTGTCACACATTCATTTATATATATAGATGTGTTCTAAAGATAGATACAAATTAGCATGTAGCATAAAAATATATATATTTGTATATATTTTTAGCTTAGCTAAGGATTAGAGTGTTTATGCTTTGGCTTAGGCTAAGAACTGTTCCAGTATAGCATTCGCTCGCTAAGAAGAAGAAGAAATGGTAATTGCAATGTTGTATATTATATATTAAAGAAGATATATATATATATAGATATATATAGCAAGAACTCAGACGTTTTGTAAACGAAAGTTAATGCTTATCGACTTGCCATAGTTTATCGATCTTTATGTAGAGTAGCTCTACAGTGATCAATGTGCCAAACTTGCTGTTAGATATAGCATTTCTATAAGATAAAGTCAAGTTTACTGTTCAACTCACGCAAAAGCTGTGCCTCATATACAGATCATATTCCTAGCAGATCATATATTGAACAGTAGCACAGGGGCTGGCGGAAACAAGGTTGTTGAAGCGCGACTAGCTCGCTGTCCTTCGCTCAGACTGCGGACCATGCACTTGCCCTTCGCTTATGGTTGGCTGAAAGCGTTAAGCTCCTAAACATCCTTAGAGGGGATCAGCAAATATTGTTAGCAAATATTGTTAAGCAGTATTTCCCTCACAAAGTAAAAGTATAATTGAGGCTAAAAGTCTAGCATAAATAGTTTCTAAACTAATGGAGTTTATTTAATAAGAGTTACAGCACTACCCAATTTACCATGTCTACAATGGGCATAGACAAAAAGGACATCAATTTTAAGAAGACAGAGTTAGATTCTATATCTAGGATATATTCCACATTAAAAGTCTATAGCTTCAATATACTCTTTATATTAAATTTTATTAAAGAATATCTTTAATTGAAATGATATTTACGATAAGTGCAGACCACAGCAAGCTCTTAAAAAGCATTAAATAATTATGAAGCGCAGCATTAATTGAATTGCGCATACGCCACGTGCAACCAAAATGTTTTTATCATAAACATATATTTAATTGTGCTACAAAATACTTTTAATTGATTTATTTGTGTGTTGGGACTTTATGCAGTTTAGTGAAATTATGCCGCTGAGCCTTATTAAGGCCGCTGCGAATTGCAATTATTGCGAAACAGAGAGAGGGAGGCAGAGAGTTGAAGAGAGCGAGACAGACGAATAGTCGAGCTATTTGTATTGAAAATTGCATTAAATTAATTAAAAGTTTGTGTGTGCGTAGCTCTTGAAGTGGAGCATGATGAACTGGCACAGCCGCAATTTATGGCACAAGCAACAAGCGGCAGCAAAATGCAGTATGCTGCATGTAGCGAGCAGCATGCAACATGCCGCAACAAAAACAATTTTTGTGGCCAAATGAGAAAATCTTTATGGGCGCAGTTTATTTTTTAACCCAGCTGCTCTGGGGACAAGGCAGAAATCGGAAACTGTTGTCACTGCAATCAAAGCAAATTTCCGCATTGAGCAACTTCAATGTGGCAGCCAACAAGTTGCAAGTGGCTAGTGGCTAGTGGCAACTGGCAAGTGGCAAGTAGCATTAAGTACACAGTTGATGACTTTCAGTTGTGTCGCCGCTGCCTGTTTATGAAATTCAATTAAAGCGTTTATGAAAATTGCATTAAAAGCTGTCAATAGCAAGGCATAAACTTGCCCCAGACACAAGGCTAAAGCAACGGCCGCACTGCAAGTATAAAGTGATTGATTAGCTCGACGCTGCAAATGATTTTTATTTTAGTTTTTCTATTTAACTTGTTCACATAGTGGAAAGAGTGTATTGAGTATAGGCCAAGATGTTGTCCACTTTTTAAGTTAAGCACTTGAGATTGGAAATATATTTTAGTGTGGAGCCTCGTCTGATAAAGTTAGAGCGAGAAGCTAGATGCATGAAAAATATCCTTGTGCATATAAAGAGCAAATCAAATTGCCAAGCTATAACTTTTAATGGTCCTTTCCTCAAACTTATACAGTTTGAGTCGTAGATTTTGTTAAGTAAATGACTGACTACAGACAATTTCGAGCTAAAGTTGTCTACTCACGCCTCTTAAGTCCTTTTTGAGTAAATGTATACAATGGGCAGAAGGACTCTTGGCAGATCCCTTAAATTATAAACATTCTAGATCAGAGCGAAGAGCTGAGTGGATCTAGCCATGTCCACCGGGACAACTGTCTATTTGTATGAACGCATCGATCTCATACGCCACAGACCTGGGGACCTGACATTTTTAAGGAATATACTATGTTCTATATTCTCTGCCTTTTTCGAAACTCATACCACTTCTATATCGATAATTATCGATACCGTAAAATATAAATATTTCAATATTTTAAGCTGCAGATTCCTGTGAGGGCAGCTTTTAATATTTTTTAATATTTTTAATATTTTTAATATTTTTAATATTTTAATATTTTATAAAATTAAATTTGTAAATTGAACGAGTATTATGCTGTCCCTTATGGCCGCCCGACTTCCATATTTTTACTTGTTTTCATTTGCATTTTTATTCGAAATGCTTCAGTTGAAGCGCATGTTCTTAATTGTCCTAAATAAGTTCGTGTTTAAATGCCGAAATTGTGTTTTGCTTTTAATTCTTTTTTCGTTAAATTTTTTGTTTTATTTATTGCCCGAGTGCACTTTAGTTGCGTTTATTAAACATTGAAAAGCACTAAATTCAAAAATTGCATCTTTCTTGCCCGGCAATAATATAGTCATAAAATATCCATCAAAACATCGGCGCATATGAGTGACTGTATCAAAAGACTTGTGGAAATGTATTTAACTCAAGTGTTGCTCGAATACCCTGTGTGCCAAGAAATGGGGTAGTTTGATTAAAAGTGTAAGATATGAGGTAGAAGATAGATAGATGGAACACATAAGGTGGAAGATGAAAGATGGAAGATGGAAGATGGAAGATGGAAGATGGAAGATGGAAGATGGAAGATGGAAGATGGAAGATGGAAGATGAAAGATGAAAGATGAAAGATGAAAGATGAAAGATGAAAGATGAAAGATGAAAGATGAAAGATGAAAGATGAAAGATGAAAGATGAGAGATGAAAGATGAAAGATGAAAGATGAAAGATGAAAGATGAAAGATGGAAGATGGAAGATGGAAGGTGAATGATGAAAGATGAAGGATGAAAGATGAAGGATGAAAGATGGAGAAGATGAAAGATGAAAGATGAAAGACGGAAGACGGAAGATGGAAAATGGAAGATGAAAGATGGAAGATGAAAGATGAAAGATGAAAGATAAAGATAAAAGATAAAAGATAAAAGATAAAAGATAAAAGATAAAAGATAAAAGATAAAAGATAAAAGATAAAAGATAAAAGATAAAAGATAAAAGATAAAAGATAAAAGATAAAAGATAAAAGATAAAAGATAAAGATAAAAGATAAAAGATAAAAGATTAAAGATTAAAGATTAAAGATTAAAGATTAAAGATTAAAGATTAAAGATTAAAGATTAAAGATTAAAGATTAAAGATGAAAAATGAAAGATGAAAAATGCAAAATGAAAGATGAAAGATGAAAGTTGGAAGATAAAACAACTTATTTTCATCATAAGCATAAAGAAAGTCTGAGTTGTTTATCATTTTCAAGAACTTACCTAAACAGATCTTTCGCGTATTCCCAATGTATTTTTTTGATTGGTCTATGTATGCTTGGAATATATTATTTTTTTTGGAAACATCAGGGAATATAACTTACAATTAGCCCCTCCTAAATGTATAGAGTTGGAGTAGCCCTCATCATATAGGGCATCTCCTCGTTGAGCAGTCTGCCAGAGCAGCTGCCGCCTAATTGTTTCAGTCTCAAGTGTTTATATGTGAAATAAATGCAGATATATATTTATATATTTGTAGATAAAGTATGTGGTAGAGCTCGCTGTTGGCCAGACGCTGACTTCGAGTGGCCCAATGAAAGGTTAATAACACTCCACAAAGAAATGCGCCGTCAACGAACGCGGCTCGTTCAGCAGTGCCACGAAATGCAGCAATTGATTTGTTGAAACATTTCTGTTTATATTATTCATTTTATTTATATTGTTTAAAAAACAATTATTCTGAGCAAATTGCATATGGCAAGGGGCCGACGCACACATAGATCCAGCTAATGTCCATTACGTAATTGCATTTGATGGGGCGACGTGCATCTAACGAGCTAGTAAAGCAATTAACGCGTATCTATGGGCATGGGCGTGTGTCTGCGTGTGTGCGTGTGCATGGGTGTGTGTGTGTGTGTGGGCGTGGCTTAACTGGAATCAATAAAAAGCTATGCACGCTGTCGTTCCGTTAGTCCGAGCGGAAATTGCAAAATAAATTGTTACTTTTCTAATACCCTGCATAAATGGGGTATATGCGCTGTTCAGGGAAAGTATGTAAGAGTCAGTTCGGTTGCTGCTTTTGCTACTGGTTCAACTGAACTTGTTCAGTAACTTAACTGCTGAACTTTTTCAGTAATCACTAACTTCTTCTATTGAACTGTTTAGCTGTTCATCTGAGCCATACCATTCTGTGGAGTTAGGCAGTTGTTCAGATGCTCAGTTAATCAATTGATTCAAGTTGCATAAAATGCTCATGAACTTTTGGTTCTATTGAGCTGTTCAGCTTTTGTATGAATCATACATGCAATAGAGCTAATCAGGTGTGAATAACGTTTATTTTTGCACAGTTAGTCAATTGATTCGCTTAAAACGTTTCTGAATATTATTTTCTTCAGTGGTTCATGAAGAAAAGGTTCTGTGCAATTAAGTTGTTCAAGAACGTTAAGTTCTAAGGAACTATTCAGGGTTAACGAAAGTTTATGATTAAATAAGTAATAACGATCATATGAGGGAAGCATAAGTAATTGAACTAGTAAATAACTAAGATTCACTCGTGAACATTTGAACCAGTAGAATGAACTAGAAACAATATAAAGTTGTTTAGTCAACTCTTTAAATCAAATTGTCTCTAAATTGTACCACATGCACGTGAACATAGATAAAACTCTTAATTTACAATTATTTTCAATTTCTGAAAGTCGATAAATATCGATTTTTGCTATTGACTATCATTCATCAATCAATCATAAATTCTTTGCTAACCACGCCTTTCCTTCGCTTCACCTAATCCAGGGTATCTGTTAGTCAGGCACATCGCATGCCGTCATACTTGTGCAGGCATTTAAATTTGAACCTCGCAAATTGGATTTTTCCCATGGAAAAAAATTATTAATGCTATTGACCATTTTGGCTTATCGGGGATTAGCTCACTCGTTGGGCTGCCCAGTCCAAGTTTCTATGGAATGAATGAAATGAAAATTGAACTTTAAAGCTTATCACCTGAAACCTGGCACCGTTGGTGGGGCATGGGACGACTCGAGGCATGGGCCAATAGGCGCACAAATGTAGGCCACACTTTGTGAAAATAATCAGCAAAGCATTTGAGGGAAATGCCGCTGAAAGAAAGTTTGAGTTTACAAGCTGACAAAGTGGTGCGGGTGGTGCGGGTGGTGCGAGTTTTTATAGAGAATTCCAGCTGCAGGCTGCAGATAAACAGCTCAAGTGGCAGATGCGAATTGCAGTTAAAGTTTGCTTCCCTAAGAGTGCTCGACTGAAGTATACCCTGCAATAAGCTTAGAAATGTCATTAAGCTTATCTGACAGTTGCAAGAGGAATTGGTAATTACCTTACCTGAATATACCCTGGAATTAGTTGCAAATTGAACTTGTTCGTATCTTGCAGATGCAAACGGAATTTATAATTAGTTTGTTAGGGCTCTGCAAGCAGAGTATATCCTTGGCTTTGAAGCGTTAACAAACTTATCTAGCCAGATGTAAAAGGAATATGTAATTAGCTTACCTAGATTAAGCGACTTAAGTATACTCTGTAATTAGTTTGACAATGCTGGACCGCTCGTATAAGGCTTATTTTTAGCTTAAAATTGTTCTTAGAGAAACTCTTGACTGCCAAACTAAAGTATACCCTGTAATAAGCATAGAAGTCTTTTTATATGTGTATAAAGACATACATACTCATATATGCATGAATGCTTTGATATGTAGAGCACTTAAAACCATGTTACTTGTGTTTGATCGACTATTAAATACCCTCTACAAGATATATAGCTCTCTTGAGTGTCTTTCTATAAGCCTTAAGCGACATCTCAGCACTTGAAATGAGTAAGAAACGTATAACGAAATTACGATTTAAACACTTACTAATTTTGACTATAAGATACCCTGTGTTTCACACTTAAATCACTTTTAACATGAAGTGCTCCACATTGATCTATCCAGAATCAAAGTTAACTCTGATGCATCTACCCTATATGAAATATTCGATTGGTACAGGGTATTAAAAACAGCATGCAGACTGCACACAAATATCAGTTAAGTGGAGCAGCAGTCAAAGGCAGCCACCTGCCTGCAGCGTAATCCATTTAAGAGGCGCATTTGCCGCATTTGACTGCCAATTGGCGGCTGCTTAGGCGAGTTGCCAAGGCTCAGGCTGTCGGCAGCTGTGCTGAAAGCTTGATTTGGTTTTGATTTGGCTTTTATTTTGTGCTTGCTTGCTTGCAGGATGAGGGCTGGAAGCTGAACCGCACCAACTACTATCAGGAGGGCTGGCTGGCCACGGGCAACATACGCGGCATTGTGGGCGTCACATTCACCACCTCGCATTGCCGCAAAAACATGGACTATCCGCTGCGCACCAACTACAATCTGCGAGGTCATCGATCGGACGTGAGTGAAGGAACACTTCAGAATGGCATAATCAATCTCTTGAACTACTGTGTTTGATGTTTCTTTCAGGTCATTCTGGTCAAGTGGAACGAGCCGTATCAGAAGCTCGCCTCCTGCGACAGCTCGGGCATCATCTTTGTGTGGATCAAGTATGAGGGCCGTTGGTCCATTGAGCTGATCAACGATCGAAATACGCCGGTTACGCACTTCTCCTGGTCGCACGATGGTCGCATGGCGCTCATCTGCTATCAGGATGGTTTCGTGCTGGTTGGCTCTGTGGCCGGCCAGCGTTATTGGTCGTCCATGCTCAATCTGGAGTCCACCATCACGTGTGGCATTTGGACGCCCGACGATCAACAGGTGTACTTTGGCACCACCCAGGGCCAGGTGATCGTCATGGATGTGCATGGCGCGATGGTCTCTCAGGTGCAGCTCTCCAACGACGTACCCATCACCTCCATGGCCTGGTCCTGCGAGAAGTTCAAAATGGAGGAGGGCGAGGAAGCCGAGCCCGGAGTAACCAATGCCGGTAAATGAGAAAAAAATTGATCAAATAAACTATGCAGCAGAGAGACGTCATATTACCTTAAAATATAAGTTGATCATCAATCATTTGATCAATCACTCCATCAATCAGCCCATAAAACCATCAGTCATCATATTTATTTATATAAATTTAGGTCTCTATGTATTTGCACTGTCTACATCATACAAGATTGATGCTATAACTCGTAAAGGCTCAGATTGTTAATGTCATCAATCACTTAATCAATCATTCCATCAATATATATATATATTTTTGTATACTTTGTCCTTATGGCCATTTATGTTCGAGTTTGAGCTTCCTAGCTGTTACATCTAAGGCTCTACATACATCATCAATCAATCAGTCATCAATCATACAACATATAGCGCTATATATCTAACTAAACTTGTGATCTTTCTCCCTTTTGGCTTAGCCAAGCGCACTTTTGTGCTGGCGGTAAGCTTCCAGAATGGATATATCTATTTGCTAAAGTCGTTTGACGACGTCTCACCCGCACATATCAACACCTGCCTTAATGGCGCCCTGGGCATGGTCATGGAGTGGAGCAATTCGAGGGAGTTGCTCGCCGTTGCCGGCACATTGCGCAGCAATAGCAACGGCATGGGCTTGGATGGAAAGCTGCTGGAGCATGAGCTGGGCCTGGGCACGCCAGCCAGCAGCTGCTACTATAACAATCTGGTCAAATTCTATACGGAGTCGGGCACATGCCTCTACCAGGCGCACATACCCTGCAGCACGGCCACCGTTTCGGCCATCACCTGGGGTCACAACGACAAACGTTTGTTCATCGCAACGGGCACTCAGGTGCACATTGCATGGATCTCGCGACGGGTTGCCTCGCTGCAACTGCTCTGCCGGCTGCAGATCCAGGCGAGCGTTGGCTCTGAGACGCTGTTGCCACTGCTGCCGTTGCCTTCTAGGATTAAATCGCTTATTGGCAATCTCTTTGCTCAAACCATAAGAGTAAGACACATTTCTTATATATATAGCCTTGCCTAATCTCTGCTCGCTCCCTCAGTGCTGTGTACCTGACCTGAAGTCGCTGCGTGATTTTGTATCGCGCCCGCCGCTGTGCTCGACTCGGCTGCACTGCACCATGATACGGCATGATGATGACTCCAATCTTAGCTCCGGCACCTGCTACACACTCTACTTGGAGTACTTGGGTGGGCTGGTGCCGCTGCTCAAGGGCAAACGCACCTCCAAAATACGTCCGGAATTTGTGATCTTCGATCCGCAGGTTAATGGTGAGTGAGCACATGCAGCAGCCACTGTTACCTGTCTGAAACTCATTTAATTTTATTGCAGACAACTCGCTGTATTTTCAATATGCCGCCGAGGCCAAGAGCAGCTCCGGCTCCAGCCAATCCACCACGACGGGCAACAGCGGACGCACCGATTCCTCGGACAGTGATTTCGAAGAGCGCTCCTCGCGCTTCGGTTCGCCACGCACGCCACGAAAGCGTCGCGTTCGCGCCAAGCGACGTACGCAGAACGGCGACCGTGCGGCTAGCGGAAGTGGGAGCAACACGCTCGATCCCGACAGCCTCGATGAGCTGGCCTATGTGGATACGCTGCCCGAGGTAAGGGTGAAGACACGGCTAGGCAGCTGACCCCTTGGCATGCGTTAATCTTTGTCCACCTTCCTTTTCTCTCCAAGCAGGAAGTCAAGCTGGTGGAGGTGACCTCCAATATTTGGGGCACCAAATTCAAGATCCACGGACTTGCCAAAACCGTCCCAGCCAATTTAGGCCAAGTAACATATAAGACGTCCCTACTGCATTTGCAGCCGCGTCAAATGACGCTGGTCATCACGGAGCTGCGCGACGATTTTCCAACTGGACCCGATCCCAGCTTCAATCCCAATCTCTTCTCCGAGGACGAGGAGGAGCATCACAGTTACAATCATAATCATAATCATAGCACGGATGCCGCAGTGCCTCATGTGAGCGTGACAAGCGCTGCTCCGGACGCAGCATCAGCAGCAGCGGCAACAATAGCTGCATTGAAGCCGCCAATTATGCCACAGCGACGCCTCAACGATGGCGCCTCGGCGCCGCCCATAGCGCCCATGTCGCCACGCCCCAATCGTATATTGGCGCGTCATAAGAATTCGCACGGCTTAACAGTCAACGGGTCCGGAGCCGGTGGTGCAGTGGGCCTGAGTCCGTTGGCGCGTGCCGAAAGCTACGACGACGACTCATCCAATGAGTCGCAGGAGGCAGCAGCAGCCGCTGCCACTGCCACTGCCACCACCGTGCTGCTGCATCAGGCGCCTGCCAGTTGCAGCTCCGCCTCGCCGGCGCCCAGCTGCAGCAAAAACATAACGCGTCCAAAGACTATAAGCAGCTTCAAGAACAGCTACAGTCGCTCCAGCTCGAATTCCAGCTGCCAGTCGCGGCATGCCATATCGCCGCTCTACTGCGACGGCTCGGTGCCGACGCTGCAATCGCCCAAGAATGCTGTGGCCCCATCGGACATCATATTCGAGCGGCCAGCTGTGCCCGCGGCTGGCCAAACCACCTTGATGTCCTACTCGAGCAATGCGGACTATGCCAACAACGTGGTTCAGGTGAAGAACGCTCTCATGTCGGAGTCCATGCGCACGGCCAACAGTCACGTGAATCCGGTGCCCCTTAATCTGAACTTGAATTTGGAGCGCATGGATGCACGTGCTGTCAAGTGCTCCACAACGAAGCGGCGTGACATGCTCTACATAGACGAGGAGACTCAGTCGCCCACGCCCACAACCACCGCCAACACCTCTACAGCAGCGGCAGCAGCAGCAGCAGCCAGCACAAGCATGAAACGCACTCCAACTGTGGTGTCCATAGCACCGGCGCTGCCCGACTCCATAACGCGCAGCTGCAGCGTTGGCTATCTGGATTCGGTGGCCATAACGCCCTCGGATGAGGCTTTATCTGCGCTGCGCAAGGATGCGCCCAACAAGCGTCTGATTCTGGTCGACAAACGGCGCAATCGCCATCGCAAGCGACAGCAGCAGCAGGCGGATGCACGCCGGCACAAGCTGCAGCAGACGGGCAAGTCGAAAAGTTTGGACTCCTGTGATCTGCTCTCGCTGCAAACGAAACTCTCCAGCAAGGAGCACGAGCAGGTGGTGCGCAAGCTGCAGGAGATCTCCGACAGCAGCGCCTGCAGCAGCGCAGCCAACACGCTCTGCTTCAAGTGTCGCAACAACATGAATCCCGCCAGCGTTTGTAAGCGTTGTCAGCCAACGGTTAACCCAGCGCTGGACGAGATTACCACAGTGGCTGTAGAGCCCGCCAAGGAGCCAACAGCTGCTGCTGCTGCTGCTGCTGCCACGCCGGCAGCCACTGCAGCCGCGCCGGCCAAACCACCTCCCAAAAAACGCTTTGATGTCATCACCAGCTTCACGGACAGCCCGCTCTTTACGCGCAAGCATCGCTTCGGCTATGGACGCAGCAAGGATCTGGCAACGGGCAGCAGCACAGAGAACTCCACGCCTTTGCTCGCTCGCAAGCAGGAGAACAGTTTCAGCTTTGTCAAGCAGCTGTCCGAGGTGCGTTGGCGGCGCAAGGAGGCGCCCGCCAGCCAGCAGCAGCAGCAGCAGCAACAGAATCAGCAGCAAAGCTCCAGCAATGCCAGCACACTGGAGCGACAGCAATCCGAAACGGGCAGCATAGCCTGTGGCACTGTCGAGGCGACGCCCGTGGAGGCCAAGGCGTCGGTGTCGCTGCATACGCAGGTGAGCACTGGGCGTGGCACTTACCACCTTAGACAGAATCAAGTGATTAACTGTTTTCCATTACAGGCTTTGACCACACTGGAGAACATCATCAGTCGTCTGCGGGATCTGGATGAGGGTCGATTGACGCCGCCATCGACGCCGCAGCGCTTGCCGCGCAGCTCGCCCGCTTCGCCGGCGTCCAGCAAGAAGAACAAGCGACAGCAGAGCAATTCGCCCATTCGGCACATACTTAACTCGCCGCTGCTGAATCGCAGACAGCGCAAGAAGCCGAGCATCATTGAGAGCTCCGACGACGAGGGCAACCAGACGAATGGCTCGGGCGAGGAAATGGGCGGCAGCACGGCCAATGGCAATGGCAATGGCAAGCAGTATCGCGATCTGGAAACATTCCAAAAGGCGCAGCTGCGTCAGAAGGTAGAGTCCAGGTTAAATGCTGCCCGGGCAAAAGATAATCGAGTTTCTCTACTCTCTTGTGCAGCTGAAGCGTGGCAAGATTGAGCCAAATGGCAGCGCCAGCTGTGCCAATCCAGCGCCTGTGCGGCGCGAGTTCGTGATGCACAACAAGGCGCCCATGTGGAACGAGATGAGCCAGGTGTATCAGCTGGACTTTGGCGGACGCGTCACCCAGGAGTCGGCCAAGAACTTTCAAATTGAGTTTCGTGGCAAGCAGGTATTTACTTTGGATTATCTATAACTGCATTAACTGACTGATTGAAGGACTAAACACAAACTGATTGACGAGCTCAATGATTGATTGATTGCTCATTTACATAAATTGAACTATTTGCAATTCTTATCAACCAACTAACTGGGGGATAGACAGAATACGTGATTGATTGACGGACTCAATTGACTAAGTGACTGATTGATGGACGAGGAAATATGCTGATTAATCAATCAGCATATTTGATTGATAAAGTATATTAATAAATAAAACCATTTTTGTGTGATACTCAACTGACTAAATGACTGATTGATTGACAGTATAAATTATTGATTGACAAACTCAATAATTAATTGAGCAATCGACTGATTGACAGGCTAAAAGACTGTTCGATTGATAGTCCATCAATGACTCATCTATAGATTGAAGATCTTTCTATTAATTCTTTGATTGATTGAGTGATTTGATAGTTGATCAATCAGATGATTGATGTGTGCATACAGTGAGTAGCTAATGGTCATTAGCTCAATTAATCAACGCTTTAACTTATACAATTTGATTATGCATAATAACATTAAATCGGCATCTCTTGCAGGTGATGCAATTTGGACGCATTGATGGCAATGCGTATACCCTGGACTTTCAATATCCGTTTTCGGCGCTGCAGGCGTTTGCCGTTGCGCTGGCCAATGTGACGCAGCGCCTCAAGTAATTGGATATTCCAACTGTTGTATTATCTTAATGCATTGCACACACATACACATATTTATATATATATACAACTATATAGTACTTATAGCACGCCGCCAGCTAATGCCGCAGCAACAGCCGCCGATTGCAATTGCTTTAATATGCATATTTTTTATACTATGAGCAGGTCGCGCCTAGGCTTTATCATTTGTAAATATGTATATGTACTTAATTGTATTGTGGTCTTTAGGTTTCTGAATGCCATACATATTCTTGTGTAATGTTATATCTGAACGGATATGATAAATGAACTCATACCACCATTTGATTGAAGGTTTAGCAATTTGATATTGGTGTGCAACAAAAAAGAAGAAGAAAACTCACAGTCCGATCCATTTTTTGTGCAATATTTGTATGACAAACTTTTTGGCTTAAGTATATATAAAAGAAAACCAAATGAAATGATTGATGATGTATATGTTAAGCATCAGTATCGATCTATGATCTATTTTTAAAAGTACGTGTACGAAAACGATTTTTCAGTCGAATTTTTTAAACTAGTTTGTACATGAGCCGCCTTTTTTGCATTGAGAGCTTCGTTTGTTTTCGTTATTTCCTTCTCGACTTAAGTGCAATAACAGCAATTCCTTTTGTTAACAATTCTTAGCATGTAAGGAAATATCATTAAAAACAAAAAACACATATATCAATATATATGTGTATACAGCAAATATCGCTTAAAAACAAAACCAAAAAAAACAAGATATCGCTTGGCCTAACATATAAAACAAATGAATGTGTGTACGAGTACTTAATACTAGCATATTTTTTATATATTACAAATTAATTGTGAATGTTAAAAGTATAAGCAAACAGAAAAACATAAACAACATTCTCTTACACACACAGAAGACAAGAAATTTTGTGCTTTTCCTCTTAAAACTCTTTTTTGTAGTTAGGCTTAATTTCAAGACAAATTCGTTATTGTAATTGTTGTGAATATTGAAATAAACTCAAAAACTCGAAACGTAAACGATTTCCAACGTGCAACTAATTAAATAAATTATATATATATATATATATATTATATGTGAATAAACAAACAACAGCAACACAAAAAAAGTAAAACAAAAAAATTACAATTTGTCTTATTTACATATAATACAAGAGATTGAATTGTGAACATTTATTCGCTTATGTTTTATGTCTTTTCCTTTTGTTGTTCTATTTCGATTTCAGCTTTCTCCCAATCGGGTATGGACTTCTCCTTAATGTGCCAGGCATTCGTTTTGGGACCTTTTGTTTCAGCTGCAGGAATAGAGAGCAGCTTTGATTAAAATAATTATTTATAATCTATATCAATTGCTTACAAGTCTTGAAACGTTTGACGCCCTCTTGCATGTCCGCCACCATGGCCGCAGAGACTTGCATTATCTCATTGTTGATGGCTGCATAGAAACCGGGTCGGGCGTAGACATTCGCATTATCCAATGTTGCATTTCGATCATGCAGCAGTGAGGCCATGGGAAACTTGGCTATGGAAAAGGCTAAGTTGACGGCCTGACCCAGTGCTGTACCTGTGGCCACAATTCGGTTGACCAGACCAATGCGCAGCGCTTCATTTGCGTATACTCGCCGACCCGTCTCTATAATATCCACAGCATTCGAGTAACCAACTGCAGCTGCCAGACGCACAGTGCCGCCATCGCTGAGCGGCACACCCAAGCGACGATTGAAAAAGCCTACGACGGCGGTATCTTCCATGACGCGCAGGTCACAGAGCAGTGCTAATTCGAGGCCGCTGGCCACACAAAAGCCGCTGATGCCGCATATAATGGGTTTTCGTAGGTGCCGCCTGGTCGGACCCACCGAACCCTCACGACGCAACAGAAAGTCGAGACTGCCGCGTTGCGCCTCCGCCTCCAGCTCTTTCAGATCATAGCCAGCTGAGAAAGATCCACCCACGCCGTACAGCACGCCCACAGGTGACGTATCGTCCGCCTCAAATTGATGAATGGCTTGGCTTAGCTGCGCTGCGGTGGCTGCATCAATAGAATTGCGCTGCTGCTCCCTATTGATTCCGATTAATGTGATGTTGGCATCTTTTTCGACCAGTATGCTGGGTGCTTTACTGTCTGTAGTATCCGCATAATGTACTGCACTCAAAGAAAATTTCTGTGCGCTATTGCATAAGTCCTTACAGGTCCTAAATCGACTGAACGTAAACAATTTATGCATTACAGCCAACATAACAAGTCTCTTAGTGCTGTGCAGCGTTAAAATCGACGTTTTCATTGGCGCGCATTTCAACACTACTTGTCAGAGCGACAGCGACGCTGTCAAAAGAAGGCGTGTATGTGTGCACGAGTGTGCGTGTGTTGGTGTTGGTGTAAAACAAAAAGCGGATTAAAAGAAAATACAAACGCTGCGCTGCCAATTAAATATTTATTTATTTATATATAAAAATAATCAGAAAATAGTGTTAAAGTTAGATTAATCGTTGGCGTGTGTGTATGCAAACGCATTGCATGGGTGTGAATGCGTGTGCTGCATACAAATACAAAATACAAGTGATATAAGCAAAGTACAAAAGAGCTCGATTACAATACGCGACTCCAATCTGCAGCCGCAGACAAAGGATAGTTAAGAAACGGTATTAACCTGGTTATATATACACATATATACATATACACACATATAGATGTAAGCATGTGTGTCATAAACTGCACGCAAAATGTGAACGTGCGGCAGCTGCTGGCTGTTGCCAGCAGCCTGCGGTTGCGGTGCCTGCTGAGAGCAAAACAACAACAGAGCGAAAGTGACGAATGTCCAGTGCTGCAGCAGCGCTCGACCATAACAATAAGAAACATATAGAAGTAGAGTGGAAATAAGATAGAGGAAGAGAGAGATAGCGCCTGCTGCCCTGCCCAGCACTTGCATTGCATGTGATGTATCCGCAGCTTTTTAAATGCAACTGTAATTGAATTGGCATTACAAATTACGGTTAATATCCAGCCTGTCTGTGTCTGTGTCTGTGTTGGGGTCGCAAGCGCTGCCACCGCCTGCATTATTAGTGCTTAATTGTGTCTATTTTTAACAATGTGCGTCCGCCCAACATTTGGGCGCATTCTCTGTCTGCTGGCAGGCCTATGCCCCTTCAGCCCGTTGCGTCGCCGCTTCAGCTACGCCGCTCCATTGGCGCCCCCGAGGGCTCTTGCCGTCGACACTATTGCCATTTTGCTAGCTTATATGCATGCGTGTGTGTGTGTTTGTGCGCGTGTGTCTGTGCCAGAAAGAGTGAGAGTGAGGAAGAGCAAGAGGGTATTTGAATTTTCTGATGAAATATGTAACGTAATGAAGTGGGCATCCCTAAGAGTACAAATGCATTATGCAAATTTATGAATAATTTATCTATGTGTTTACACTTTGAGCTTATCAATTGAATTAATTTTTAATAATATCAACAGTAACAAAGCATATAATTGGCATCACTTCCAATATACAAATATATGTATGTTCTTTATTGTCTGATGTATAAATAGTGCCTCTAACTTTATGGCCACCACTGTATGTGCCGTCACCAGAGCCCATGTCTAAACCACAAAAGACTTTCTCTAAGCATATATCCAATAAGCTAGGGTATTTGTATGTTAGTGTTGCTTAATTTCTTGTATTATTATTTGACTATGTGTGCTGTTGTCTTTAACCGCATCATGATCTATTTTCGTAAAATTTATTTGCAAAAAAGTAAAACGAAGTCTCAAAGCGTATATAAAAAACTTTCGTTTTATTATGTTTTACGGCTGGGACACACCTTTTGATGGGCAGCCTTTGATCATATATATAGATATATACACATGCATATATATATACACTAATAGTAATTATATTGTGTGTGTGCAGATATATATATATATATCTACATATGCATATCTTGCGCCGCCAGATAAGAGAGTTGGGTATAGAGTTTATTGCTTCAAGTACAGCTTAATTAATTGAATTAAATGCGCACGCATTCATTCAAAACGAGATATTCTTACGAGACAAAACGAATACACTCACATTCTTATTTCGCTCATTCAGCAAATACAGTCACGACTCGACGATGTCAACCGGAAGACCCATAAAATGTGTTGTCGTTGGTGACGGAACCGTCGGAAAGACTTGCATGCTAATCTCCTACACAACAGACAGTTTTCCCGGTGAATATGTGCCTACAGTGTAAGTTTTTCCGCCACAACTCCAAACTAAATGATCTTTGTTAACTTGAATCGAAATCTCTCGTATAGCTTCGATAACTACTCTGCACCCATGCAAGTAGATACAATACAAGTGTCGCTGGGTCTCTGGGATACAGCCGGTCAGGAGGATTACGATCGTTTGCGACCGCTCTCCTATCCACAGACAGATGTATTTCTGATATGCTACAGCGTTGCGAGTCCCTCATCGTTTGAAAATGTCACCTCCAAATGGTATCCGGAGATCAAACATCATTGTCCCGATGCGCCCATCATATTAGTGGGTAAGTAGTTATCTACTTTATAAGCTTTACTCTTCTGTTATAAATTGCCCTTAAATTTTTGCGCAGGCACAAAAATCGATTTGCGTGACGATCGCGAAACATTGAGTGGCCTGGCCGAGCAGGGTTTGACGCCGCTTAAGCGCGAACAAGGCCAGAAGCTGGCAAATAAAATACGCGCTGTTAAATATATGGAATGCTCCGCCTTAACGCAGCGCGGCCTCAAGCAGGTAAGTGCGGACACACCTTAGCAGCAAATGTCATCGAATGATGATGATGACAATTTCCATTTACCTAGGTGTTCGAAGAGGCGGTGCGTGCGGTGCTGAGGCCAGAGCCATTAAAGCGACGCCAGCGAAAGTGTTTAGTTATGTAAATAAGCAACGAGGAATACTCAGAAGAGCAGAGTAAACAGAGAGTCGGAGAATAACAAAGTGAAGCGACCCTCATCTCTAACTAAGCGTGAACAAATCAACAATCAGCTGACAAACAAGAAAGAAAAAGAAACTTGATTCATTGAGCATTATCATTTCCTTTAACATAAACAAATAATTTTGATTTGGTATAAGTTGAAAATTTAATTTACATCATCCATTTGAAAACCGCATGGCACAAACAAGAAAAAGAAGAACAAGAAATCCCTCCTCATTAGAACTAAAGTGTAACAAGATGAAAGCAGCAGTTAAACCATATATAATCCATATTGAAATCTAGTCAATTGAATCGAATCGAATGTATTAATTGTAAACAACAACAGCAGCGGCAGAAAAATATAAAGAATTGAACTAAACATAAACATAAGAAACTTCTGTTTCGCATATCAGAGAATATTTAAGGAATTCCTAATTTGTTTGTTTATTATGAAGTGTATTATAATTATAATGTAGCCCGGGCGTTTCCTAGTTTTCAACAATAACCAAAATACTTGACGATGAGCTCTTAGAGAAAAAATATTTAAATGAAACGAAAATGAAAAAAACACGTTTATACGATATTTTAGCTTGAAAACAAAAAGCATTTTTTCTACTATTTGTAATAATCTAATTAATTGATGCTCTTTTGAAACTTGTAACAACTGTTGTTTATTTTATTTTATAATAACTTATTTATTGTCCCTAACTTTAATAATGCAATGTAAAAAAAACATAAAAAACAAAAACAAAAAGTATAGCGAAAAAGTGTAAATGGAAAGGCAAAAACTGCATTTAAATGTGACTTGACTCGAATCAAAAAACAAAACAAAACAAAGCACACAATTTTTGTAAACAACTCGAATAGCAAAGGACGAGCAACAATTTTTTATAACAATTATATAAATATATATATTAAAGAGAAACAAACTAACGAGAACTCATGTAAATTTAAAGCAAAGATCAATCTACTTACGAGAAATCGTTACATATAATATATATATATAGTATATATATATACAAAATGCTGTAATTATAATAAAATCAGAAAAAAACTGTTGGATTTTGTGTGCTCAACCATTGCATAGTTATTAAATATTTCATTTATTTATTTAAATGCCACGTTTCTATCGATTTGTAAACAATTAACAAATTTGTAAGTTTTTTCTTTGTGCCGTTAACAATTGCACACATATATATATATATATGTTATGTAGAGGAGATCTCTCTGGGTGCAGCATGTGTAGTTGGTGGTGGTTGTGATGTGCCTCAATATAAACGGAAGGGCTTTGGATGAACCGCCTGGCCGGGCTTCTTTTTGGCGCCCGCGCTCTTGGGACGCTTCGGCTCCGAGTTGAGCGATGGCATCGATACGGATAGCACGAGACACTCCGCTGGCAAGGACATGGATGAGGTTAAAGTTGTAGCACGCTGTATGCGCGGCGCTTTCCAATACTGTATGAGAAGAGTTGCACGTTATTAGAGTGTTGCAAAATGCGATCAGTTAATGCTAACGTTAATTGAAACAAGAAAATAACTAAAATAGAAACTTACAATTTACTTTGTTTAGTTTCAAATCAATTTGTTCGGTTTTTTCTCACTTTTGTTTACCAATGCGATCCAAATGTGGTTTGATAGGTGCGTCGTGTGTGTCTGTGTAGCATTTGATACGCTTGCGGCGTAGGCGTGGGCGTGGTCGTTGCATTGCTTACATACGTATATAGCTATATATAAATCCAAATTATCTGCCAGAATTGAGAGATACTAAGTGCAAACAAAACGCCAAGTTTTTTCAGATATATGTATTTTTTTTTTTGCTTTTTTTAAATGAAAAAGTTTTGTTTTTTATTACGCTTGAAATTTGCATTTTTTTTTTACATTTTTCGTAAAACTGGGAAGTGTAAATAAATTGTGAGAATGATGCATTTTTGACTAATTATTAAGGTTACAAATTATAAAATATATATATATTTTATTTAATATGAAGTTAAAGTATTGAAAATCAATTTCAATGTTTTTTTTATTATTATTGTTTTTGTTTTCAACACGTTTAACTACACGTAAAGCACACAGTTAATAATCGTATATATAGATATATGCAGATATCTGTCTATATATATTGTGTGTTTGTTCTTGTAGTATATGAAATATATATATATATATATTTTTTGTTTTTATATAGTTTATGCATTTGCCTTGGTATCTAAATTGATAAATAGTGCATAGATCAACTAATCATATACTTTATCTGCTTCTTGTTCATTTTAATATGCTGCAACTGAGTGTGTGTATGTGTGTGTGTTTGCACAATTGTTTTTTATCAAATTTCATAGTAAATTCTCGTATTGTGTATTAATTATTGCATATTTTTCATATATTTGATTTTTTTGTGTAACTTTTTGCTTAAAATTAAATTTTTTCAAAGTATTTTTTGTTTGCATAGTTTTTTTCAATTTAGCTTTAAACGAAAGTAAAATTTTAGCTCAACATGCATTTTTTTTGTATTTTGTTGGACAGGATTTAACTTTGTTGATTTAAATTTTCATCAGCGCCGCTTGTTGAAGCCGTCATGGATGGTTGTGGACTCTGCGTTCAAGATAAAAATATAAACGCATTTAAATAATCGCATGAAATTAAAATGTAATAAAAACAAAGAAAAACAATGCGAAAATAACAGTATATAATGTAAGGGCAAACAAAGGATTATGTTAAACGAGCACAGCAAGCAATTTCCATATGAATCACCGGGACACCTTAATATGTATGGGCCTTGGGTGGATCGAATCGGTTATTGGTACGTTACTGTTCGGTTCGGTTCGGTACGTTTCGTTTCGGTATGGTACGGTTTGGTATGGTACGATTAGTCTATGCAAAGACAATATAAACTTCAATGTGAGTGACGTCGCACAAAACTCTCCTCACTTTGAGAGCATAAAGTACTAAAAATAGAATGCGCTCATAACTTCGGCTCAGCGAGCAAGTAAGTATGCAAAATAGCAGCAAAAGCCAGTGTAGTGCTTTGATGTAATTATCTCTTCACTACGCACACATGCAAGTATAATGTTCTCAAGCGATTCGCTGAGAGGAGAGAGAGAGCGAGAGAGCAGCAGCAACGGCAATCGGGACTTTGCTCGTGTAGTTTTTAATTAACGAAAGGGCATTCGGCCGATTGCAGTAAAATTGGAAGAATGAGACTGAGTAAAAGCTCAAAACTAAGCCAATAATAGTTGACCGAGAGGATAAAAATAGATGAGAGCGCTTCTGAGTGTTTTGCCTGGAAGCAGCTAAATTGTTGAGTATAACAGCCTTCCAATAAAAATGTTGTGTTGCATATAATACTTTGAGTGGCAAGATATAGCCATAATTAATAATAGATTTCAACAATACGCTTTGTTATTGTTGATTGCTATTGTAAATATGATTTAGTGCTTTCTTTCATTCTTTCACGTTTGATCAGGCTTTTTGTTGCTTCGCATGATCAGTTTTTGAGTGTTTTGCGCAAGGGCAACTTTGGCACATACTTTGGCATTTACCTGAGTGATTTTTGAGCAGCTGAGAGAAATTCGTTGCACTCAAACACTTGAGTTATAAGAATGAGTTGAATTTCAGTGTAAGACAATGATTTGAGCTTCTACAGTGCAATTTCACTCGATTGCCTAAATTGCTCAATTGCCTGGACGATTTCATGTTGAAGTTTATATTATCCTTGATCTATCACAGCACTGTTAAACGATAAAAGTTTTCAACTCGACACGCAAATAACTTACGGGACTTCAATCGTGAGAGTTATACGAAAGTATATTTTATAGCATAAAATCGCTTCATTTAATGGACGTAATATTTCTGTAGTACGAGTATACCGTTATTTTTTCATTTCTTTTTTAAATTTAATGCACTTTGTTTTATGACTATGACTAATAAAATGTATACACATATTCCTATAATAAATCGAAACGAAAATGAAATAAATATTATTATTAATA
Source organism: Drosophila hydei (assembly GCF_003285905.1). NCBI lineage: Eukaryota > Metazoa > Arthropoda > Insecta > Diptera > Drosophilidae > Drosophila > Drosophila hydei. Next base: position 1,709,967 of record NW_022045849.1, read on the forward strand.
AAAGATAAATGTTCAATCTTATGTAGATGAGTTAAAGCCAAACCCAAATAAATTCGATATTTGTTTGAGTGTATTTCATGAGGGAGTCGAGAGAGCAAAAGCATTTTGCACGTTTTGTTATTTTTGGTTTGTAATTTTTAAATGCTGGGCAGACTTTCACAATCATCAGAGATAATACATAATACATACATATATAGATTGAGCATATATAGCTATATAGTCTAGGTTTCAGTAACTCCGTTATATATATATATCGTTTGTTTAATAAAACATTTGTACTATTCTACATAGTATAAAAAGATTCTTGACTCTTGCCATAAATAATACTCTTCTTTGGTATTTCTTAGTTTAAGTTAACAAAACGAGTGTTAAGTATTTTCTTGGTATTTTTTTATACACTTGCCAAAAGTGAAAGTCGTTTGGAAAGGGCATAAAATAATTTCAGCTAGCCGAAATTTGCTCTTTAACTGTATTATAGGGTAAATACATAATTTAAAATAGAAACTCTTGCAAACTCAATCGAGATTTCCTTGTTTAAGATTTGAGCTAATTTTTGTTATTTAGTTTTAAACCTGTTTTCATATTTTAGGTACAGCTAGGTAGTATATTTTTTGTATTGTTTTTGATTATTCTTTTTTTTTAATTTTGCTTAGCTATTGTTTTACTTAAAAAGCGAGTCAAATATATCGTTACACACACAGTCAGAGTTACAAAGACCGAATTCTAGATGAATGGTCGCAACCAAGCGACCCTGCGCCGCAAACTACAAATTCCAGATGAAACGAGACGCGGTTTTCGATATTCGATATTCGATTTCGAATTTCGAGTGAGAGCGAGAGGGCGAGAAAGAGAGAGAAAGAGAAGTGAATGTGTGTGAAAAAAATGTGGAAGAGGTCTTGGAGCACTTTTTCTTCTTCTTATTTTATACTCGTTCACGCAGTTAAGAGAGTATATAGATTTTATTTTATATTGATTTGCCTGGCTGTCTATATGAACTGGCAGGGCGACCGTAGTTAAACTAGAGACTAGAGCTATTAATGCTATATGCATTTGGAATAAATATTCAAGATGGCAATTCCTAGGCTATACAGGCGGAAAAAACTGTATCTTCTAAGCGTTTTCAGCTAGAATCCCAATTTGAGTAACTTGTTTTCATTTCTATATATTGATTAAAAATATTGTATATATACAACTATATATAATAATTTTATATATATCTTACAGGGTATCTGAGGTGCTCAGATACACAATTATAACAGATAAATAGCTGATAGTTCATCAAATCTTACCAGCTAAACGGAAACTATGAAATTCTCAATAAATTCAGCTATTTTTTATTGTTCGTGAACGAGCATGCGGCAGTCGATGACGCCCGACTGCAATGATCTATACTTGTTTTTCATTTAATACATATCATGAATATGAAGTTGGTTTTTCTTTGTTTTTACAGAATTTAGTTAACGATATTCAATTTCTTTGTCAATGCATCTCAGTTTTGAGTTTGAAAGAAATTCATTTTTAAATGTAAATAAAAAAAATATACTTAAAATATAAAATGAATTAAAAATAAAACACCCGCTATATGTATATATATGATATATTGCTAGTGCCACAAAAATACTTTTAGTATTATAGTATATATATATATAGTTCAAATTGGAGCTAATCAGATGCTTATTGGGGGAATTTGTTAGAGATAAAGTGAAACCAAGTTAGTTCGAGCTTTAATTTGTTTTAGTATTTTTGTTGGGTGTTTCGTAAGCCTTAGTGGGTGCTGTTTTTTTTTAGTTTTATATAGGTTGCAGTGCTCTTTTCTTTCAGATATTGCTTGATCGTATGCCATATAGAAATAATGATTTAAATTACAATTAAAAAATGAATTTCTTGAGCTAAACACAAAATGGGATGTCATTTACAAGTAGATGTATTGATGTATTGATGTATAGATGTATTGATGTATTGATGTATTGATGTACTGCTTGTAATGAACTCAAATGCAAATTACAAATGGACTAAATCAGAGTTGAGAAAACACAAGAATGGAAAAAATCATATGAACTACAAATTGTTATTCGGAAACTACTTCGATGTTTTCTTGAGATGTTTTTTTTCATTGATTTTTGTTTTGTTTTTACCTGTGTTGGTGGTGTTGTCAGTGCAACAGAGTGTTCAACATTTTTCAAATAATCCTTATCATCGAATATCTTCTTCTCACCGCCACCGGGCTTGTGCTTAACATTATCCAAAGATCCAACTTTGCTTTGTGCCTTAATTTCTATTTTTTGCGATTGGATCTGAAATGTAGTGTCAAAGCCACCAACAAAAACGCACACAAAATTCATTAGCAACGATTACATAATATGTTCTTAAGTCTCTCCATTATATACATTTCTCTATATATATACATTTTCGATTTGCTGGCCAATTGTGGTTCTCAGTCAACTGCAATTTGGAATTTTTTCTTTTATACATCAAATAACGTGGACAATATTTACAAGGCAAACATTTGCTATATGTATGGGTGTTCTAGAGGAGTTCTTCAAGAAAGTGAGTTTAAGTGCTTGAAATACTAGAAATACCAAAAATACTGAAATACTAAAAAATACTAAAATACCAAAATTTCTAAATAACTAAAAACATATTTGTAGACAAATAAAGTTTTTAATATTTTTATTTCATTTGTTAATACATATAATAAATTATTTTTTAGATAATTTTTAATTAATTTGCGTTACTTACATCCTTTGTATTGTTGTCCTGGTATTTTTGTGTTTTTATTTTTGTAAATTGTTTGTTAATTATTAAACATAAAAAAATATTTGTATTCAAGAAATTGTTTTAAAGTTCAATGGATTAGTTAAATTATAATTTCAGTTAAATAAATTAAATAAAATAATTCAGATTATATACAACAGATAACACTCAGAGAAAGTCTATAAAATTAAAAAAAAAATATTTATTTTTAAGTCTTTTAGCTTAGGTAAATTTCTTTAGAAAATAAACTAATTGAAAATCCTTAGGCTGCATTTCGTATTGAGACTAGATTGAAAACCAATTGTAATAAAGTTTCAATTAACTTTTCGCTGAGTGTACACATATAAACTGTTGGTCTCTAGAAATCCAAAACTCGCACCGGAACTGCCATTGGTATTTACAATGCTAGGCCAAAGAAAACTTTAGTTACAATGGAGTCAGCCATGTGTGTGGATTAGATGGTGGGTTCGATGGTGCTTCAGCTTTACGTACCCAGCCAAACCCAATTTTATTCGTCTGCATTATACAAATTGTCGTCCAGACGCGTATTGTCCATTAAACAACGATGGCTAACTATTTTGGAGCCCTCGCCATAGACAACGTTGTTAGGGTATTTCTTGTACGAATAGCTCTGTGGATTTTGGTAGAGTTTTCTTATTTGCATGAATAGTTGTGTTAGTGAGGGAGTTGAGAGCATGCCAAAAGTAACTAGATTGCATAAACATGCAGTTGAGCACTTGCTCCCCACATGCCCCGCATGCCCCACATGCCCCATGCCAGCTTAAGCAAACTTCTAAGACACCGAAAACTATAATACTTAACTGCTTGGAAGAGTACAAAAATCATAAGGATATGTCCCAATCAGAGTTAAGACTCCGACTTCGAATCGAAATGAAAGAAAAGTCGCTGCAAGTGCTTCTTGGCTTACCTTAATATCGCCGCCGCCGGGCTGATGCTTGACGTTGTCCTTGGAGCCGACCTTCGACTTGGCCTTGTCCTTGAAGTCCATCTTGAGCGACTCGATCTTCTTGTCGCCGCCGCCTGGCTTATAGGCCGCATTATCCAGCGAGCCAATCTTCGACTTGGCATTCCACTGCAACTTTGTTGTAACTATCTACAAATTGTTTTTGTTTTTGTTTGCATTTTGTGGTGGTTTGGTGGTTCGATATAGATACAGATACAGATACAGATACAGATACAAATATATATATAGATATGATATAGGGCTTAAAAGTCAAAAACTACTTCAATTGCAACATTTGCTGCTCAGTCAATGTCAATGCACTTATCAGATTCAGTTTGATATTGCATATGGGATATATATATACCATATTTATCATATATATGTGTGTGTGGTATGTATAGAGGTAGTCTACATAAGGCTATAAAATTATGCTGCTAAGTGCCTCGACTTATTCGTAATTTGCATTTCCTACGAGATGCCAAAAAGATTGCATGACAAATATACAGTTAGATATGTATATATATATATATACAGACTATATCTTTGAGTCGCAAGTCGACCGTGAAATTGAATTTCTATCATAATACTTGATGTTCATATTAATGTCTTCTCTCAAATACAGCTACAAAGAACAGCAGTAAAAGTGCGCTTATGCATAGTGAGTGGCCTGACTAGACGTATACCCTGTACCTAGCTAGGGTTTGGTTTTAGCTAACTTCATATACTACCAAAAGTAAAGCAGCTTTAGATAACTTTTACAGATGTAAGCGCTTCAGTAACAGTTAGGCAAGTTATTTATATATTTATCTATCTTAGAACTTGACTTCAAATAAAAAACTGTTAAACTAGCTATTTCTTAAAGTAATGAAACTATATACCAAATTGAAGGGCTCTGGCTTGTATGGTAGCTGAGTTTATCTCTATTGTTATCTCTCTTTATTATCTCTAGACTCACTCTTAACTGAGTAGCAGTGAGGGTAAACTTCATTTAAGTGCATTTTTTGTGCATATTATAAGAAAGTCTTCTATTGCTTATCTTATAACTGGAAAAGTATAAGTTAAATATCAAAGCAAGCTGATTTTATTTATCTGTATTCGAGACAGCTAACTGCATACCAAATTTTCAGGCACTAGCTTTGTTGGTCTCTGAGTTACAAAGAGGTAGGCAAACAGTGGATGGTTTGATACATACATAATTTTTTTAAAATTATTTAAGTTATCTATATACCAAATTTATATGCTCTAGGTTTAATAGTCTCTGAGTTATAGATTGATTGATGAGTAGTTATACTTATAGCTAGTTCCTTCAATTACAGCAATTTCTCTATATGTATCTAGCTCTAAAAGGTCTCTTAGTTAGGGAGACATATATATGAATGATGGAAAGAATTTTATACATGACTCAGAGAAAGTTAACTATATCCTAAATTTGTGTACTGTCGCAATAGTCTCTGAGCTACAGAGAGTTAGACCCGCACTCTATTTCAGCAACACGCTCGCCTTAAGGACTATGCACTTGCCATAGGTACAGGGTATATTTAATATCAGTTCAGCGCTTATCATTCCCATCTCTGAGTGGGCAACCCAGACTCAATTGTAGACCAGTTAAGACCTACCTTCTTCTCTCCGCCCTTGGGCATGTATTTGTCATTCTTGGCCTCGATGCGCGATCCGGCCTTGATGTCAATTTTCTTCGACTCAATTTTGACATTGCCGCCACCTGGCTTATAGGTGGCATTGTCCAGCGAGCCAATTTTGGAACGTACCGCCTTCAGATTGGGCGATGGCGCATGACCGACCTGTACCTTGTTCATTGGAACTGCAAAGAGATTTAAAGAAGGTTTAACTAGCGCTTGGAGCGATGGCGATGTTAGAACAAACCTTTCTTGGCCGGCTCCGGCTCAGGGGTCTTGAGCAGCAAGCGGTTCTTTGAGGCGCTGCGCGACTTGGATGCTGATTTGTTTGAGGGCGTGGCACTCGGTGGGCGCGATGTGCCCGACTTGTCCGGCTTCGAGGAGCTCGATGTGGGCGTCTTGACCGGCGAGCTGGGTGAGTTCGGTCCGTTGCGATCCTGTGTGGGCGCAGGGAGGGGGGAGAGCAAACAAGAAAAGGTACAGTGTCGGTACAGTCATGTCTCACTATGTTAGACAATGTGGCTTTACAATGAGATAGCTGGCATCTGCCAGCACAATCAAATGCATGTTGTCGGGCATTTAGTGTCGTCGCAGTTTCTCGGGCAACAATTTACGACCGCCAATAACTAGGTTTATACGGCTCTATGCCATTTATGACTCTGAGTCTCCATAGAGAGAGCGCAGCCAGCTGGGACCGTGGCCAGCACGAAAGGATTCCCATTGTTTTATCGATTGTCGCGGCCTCCGCGACCAAAACTTCGCTCTGCGCTTTGCATATGAATGAACATATTTTATTTGCGAGGTATTTATAGAGACAGTCCCCCCTCCAGCGCCAATCAGGGCAGAGGAGGAATGTTACTGAGCGAAAAACAACTTGTCGTGTTTCGACTTTATCAACTTGGCACACATAAATCGCATTACATTTGGCAATTTGTAGTACAGTCAGACATGGCTACAGCGAACTTACGACAAATGGCACTGGCAGGAAATGGCACTTGTATACTCTCTTTTATAGGGTATACTAGAGTCTATAAGGCAAATATTTGTGGACATTAGAGTCTTAGAGAAAGTGAATTAGTTTCAGCAAAGGAATTTATTTGCTTAGCCAAGTTTGGAATTGCCAAATTATGCATAAATATATATTTGTTTATCAGGGTTAGTTATTAGGGGATATATAATCAGATATGATAAATTGAATCGATGAACTAATGCTAATTAGTAATGCCATAAAGCAAAGACTGAAGGAAGGTGGGCGAGCAAAGCTGAAGCTTTGATGGATTGAAGACGGCTTATATGACAGATATATACTATATAGCAGTTACTTTACTGTAGTTCAGATACTGCAGACAATAGACTATTGCAATAGTAAACATTTCAAGCTGCCCTCGTGCATACGAATTTGTCTGGCTATAGCTGCTAGATACTATTATGCTACAGCTCCAAAATACACATGTTTAAGTCTTCACAAATTCGAGTTGCGTTCGTTTTAGTGCAGTTTGACTGTATTAAGTTTTGGTAACTCAACACTGCGCACCTGTGAAAGTTTCGGAACTGCACACACCACGCACCACACAGAAGCAGCTAGAGCTATATCAAACTATAACACTTAGATATAGCAGAAATTCTATGTAAATTAAGTTATGTCTTGGCTGATTCCGTTGCGACCAACTGACGTCCGTAAAGCTACAACTTGATCTGAACTCTGAGCGCTGTCGCCGCCAGCTCTGGAAGAGCAGCAGCTGCTGCTGGCGCTGCCTAATGGAGCGTGCCAGAGAAGAGCCAGAGGCGGCATTCGGCTGCCATTTACAGATATTTATGATTTGTGAACATAACGATATGAAGAACAAGAAAATATTAGTTTCAGTTTGACTTGAAGTTGAGGTTGAAATACCCTAGCTGATGTGGCCATAACAGATGTGGGGTATAAACAAATATATGGTATGGTATATACCAGCATACTTAGAGCCACTTTTTTATGGTTGAAATGAGAGTTATAATATATATATTATATTATATATATATATATTATACATATATATTATATATTCATATATATTAAGTAAGTTCAAGCAGAAGTTGATTTTACTTAAGCTTGCCAAATGAGTTTCATTTATTACTCAAATTCGGGCAGTTGTGGGAATGGGGTCCTCAAAAAGGGGTCTTCAAAAGCATCTATATAACAAATTTGGTAACTCTAGCTCTAAAGATGTCTCAGTTATGCTCAAATTAGCGAAGTATTATATCGATTTGCAGTGTCTTTGATGTCATTGAAATGTAAAAAGTTATCGATCAATTGAAACACGATCTGTCTGCACTATAGTTATATGTGTGCTTCAAATATCTAGCTTAAATATATTTCGTGATCAAAGTTAAGCCAGAAACATAGACAAACGATGATCGAATGAAATGAGGAGAGAGCTAGATTGACTTATTAGTTGAGTCTGATATGATATATATAAATATATATGAACATATCAAAGGCAACATTGCCAACGTGACCTATGTGCAATGGGCGCATACAAAATATGAATTTTATATCTTATTAGGTATATAGTATATAGTGCTTCAATCCAGTTGAATTTGAATTCGAATTTCAAGCAACATAATCATTGCCTTTGCCGACTCAATAGTATCTCCAAAACTCAGTTATACTAGTCTGCCTGAAGCTGATAAACTGCATGGTTAGGGTATCTTTTGTTGCAGACGCTGTGGGAGACGTGGTTGACGGTCAGCGGAATTAAATTAATTTGCAGTCAGTTAATTTCCTCTCAATTAAGAGCAGCGCACCAAAAATTTGATAAACTCTGCCAAACACTAAGAGCTAAGCTCAGGCATAACCCGTTTTCATAGATGCCCGCTCAGCATATGTGAAAGAGAGTATATGGGATTTTCTTAAGCAATGAGAAGTAAATTATGAAGCAGCTCGGAAAAAGTAGATGATGAGCTATATATGTATAGATATATGTATATTATAGATATATACTGGCTATAAAGCCTATGTGACTAGGCCTATAGAGGCTAGGGAAAATCAGGAGAAACTATAATTTCCACAAATTTCATGTCAGGCTTATGGACTGAGCCACAAAAGTTGTTCACTTTGATTTCTATAATATACACATCATTTTATGCTTCGAGCGGGTATTAGTTAGTCGTTGCTCGCTTGGCTTTCCGTGCCGGAAACTCACCTTCTCCTGAGTGGACTCATCCACGCCGCTGTCATTGTCACCCTCTGGAAAGACACAATGGAAACACAATTAATAAAATTCGAATCGAGTGTTTAGCGTTTGGTTCGCTTTGTTGCGGAAATGGCTTCATTAGGGGCACGCCCACTTGGAGTAGAGCTCTTACTGTGACCGCCCAGAGTGGTTGGTGTGACATCGAACGGTGGCTCCGTCTCCTCCAGCAGTGGCGAGCCCATGGGATCTGGCTTCATGCTGTAGCTCTTGATGGGGGTTTGGGCCTGACCCATGATGACGTCGTCATCATCTTCGTTGTGCAAGCTGCTGGCAGAAGGTGGGCGTGGCTGCTGATGCGGCTGCATCTGCTGTGGCTGCTGATGTGGCTGCTGCTGTTGCATCTGCTGTTGCTGCTGCTGCTGCTGTTGCGGCTGCTGCTGCTGATTGTAGAGCGGCGGTCGAAAGGGCGCCTGCAGCGGCTGCCCGGGCATGGGCCTGGCAAATGTGGGCGGCGGACGCGTCATATTCTGTGGCGGACGCTGCATGGGCCCCGGCCCCGACCACGGAAAGCCGCCCGGCGGCCTGGGACCCGCCTGCGTTCCAGGCGGACTCAAGGGTCCGCCCGGATTGGGTAGCCTGGCTGGCGGCATGCCTGGACGCATATTGAGCGGCGGCTGCGGCTGCGGCGGTCCCATCAACAGATTGTTCTTGCTGTCCATGGGACGCAACGGCGGCGGCAGCGGTCTGCCCGCCATGTTGGGCGGCAGCGGTGGACGTGGTCCCACGCCCGCCATGGGACGTGCGCCGGCAAAGGGTGGGCGTGGCTGTGGCGGGCCAGCAACTGGACGCATCTGCGCGGGTAAAGCAAAGTTGGAATTTGTTCGCACAAAGTCGTTGTTGCTGCTGTTGTTGCTGGTGGTGCTGTTGGTGGTGCTATTGGTGGTGCGTTCTATAGCATTGTACTCGTTCACTCTTGGCCTGCCATACTCGACCTGAGCGTAATTGGGATTGGCCACACGCGGCGCCACATAGCGTTCGCTGTCTGAGTAGCTGGGACTGACATGGTCGGGATTCGACGCCAAACGCTGCTCCACATAGGAGCTGGACGGCTGCTCAGCCTGCTCGGCTGCAGTTGTTGGCCTGTACATCTTGTGTAACCCGAGACAGCTCAGCTGAACTGAACCTAACGCCTGCGGTGTTGGTGCAGAAATGTGCAAGTGTCGTGTAATCCAATACCCAACTAACTGGCTGTTGCTGCCAGCAGGAGGAGTCGGAGTCGGAGCAGGAGCAGCAGTCACACACATCATTTGCATACGTGTGTGCTAATGGCTATGTGGGTGGGTGGCTGTCTGTCTGTCTGTCTGTCTGCCTGTCTGTGCTTTCAATATAATGTGGCGCATATCGAGTGGAGCTCTCAATTTTGATGGCTGCCTTCTTTGCATTTGTTTACAGTTTATTGTTTTGGTATTTGGTATTTGGTATTTGGGTATTTGGCGCTGCTTTGGGTTACCTTTGCGGCACATTTGTCTTGCTGCTTGCAATGTGACCCAAATCGTTCGCCTGTCGCTTATTGATTCAACAACAAAAACCCAACCAAAAAAGTTCGACAATTCTAAGACCGAGCGCCAGTCAATGCGCCATTGGCCAAATTGTTGTTTGATTTTGTTTTGCTTAGGCTTGCCAAAAGGGTTTCTTCTCGGTTCTCGGTTGCCAACACAAATTTGTTGCGACATGTCTGCCCCCGTCCTGGCTTAGTGGCATGCCACAGTCACAGTCACAGTCGCAGGCGGTTGCCCAAGGTCAGCCCGATATTGTCTACCAATATTAATCACATCTATCGAACTATCGAAGCTGATTCTTAGCTACCAAATCGCGCTGCATTCAACTCGATATGGGCGAAACTCTATAAAATATTTCAAATATTTTTAGCTAACAAAATCTATCTAAAGCTGTCTAGATTTTAAAGTGAATCAAACTGACTATTAAAATGCTTGATTCATAAGATCTGCTTGAAATTTCTCCTGCTGCTGGGCCCTAAATAGAGTTTTGAGATACTTGACTAACTAGATCTCTTGCATGAAACCTAGTATATATAGTCACTATATGCATAGTACACATTATATATGTATATATATAATATAATGTCTACAATACTTTTGCGGCCAAAAATAATTTGTTTTTTCTTACTTTAAATAAATTGAAAACTTTTAAAATTCCTCTCAAAAAATATAATTTAATTTAAATATATTTTTTTAAAATTATAACTCTTGTTTATAAGCTCAAATCATAAACAGAAATTGAAAAATATATATATATATTTTGTATACAACATTTTATATACAAATTTCTAAAGGTCTTAGTCAGGACAAAGTTTGCTCATATCAACAAAAAGTGAATAAATTCTGATTTTCTGATTATTTTTACATATTTTGTAATCTAAAATAAACAAATGATGAAATAAATATAAAATATAAATAAATAATATAATTTTATAAATATAAAATATAAATAAATAAAATAAAAAAATGAAATCCAAAGTTAAGTCTTTTGTATAGGTTACCTGCTGTTACCGATCTGCTAAGCCTATAGCTTATTTTAAGTTGTATTTTAATCCTATGAATCAGACAAAACTTGAAAGGCTTTAAGTTGCCAAGTTGGGGGCTTAGGCACACAAAATAGACAAACAATTTAATTGAATTTCTTTGCTCTAATTTCATTGATCATACAGCAGAAAGATGCTTACAAAGTGTAAAGTGCACAAGAAAAGGAATTTACTCAAGCTTAAAACTTTACTTTATTTTAAATTTTAATTTTAAAAATATAGTGAATTAATTAATGTTTCAAGAATATATTTCAAATAATTAAATAGTCAAATGGTTTCAGAAAAAATTTGATTTCTGGCGCGATCAAATAGCTTATAGAATAGAGAAGAATGTTAAATATGTGACGCAACTTATATATATTTATGCAAGTAAATAAAATAATTATTATAATGATATACCACAAGCCTAAGTAAATCTGCAGAAACTGTTCATCAAAGAAGAACTTTAACTATATGCAAGATATTCTGAAGCTTAGTAAACCACTTAAATGAAAGTCTTATAGAGTCTCTTCTTTGATATTCTCTTCAGAGAAATAGCAGCGAAATTGTATATCGGAACAGCTTTCACTCACTTATTGAATTATGTTAAGCAGCAAATGAAATTGCCAACGAAATTGTTGTCTTTGGCCATAAATGAAATGAAATAAATTTTGTTTGCTTTTTGTGGCTTTTGCCGTGATTTGACTGCAATTTTATGTTAAGTGCAAGAAGCAAAGAATATTTATTATCTATATATATATAGATTCTTAAAAACTTACCGCATCGGTTTCACTCATTTCAATGTGTTTGGTTAGAGTTTTTGGAATTTAAGCTTGGGCTGAAGCCAAAAACTTTTGCATTAAATCGATAAAATTACAGCTGAGGAACTACAAAGACTTTAAAACTATATAGTGATAATACATATATGTATACTATATATATCTATATATATATATACAAAGACTTTATATATATATATATATATTTATATACAATTAACAATGTTTATCTCTATCTGATATAGAGCTGAGCTTTGTGGCTGCTGACGCGTCGTGGCCTTCGCACGTGCAAAGTGGCAACTGAGTGTGTGGCAACAACTGTGCGAGGCGCCACGCGGTTGCAAGACAACCAAACCAACTGCCACCCCAACCACTCAAAACAAAAAAAACCGAAAGAACAAAAAAAAAACAAAAGTCAGCCGCAAATTAGTTTGCCCCCAAAAATGATTTGTTTTCTGCTGCAGAAATTCCATAGCACAAATTTTTTCATGTCAACTGCCGCACAGAGAGCGAGAGAGTGAGCGAGAGACAGAGAGAGCATGAGCTGTGGCCCACTAAATTGATTATCAACAATTGTCGGCCGGGGCTGACGGTACGTATACTCGATGCCCGCAATGACTGCGCATTTGCCTGGCATAAGTGAGGCGAGGCTAAACTTCTGCGCCCTTTCTAAAACCTTCTCTTTTCAATTAGAATTTTCTCGCTTTTTCGCCAAGTGTAAGAACTGCAACTGCAACTGCAACTGCCAATGCAAATGCAAATGCAAATGTTAACAAACTTTGCAACAAACTCAATTGATTTTTGTTGCCAAAGTTTCTCTGTTTCTTTTCGCACAATCGCCCAATGCAGTTGCGATTTTATCACTCAGCACTGCACTGCGAGAAAAGTGTGAGTAAGTTACTAAAAATTATTTATTTAAAATTAAAATTGAATCATTTTATATTATAAAATGCATAAAAGCTGAGCTTATGCTTATTGAATTATTGATAGCGTTTACAGTCCGAATATATTCGACATTTATGTAATTTCCAGGACAACAGGCGTTTAAATACATGATAAATAACTTAGGAGTAAGGTTCCCAAACAGTGAAAATGTATAGTCTATATGCAGAAGTGTAAGCCTTTAGAGAAACTGCCATATACAAAGTTTTGTAAATTAAGCAATCGATTTTGGCTCATGCGAGTACAGCTTGATATAATTGATTTATTTCAATGAAGAGAACTTACCAGATACTATAATCTAATATATCTACTAATATATCTACTAATGTATCTACTACTTTTTTTACTACAATATCTAATATATCCCCACTTTATAGATAGCTTAATAAATGAAATTTCTAAAACGTTCGATGGTTACTCTAGACTGAAGTCTGATATAAACTGGATAATCACACACTATTATCACTAAAATCTCATGCATATACTAAACCTCAGATCTTCAGAAAACTTTAGTTTAGTGTTGTAAGCTTCGTATATACAAATCTATATACAAACAGATGCTTGAATATTTTCCTGATCATCTACTTTGCTTCGCCTTAAATTGAAAAAAATACGTTGTCTCTTTTTTATTCGAATCACTAATTTTTAGCCTAGTTTCTAAAAATTATTTTATTATTATTTTATTTTAATTGTTTCTAATTTTAGTTTTATTTAATTTTAATTTTATTTATTTATATATTTATATTATATATTTTATTTTATTTTTATTTTTTTTTATTATTTAATTTGAAGAATTTTTATATTTATATTCTTATTATTAAAATTGTTAAAATTTATTTTTGAATATTTTATTTTAATTTAATTTTTTTTTTTATTAAATTTTAAGTTACCTTATATTTCAATTAAATATAATTTTATTTAAGCTTAATTATGTTGTTTTAATTTAATTTAATTTAAAAATAATTTTCGCTTAATTTAATTTTTATTTAATTAATTATTAAATATTGAAAGAAAACTCAGAAATATTTACAATTTTGTTCCTAATTTTATTTGTTAAATTTATTAAGCTACAAATTAAAGAACTTTTATTAAGAAATTTTATTTTCAAAAATATATATTAAAGACATTTATGCTCAGCTGAAGATACTTCAAATAAAATTTGCTTAATTAAACGAGAGTTGCCCCGTTCTCTCTGCTTGCCTAACAATTTCTTTAAGTGTAGCTATTCTATGGCCTAATGGGCACTTTACGACACGAACTCAATTGTTATCATTTGTTGCAGTTGCCCATAAAGAACAACAACAACAACAACAACAACGACAACGACAACAACAAGAACAGCGTTCAAGCCACATATAAACTGCAATTTTATCGATTTTCCAGCCTGGCCAAAGGGCATTAACTGAGCCACGTTAAGGCTAATGCACTTTGCACTTTGCACTTTGCACTTTGCACCTTTGCACTTTGTACTTTGCTTTACTTTAGACTTTAGACGAATGTAAATACACTTACACACACTTTAGATAGACATATATGATAAAAATATTAGTTTTATTTTCGTTTTTAATCCTTTGTTCTTTTATTTATTTTATTTAGTTTTTATTGTTTTTTGGCTAAAACGTCAACGTCGCGCTGCGTTCTGTTTGGCGCGAGTGTTGAAACTCGACTGCTTTTATTTGCTTTGAAAAACTTTCGAATTACAATACTTAGAATTTGTTTTGGTCATGCCTTTGTGTGTGAGTGCCTCAAATGTCCTTGCGCAGTTCGAGGCCCGCGCTTTGGCTACGTCTTGGCACACACGGCGTATACTCTATTCGGCTCGTCTATTCTATTGACATAGAAGTTTATTAGTGGGGCGCCTTAGTCAAATGCAAATTTAACACGCCAACAACTGTAGCCGCAGTAGCTAGCTGCGCCCCCCCCCCCTCACCCTCTCAAGCTGCCCCAGCTGCCCCGCATGTTCAATTCGTAGTTTTTATGCAAATCTCATTTGAGGCTAGATTAATTTTATGGGCACAAGGAGCGCATTAGACGCGCCTCTGTGCATTGCCCTCGCTAGTTCCTTGATTAACGGCACTGTTCCCGTTTAATGTATACAAAAATGTGTGCATGTACGAGGGGCGTTTGATAGAGTTGGCACAATGCTAGCTAAAACTCATAATGAGCACTTCCACTTAGCTCAAATATTACATGAGTAGAAAATATGCTGAGTCATTGAAGGGGCGTCAGTGGTCAGCGGTTTGAATCCCATCTAAGTAAGATCAATATTACTTGCGCTTGAAAAGGCAGAAGAGACAAGAAAAAGCTGAAGAAAATGGAAGAATCTTTCTAGAGAGTTGAAAGGTAAAGAGAGAAAAAGAAAAATTAAGCAAAATATGAAGAACAAATTCAAATCTTTCGCTTAAAATTGTCAACAAGTTAAGGTTAACTTAGCTATAGAAATGATAATTATTTAAAATAAATATATAGAGGAGCTGATCACATTGGTGTCATATACTTGTTATGCTTTAGATCTATACTTTCTAGAATTTAGGCTATTTTACTTATAATCAAAGGAGTTACTTTCGCAGCAACCCTCGTTGGCACATAAATCCCATCTGGGCTGCGCTACAGGCACCGCTTGCCACGCATTGGCATTGCCATTCGGATTCAAATTCGATTGTGAGCAGACAGTTTTTAGTGCTCGTTGTCTATTGCTCAGGTGTTGTTGTCATAGGTTCCTTGATTTGTTACTAATTGTTGTACATATTATATTTAGAAGCGAGCAGCACGCAAGGCTCTCCTGTTCGGGCGTAGCGGCGAGGTTAGACGATGCTATTTGTATTTGTTGCGGGGGTGTCTATTGCATGTTGCGTTAACTTTAATGTCTGTGCCTAGTTAGCTTTGTTATCGTTTAGTGGCCCAGTCGACTGTCAAGGTTATTGTGTCTACGTGGCTGTTGATTATGCACCTCGCTTGCTCTTGCTCTTTTACCTGTGCTTTATAGGGCTTTAGGGCTGGACTTAGCAATTGCTGACTTAGCTAATGACTCGAGCTTAGTGGCTTACGAAAGTCATTCTGTTGCGCAAATTGTCGCACTGTAAGAAATAGGTGATTGAGTCCCAATTGAAATATTGAAACTTTATTTATTGTCTTTTTGACATTTATTTCATCTTATATTATACAGAAACTTAAGCTTAGGCTTTCAACGAGCATGGCCTAGCGGCAAGGGTTACGCCTGGCAAGCGCAAATATTTATGTTTAAATCCAGCATTAAGCCCACTTTTTTATTCATTACTTACCAAATACATTCATTAAGGCTTTATATAATAAGACTTATTATTTTTCTCATTTACTTGTTATATTTAAAATATATTTAGAAAAAAAACTTCTCATTTTTTATTTATCTATATAATGCATCAATTTTATATATATAATTTTCCAGTATTTAAATATTTTAAATAAATACATACCACCTTCACGAAGCCATTTCACAAACAATTTAATTATCAAGCTTTCAAATTACCTGTAAATAAAAAAATTTTGAAATTCAATTATTTGTGGAAATTTAAGGTAAAGCGCCACACAGCGGTTTTGCTGCGTACTAAAATAAATAGCTGCATTCGCTCTTTGGGTTGTTGTCCAAATAAATGTGCTAAAAAGTACAAATGCTTTGCTAAAAGCACTAAAGGGAAATTCGTTATGTTGACTGTACACACTCACATATAGACACTCAAGGGAATCCGCCGCTCACAAATACCGGGGGTGGCTCTGCCGCTGCTGCTCTTCTGCCGCTGTTTGCTACTGTTAAAGCCGCCAGCAGAGTATTTGCCTCTCATTCGCTCTTTCATTCTGTATTCGGCATTTGCTTTGTTTTTGTTTTGCTTTTGGTTTTTGTGTTTTCTTCGCTTTTATATATTTTTTGGGGTTGCGCTTCTGTCGATATCTATCGGTATTTTTGTTGGCTTCCCTTGGCGGACATTATCTATATGTAATACACACTGATATACCCTATATATGTATATATTATGTACATACATATGTGGTATCTATGTTAATTTTCCTTTCACTACGTTCATTGATTATTTTAGTCGTTTTATGGCTAAGTTTATTCCATATTTTTCAGCAGATGCCGCCAAGTGACACTTGAGGAATCTCTAAAGATGAGTGCCTCAATGGCTGTTCTCTAAGCACACGTGTGTGTGTGTGTAAAAGCTTTGTGCCACTGCGCATGTATGTGTTTAACAGCCCCTTAAAGGCTGCGTCGCAATAGATGAATCATGTATATGTCGAACAGGCAAGCCTGCTTAAAGCTAATCGCTTAACACTAATCTGGTACAGCGTGAAGACTACGAACCGGTGAGGAACCAGGAATGCCTTGGTATTCCGAATCATGGCCTGGCCTGGCCTTATGATAGATTATGATAGATTCCCATTTAATGAAGTGAAAGAGGCATATTCGTTCGTATGCCATCTTTGCATTATTTTCATCTGTTCGTATGAACACTGTTGAAGCTAGAGACTTGAGATTTAAAATATATGTTCAAGGCGTACTACTTGTGTATACTCTCATCTGCTAGTTTCCAGATTGAAACTAAATCTTAAATCATTTATACATATTTAAAGATCAAGAACTGATAGATTACTTAGATTTCGATCAGGCTCATGGAATCGTTTTTCCAATCGGTAAATATTAGATTTTTAATTAGGCTTGACATTTATAGTTTCTATACATTTTAGATAGCAAAATATTAGTTTTCCTACATTTTTGGACTTATAGTTTTCTTATATATTTTATTTCTTTATTTTGTTTATTTCTTTTTTATTTTATTTGTCTTATTTCATTTGTTTTATTTTATTTATTTAATTTACTTACTTTAAAAATGAGATTAGGATTCATATAGATAATATGATAAGATACCTAAGGCATTAACTGAGTTTCTAAATGTTTAAACAAACAAAAAAACAATTCCAATTAGTTATGACAGCATTTAGATAGAGGGTAGCTTAAATATTTTGCAGCTTTTACAAAAAAAAAAAAAACAAAAAATTATATATTACAAAAATAATAATAAAAATAATAAATAAAATATATTTTTCTATTTCACCGCCTTGTTTTTTAAATCTTCTTTAATATGCCAAACTTTTTAAACCAAACACGCAAATTGAAACATTCAAAGTTATTTTAAATTGATTTCCTTTAAAAATAAATTCATCTTAAATCTTGTTTCACTATTCTTCTATTATGTACATGATCACAAACGATTATGGCAACATATAGAACGAGGGCTAATCGACAAGTTAGCAAGCTTACCAAAAGTAAGGATATTTATATTAATTTAACTAAATTAACTTTTTGTCTTGAAATCTCTAACTAGTTTAACCTACATTAAGCTCGTGAACTTTTCAAACCACCCCCGCCTAACTGTCAAGGGTATTTCAAGTGCAACACCCTTAAGCTAACTGTATATTCAGTTACCTGTTAATTTATCAGCTAACGATATTTATAGCTGCTCCGACAGTTGGGGCTAAAAACATTTGTAGTTTTGACGCACTTCGATTATTGATTGCCACAAAATGTGGCAACTGCGCGGCACGCACGCAGCGTTGCCCCAAAAGGGGCAACTGCCAATATGGCCAGGCCATAGCGAGAACAACAAATTATGCGACAACCACAGAGCCAAATGCGGCAACATTGGGTAACCAGACGATCCACCTCGAGACGAGACGAGACGCGACGTGGCAGCTAAGCCAAGCTGTGCCATGATCTCTCTCCCAGTAGCAGTGGCGAAAGTGTGGCCCGGCCATAATATGCAATCTGAAATCTGTACGATGCCAAGCAGCGCTTTGACCGAGTTTAATGAACTGAGCCCAGCGCGCTGGGCGGGGCTCGCCTTGCCACCCTGTTAAGGGTTGAGTTCGTTTCGGCTTAGGGGTGGCTGCTGTTGCAATTTGCGTGCCAAGCGACACTTTGTTAGAGAGCAGAAAACAATTAAGGCAACACCCAGGCAGTGTCACGCACACACACACACACACACACACACAGAGCCCTTTGATGTCTTTATTAATCTTTGGCCAAAATTTTATTGATCAAACTTTTAAATGCCAAAAAACTTCAATTAATTAATAAAGTGTGCAAAGTATGCGGCATTTCAAATTAGCATTCACCTGGCACACACACCAACACACACCAACACACACCTACACACACATGACAACTTAATAAATGTTGCTTGTGCGCGCTTTTCATGTTAATTTGTTGCTGCGCTTCTAGCATCGAGTGCAATCGGCCAAGCCCTACCCCCCCGCACCCCCTCCTCGTAAACAGATTTGTGGGACGCCACTTTGCATGCAAATTATGTTGGCATTAAGGGTCATTCTATACACACACACACACTCACGTAACACACTTTTCGATTTGGCACAGTTTTCATTCTATTCTAAATACTTTTTCTAGTGCTGCTCGTCACTTTGAAAAGATCAACAACAGATTTGTTTGCTTAAGCATGACTGACTATCAAATGCCCTATAATACATTATAGTGACTGACTATCTAATACTCTAGATATTTGCCTGTATATATAAACATTACAGTGACTGACTATATAATTCCCATAGTATTGGCTGACTATGTAATACCCTAGATATTTACCATTATATAGACATTACTATGACTGACTATTAAATGCCCTATAATACATTATAGTAACTGACTATCTAATACCCTAGATATTTGCCTTTAAATATTGACATTGCAGTGACTGACTATCTAATAACCCAGACACAATAATGACTGACTGTAAAATACCCTAGATATTTGCATTTAGAGAGCTTGACTTCAGGCAACCAATTTGAAGGCACTGAATATTTGCTTGAAATACTAAGCGAATCAGTGAAAGTTGCTTTTGAAGCATGACGTCCTAAAGATGTCGGTAACAACAATTTATTTCCCAGATCAGTTACAGCTAAAGTATAGATTAAAGCACTCAAATCTAGATTAGCTAAGCCACTTAATTATGCAGAAAGTCGTATTTCAAGACTTACAGCATTTGCAGATTGCAAAGCGAAAATACAAAATGTATTTTATTCTAATATTTATCATACTCGGAACATTGCATGGATCTATTAAAGCTGAGGTAATGCTGAAGAGACATATAATATAAAGACTATGATATAAATACAAACCGATTGTAGACCGTCGAGGAGTTGCAAGCACGTTTGCATGCATTGGAGCAGGAAAATAACAGACTAAAGACAGAGAATGTGAAGCTTGAATCTGCAGCAGCCGAAAGCGCCAAAAAGAATAAGGAGATCGAATCTTTGGAGAAAGCGAAAGACGCTTGCTCTAATCCCAAATCAACGAATGTGGACGACGGACTAGCTCTGGCCATATATTTGCGCACACATTATAGGAAACTTAGAACCGAATCGGGTTACAAACGGCTGATACAATGCACGCACAGCTTGAGCTCTCCGGCAATGCATAGCTGTGTACCGTTCAAAGAGTTTACGGGCATTAAGATTATTGCGCTGCCCGGCGAGAAACCGTTTAGCGTGTGGTGCGATAGCACCACAGCTGGCTCCGGCTGGCTGGTCATCCAGAACCGATTCGATGGATCCGAAAATTTCGCTAGGACTTGGGCTGAATACCGAGACGGGTTCGGGCAACTGGATAAGGAGTTCTTTCTGGGCCTGGAGCATATCTACAAACTGACCAACTATCAGAGGTTCGAGCTGTTTGTGGAAGCCGTGGCCTACAACGGTAAAGTTGACTGGGCCCGCTACGATGATTTTCTCATAGGCAACGAGGATGAGTCCTACATGCTGAAGCGCGTCGGCAGCTATGCGGGCACGGCAGATGTCTTATCTAGAAACGTGTACAGCAAATTCTCCACCTTCGACATGGAAAGCAATCCCAACAATTATTCCCACGTCTATCACGGCGGCTATTGGTATATTATCAACTCGTTGCAAAGCAGGTGAGCTCCTTTATTTGCTACAGCATATTATATTTATTTATTAATTGTTTTTTTGTTGCCATTAGCAATCTTAACGGCGAATATCTTAGAAGTCCCACACATTCTAAATTTGGCATGCATTGGGCCACAGGCGAGAGTGAGAAAGCTGTCAAAATGATGATTCGCCCACAGTTTGCATGAACTGTGATTGATTTGGCAAAATTTTAATAAACTAATAAACAATTAATAGACAGAGAACATATATAATATAGAATATAGAATCTATATAAATTTGTCTCAGCATTTCACATTTCTAGTTATTTACGACTGAAGCGCAACGAGAGCCTTAGAGCAAGCAGACGACTAAACAAGAGATTCTTCCGGATTCGAACCCCATACGTGGCAATTATGTAATTTTCTTTACATCTTCTATTTTTATTATTCCTAAAATAACATGAAACAAATGAAAGCAAGGTTCATTTAATATTAAGCTAACGCATAGATATCAGTTCATTGGCAGCTGGAGATAATGTGAAAAGTGAAAGAGACGATGGCACGCCAAGCACGAGTCTCTGGGTTCGAAGTGGAGCCGGAGGTGCCCGACTTAGCTTAAAGAGTTCTAAAAATAGACGTGACACTAAAGGCATGGCGCAATGTCTTGTATTAGGCTAAAGCACAACCACCCACTCATTCAGATAGACGCCGAGATCAAGCCTTGTCCAGACCAAAGGATTGTTACAAAGAACAATTCTTTGTTTTTCTATATTTTAAATTTCATTTTTTTCACTTGATACTTATAATAATAAATACAAAACAATTTATTTATTTAAAACCATTATTTTTGTAGCTGTTTGTTTTAGAATCTGCCCGTAATTGGAACGAATTACATTAACAATTTTAAAGCAAAACGAAAACAATTAACGCGTTATAACACAACCGTTGCAACTACAGTTTAATGCTTTATTTATTTTAATTAATAATATTCGACTAAATTTACAGATATTAGCATCAAGTGCTTCCACCTTTAGTTACTAACGGGACTTTAGGCGGCTAGGCAAAATGAATAAAATCACACTCTTGGTTCTACTCGGATCATTTCTGGGAATGGTCAAAGCTCTTAGCGTGACGGTAATTAGCGAGCGATCAGTACATATATAAATAGGATAGATTATCTGATAAAACTATGTACTCCTTGCAGACCGCGCAGGAGGTGCAGGCGAGTTTGGATGAGGCGACAAAGCTAAATCAGAAGCTAAAGGCAAGGAACGTTGAACTCACATCAAAAGTAAAAGCGAATCATGAAAAGGACGAGAAGATCGAAGCCCAAAGGCCGAAGGCCAAAACCGCGAAAAACTGCGAAGCGAATGCTGTTAGGTCTATAAGAAATAATAATGCAAGCCACATAGTTGTCCCGCGCTTCCCCATGTTTAATGCCTTATTGAAGAAAAATCCAAATTTAAGAGTCAAATCAGTTCAAATGGAGCTGTTAACGTGTCTTAAAAAAAAACACAAATAAACACAGCTCGACTGGTCGGTGTCAGCAAATGCGTGGCTTAAATATGAAGATTTTTGAATAAAAATTAGATCAAAAAGTTAAAGTTACTGAAAGATCGAACTTTGCGCGAGAGAGAGAACAAGATACAGAGAGCAAGAAAGAGCAGAGAGCAACATATAGAAAGAAAGAAAGAGAGATAGAGAGAGAGAGACAGCACGCTTACATGTTTTTAAATTTTACACTTAGCTAATTAACTAAATGAAGAAAAAAAACTCTCAGCTTTGGTGAGCATTTTTTCACATGGAAAACATTGAATTTTCCATAAGCTTTGCATCGAAAGAGGTTTTCAATTATTTTTAGGCAAATGCGTAAATGACGAATACGTAAATCAATTAATCGTCGGGCGAATTAATCATAAACGCCTTATAAGGGCTACACGCATGTCTACCTAAAAAGTACAGGAAACTTTACATAGATTTTCGTGCTTCATTTGCTCTCAGCCGGCAGGGCGTGCCGGCAGCAACAACAACAAAAACTCATATATGGCACTAAATGCTTGGAAATTAGATAGATTTTGTGTTTTAATAGCGGATGCCATAGCAATTAGCAGAGACTTCTCAACGACGAGAGCATTCTAACACTCATACAGCTGATGCTCTGTTAAAATTGTGGAAGAAGAGTATATTGGATTAGAAGCTTTGCCGTCTGCTTGAAGAAAGTAAAAATGTAGCACGGAAAATCAACTGCAACTGAGACTAATTTTCGCTCAGCTGGCGTGCAAAATTGTGTTAATTAAAGACAAATACCTAAGCAGAGTAGGTGACAGAATTGCAGTCAAAGTTATCTATTTATAAGCTAGATCAGCACACACTCTCACTCTCTGTCTCTTGTTCGCTCACTACTATGTGAGAAGCACATAGAGAGGCCTGTGCACACACTTATCTGTCAAGTGCGCAAATATAGATAGAAATAGTTTAGCTGAGGTGCGAGTGTATCACCTGTTAGCAAAGTTCAGCATTAAATAAACATGAACCCAGGTAAAAGGAAAAGCGAAGAAAACAATTCCTGAAGATTGTATTCCCTTAAAAAATAGTTCTTAAAGAGTTTGGAAATATTACTTAAGAAAGACTAGTAGAGATAATTGGTATTATTTTATAATTAATATAATGATCATGATAATTATAGTTATTGCATTGGCTAGAAGCTGTAATAGGCATAGCTAAAATTATAAGTGCAGTCAAAGGAGAGACCATAATGCCGAAGGGAGTAGAAAGATAAAGATACTTGCAGAAGATTCTGACTCTTTGCCGAAAATGCAGAAACAGCGGCATCTGGACGCAGGAAGATGAATAGAAGTGCTTAAGGCATATAGAAGGGCTTCACATTTCAGCTTAATAGTTAATGTTGTCAAGTTGGGAAGCAGATCAAGTAGAGAAGGTTGATTTGAGAGGAAGACGAACTGCTCTGGGAGACGACTTGACTGATGCTGCATAAGTCATATGACTCCACTCTAACTACATAAGGAAAACAATTGTCATCATTAACATCATTAGCCCTATTATTATTGTTATCATTAAAATCATTACTATTATAAGCAGTCTATTCAAATGGAATATTAGCTTAGTATAGTATATAAACTTTTGTCCTATAAAAACTAGATTGTGATAAGATTTTGCTTACTTAGCCAGTAAGTAGTTAACATTGGTTATGAAGTCAATAAAAATCATTAATTAACTGGGCTTAGATAGTTTTAAGTTTGACAGCTTTAAAGCTACAATACGCTGACCTAACATCTAAGCCAATAATTTCATTATCAAAAATTTAAGCAAGACAGTTTCAAAGAGTCTTCTCAGATACTGATCTTAATTAGGAATATATATTCGAGCATACATAATTAATAATATATTTATGCGTTACATGGCACATCATATTACAATACAATGCCTGTTGTAAGAGTATAAAAAAAGAGTCAAACACAAGCATATTTGTATGCAATCATATATTTAAAATATAGATTATTATATATACTTATATATATACGTATATAGATAGTTAATATATATATATATGAACTAACAGTTCGGACAAAAGTAGGTGACGCTGACGTCGACGCCGATGACTTCATGTGAGTGACACAGCTGAGCAAATGAGCAAATGAGCAAATGCGTGAATGAGTGAATGCAAGAATGAGCGAATGAGCGAATGAGAGATGGAGAGCAGCAGATAACTGATAGCAATCAGCAACAATATTTATTTATATTTTTAGTCTCTTTTTGTTTGCGCTTGTTGCTAGTTTATGTTATTTAGCACTAAGATAAAAGAGCACAAAACAATAACAATTTTTGTTGTTGTTGTAGCTGTGATTATTTAACCGAGCCGGTTTGCAGTTGCGTTGAGCACTTGATTTAATCAGTGCCAGAGGTGACATAGTGAATGGGACTACAGAGCTATGTGTGCAACTGTGTAGCACAGTGTAAGTGTGAGAGACAGAAAACCAAATGAAGCACAAAAACTATGCTTGAAGATAAACAAGAGTTTTTAAGTCTAGCGACTGTTAGAGTTAGATCATAGACAGTTGGCTGAAGCCTCGAATTCAACGTGTACAAGTCAAAAGCTAATATGCCCACTTCATAAACAGATATAAATTAACCATTTTAAGTTCAATTAGTGAATTTGTTTTTAGCTATTAATATATATATCTCGATGTATATATTGAAGCGCTGATCTGGTCTGTCAGTAAAGACAGTTGATTCAGATTTAAATTTGAAATCTGATAAGACGAGCATACAAAGTGCTCCATTGAACCAAATGTTCATATAAATCTAAATGCTAAGTTTCATTTTCCAGCCGACTTTTGATCATATTCCTAGACAGATTTTATTTAATCAGTGATTAGGCCAAACGCATGCGTTTAGCTGAATGACAAAGTCATAAAGATACCATCAGCGAAGCTAGCTTAATTGAAACGAGGTCATATGCAGAGTGCAGACCGCAAACAGCAGCAGCGGCAGCAGCAGCTGGTGCTGCGGCTGAGGCAATCAGAGATGATGAGAGCAGAAACTAAAGCAGTGGCAGGGGAAGAGATAGAGATAGGAGCAAGTGGGAGAAACAGGGGCTGGGACAGTCACAAAAGTCAGGGCAGGACAATTGCAACGGCGACGCTGGTCGACTAAGCTGAAAGGCAGGGATAACACAAACAGCAATAGCAGGAGTTGTGGACAAAGATAGGACCAAAGGTAGAGGTAGAAGCAGAAATACGGGCACAGACGCAGACTGCAGCAGGGAAAGGATCAGAGGCAGGGACAGAGATTACATGCAACGGCCACGCTGCTCAATGTGCTGACGCAAGGGCAGGGGCAAGCACAGGGTCTAACAGGCAGAGCCAGTGGCATGCAACGCTTAGGCAACTCGAGTTACTGATAACTTGCAACGCACATAAAGCTGATGTTAGATTTACAATGCATGCGAGGCACAATTAAAACGTTGCTGACAGGTCGTTGCGCCCATGCCACATCTAGCAGACAATGGCTGCCACGTCCTGTGGCACATCCCGCCTGGCTGATGCCTGCTGATAGCGGGCTTAACTCTAGAGTGCCCGCTCTCCAGACACGAACATTAAGCACAAACAACTCTTTTTTCAAGCCGCTCGACAGTTGTGCAAACAGCAACAATGAACATGTTGTCCAAGTATTGCACGACGAAGACATACACTAACTGATGTGTGTGCTCAAATTGTGATATGAACTATAGATCGATATATATAGGCATCTGTTGTTGAAGCTTGAATCGAGTCTATACTAATCGGCATGTGTCTAAGAGAGTATTATGTATATATAAGTGGGCTTAACTTTTTTTAAACACTATTCACTTTTCAATTGGAAATTCATATTCATAGATCGATAAATATCGATTTGTATTTTTGAAGATTGAATCAAATTAAATTCAAGTTTTTCCCATAGATAAAACTCAAGTTACATTAGCAGCTGTATGATATGATAATGTAGTCTGATTTGAATCGATTGCAAGATATATATATAATATCTGAATTGATATGATATGAATATGATATTTTAATATATATGATCTGAATCAGTTTTATTATATATAGACACTCTATTAAGCTTATATTCAGAGACTCCTTCATGAACTCTTAAAGTGAATTGAAATATTGAACTCGCCTTGCTCAGTGAGCAAGGATATATACCCATATACAGACATATATACACATACACATACACATACATATATACACATATCTATATGAATATATATAGGTTTTCATTCTCTTTCGGTCCCTTAACTGCACATTAATATCTTAAACTTATTAAACTACTCTCGTTTCTAACTGTTGCCATCTTCTTGGCTGCTTGCCGCATATTCAATGCCCAAATTACAATACCCTTTGTTAGGGTATACAAATCTATTTGCGCAACAGCTAAATGCCGCTAGAAAATATGACGTGAGCCGGTTCGGTGGTGCGCCGGTGGTGCATGTTTAGCTGATATAACCATCAGCGTGCCCGGGTGTGCCAAACACTTTGACTAATTGAACGATAGATATACATATCGATAGAGCATATAAACGGAGTCGTAATTGATTTGCGACGTGTTAACATGGCGTATGCGTAATGTGTGTCAGCTCACCTTTTTGCTCCTGACCAGCGCGTGCCGCTGAAGCCGGCTCCGGCTTCTGTTGCTGTTGCTGTTGTTGTTGTTGCTGCTGCTGCTGCTGTTGTTGTTGTAGCTGCGCTTCCTGTTGCAGCAGCACGGGCTGCACTGGGCGCGTTTCGGGCAATGTGGGCACCGCAGCTTCCAGCACAGAGCTTTTCTCCATGACATCCGCCATATTGAAAATGCCTGTGTGTATATATACGTGTGTATGTGTGTGTGTTGCACTTAGTACAGGACTTTTTTTTGCTCGTTGTGTGTACTCGTTTGTGTGTTAAATTTTATTTTTTCTTCAAAACTTTTTGCTTCACAATTCACAATTTGATTTGCTTGGCTTTTGGAATGCTTTGGCTTCAGTTGCCGTCTTTTCTTTTAAACAATGAAATCGCACCAATATTTATAAGATTAGCTATATTTAACAATAATAATGCTGATAAAATTTGTTTTTTATTTATTTTTTATTCACTTTTTACACTCTGCTTCGGTTTTTCAGCTCTACTTTTTGCAGTATTTTATTTAGTTTTCTTGAATTTTTGGCAATGCAATTTTCTGAGAGCGTTTGGCGCTGCGCTTCGTATCTTTTGGGTTTGTTATCTCGTTTTCAACTGATTTTCAGTTCGGTTGAAATTCCTAATTAACGTCTGCTCGGGCAGAGGCGCAAGCTGTATGCGAAAGCTTTCGATTTAGTACATGCGCAGGGGTAAAACCAGCGAAGCTTTTTTCGAACAATAGCTGCAGCGCCATCTGTTGGCTGTCACTGCTGCGTGTTTCACTTTTTCAACACACGATTTTTTGTATTGAATCTTTGAACGTTTTTCAGTTTTCGCTTTATTTATTTAAATTTATAAAATAAATTTTACCAAACAATTTTTGAATTGAATTATTAAATATGTGAATTGTTTATTGCTTAAGCAAAATAAACCACAACAATTAAAAAATATTAAAAAATCATTAAAAACCTTCAAAATTTAAATAATGTATAAATCTTTCAGCAGAAGAATAAACATATTTATAGTATATTGACATCGCAGAGCTGACAATACTTGCAAGCATAAAGCTCTTTCAGTTATTTCCATATGCTAAGAATATGCATCCAACACTTAAAAATTCACAATCAACCTGAATATTTATCAAATCATTTCGAACTACCCTCGAAACATATATATGTAGCCAAATTTGTAAAAGCCAACCAATTTTGATTACATTTTTGGCATTTTAGTAATGGCAACAAAGTTAATTAAACTCTAAGCTCGAGAGAATCTTGCTAGCTCTCAACTTACTACTCCGACTTAAGCAAGTTAGATTCGATATAGCTTCAAGGCTAAGGAACTACGAATGCAATGAATGCTTTTGCTACTCGGTTTATTTGCGTCTGTTTTAAAACTGAATATTCATAATGGAAACTTAAGAGAGAGAGAGAGAAATCATCAAACAACAAAATAAAATTGCCAACGAAACTTATTTTTTTTTTCATTTTTTTTTGTTTGTTTGTTTTGTTTTTGTTTTCGTTATGTTTTTTTATAATTTAAATTTTTTTTTATTTTTTAAAAAATAATATTATCTTGAAGTTCAATTTTTGCAGTTGTAGTAGCAGAAGTAAAATTTAATTAAAATAATATACGAGAGAGAGATAGAGAGAGTTAGCGATGAATATAACATCTATGGAGAATGGCTGTTTGCTATAAATTTATTGAATTGTTGTTGTTGTTGTTGGTGTTGTTGTTGTTATATTTATAGCTGATCTGGTCTGTCACACATTCTGGCGAGGAATGCTATAAGATGAGAAAGAATTTCATATCAGATATGTATCATATATATATAGAGACAGAGAGAGAGAGAGATACAGCCGATCACATAGTTTGGGCAGACAAGAGAACTTACTGTTTAGTCGAAGACGACGGGATCGCTCATCAAGCGCTGGATGAACTCTGGAGGAGCGGTTCATCGGTGTTCAACATACAGGTGGTGGTGCAGTGGTGCAGTTGTGCAGTGGTGCAGTGGGTCACACAGAAAACACACACATAGACAAGACGTGGGAGTGTGTTTAGAGTGCATTTCGATTGAGTGTTTGAGTGATTGGATAACAAGTAGATGTGCGAGTGAGTGAGTGTGTGAGTGTGTGTGTGCGTGCGAGTGTGTGTACATGTAAAAAATACAAATAACATTATGTAGCACATACATAGACAAATGGAACACACAATTCCGAATGCGATTTGACGAGAATTTCTACTTACGAGAATATGGGATCATGCCCTCATCATCCTCGGGATCCATGCAGTCAGCGAACAGAGTCTCGACCTGCTCATCATCCAGGGACTCACCTGTTAACGAAAGAAACAACAAATTAGAGTCAGTCAGAGATCAGACGTATTTTCCATTTACCAAGGGCCAACAGGGCGTGCTGCAATTCAGCGAGCAGCATGGTGCCATTCTCCTCCTTGTCGTACAGCTTCAAGCACTCAATGAAATCCTCGTAGCAGCCCTGCTCCTTCTCCTTCTTCACTTGCGAGTAGATGGGCAGGAATTCGTCCATTTTGATCTTCTTCTCGTTGCGCTTCTTGGTGCCGCCCATTTTCTCGATCAAAGCGAGGGTGGGGTTCAAGTTCAGAGCGCGCAGAGCATCGCCAAGATCGAAGGCATCGATGCCCTCGCCGGGTGAGCCCATAACTTCGAAAACGAATTCGACATCTGTGCGAAAGGAATTAATTAATTACAATTGTAGCTGTTAATATTAAATCGATAACTTATTTATCGATAAGTTTTTTTTTATTTATTTATGAAATCATTTGATTGAGGTCAAATTCAATAACCCTGAAACTAAGGCTACGCACATTTTTGGTCATCATTCACATTACGCAGCAAGTGTGTGTATGAGTGTGTATGAGTGTGTATGTGTGTGCATGTGTGTGTATGTGTGTGGGCGCATTGCCAACACGTAGCTCATATACATATACGTATACGTAATTCGACACTCGAACGCTACAGTATATGCTATACACACACACACATACCCACACACACACACATACACATACATATCTATATTATGCATATGTATATGTGTATGTATGCTCTTTGGCAGTGCGTTTCAACAAAAATAAATTTGTTGAAATAACTTGGCCAAAATTAGATCGTGCGCTCTGCTCATAGATATCTATATATATATATATATATATATATATATATATATATATATATATATGTATGTATATACACACAAATTTTCCATTGTTTTTCCTCAGCTTTTCTAGTCTTCAAATATATTTTTTTATATTTTAATATTCACAAACTTTAAAAGCATATTTTTCTTCCATATGATATATCTATATATAGATATAGATATAGCTGATATATATATAATTTCGCAACGATTACGAAATATATTTTTGCCGTATATCCCACGCATATCCATGTGCTTTTACTTTATATAAATAAGTATGTCTATATATGTATAACACACGCGCACATTATGTAATCACTTTTTGTGGATCTTTTGCAGATCTTCATGGATCATATTTTATATTTTTTTCTGTAGCTCGCAAGCTTTAGGGTTTTTTATATAGTTTCTTTGAGGTTAGAATTGTAATCCTTTGTTGACTGGTTGTATTTTTTAACTTACTTTCAACTTCACGCTTTGGAACATCAGCCTGTTAGTTTGAAGAGTAGAAAAAGAATTTTAGAATTTAATTTCTTTGAGTTTTTGTTCACATATTTTCTTCTATAGTCAGTATAGATATTTTTACATTTTTTCTATTTTTTTTTATATATTTTTCTTCAGTTTATTGGTATCACTCACCATTTTGTCTATTGAATGCGAAAAGCAACTGTATCGCGGATGAGCTCGGTCTCGACTGAACGTTATTCGTCAGTGGCCGCACGGCAAGGTAATGTGCTGAGGTGATGCTGACCAGCTCACACACACACATACACACATACATGGATGTATATAGAAACATATGCAAAAGAATTTACTTTCATCTGGGCAACATTTTCAAATATTCTCTTGTTCTCCCTCTCTCTCAGTCAGTCTCTCTCTCTTTGTATGCTCTCTGCTACATGTTTCTATTTTTAAGATATATATATGTATATATATGTTTGTGAGACTTTTCCGATATGTGTGCCTGCAAAATAATAATCAGTTGTGGCATCGTGTTGAATATCATTTGATGTTAAAGATAATATCTTAGGCGCTTATTGTATTTAGACAGACCTTCTGTATGTATGTCTCTATGCCCACACAAATATATATATATATATATATATATAGTTTTTAGATATTTAGTGTCTGTCGACCCTGATCGTCTGTTTGGCAAAGTCGCATTTTATTGAATTTTCTTTTTATCATTCAGGATGTTTTTTTTATTTTCCTATGCCTAAAAAACACCTGAATCGCTGAATAGCTTTCAAAATACGTAATTTGTTTGAGTTCCTTCTCAGCTATCAGCTATCTCGCTCGCTTAAGATCTCTAGCTCTCATCTACATAGAAGGCGTATTACTGGGCACCCAATCCAATTGTATTTCTCGCTCTGTGTGTCTACAACACGAACGAAGAAATTTTTGTTCATTTTGAATGCGCGCTATTTATAAAAACTATGACACAGATACACCAAATTGTATTCAGAGCATTCATCTACGACGCATATATATCTACTGTTCCTATATACACGAACGCATAGTTGTTTATATACATATATAAATATGTATATATTTATAGTTTTAAGGAAGTTTGTATTTAAAAGGCATAAATTCTGATTGAGCAATTAGCACAACGAAAAGTTGTTTCTAATTGGCATCGTTGTCCTTGGTGGCGGCTGCTTTGACCCGGTTTAGGCCTAACAGCTGTTCAAGCCAAGGTTTTTGCGGCGCAGCCTCCTGGTGCGCAACAACCTGTTGATGCATGTGGTATATAGAGGCTGGGTTTTGGCATACATGCTGCTCTTAGGCCAGCCCAACAGCTGCTCAGCTGCTCAGCGTCTCAGCTGCTCGGCTTATCAAAATGGACCAACTGTGCGCAGTGGCAATTGCGCAACTCATTGATAAAAATTTGCTGCAAACTATTTCGCTGGGAGTTCTTCAGCAACAAAAACAAGTTAGCATCAGTCGAGAGCCTCCAAGTGCCTTACACTCGTTCACAGCTCAAAAAAAAGTCATTTTAGGCTTACTTTAAAAGAGAGTCTGCAATAGCTTCAAAACTTTTGAATATATACTTTGTCCACCACTATATATTATACTATATCTGCTATATATTTTTGTTCTTGAATTGATTACACGAAACTTCAATTATTTCAATTATTTCAATTAAGCCTCAAAGTCTCAATGGCCTTAAATAATTATTTTTCTTTTAGATCAGATATAGTATTTGACTGGGTGCAGCAGCAAAAATCTTAACAATTTATTAGACTCAATGAGTATATATTTAAGATTTCAAGTCATCCTTTGCATAAGACCAATATACACTTTTCACTTCCTGCACGAGTATAAACATTCTAAATCGTTTATTGCACCCTGTATAACACTGAGCAGAGTAAAGCAGAGCAGCTGCTCGGGAAGTCGCATGTCAGCCTTTAGTACCTCCTGCTGCTGTGAAAGCTTAACAGCAGCAGAAACTAAGTTAAGTCGTCAAATTCTAGAAACTCTAAATGAATGCAAAATTAAATAATATAAAAAAATTAAATTAAATTAAATAAAATGAATAACAAATAAAATAAAATTAATTAAATAAATTGAAATAAGCAATAATTAATAAAAAAAGATATCTTGCATACATTGATATCAAAATATAATATTAAATAGAAAAAGATTTTGATTTACAGCTGAGAGAGTTGACGAGATGAATTCAGCTGAAACTTCCATAGCAATTGAGACTCTCTTAAGGGTCAAAGGAACCTAAAAGATTGATTACTTCTGCTTACTTTAAAGCACTTCAGAATATGTTACCTATAATAAATGTTCATGACAATTAATAAAGGCTAAACTGAAAATCAATCCATTTAATGGCAATCTATAGTTTTTTATGGCCAACACTTAAGGCTGACATTTTGTTATTTAAGCAGACTTCACCCTTAAAATAAGCAAACAACAACAACTGCAATAATAATAACAATAGCCTTAATGATAAGCAGACAGGGACATACATAAAAGCGTTGCTGACAGCCGCACATGCGGCGTATACGCAATTTTCAACCCTCACGCAAAGAGACAACGACTGCTTGTTATCATTGATAAGTGCGCCAAGTGAACAGGGTGAGACAATTGAAGCTGAAGGGCGCACCCTGTACAGCCCTTTGTGTGTGCAGCAGTTACTCTTTGGGCTCGGCAGTGCGTATACTTAATGTGCGTTCGTATGTTTGCTAACATTGATAAGTGTGGGAAGTGTATAGGGTGCGCTAGACAAAAGGCTGTAGCTGAGCCTAGCAAACATGGTACTGCGCTGAAAAGTGCACACTCAAGCTGAAGCTGGACCTGATATTGAAGCTTTTGCTGTATAGCTACTCGTATACTTAATATAAGTCTCTTTATTTGATTAATATCATGGACTAGTATATGCCAGATAAAATCCTAGTAGCTAGAAAGCAAGCACCCTGTTTCCGTTTTGCTTGGGGGTGGCTGTGCGTATACTTAATATGTGTGTTGGATTGTGTATACGCAGCAGGCTGCTCCTGTCGCTGGCAACGACGAGCAACGAGAAGGACATGACGACGATGTGAATAGCTCGTCCTGTTAACGAGGCGACGCTTTGTCCCAGTTGCATCCGAACGCTACAGCCGTCAACTTTATCGAAAGCTGGCAACGCGCAAATCTAGGTAAAAAACCAGCAAAAACCCTAAATTTTTTTGCCATTAAAATGGAAAAGTAAAAGTTAATGCCTATCGCAGCCGTTCAAGTTCAACAAAGAAAGTCGAGCTAAGTAAATTTAGCTGCCAATTGGCGCTAGTGCGAGTTGAGTTGGCGCTGCCAAACCCTTTGCTGGAGCTATTTATCCTTTGGGTGCGGTCGCAATTCACGCAAATTGCTGGAAATAAACATCGAAATTAAGCGTTTGATTTGAGTGCGTGTCAAATTGTCAAATTGTTTGACAATTGCCAGCGCATAAAGCAAAAATTGTTATATAAGTGAGCAGCGGTTGGGCAAGAAAAATGTGTGTGAAAATTTCGTCTGCACTGAAAAATTTATTTGCATGTATACCAAAATGAAATTTCAATTCTGTATCTATAACTCGGACGACGCGAAGCTGCGGAGTCTGCGTTCTGCGCAGCCTTCAAAGAGCACAGCTGGCCGCTGTTGCGATGAGCAGGGCATGGGCAGGGGTGTGCGAATGAGTGTGTGTGTGCTGTAGAAATCTGTTTTGGCACTGACCTAGACGCCGACTGACTCTTGTTGAGCCTGCGCACGCAAATACTTGTTGCATGCAAATGCCATGGCATGCTACCCGTGCCTCACCCCACCTCATTTGTATGCCTTCCAAGCCACTGCAGATGTGTGAAGATGTGATGGGGTATATTGGCGGCAGAAGGGACTGCACGGGCCATATATATTGCTGATCCTGCTTCTAGCTGGCCATAGCTAGAAATATAAACTTTGACTCTATAGCTCAAGCAAAAGTGATAACAAAAGAAATTGCTATGTGCCCAAATCAGTTTGAAATATTATTTACATTTTGATTCTATATTAGAATTATAAACATTTCAATTGTAGGAATCAGAAGGTCGTTTGAGTATCAACTTGTCTGGGCTTGCTTCAATACTAGTTGCTATGACAGCTATATTTACTAGAATTCTAATCGAGCTCCTTCTATATGTTGGCTTAAAATGCAAAAAAGGTATAATCATGCTTCAAATTCTTTCGCTGTGAGTAAGCACTGAAGTCAAGATGACGACTGAAGAAACTCACGTACGTGTACTTCGTTTTATACATATAAAATTCATTCATGATTAAATGCCAAAGATTATTGAAAATGTTAGCAGCTTTGCTTGCTCTACAACTAAAACAACTGCTAAGCCAAAGCTGTTCAAAATAGCATCACTCTTGTCTGGCCACTCTATATAATATTTTTAGAAAATTCATTTTTAATGCAAATTGTTTACACAGTCCTCGTTTATGCTCAAATATAATATATTATTTTTCTCGATATACTGTTTGAATATCAATAAAAATCTATTTGCATACGCAATTCAATAAATTTAAGAGCTGAAGACATGCAGCTCAATATTCAGCAGTAATTTCTTTAGACTGAGTAAACGAGTATGAACATCATATTCGATCAAAATTTCAGCTCACAGCCGTAGGCAGGGTATTTTCCAGTCAGTCACGCAATCACAGTCGACTAGCTCGCTCTACTTTGCTTTGCTTGAATGAGCTGACGTTGCTCAACAGTTGCATGTGATTAACTCGAGTCTGTCCTTGCAGCTGGCCACGATGGTGACCAATGCGACAAACAACAACAATCTGCAGGCGAACAACAACAGTTCGACGCCGAACAATAACAACGATGACTTTGACATTGACCAGGACGATGGCCTGCAGGACCTCGGCCTGCCCGTCTCCGTCCAAACGTTCCTGTGGCGCCAAATAGCGCCCTTCATCCGGCCGCGCCTGGGCAAGCTGCATGAGGCCAGCTGCATGGTAAGTGTGTCAGCCAAAAAGGGAAAAGCAACTGAAAAAATCATATGAAAGCAAAAGAGAACTAAAAACTTGGCTAACAAAACACAAAACCCTACCAAAGGTGCCTACTACTAAGCTTGGAAACTAACAAACTAATTAAAAGTCAAAAGTCTAAATGAAAAAAGTCTCTAAATTATCTTTGGCCTGGCCAAAGCTGATATACCCTGGCAGTTGACTCCGAAAATGTTGAGAAAAGCTATTTGTAGAGCACTTTAATAAAGTAGTGATATGGTGTTACGAATCTTGTTTAGAGAACTAATAGTATTTAGTATTTTTAATCTAATAAATGTTTAATCTAAAGAAGTTCAAGAAGTTGAACAACTTTAAATAGGAAAACTCAACGCAAGTTTATTATTATATATATATAGGAAACATGACACAAGCTTTAATTAATATCTCAGTAAATCAACAATATAATCAACAATATTATATATATAATATTCTATAATAATAATGATTCTATATAGAACCTGAGAATTTCGCACATATTTGAATAACTAAATAAAAAGTAAGATAAAATCGAGATCATATGTGAGAGTAGTCTAGAGTAGTCTAGAGTAGATTCATATACCAGCTGCAGGGGTATAAACAATAAATTGGATTGATGATTGATCGATTGATTGACTGATTGATTATAATGCAATTGTGCTGTAAATTCGCTATGCGTGTGATTTTTGTTTTTTTTTTTGGTTTTGTAAGGATGGACTATATATTACTGTACCCATTGGCACAATCGATTGAACGTCTTACCTCTGACATATACAAGACATATCTATATATATGCATATATATATATAAACATGTAATTATGATTTATACACTATTTTTTTGTTTAGTTTTCTACTCCAAATTCGAAACTTGATAATATGAATTTGATGTTTGACCTTTGTTTGTTTTCATACATTTTTGCATACGACTTTTTCAATTTCTTTTCTACTAACACGCTCTAACCACAAAACACACAACAATAAAACAACAACAACAATTGCAACAACAATTATTATGCTTTTAACAAAAACAAAAACAAACAAACAACAATTTGTACAAATGAACATTGTAAAATCTCTCGCAACTTGTCTAAATCTGAATGTAGTTTTGTCAACACGCACCGGGACACCATGTAAGTTATAAATGTTATAAATGTACATAACAACTACTACTACTACTAACATATATCTATAACTAATTGCGCTAATCTAACTCTTATGAAATATAACTTATTCTTTCCACATTTTTCTCTTCTGTTCGTTCTGCATGCTCTGAGCTCAATTTGCATTGATTTGTATAGAAATCTTATTTAACCTCAATCTATATACACAACTTGACAAATCTTTATATATATATATTTATGCATTATCTTTTTGCTCGACTCGACTTCGTCTCAGGAATCCAAAGAAGCATGCAAGGTGCGTATAAATTGTTTGAATAACAGCTGCAGCAATTAACTTCTGTTTCGATCTTTTACATTTGACAGTCCTTCGAGAAGGTTCTCGTACAGAACATTCAATTTGGACTTTCGCCACCTTTGACCAAGGCCCTGGGCGCCATACCACGTTGGCGTCTGCTACAGGGCGCCCTGCCGCATGTCATGCACGCCTGCGCAGCTCTGCTTTACTGTAAGTTATAATACTCTACGCATGCAGTTTGGCCAGGGTATATTGGCCTAATATATTTGGTATTTGTTTGAAAGCTATTCTACAGAAGACGTGTTAATATATTTTTAATTTAAGTAAAGACTTTTTAAGCTTTGAATATGCAACTACGAGTAGCGAAGGCTGTGTAGCATTCAGTGCTCTACAGATTGATAGCTTATATAAAAGGGTATATAGCATGCTTCCATCAGCCACTTTTACTCATCTAATTGCATCACTATTAGACTTTAAAGCCTTCAAATCTCTTTTAAGCTCTTTCTGGAGCTGTTAATGAAAGCTATAGAGATTCAATTAAGATTGACTAAATATCGAATCAATTCTAAACATTTTCTTTAAATTCAATCTAAGCAATATTAACCAATTAAACAAAACAAAACAATTACAACTACAATTCATATTTCGCTTGGTAATTTTATTATTGCAAACAGCAAATTATGTAATATAGAATTATTTTTGTATATTCTCAACGACCCACTGGACGAATCAGCATTGTGGATATTTTATTAGATGTAATTTTGAGCCAGTGTAATCCTTCGATATCTTCAATATCACTCGAAAAGTATCTGCCATTAAGGTTGCTAGAAATAAAGAAAATTACTCATAGTATTGTAGCATTATAAAGTTGTATTAATGAGCTAGTTACCTTCCCAAATTCAAGCCTTTAAAGTACCAATAGCCGCCATGATATTTTGCCGAAAGCTTGCTGTGGCGACTCTCTCGATCGTAGGTCGAAAAGTCCACGTTCAGATGTGCGGTCATTCGGTCTTCAGTGCCTTGCCATCTGCCCAGACTTTTAATCCTATATTTTTCGCTCTCGGGACCTATATAAAAGTTATCGTAGCGCGCCCAGAAGCGTTCATTGTTGAAGCCCTGTACATAGATGTACAGCTCGTGGCGTTGATAGTTGGTCAAGCGATAGATATAGTCCAGTCCCAGGAAGAACTCTCCCTCCAGTTGCCCAAAACCATTTCGGTATTCAGACCAGTTCCTATAAAAATCTACTGAGCCGTCGTATCTGCGCTGTATGACAAGCCAGCCGGGTCCTGCTATCTGAG
Organism: Drosophila hydei; assembly: GCF_003285905.1. Classification (NCBI taxonomy): domain Eukaryota; kingdom Metazoa; phylum Arthropoda; class Insecta; order Diptera; family Drosophilidae; genus Drosophila; species Drosophila hydei. The sequence continues at coordinate 1,748,265 of NW_022045849.1, forward strand.
AATCGCATAAAACGCGAAAAGGTGCAGCTCCAGGCAAAGAAATTTTCCTGATGCCCGTATAAAAGCCCAGCGGAGCACAGCTCGTTGATGTTTCCTCCTCAATTACCGGGGCCGCAGTGGTCGAAATGCAAGCCGGTGAAGGAACTGGCAATGACAGTTGATTAAAGCACTGCTTATAACCATTTTCAACAGCGATGAAATTTTGATGTGTAAGGAAGACCAAGCTTCGTAAGCTCTCCACGTTCAGCTGCAGCTCCGTCAATTGATTCTGTAGAACCAAATAATTTGGATCCTTGTTGCTAACCGGCTTACACGGTTGATTCTTTAGAGACTCGATCGATTGTTCAAGTTCGGAAATTTCGTTGTTTTGCGGCTGCTGATTCAGAAGCATTTGCAGATCCATGACTTTCCTCTCCAGCTTCATCCTGATGTCCTGCTGTACCTGCCATTCATATTGCACCCGCCCTAAATTCTGGAATGCGTGTGAAATCATATAATAGTTTATTTCTCAGATTAGCTCACACTCTAATTACCACGCACTGAGCCCTGACGGCTGTCATAAATGTTGTCAAAATGGCAAAAATTAACAAGAAATTCATTTCACAAAAGTTCTCGAGAACTGTTCGCCTTTAAAGCTGAAAATGAACTGCAACTGAGAGAAGCCAATTTTCGTTGGATTTACGGTGCCTCTAATGACATTAGATAGAAATATCAAGGTGGAACTGAAACCGTATTGATTATTTATATCGTTTCAAATTAGTTAAAGTAGTTAGCTCTTAACTAGTTCACGGGGTTGATCATGTTTACTGTTGCCCATTGAAGAATCCTCTAACTGCCTAAAGGCGAAGCTCCTTAGCTTCTCTTTGACAATAATATTTAATGATCATTTTTAGGTCGCGTTAAGGACATGCAGGCAATTGGGCCCGTCGAGACGAAATTGCTATACACAATGCAATGGATATTACTTTATGCCGCCGAGGAGTGCGCCGACGATGAGGGCGGCGATGAGCTGGGCCTGGCCGATGCTGCGGAGCCCAAGGCCAAGGCTATGGATCAGTATCTGTTCTCAGTGCCCACGATTACAGTAAGATCTAAGCTATATATAGTAATATATATACAGATCTAACTTGATCATAATTTGCAGCTTTTTGTGTATCTGTTTGCGCCCATCATACATCATTTGAAGGAATCGGATTTTCAAAACATTCGCCTGGAGAATGGCATTAAGCTGTGGCAGGGCATGTGGGACAATCGGGCACCGGGTGCTCCTTGCTTTACGGCGCCCGTCAAGCCGAAGGCACGCAATTTGTTGTGCGCCCCCACGCCGAAGGGCTCGACGGATGTGTTTCAGGGTCGCAAGCACTCGCTGGGACCTGACGCCATGTCGCCCAAGGCAGACTCGCCACAGAGCGGCCTTAGCGACTATGGCCAACAGGATGAGGAGGTAGAATTAGAGACAGCATTATATTCGAGTTAACTTAACATTATTTTACCTAGGGCTCGTGGGTGTCCTCGCCCAAGGAGTTCTTTCCCGAGACCATACCCGAAGAAGCATCGAGTGTAGAGGACGAGCGCGTGGTCATCTTTCGCTTGCCCTCTGCACCGCAGCTCATGGACAACTCCTTCTTCACGGTGAGAAACTTAATTGATATAACTTCAACTTCTTAAGCTCTTTTGATTCTTAGGCTGATGCCAGCTTGCTGCAGCAGCAACAGCAGCAACAGCAGCAGCAGCAGCAGCAATCGCAGAGTCGTCGTGGCAGCCACCAGTCGATGAACTCTAGGGACAAGGAGAAGCCTTCAACCAAATTTGAGTTCGATCAGCAAGAACTGACGCGTGGCGCCTCCATGAAGGAGAAACGTAGCGCCTCGATTGAAAAAGAATCGGATACGGATAAGTCGGAGGGCAGCAAAGTGGATGTCTCGGCAGCGACCTTCTTGGATGTGGCCGTGCTGCGCTGTCTATTCATCTCACATTGGCAGGAGGAGGGCATCTTCTGGAGCTTGCAGTACCTGTACAACAGGTGAGTGGCAGCTGATCAGCTTGTCATATTGAGACTAAGCTTTCTTCCCTTGGCAGACTCAGTGAAATCGGCGAGGAGGCATCCATCACCTTGAATCAGCCGCGTAAGCGTTCCAACTCACTGCCCATACCACAAATCGAGATCTCACTGTACCAGGGACCGGGCAGCAACAGTCGCGACAGTCCAGGCAGCTCGGTAGTCAAGGATTACATTGAAATACCAGAGCCAGCTGCCACAGTGACGGCCAGTGCAGTGGGTAAGCTGACCATGAGGCATAGCTAGAATCCAAAGTGCTCTAAGCGTAACCCAATCTTTCAGAAGAAACCCCGAGCATGCCCAGCAGCTCGGAGCGACGGGGCAGCGAGAAGAAGAAGCGCGTCAAAATGGCCGATCTGAGGGCATTTGTCGAAACGAAAATGTTCTCGAAATCGGAAAAGAACTTGGAAAAAGTAGGGCTCGATACAAACTCTGCCAATGGCAAGAATCCACTGCAACATGCAGTAAGCCGAAAGCTAAAAGCTAACTAATTTTATAGCAATACCCCCACCATCCTCAACTAGCACACCTGCTTAGATTTCTAGTTAACTCCCACGTGTTAGCGAAAGCTGTGTTTTTTCCGTGCTGTTACCAAAGTTAACTCTGTTAGCGCATCTACTAAGTCGACTCAATTAATAACTGATTTTAATACTTCTCTATTCAGGAATATCATCGCAGCCTGGACACTGGCGAGAAGAAACTGTCACGTTCCGCCTCAATGATCACTCGAGAGCCAGCTAGCAATCTAATCAAGGGCAAGTCCATGCCCAGCTTAAGGTAAGCCTATTGGCCAGGTCACCACCATGAACTCTACCAAACTCAATTAGGCCCAGACACACAGCTAAAAATTCAACTCTATTGTTAATAACTTCATTTATGTTAACTGTATGTATAAATGATATCAACCTTACTATCTTTTATGAACTGAACAACCAGCTGTCTGCTTGATAGCGGGTGAGTTTTGGTCTACAGCTTGGTTCTATATCTATTAACCTACTTTCAACTGTGTCTATATCCATATACTACATCTTTATACTAGACAATCTTTACCTCTTTCCCTTTGGCTAATGCCTTTTCACCTACATGTTTGCCTGAACACCTGAAACTCCCCACAAACTTTGCTCTGTTATCTATAGCCAGCCTCCTGCTTGCTAAATTAAGGCTTATTGCTCAAGGCTCATTGTAAATTTAGTTACTCATCTTTTGGCTGAAAATCCGCTAATTCGGAATTGCTTACTTTGTGCTCATGACAAAGTGCATGTTAAATTTACCATGAGCCTTTTATCCGTCCGCTTTTACGCCTACTTTTTTGCACGCCGTTTGTTTTCACTAATGCCATGCACCTACGACTCTCGCATATGCTCTATAATATGCCAGATTTTACAGATACGTAGAGCCGCCAAAGGCCGCCAGGCCGCCACAGACGACTTGTCCACGTGGCACAGCCTTCTATCCGCGTAATCCCATTATTACAGTCACTGAGCATACGCCCACGCCCTCGCCGGACTATATGAAGCGACAGGTAAATCGGATATTTATATATTTATATAGTTGATTAATCGACTTTACTTTAAGCAGGGCTCCATTGACTCGCAATTGGATGCTCTAAGCAATGGCGGCAGCATCGTTGGAGCTGGTGGCAATGGCAGCGCCGGTGGTGGCAGCAGCACCGCACGCTATCGTGGACCCATGCTGCGCTCTCACACGGACTCCCACATAGATTACACGGGTGTGGACGAGTCCGAGGCACCGGGCTCCTCCTTCTATATCACACGCGACGGCGGCATCGACTACGAAATCGTGCTGCTGGCTGTGAGCAGCGTATTCAAGCGAGATCCCTCGCAAGTCTGCTCGCTGCGCGTGCTAGAGGCGGGCCTGAACATTTGCGAGCTGCTCATCGAGATGGGCGTCTTGAAGCTGGGCGAGCATCCACACGAGATATCGATGGGCATAACACGGCGTGCACTGCAGGTGCTCGGCTGTCCACATGGCTGCAATGATGGTGAGTGGCTGGGATGAAGTGGAGAATGAGACAGAATGAGACTGAAACACTTGCAGGTGTTCGAGGTCCGCCCGCTGACTTTTTGCGCAATCAGTGCCAGAAGATAATATCGCGCATGCTGCGCCAAGCCGGACAGCGCACCAAGCGTCATCTGCAGGAGATGGTCAAGACATCGCCGTTGCCGGAGCTCATAGACTATTTCCATGCATTTCTCGCCTTCTGCGTGGATCCCAGCTCCCTGCTGTCCCCGCTGAGTAAGTCGGGTCTACCCCATCCAGCTATGCCTAGTTACTAACTCAGCTTTGGCCTTGGATTCAATTGATTGATGTCGCACCAAATTCCCGATTGCAAATGTTTTCTTTTTATTTTTCAACCCAAAATTGTTGCTACTTTACTCGGCATACTCGTTCGTATAGCAAAATGGGGCATATTGGTGCATATTTGTCTGCTATCTCGATACATACCTAAACGAGGCGTACTTAGTATACGATTATATGTAGCTAAGCGCTGAGGAGACATGTCCAGTGGCAGATAAACTCTACGTTTTACAGGGTATATTGGCAGATGAAGGGTCTGTTATGATCTATGATCTTGATATGTTCTATATATATTCAAGCTATGCTTGCTTTATATGTTATATGCAGGTCCAATAACATCATCAATTATTCTATTCTATGGACGAGTATTGCGCAGTCGGTTGCATCCGACTGCAATGTTTATATTTTATTATTTGTGGAACTCTGTAACTCTCTCTCTATCTATATATGTCTAACTATCTATTGCTCTGTGTGTGGTTTGTGCATGCAACAATTTTTGCTAATGCTTTTGAGTTGTAAACCTCCCTCCCGCCCCATTTGTTGCCTCTGACCTCCTCCAATATACTCGTACGTTGTATATATATGTATGTATGTATGTATATATGATGATGATGCATATAGCTCATAAACGTCAGAGTGGGTATAAAAATGTTAACACCGATCTTGGCGGTGTACCAGGTCAGGGCGGCTATTCCAGCAATTTTAGCGGCGGCATCAGCGGCGGAGCCGAGGGCCAAGTGGTTGGCGCCATATTCAAACAGCTCGTCAGTCGATTTGTGGAGGCCAGCAAGGACCTCAAGCTGCCGGAGAACGTGGCACTCTATGGCGATATTCGACAGCTGGTGACGTATGTGAAGGGCGCACATGGCGGACCCTTTCGTCTGGTTGCACTCAGCGGCATATTGGCTGTGACGCCGCGACCACACAAGAAGGGGCCGACGCCGCAGACGACACGGGTCATCAGGTAAAGCCACCCACAGCTCTGTGAAATCAGTGTAACTTTGACTTTGTCTTCGACCTTGGCAGACATATACCCCAAGCGAATACCATGCAGGTGGTGGTGCAAAGTGATGACAATCGTTCGCAGCGTCGATTGCTGCTGAAGAAACGCAGCACCTCCTCTGCCTGCGCCGTGGTGAGTCTTCAATGCTAGCCCACAACATTAGGCTGAGCCGTTTTGGTCTTCCCTTTGCAGAGCCTGCTGGAGACGGAGCCGTGCGATGAGCACTACAAGACCAGTCAGTCGCCATTGAGTAACTTTCGACGTCGCACCACTGGCGTGCGACCCACTCTGACGCCGCGGCACAGTGAACGGGCGCTGCTCTCCGATTCGACGTCCAGCTCGGAACGCAATTCGCTGGGACGGCTCAGCGGCTTGGTGCGCTGGTTTCGCGGCACGCCCAAAGAGGCATCATCGATTGATCTGGAAATTGGTTCGCTAAATCCAGAGATAACATCGACATTCATGCGACACGCCTCGCTCAAGATCCAACGAGGTCGTTCGAGCGATGGCATCGGTCGCTCCATACAGCGTGCCAAGCGACGCGTTGAGCGACGTCTGAACCGTTTCGGCGGCATTGTGAAGGGCAAGAAGAAGGTGGGCGGCATCGAAGAGACAGCGGACTACAGTCGACGCAGCTCCTCCGACATGTGCGATGGACCACGCGAATCCGAAGTGGTCATACTCAAGGAACGCAAGCTGGTGCCCACCGAACCGGTTCGTGTGGGCATGCTTCGGCTATCCTTTCTGCTGGAGACCTGTGCACCGGGCTGCTTCCCTGATCCTCAGCTGATTGCAGCCGTCTTGGATTTGGTAGGCACACACTCTAAGTCCCACTAATCCCGCCTCAACTCAAGCTCTGCTCTGTTACAGCCCCAAGCACCACTGGTGACGCGTGCCACATTTTTGCTGGAGTGCGCGCACTTTGTGCATCTGTGCAACAAGGGCCAGTGGCCCATTTGGATGAAACAGAACGTGGGCGGCTATCGCGCTTCCGGTGCCAATATCAATCCCGCCCAGATGAAGCAGCAAGTCAGCCAAACCAGCGCTCGGCGCACACATATTCTGCTGCGCGCCGCTGGTAAAATGTTTCATCAATGGGCCGAGATGGTGGGCGCACGACTCGAGGAGTTGCTCTTCACCGAACGTTTGCAGTTCGAAGCGCTGAATGCCAGTCTCACCGATCCGGAGAAGCAGCGGGAGCTGCTGCAGCAGGATGAGGAGGAAGATTTCCTGGACGAGTCCTCAGTGAATCCACATGGCAATGATTGCCCTCACGCCCTCAAGCTAATTGCCTGTGTGCTGCTCTTCGAGATTACGGCCTTTCTGCGAGACACTTACATCACGTTGCCAAAGACTTCAAAGATGCTGCATCGCGACCGACCCGCACCCTGGGAGAAGGTGTACCGTGAGGCCAATCGACGCTGGTCCATGGCACTCAGCTCCATGGGCCACTCGCAGACCTCAGCCCAGAGCCTACAATCCATAGCAGCGGGCAACGACGGCGCTGGCCAAACTGAGCGCAAAATCTCTTTTGTGCTTCACGAACCGGACAACGAGTCGGAGAACAGCAGCAACACGACATTAACAAAGGAGGGCGAGGAAGGTGCGCGTAGAACTGTTATCGATAACTGAGGGATCGATTAAGATTCGTTCAGATGATATACGAACTATAGGCGTTACCTAATCACTTCTTTCATTATCAGCTCGACGTCCCACTGCCTCGGCTGTTCGTCCATTCCTGCTGCGCCGTGGCACAGCAACCACAACGGGAGGCTCCTTTAAACGACGTTCGCTCAAGCTACGTCGCAATACCAAGGACAGCAAAGAGATCGAAACAGACTGTGAGTGTTTCGACTGTGATCAGAAAACTTTCTCTTCATTATGTTCTTTTTACCAGTTAACATGCAATCGAGACGCAAAGTGTCCTCGCTCTCGGATCGCAGCGATACCTCCGAGCAGGGCGTCATTAGTGGCGGCGAGGAGTCCCCGGGCATACTCAGCGACGACCAGCAGCCAGAATCGCCGACGGACTCCAATGAAAATGACGACACTGCCAAGAATATGCCCTGGCTGAAGGCCGTCATCGATTTGCTTACCAGCTACAATTACTACTGCACCCATAAGGGCTACTGTCATCCCTTCTGCTACAAGCGTCACATGCGCTCCTGCACGAGGCTCATAAAGGCTACCCGAAAGGTAGGCGCCTTATCAATGCTCTCAAATCTCGTTCCACACTCAAATTCGCATTTTGCTTTGTCAGGTTTATGGCGAAGAATTTGGTTTTACTTTTGACGCGGATCATCCCACTGTGGAGCCCACAGTCATAAGCTCGTCAAAGCCCTCGGCACGACCACGTTCAACGCGCAAAGTATCGGAGCAGAGCTCGACACAAACATCTCCATCCAAGCGCAAGGATAGCCTGTCCCGCAAGGATCGGTAAGTTGCTTAGCTATTGAAGAAACATTTTTAAGACGAAGCTTAAATAGCATTAGCGATGATCCGGACATTGAGATGGCCGAGAAGCTGGCGCGTAGCTTTCGGCAGGAGAAGGAAAAGAAGCTGCAGGAGGAGCTGCCCATCTTGAAGTTCATACGCATCCACATACGCAATCTGTTTCACTTTCCACTGACCACCATGCTAAAGGGCGCAGTGGTGCTCAGCGAGGAGCTCGTCATCGAGGCCATGCCCGCTGCCTGGGAGCTGCTGCTGGAAACGAATCATGATACGGCCACCTCGAGTGCAGCCGTCTTCCTCATGGGCTCGGTGAAGGCGCAAAATTTCGCCTTTGACATTATGCAGCGAGCGCTGAAGCACAAGAATCCGGATATACGTATTGGAGCGATTCAGCGCTACTTGGTGCTGTGGAAGTGTCGCTTCCACGTCTGGCCACGCATGGAGGAGAATGCACACGATGCTACGTTTAAGGTGCCACCGGGTGGCATTGAGTTCACATTGCCCTCGCCCAAAATTGGCATCGAGAGTTTGCCCGTTGTGGACCCGCCCTGGATGCCAGTGCAGCAAACCAAAGACATGGACATGACCCTAAACCAGGACAGACATGTAAGTGGATGTCAGATGTAATCCTTCCAGTGACAATGCCTACTTAACTGAATCCTTTAGCGCTCCCTGGTCACCGCCACCAAGAGCCGCAAGATGCAGCAAACGGAGGCTATTCGGAATGCTCTGCGTCAGCAGCGCGACAAGCAGCGCGCGGAACGGCATAGTTTTCTCATCACCATGATACCCATTAGCCAGCAGGCTTCTCATGAGCCGGGCATGGAGCATGAGGATCATGAAATCGAAGAGGATTTGGATGGCACACGCGCCTCCTCGCATCTGCATCATGCCCACTCGCTCTTCCCATCGGTGCTATGCTCCTCGGTAATGCAGATTGTGGGTTGCCTGGACGATGCAGCCATTGGATCTGACGGCAATGCTGTCTATGAGGTGGCCTACCAGGTTATCTGGGTGTGCCTGGTCGAAGAGTCCGCCCTATTCTTGCGCTATGTATTCGAACGTTTGACTCGAGACCGACAGGATCAGATGTTCAAGCTATTGCGACATTTGATACGTTTTGTGCCTCGCCTGCCGCAACAAGCTGCCTTTGCTCTGTACAACTCCATCATTGGCTACATCATGTTCTATGTGCGCTCCTCCAATGAGCTCAAGCAGGAGGTAGACTGAAGCTAAAGTGAATGGTGTATATATATACATCTAATTCCTTGTCTTTGCAGCTGGTGGGTTCGGCTTTATCGGTTTTATGGATGGTGGTGCACTCGGTGCATGGCATCATGTTCAAGGATCTAAAGCAAATATTGCGCAAGGAGCAGTGCGATGCCTCGATTCTGCTTACCGCGAATGTGCCCGCTGCCAAAAAGATTGTGGTGCATGGGCCGGCAGATGACGACTACAATATACCCTCACAGTTTCCCGTCCAGGAGGATACGCTCTTCTGCCAGCTGCTGAAGGAGGCCTTAGACTATTATCCCATTGATGAAAAGAGCATTACGCACTATTGTCTGGTGGACTACAAGAGCAGTAAGTAGACTACCCAACTGAGAATTTCCAGAAGACTTTAGCCTAATCTTTCTCCTCTTTCAGACAAAATACTCAATCCAAATTGGTATATACGAGACTTGTACTTCTTCAAGCGCTCGCAGTATCCGGAGGTGCGTCTGACGCTGATGCGTCCGGAGGAATCCTTTCTTGCGCTACAGAAACAGGAGTTGACAAAGAAATTTGTTGAAATTGGCAAAGTCCATTTGACTTGGGCCATATTGAAAAACGTGGACATGGTTGTGCAGCGTGTTGTGTTTTTGCACGAGGAGCTCATGAAGCTGCCATCGTTTCCGCGCAAAGCGCTCGAAGTGGACCTCGACCTGCATCATGGTGGGGAATATGGCAAGGTGCTGCTCGGCTTGGATGTGCTGCATAAGTTCATGTGGGTGCGTCTGATCGCACGCATGTTCGAGGCCATGGCCGGAAATTTCGCCTACTCGGCAGACATTCAACTCTTCCTGAATGTGCTGTCCGGCGCCTCCATATTGCATGCGGAGGATTCATGCATAATGCGCTATGTGATGGCCACTTTCATCAATGCGGCTTTCAATTTCAAGAATATCTTCTCGACGAATGGCTATTTTATGATCATGCCCACACTACTGCAGGTGTATTCGCTCCATCAGACCAACAAGCTAATCACTACGACTATCGAATACGCCGTGAAGCAGTTCTATCTGCTGAATCGCAAGCCCTTTATACTCCAAATGTTTGGCTCTGTTTCGGCCATACTGGACACGGATGAGGATGGCACCTATGGCGAGGCGCATAAGGTGCAATCCAGTTGCCTCTTCAATTTGCTGCTCAGCCTCGAAGATCCCTCACCAGATCCGCTCAACATAGCCGAACTGGTCAAAGAGCCAAAGCCATTAAAGGCCATTGATTTCTGCTATCACGACGAGGACGACGATGTAACTGTACTCGACTGCATCACTTTATGTGTAATGGTTGTCTCCTATTCAGCGGAAAGCACGCGAGGCTATCAAATGCTGGTAAGCATGACCCACAAAATCATATTTTCCTTAACGTCTTTCAGCCATCTCTTTGTGGAGCTAAACCAAAAGATAAGCATATCTTGTCCATATTAAGCAACTATAATCACCACCTATAAACTAGTCAGTCACCCTCTATTAGACCACTTCTATAGCTAAAGATCACTTGTAGCTAGTAGCTGATCTCCTTGTCAGACAGTCTTGATTAAATCCAATTTGATGCATTCCCAACAGATTATCCTGGAAGCTATTCTACCCTGTTATCTGCAGCAGATCCAATCGCCCAGCTACATTCCATTGCAGGGAAAATCCGAGAGAGATATCATACTCCAATTGGCTGTGGCCATACGCACCATGGTGCACAATTGCGAGGGCTTGGCCAAGAGCTACAATGGGCCCTATCGCAACAGTCCGGAGCACAAAGGTTCGTCGCAGCGCAATTGCAGTCGCGGCCCACCCTGCTCACCCGGCATGGACTTTGAGGAAGAGTCGCACACGAAGTATGCCACAGATCCACGCACCAAGAACATGATGGACTCTGCCGAAGACTCGGAGATGATACGCACTGAATACCGACGTCCTAGAGACGTCCTACTCTCCGTTGTTGCCGATTTCCTAACCAAGTCGACGACACGTCTCTTCGAGCTGGCCAAGAAGTTGCCGGCAAATGACAGCAAGCCCACTGAGGTGCTGGATGCCAAGTGTCATATTCGTTTGGCAGACATTGCCCACTCACTGCTTAAGGTCTCACCCTACGATCCCGAGTCCATGGCCTGTCGTGGATTACAGCGCTATATGCAATCGGTGCTGCCACGGGCCGAATGGTCAAATGATACGCTGCGTAATGCTCTAGTAACAGTGCTGCGTCGCATCGACAAGGTGTTCCTTAAGATATCCAAGAAGCCATCCATACGCCGCAATACGGATTGGGAGGCAGCCGCCGGACTGCTCAAGGGCATACATGAGACAATTATACGACATCCGTATGTGCTTCACTGGCAGCAGATGAAGACCCTCATATCTACCGTTCAGAATCTGATTGTGAATGAGCCGGGCAGCGGTGGCATACCGGAGGGCGTGTCCAGTGCAGGTGCAGCGCTCATGTCTCAGAATCCACCGGCCTTTTTCTGCTCGACTGTGGTGCGTTTGGTGGCCCTACAAGTGGTTAGCCCCGTTGACTGTTTCTCGCTTGTGCAAATTTGCGGCGGCAGCGCCGAATTCGCCACGCAGGAAAAGGCCGAAGGATTTCTAATGCATCTGATAATGCCACTGTGCTTGAAGGTCTGCTCCGGACGCGGCGTCTCCGATGTGGGCGAGCTGAAGATGAGCGACGTCTCATTTCTGCTAACCGCCGTGCTAAATGCCATGAGTCCGCCCGCTGGCCGCACCGGCCAAGCCGTTTCACAGATCAATCGAGTTACGGGAGATTTACGTGCGGGCTCCCTAACCTTTACGGGCAGCCGAGATGCCAAACGTCCGGCTCGCATCTCGGGCTCACTATATCAAGCGGCTTTCCTTGCATTGCGCATTGTGTGCATTTGCTTTGAGAATCGTTTGTCTAGCGAATGGCCGCGTATAGTGCGCGTCATGCGAGACCTGGGCAGGCGCAACGAAGCAGCTCCAGATCTATGGAGCTTTATGGAATTTGTTGTCACGCATCGCACGCCGCTCTACATTGTCCTCTTACCCTTCATCCTGCACAAGGTACGGACAGCTGCTTGTTCTGTTTTCAGTTGACTGATTGATCAATGCCTTTCAGATCTCCCAGCCACCCATTGGTGACCACGAGCGGCACATGCAGTTCATCATTAGGGAGCGCCTACGCGGCACCCCACCTCAGGGTGGACTTAAGTCGAAGGGCGCGCTGCTGCTCGAGTTGGCACGCGAGCTGCGCGATCTACGGGATGAGCTGGAAGACAAGCGTTATGGTAAACTTGCCCCCAACTAAAGCTCTTCCATTCATTAATCAATGTTTTCATTGCGACAGTCTCTACAGATCGCGAGAGCTCCGAGCAGAAGAAAAGTGATGCAGCGGCAGCTACCAGCGCTGCAGATGCCCACAAGTCACAGCAGCGACCATCGCTAATATCCATATTCACGGGCACCACCACCGGCCAGGCGACCCACTCGCATGTCTCTGCTGTGCCCATTGATTCGCGCAGTGGCTCTGGCGGTATATGCACGCCCAGTGATACGCTCTCCCAGCAAACGCTGCATCCACCACGTGAATCTCTGTCTAGCAGCTCCACAGGTCGCGATCCACATACTACAACTAGTGAGAGTCAGAGCGGTGAAGGCGCTGCTGGCTCTGCGCCCACTCTAGTGGGTCAGCCAGTGGGCAGCGGACCGAGTGGCAGCTCGGCCCTGCCACCTGGCATTGCTTCTCAGCTATCGCACTCGCAGTCACTGCAACAGGCGCCCTTTAAGGTGCAGCCACCCAAATTACGATTTGTTTCATCCGTGGAATTTCGACACTCCTCTGGGGAGACCTCAACGACGCCTTTGTCACCAGAAAGCCCAGCAGAGGATAGTTCTGGCGATCATACACGTTCGCGCCTGCAACGTTCCAAGGCGGCCAGTCGCAAAACTTTCCGACTAAAGCGCAGTCGCCTAACTCCAATGGAACCGCCCAGCATCGTAAGCAATAGAAATATTTCTCTCGCTCTGCAGAAAATAATCCTTGTCTCCGATAGGTCACCTCACTCTCTCAAGAGCAGGAGCAGCAGACGAAAGCCATTGGCGAAATATCGTGGGACTCGGTCTCACAAACATCATCCACATCGGGTTATCGGGATAACAATAGTCTGCAGACCGGTCTGCTTTCGCCGGACGGCTCTCTGGGCGGGCTGACCTTAGGTCGTTCGCCTTCGCAGCACTCCCTACTGATGGTATTCGAAGGTCAGGACGAGGACACACTTATTTAACAATCACAGAACGGCGACCGAGCCTACGAGCTTTAGGGACAGCCTCAATACAAAAACTTAATTTTACTTAGCTAGCCTTAACATATTTAATACATACTAAATTAGCTGACAAATTAACAAAGTTCTTTGTTAAGTTTTTTAGATACATATACTTAAGATTAGTTGTTGTTCCATTGTGTGCCGAGATTTTATATGTTTTTGTAGTTCAATTAGGAATTGAATAAATTAAATTGGTAGCCGTTCGAAACCATTTGAACTTTTCTTTTAGGAAGTACTATATTGAAAATGACTTAAAATTAAGAGCGCAATTATGATAATCGAGTTAGTATAGAAGAATGAATAATGAATTCTTTTTAACATTATAAAAATTTCAATTGAAGATATAGCTTCGAAGATAATTGAATCTACAGCCGACTAACTATCGATACTTTTGGCTGCTGTGGCGGCCTTTTGGCGATTCTCTTTGACTAACTTACGCCACTCCATCCATTTGGCCAACTCGGGCTGTTCACTGATGTTACTACTGTTGTTGCTTTGCTGCTCCAGCTGCATGTAGTAGGCTTCGCGTAATATCTTAAACGCCTGAATGCTATAGTATGGCTGTTGAGTGACGGGATCAAAGTACCGTGCCGGCAATCGAGTAATTGGGCAAATGCCACTTGAGTGCTTTGGTGCTCGTTTCGGACGAAAAATCGCATTGAAAGCCTTATCATTGAAATCATTTTCGAAGGTTACAAACGTGCGCTCGCACCGGCCAGTCGAATCATTCGGTTGGGCTGCGCGTGTGGGCATGTTACGAATGACGGGCATGGTCAATGAATGATAGCGAATGGTTGGTCCAATGAAAACTCTCTTAGTGGGCCGAGTCTTCTTCTTTTCGAGTTCCATTTTTTGGAATTTCTCTGAAAACATATAGAAGTACAGTTAGAGCGGTATGCAATTAGCATTGATTTGTTAACAAACCCAAAGATTTAATATTCTCCTCCTCTGTTAGCTTCGCCTCCGCGAGTAATTCTTCCTGAGTGGGCATATAGTCCTCTACGCGCACCTTCTTCTTTTTACGCTTGCGTGCATCGTCTAGTTCTTTAAGTCGTATCTTTGTCGCCTGAGTTTTAATGGCCGTGGATGTACGTATGGACTTCCGCCCGGAGTCTAGGACGGTAAAACGCGGACGCACTCTACGTTTGACCACGCCGCCAGCTCCACGTTTTTTGTGTAGAGTGGTGCCAGCTTTAGTTTCCTTCTTGACAAGCGGCTTTGCTGGCTCCTAATTAAGAAATTAATATTATATGTAAATATATATTATATTTGTACTTGCTTTATAGGCTTTTGTGTTGACTCCTCCGCGTTTACGTTTCTTGTCAGGCGCCTCCTCTTGATCGGATACGGGCTCATCCTGTTCGTCTATGCTGAAATCTGAATCCACAACATCCTCTTCCTCGTCTTTTTGACTTTAACCATGAAATATTTTTAAATTTATTTTTGAGTAATCCAATATTAAAGTACTTACACATATTCCTTGTCGTCTTCTTCGTCCTGAAAGCCACCATATGACGTTTTGTAGAATTCATCCTCCTCCTCGTCGAGCAACTTAGCTATTTTATTGCCCGCATTTTGACGACGCGAGCGCTCGGCAGCCATTTGTTAATAATAAATTTAATTATTTTACTTTACTCAAACTTTTTAATTGTAAACAACACATTTGATGCGTTTCTGCTTCTTACTAGCAGTATTCACTGCGTGAATGTCACTCGCTGCCACTCGAATGCCATTCACACAAAACGGCGATATGGCAACGCGATCAACATTTTTCTACTAAATTTAAATACAATATAAATACAAATCAAATATTTATTGATGATTGAATATCATTCATATGTTGCGTATTGTCTGAAATATTAAATAAACAGTATATGAATCTATATGTTGCATTATCACGAATATTTCTTCAATGAAAGCGCATTCAAAGTTGCCATATGCCGAACCTTTTGACTCTACTCTCTATGACGTCTCGTCGATCTTATTGCACTTTGGACTTTCTCTTGTATGTTGATTGGCCGCGATTTAAACAGTTTTTAATTCAGATTGTTCAGACTCTTTATAGCGAGCGGTTTAAACTTTGGACCACACAATGATTAATACTGGAAAATTGGCAGGACGCACTTTGTTCATCACTGGCGCATCCAGGGGCATTGGCAAGGCAATTGCATTAAAGGCAGCTCGCGATGGTGCCAATATTGTGGTAGCTGCTAAGACAGCAGAGCCGCATCCCAAGTTGCCAGGCACAATTTATACAGCCGCCGATGAGATCGAAAAGGCTGGCGGACGAGCGCATCCCTGTATTGTAGATGTGCGCGATGAGCAACAGGTGCGCACCGCCATCCAGGAAGCGGTGGCCAAATTCGGTGGCATCGATATCGTCGTGAACAATGCCAGTGCCATTTCATTGACCAACACACCTGACACGGATATGAAACGCTATGATCTGATGCACAGCATAAACACGCGTGGCACATTCCTAGTTTCTAAAGAGTGTCTGCCCTACCTACAGAAGAGCAATCATGCTCATATCTTAAACATCTCGCCACCGCTTAGCATGAAGGCAAAATGGTTTGGGCCGCATGTCGCCTACACAATGGCCAAGTACGGCATGTCCATGTGTGTGTTGGGCATGGCGGCAGAGTTTCAAGATCGCGGCATAGCCGTAAATGCACTTTGGCCTCGTACGGCCATCCACACGGCTGCCATCGAGATGCTAACTGGTCCCGATAGCGCCAGTTGGTCCCGCAAGCCAGACATTATGGCTGATGCGGCATATGCTATACTGTGCCGGGAACCCAAACAGTTCAGCGGCGAGTTCTTCATTGACGATGAGGTGCTCGAATCTGTAGGTATCAAGGATTTAACGGACTATGCATGTGTTCGTGAAAATGCCGATAGCCTGATGGTCGACTTTTTCGTGGAGGCTAAGGATGCGTCCCCAGCTTCAGCTACTACTTCTGAATCTGGCACTGGCGATGATAAAATACCACAACTTTTTAAGAAAATTGAATCTCTGCTATCTGCTGAGATCGTCAGCAAGACGCAGGCCGTCTACCAGTTCAATATCAGTGGCGATAAGCAGGGCACCTGGTTTCTGGACCTGAAAAACGGTTCGGGTGCCTGTGGCACTGGCGCCCCGCCAGCTGCTCCAGACGCAACACTATCCATGAACTCGAGTAACTTCTTTGACATGTTCTCGGGCAAATTGAAAGCGGCACCAGCCTACATGTCCGGAAAGCTAAAAATTAGCGGCGATTTTCAGAAGGCTCTCAAATTAGAGAAACTGATGAAGGCGCTCAAGTCCAAGTTATAGATCATAAGCTTCAATTTATAAATAAAGACTTCAACACATTTACAACTAGTCCTCGTCTGGATTTGTATTTCTAAATTTGATGTACTTGCGCACAAGTTCAAGTTCAAGTATCGATTGTTACTTTTTATAAATTATTATTTACAAATGATAGCTTGCAAAAAATATGCATTTGTATTGAGTGATTTCACTTGATTTGAGCAGAGCGCACTACCGATAACCATCGATCTAACAGAAATTCAAAAGTTCTGCGTGAATAAAATCAGTATGTTGCCTAAGCACAATGAATTCCTAGACAGTATTACTGTTGACAAAATATTAAAAAAAAAATTGAAAATATTATTTCGCAGAGTACCACTGTAATAAGTATCAATAAGTATCTATTAGAGTACTCGAATGCAATCGATAGCACACAGCTATACCATCCCTATTTTAACACCGGACATATGAATTCATCATACTTTTTGGTTCGACTTACCGTCCTTACTTTTTATAGCTGGCCGGCCAGTAGCTGGTAGGAGTCAATGGGGCTGCATAACATAGTTTAATATTTATATAGATAGATATATTTATATATAAATATATATTACACATATTTGTCATGGCTTCGTCATCATATAAGGTATGTTCCATTGGCGCGCTGCTATAGTAAACAAATTCAATATTAATTCAATATTCGTAGAGAAAAACGGTGCAGCTGATCAAATGCTTTTGCGGCTGCACAGACATGAGCGTTGAAGAAGTGCGTCGCATTTACACGCTCACAAATAGTACACATCACACGCTACTAGATCCGCCTGCTGCGAAGCTACTACGCCGCTATCTAGAGACGCAACGAGCGGGCGACAAAGGCGAAACGGAACAGTACCTGGATCTCTATGAGAAGTGCGCCGAATTCCTGATGGAGGAGCAGCGCATACTCACATTAGATCATATCAACGAATTGCTCGATCTGGGCTTATCCAATCGTCTCGAATGCGATCTGAAGCGGCGGATGCTCAGCGGACAGGATTCCGACATAAAAAGCGGTCTTAATTGTATTCAAGGCGAATGTTGCAAAGAAATTGAATCGAGCAGCGACTTCAAGGACTTTCGAAACGCAATTTTGGCAAAAATGCAAAGAATACCCAAGTAGTCGATGTGCATTGCTCGCTGACCAATGCCAAACCACAGGTGCTGCCTTATGCCTTAATAATATTAATTGTAAGCAAATTGAAATGTTTATATAAACCGCACTCTGCCTCAGCCTCAGCCCCAATTAGAGCCCAGCGAATTCTTTGTCCACCAAAACACATTAGTCACATTCATTAGCAACAAATCCGTGAGACGGTTTGCTATCATAGCATAATTAAATATTATCTGATTTTTAAGCGTTCCTCACCAATGTATTCTTACAGTTATGTTTAGTTACGTAAATTCCTTTGAATGTACATTTACACGTTCCCAAATATACGAAAAGAATAATTCGCTTGTTTTTAATAATAACTATCTAATCTAATATGTATATATGTATATTCTAGCACTGAAATAATTGTTATCCGTTACTAATCATTCCTCCTGCGTTTTCACAAAATACATTTAAAAGTCATTGATATATTATCGTATGAATCAGCTGCCAATCGGCCGACGTACTTCTCTCTCCATCCTCATCTAATCAGTTTTCGACAATACTCTATCACGCTCATATAAGAGTGTAACTTAGTAATGATAAAGGGAACATGGAAATAGACAGTTCGAGAGTCTTCATAATCGTTTTTAGATGATATATATATATATATATATATATATATATATATCACTATATTTTGGATATCGTTTACTGCTCTAGCTTAAAATCAAGTTAAGGAATAAAGATTTTACTTTGTTTTCACATACACCTAGAATTTTCTGTTGTACTTCTATACATATATATTCTTGTTAAGCACATAAAAGATTAAACTAAACATATATATATTTATATATAGGAGAATATATATATATATATATTTATATTTGAATGCTTAATAACTAAAATGCTTTGAACTAGGCAAGGTAACGCTTTAGGTCTTCTTCCACGAGTAATACATTTCCATGGGTTTGTTAACCTGCCAAATTGAAATGAAATTAGGATTAGTTTATGGTTTAGTTTATCGGTTTAGTTTATGGAACTTACCTTCCAGAATTTGTCATTGACCTGATGCAGCGTCTGGTTGCCATTCAAGATGACCAACTGCTGCGGTTGTGGTGCCACATAGATGCAAAAGTTGAGCAGACGACAAGCTTCTGGCAGATCGGCGCCCAGGTCGAGTGTCAGACGTATTGCAAGATACTTGCTGAGATGATCGACAGTGGCGTTCGCTGTCGTCTTGATGTACCGTATGCAGTTGTCTTTGAGCGCACGGATTAGCTGATTATCGGCGGACATTTCTGTGGGATGTGGCTTGAAGACTAGTTCGATTTCATCATTGATGCCCAGTTCGCCGTTGCCCTCGCCTTCGGTATCGATATTCGAATCGCCCTCTGTTCGGCAATCCATTTGTGAGTCCGATTCTGATTCCTCCGAACGCTCCGATGTCATGACAGACATAGCACGTTTCGGCTTCGTACTGCTCGAATTTGATGGAACCGGAGATGGCGTGCTGCGCACCGAAGGCGGATTTGATGCATCATCCACTTGCATGCGATTCGATGAAGTGCTGGCGCCTGATGTACCCGCCGTTGTCGCAACCTGTGTGGTGGTGGTGTTAGTGGTTGTGTTGTTGCTACTGCTGCTGCTGGTGCTGACGGGTGTTGTAGTTGCTGCTGCGGCTGGAGCAGCAGGTGCAGCAGCTCCAGTTGCTCCAGCTGCGTCCCGTGACTCACGGTCATTGCCATTCGTATTGCTGTTGCTGTCATTGGACGCAGTATCGTGCGTATTGACAGCACGATTAGCATTTCCAGCGATCGCACCTCCATTATTATTGGCAGCAGCACCACCCCCGCCGCCTCCCTTGTTGGTGCGGAAGCGTTGCGGGCGATTCTGCGATTGCAGCTTGATGCCCTCATTGATGGAGTTGACGAGCGCCTTTTGCGATTGTGTTGGGTTGAATTTGGCCATAATTTTTTCTTGCGAAGCTTCGTATTCCTCGCGACTAGGATATATTTTCGATATGAGTAAGTCAAAGTTCGGATCGGCACGGAGCGAACGCTTGGACACAAGTTTTTTGCGACAAGTGGGGCACTCCTTGTTGCCGGAACGCAATGCAGTCACAATGCAATCCGAGCAGAACCGATGCAAGCACTCTTTGGTGGTCATCGTCTTCTTTAGCATGTCCAGGCAAATGGGACACATTAATTCGCTGTGCAAGCTGCGCGGTGAGACGGCTATTTCTGTGCTATCTGTGATTATTTCTTGAGGCTTGCGCTGCAGCTCGTACAGGGATAGATCCCACGTTTTATTTTGCGTTGGTTCCAGCGAGGCCATCCTCTCACTTAATTTTCTTTTCTTTTTCGTTTTCACAAAATTTTTCACTTAACTTTGCGTTTATTCGATAGCTGTGTTGCTTAGCGTTTGTTTACCATCGAAGATATGTTATCGAATAAGAAGGCTAACAGCGATACTATCGCAATCATTTAACTGTGTGGCAACACTGCAAGTGCTTAACTATTGTGTATATATGTATTTTTGTTTGCATGTTTGCATGTGTGCAGATTCTGGACCTGCTGCGCGGCATTTTCTGGGAGTTTTCTTTATAGCTAATTGCATAGCTTTCATATACAAACACAATTTGACAATGCGTCAACACTCCAGCTGCTGTCATGCTTGATTGACAGGCGTCACTCAAGTGCGCTGCATTCCTTTAAACATTTGACAGAATCGCGCCAAATATGGCTTAAATATCGTATAGCCGTTAACTAAATTGCTGTCGCCTGGAATTTGTGCCAATTGCCAAATTGATGCACTGCTTGCTAGTGTCTCTTAACTCGCATGCTTCAGACACTTTATTCCCAGCCAATGGGTTTTCCAGTCATCCATGGCAAAGCATAGTCGCTGCGTCAGACTGACTTTTCTCCAACTCAATCGCCTGTCATGTTAAATTGCGGCTGTGCATGCGTTCCAAGCCCAAGTGACGTAGCAGTTAGCTAATGTGCATATGCAATGTATACATATTTACAGTGTAAGAAATTTTGATAACAATTTAAAACTATTTATTAAATTGGAAAAAACTACTAACAGTTTTATAAATAATTACATATTATATATATAATTTTTTCCTTAATTTTTATCCTATTTAAATTTTTATAAATGCTATTCTAGCAAAGAACATCCAGTTTTTTTTGTGTTAAATGTTATTTTGAGTGTATATGAGGCGCCGCATTGCTGGACATTTAAGCGCGTGACAAGTAAAGACATTTGTCAACTGACATGGCCAATGCTCGCTAATGCCAAGGCCCGCATTGCACCTTTTAAATGCCTCATTAAGGGGCATAGCTAATGAGCGGTACGTGTAGGCGTGCCTAGAGATTTTCTCTGTCTTACTGCCAATCATCATCATCATCATCAGCAACTGCATCCCGGACATTTTCCATTTATCGACGAGCGGCCTCTCGACACCAATTGAACCATTGCACCCACACGACGCTTGAGGATCTGTGCCCTGTTCTCGATTCCAGCCAAGCCACAGGTTCATGACCCAAATGCTGACCAAATGCCAACGCTTCCTACTTTCAAGTTGCAGCAGCGAGAGACTTCGCTTCTAGCATTCCCAAGCTGAGTTTGCGTTTTATTGACATTAATCATTGGCAGCCTCTTGTTAAAATTTGCAACTAAACGTTTGGTACTCCATTGAAAGGGGCATGGCTTAAATACCCTGTGAACAAACCTATTGGTAGTCATAGGCTATGTTAGGTCGTTGGTTGCTTAGGACTATAAATTGTAGATATATTTTTCCTTAAAATTAAATGGCATTCTTAACAGTATTAGGAAATACCTAAGCTAAAATATAATTCATTTGATTGGTTTAGTACATAAGTGTACATACATGCTTTAATACATGGTGTACATAGAGTATCTCGACGCCGATCATGCTTACAGATTAGTTAGAACACATTCTTTGCTGTGTATTTTATGTCTTATTTATGGCTAGTTGTTAATGACAATGCATGACGTTCGTCTTCGGTCAACTAGGCACTCGAAACTCCATTCAAATTGCCTTCTCTTTCTCTCTCTCTCTCTGTATTTGTCTTCCTTTTATTTTTATTCCTGTTGCTGTTTGAATGCAATTTTTCTACTTTCCATATTTCTGTTCACATATCTTCTTGGAGAAGGAGAGCTTTTGTCTCTTCTGTGCCTCAATCATTCGGCGCAAGACCGGAAGCACGAAACCTTTCTGCTTCCTCTTTTAGATGTTTTTGGCTGTGCTTTGTCTGCGCCATTTTGTTTATTTTTTGGTCATTTTTTGCAGCATGCACCGTTTATGTAGTCAAAGAGGAGTATATAGTGTTACTTGTTGACCGACTATTTAAGTTAGAATATCAAATTTTGCCCTTGCTTATAGACTTGAGTCTATTAAAAGTAAAGATTGGACTATCTTCATATATTTAAAATTCTTAATTCTGCTCTGGAGATTGCTTTCAATATTATATCGATATCTATCGTTTAATCTAAATCGAAAACTTGAACATCACTAAGCAAAGATCTCCGTTAGAGTTACACCGATATCTAATTGATTTATGTATTTGTCCATAAATGAGCGAATATTAGGCGGCCATTAATGCCCGATTAAAACGTTCTCTCAGCAGTTTTTCTTCTCGATGTCTGCGCCATTGTTGGGTAAAGTGAAAGTTTTGGCTTGGATTTGAAGTTCGCCATTCGAAATTTTACGAATGCATAATTGAGCATAACTAGCGTAAAAGCGTCCGAACATGACCGCGTCTGAGACCAGACCAATTTGTTCGCTTTGCTGCTGAAATTGTAGAGTGCGCAGCTAGAGTATAGAGTATAGAGTGGGCAACATGGCACTTAACCCTAGTCGCAGGCTAAATCCTTAGCCTCTGCTCCAAATCAATTCAATTCAATTTTTGTGTGAATGCAACTGTAGAGTGCATTCCAGGCCAGCTAGACATACAGTTGGCATGTCAGCGACAGAGACGGTCTCATAGCGGCACCCACCCATACACACACAGAGAGAGAGAGAGAGAGAGAGAGAGACACAGACACATACATATGCAGAGCGAGTGCATACAATCTGTTCGAGCACTTGGCCAACAATTTGACAATAACGAGCTGGGCAAGCTGCCCGCCCAATTTTCAAACCAAACCTGAAGTTGAAAAGCTTGCCACCACAGAACAATAATAATAGCAACAACCACATAACAAGCAACCATACACTGAAGCAAGAGAGCTGCACGACTAGAGACTACTCAGTCCTCCAGTCCAGCTTACTGCTTTATAGAATGTGTACAGGGTATCCTTCAGTCAATCATTGTTACAGCCAGAATGCATGGTTAACAAACATTGTTCATGTCTTACTCTAGTGTAGCTTAACAAATAACTGTACAATAATTTGACGTATAAGCAGGAGGCGTCTTTAGAAGAAAATTATCAATATTCCTCAATTATAATATACATTACTAACTATACAGCTATAATTCTTGAGCTATACAAATCCAAATTCTTATCGTGTGAAAATGATAAAATCCATGTCTTAACATATTTTATTGTTGCTTCAGCATTCTTGCTACAGACAACATATAATCAACATTCATCCACTTTCCAAAGCATATACAGGGTATTTAACAATTGGACTTTTCAATTGTTTGGTCTGTTGTCCAAATATTGCCAGGTCGAGTGAGCCACAGCGCGTGTTTGGCTCATTATTATGAAGCGCTCTTTGCCTTTGTCTTTCACTGGGGCTTTGCCTTTGGCGAGGCCATAAATAAATCTCAATTAAAGTGCAACCCTTTTCTTATTTTTCATAGCAAGGGTATTATAAATTTGTCACGATGTGGACAGCTCTGAAGCATATAGGAGTATGTATGCGAAGACTTGTATACTTCGGTTAGGATTCATAGAGTACGCAAAGATAAAAAATAAATAAAAAACTGATTTAAAATATTTTATATTATTTAACTTGACAATTTCGTAGACTCCCCTCGTATGTAGGTATTTATAAGAGTATTTAATTTTCGCCAGGCTCGCAGCTAACTGTGCTTGCAATGTGTTTTTGTTTTTTGCAGATAGAGGGCGTGCTTGTGCGGGATAACAATCAATCAGCGAACAAGTGAGTGAGTGGCAAGAGTAACAACAGCAGGACTCAATCTCCCGCTGCTAGGCTGTCCAGAGAGTTTGTCCCACGTTCACACCACGCCCGAGCCAAAGGCAGACGCCTTTTCGGCAGCCATGCTTTATTCTTTTGTCTATGCCAGCCAAACTCCCGCAACTGCAGCCGGTTCCCCCACCACGTCGCAGCGCACTTGCATGTGCTTTATTTTTTTTATGTTTTTAGTTTTGGTTTTTGTTGCTGTTTGTTTTCCACTGTCCAGCCTAGACCCTGGGACTAAGTCTCAGTCACAGTCGTTAAGCGTGACTTTCTTATTGTTGTTTGTTGGCTTTTTGCATACCGACAGCAGCAGCAACAAACAGCGAGCAAACAAAAGAGCCGAAGTTCCAGCAGCCGAAGCCTCAAACCCAAAACCCGAAGCCAAAACGTTGGCCACTTGGGCGCTGGCCATTCAGTCTTTGGCAAGTTATTGTCGCGTGCGGACGTGTCTGCGGCTAACACAAGTGCATCAAATAAAGAACTGTAAATCACGATTAACAGTGCACTGTTAAATTAACATAGTGCCCAACTTTGGCGCCATCAAGCGATGCGCTATTAAGCATACATTTTCAAGTACAACATTTTATGTTAATCACAATGAGTGCAACAAGAACAAAAACAATCACAGAAATAACAACAATAAAAGCAGCTACCAACTGGCGCTGGCTATGGTAAGTAAATATGTATATGTATAAATTTGTATGTATGAAAGTATGCAGCTTCAGTTGCTTATGCGCAGCCAAGAGAGTCCTTTGAGCCGATCTGTTTGCGTGGCAGCCACCGCCAAGAGGACCACTGGCTTCTCCATCAACTGCTCCGTTTGCGTGCTGCTGCGGGTATATACATATATACATATATATGTATATATGATTTATTGGGTATTATCAGTGTTACCTACTCTGTGATCGTTCGCTCGGTTTGGGTGTGTGCCTGCATCTGTAGCTGCTTGCTGGACTTGGCTGCTGGCCTGGCCCAGATCCTGAACTTGTTGCAATGCAACCGTTTGTTCAGCCTGTGAAGGCGAGTGCAGTGAATCGGCTTTTAGTGCATGACATTGTCCTACCTTTTCGAGTGCCTTTGCTTCGGCTTGAGCATCTCAGCCTGCTTGGCTGCATCCTGTGCCTGTGCCTTTTCCAGTCTTTGCTTTACCAATTCCAACTGCTTGAACTCCACCAGCTGATTGATGGATTCAACGCTGTTAAGCAACAGATTGCTCTGGTTATTCACAGATCGCAATAGCAAATTAACTATACGCTCCTGCAGCTGAAACACTCTCTCCTCCCCCTGCCTCTTGTGGTCCGACATGCTTGAGAAATCTGTTTGCGTGAAGTTATCCTGGCGGCGGGTTACGCACAATGTCTGAGTGCTTCTCATAGTCGTCGCAATGGGCATGACCTCTGTCTCTGTCCACCTGGACTTCAGCTCCAGCACCATCTGCGTGGAACGCGTCTCCATCTGGAGATGCTTTGTCTGGCAACTGGCGGAGTTGAAGAGTTGTATAAGCGTCTGCTGCTGCCTGGAGATCATCAGACTTAGATCCATCGTATCCACAGTGCAATGCGAGTATCGAATCACAGTTGTTTGACTATCTGCCTCCTTTGTACTGGGAGACGCTTCCATTATGTCGATGGTCGACTGTGTGTCAGCAACGCAGGCTCGCGCCATCCTCATCTGGCGCAGCAGTCGCTTGGAGCGCCAACCTCTTCGTATGACTTTCGCCTGTCTTATCGTCAGGTAACCGTCCTGCAGCACATAGCAGAGCATATAGCTAACAGAGGCTGTCAATAGAGCAGTTATCACTAGGTTAGTAACTCCTAAAGCTCACCTCCCTTTGTCGCACTTAATGCGCTTGTGTTGCAGCAATGGACCCTCCGTCGACATAGACAACTGGAGCAAGGCCTTTAAATCTACCTTAAACATGGCTAAAAACAAACAAAAAATATTAATTTCGATAATAAATAAAAGCTAAAAAAAAACTATATTTTGTAAAATTTGAACATAAAATTAACAAATTTTGTGTTCCCAACTAAACATAAATTAAAGCTAATAAATAATAAATGCTTAAGCTAATTGTTCCAATTGGTATATCCTGAATTCAATAAGCGAAGCTATACATATGTATAACCCTAGCTTTAACTCTGTGAAACTTGGTATATTTTCGTCCTTTTGCTGTTGACAGATCTGGTTAAGCCTCCTATATTCCTGTTGGAGTTTTCAACCGAAAAATGTCTCGACTCCTTTGCTCTTTAAGCTTTAAATACGCTTAAATGCAGTATCTAAGGGTATCTGAGCTGTGTCATATTTTTATTTTACGGTATTTTTTCGACATTTTTTACTGTGTGTTAAATTAAAAAGCCAATCGACTGAGTTGTGTCTGCGTCTGGCCACAAATCTGTTCAATTTTGACACGCAGCCCTTTGCGAATTTGTCTTTTCGAACACGCAAACTTTGTGTTGTTCGTTGTTTTTGGTTGTTTTTTATTTTTATTTTTTTGTTAGCTGTTGTTGTGGCTTCTTTCTCGTTTTCGTTTAGCCGCGGGGACTCCTTTGTGCTCTGGCTGGTTGCATTAATAATTCACATATGCCACATCTGTTGTCTGCGAACTGCATTCGATTATTTTTCAATTTATCAACTCAATCCTTCAACGGGGAAACCTGCCCTTGGTTGGGTTGGCAATTGGTGGTCAGTGCTAAATACGTGTCGATTGGAATACAATTTGATTTGACTGCTGGCATTGCAATTGGAGGAAGCGCAGTGTCGTGCCATATGCCCGGGCCATGTTCTGCAGAGTCAACGACTTGCCCCTGCTCAAGCATCAATCAGAGGCGGCAGCCTCTAATCCCGCCTGGGGGGCGCATTGGTTTTTAAGTCTTGACTCACAATTTATGCCAGCTTCGCTCAAAACTACTTGTACACTCTTACTTCCGAGCATCATAGCTAAGTAACTTAGTTGGTTATATTATTGATAACTTTTGGAACTCGACTGTTACAACTTCGATAAGTTTTATAACAGTTTGAATTTATATCAGTTTTATGCCTGCCCTCTTCAAAAACTTGGCAGTCTGGCAGCCTCAGCAATATCCATGTAAATTTATGCCAGTTGTCTAGCTGCTGTGTTGGCAAATTTTAAGAGCTAATTTATACCAATTTGTAAAGCCAAGTACGCATTGCTTAGCAGTCTGGCAGCTTTAAAATCCAAAATAGTTTCTTAGTCATAAATCTTTGTAAGGGCATTTAAACTGCGACACTGCTGTGATAAACAGTTTTTTACTTTAAATTTTTTTCTTTGCGCATAGAACGTTGCATGCATTATGTGTGAGTGTGTGTGTGTGTGTGTCTTCAGGCTAAGTCTTGTCTTGGGACCCACTGCCAAATGCCAGGCACGTCGCTACGCTGTGGTCGCCTTCGGTTACATTTGATGCATAAAACTTCGTCAATATATGCCCGCATACATAAATGTATGTATGTATGTATGTGTCCAGTATAATTTGCTGCTTGGCCCTGTAAAATGGCCAACTGCTTAGTCGGTCAATAACTTTTGACGCTGTGAAGACATCGATATTGGCACAGCCTAATGATTTTCTGGAGCATTCTGCCAGACCGTTATATTGCCAATTCTCTCTTCCTCTCTGTCTTTCGCTGTATCGGCAGCTTTTTGTTGTTTTTGTTGTTGCTTGCAAGTGAAATTCTCTCACACCCCTCCACTGAACCGTAGCGCATGTGACTTTCGTCTATGCCCGTTTTCTCAGCTATTCATTTTACACACATATAATACATTGTAATTGACTAGCGTTAGTGTATGTGTGTGTGTGTGTGTGTGTGTACGTGCTCATTTGCATTTTTAGACGCTTTTCTTTGCGTTTTCTTCCTTATTATTGGTGGGCAACAACAACGAGAGCATTAGAACTTTGTTGCATGCATTAGAGCGGAGCACGTATCAAATTATCAATAAGAAATCACGAAATGAAATCAAAAATCTAAAGTTTCTAACATTAAATATAATATAAAATAAACAAAAACTCTAAATATGCTCATTCAATCAATATAGTTAATAAAAACATAAATCGTGCAAGCTTCTGACTTCACTTTCGTGACACGCGCACATCTCTGGCATGCACCCTTTGGCCAATTGTCAGTCGCTGGCTGGTCGGCTGGCCCGTTCGTTCGTTCGCCGGGTTTAAAATTTCAAAAGGTTGGCCGCTTCTTAAATTCAGCTCAAAATGCATTCTCTTGGCTCTTGACTTGGATTACAACGGCCCATCGAATGTGGCAGGCACTGACGCTTGATTGACCCTGAACCCCTGAGATATGTGTAGTGCACCACGCTTAATCCCTTATAGAATTTCGCACATAAAATCCAAAAATACTAGCAAATAAAAAGACAGACCATAAAATGAGTTTTTATTTTGCAGTTTCTGTTGCTTCCTTTGCTTGGCTGCTGCGGCACAGGCGGGCAGCAGCAGCAGCGGTAGCGGGAGCAACTCCTCTACAGCGCTTGCCAAGGATGCCACGCATACGTATAAAATCAGAAGGCAGGACAAATACCAGCAGCAACAGTTGCCACAACAGTTGCAGCTGCGGGGCAGCCAGAGCGATGTTGTACCAGCTATGCAACAAAAACAACTGAAAAGACGAACACATGCACTCAACAAGAAGATGCTCAGGTGAGTAACGATAAGAGGTTTGAAGGGAGCGCTCAAGCTCATTTTGGGCTTAATTAATGCAACGTGTCTAGTGCCAAAGAACAAGAACAACAACAACAACAACAGCAACTGCAACTGTTGCGCACGTCTGTGTTTAGCTGGCGTGTCTGTGCGATCATAAATTATATTATGATATATTCATGGTAAACGTTTAGGGCTTACTGGACGGGCAGATAGACAGACAGAGGCAGCCCCCTTTTGCTATCTAAATATATATAAATGGTTTTTCACTGTGCCTGGCACTTGTAATAAAATTGAAATCTACTGCGTCCATGAAGTTTTTAATATTCAAAAATGGCGAACTGATCGCTTTCTTCCAATTTCTGGCAACGCTTTTCTTTATGCCAATTTTATATTTAAAAAGGACTATGAATGGCCAGTCTGGCAGCTCTGTCATTAACACAATTTCTCACAAAACTTTTGATTTTGGCACTAATTAATACCAAATTGTTAATTTCATCTGGTAGCCTATTTTAACAATCATTGAATTTAATAAAATAGCTTAGCAACTCGAACTATATATGTCTATGTATGTCAACGTTTTCTCTCTGTGTATTGCACTTGCAGCAAACTGGGCTTTGTGAAGGTGAAGGCGCCGAATAGCCATAACCGGAAACGCTTGGCTGTTGAATCACGACGTCATGCATCGCGGGATGATTCACACATGTTCATCATCAAATTGCCGCCAAATCTGCACTACTACACAGGGCCCAACAGCGTGCGGAATACACTGGATGCTGTCAAGGGGCAACAGCAGGAGCAGAAGAAACAACAACAGCAGCAGCCAGAGAAGTCTCATCAAATGAGCAACGGCATCCATGACAACGCACCCAACATGCCAGCGCAGGCCAGCGAGGCGTCGGCGTTGAAAACTAACGGGAAAAAGGTAAACGGGATTCCATTAGGTTACGCCAAAAAAAAAAAAACAACAACAATGTAAAGAACTGGCTCTAATATCGCTTCTTCGGGCCTGGCCTGGTCGGGTTTGGTCTGGCCAACAGTTGATAAGCATCGCGCGCGCATGTGCACAAAACAAATTGCAAAAAGCAAACACATACAAACTCACACACACACACATCCAGACAGGGGCCGAGCTGAAAATGGATTACCCATGTGGGCCATTGCATTTCGTCGACTGCTGCAGTCATGGCTCACCCATATAGACAACAAATAAGTAAGAGTGCTATATTGCAGGCGGCGCGACCATAAGATACCCAGCAAAAGCTGACGTATAGTCAATACATCCTTATCTACTTATCGACCTAATGACTGCAGCTATCGATAGCTTTGAGTAAAGAAATTTGAATTCTCTAACTATCGCCGTCTCCAATCCTGTTGCTGTTATCGATATGCCAATCAATATGCCAATTGTGTATCGAGCTACAGGGTATAAATAGCTAAAGCACACATGCACGTCCAACTGGCGACCGAGTTACCAACTTCGGGCACAGCTTCCAGACATTATTGTGGCAGTGGCAAAGCCAGTGACAGCTACTCCACAGTCTCAGCTATTTATATACCCATGGAAGATGCCATTGCAAATTCAGTTGCAGTTGCAGTTGTTGTTGCTGCTGTTGCTGTTGCTGCTGCTGCCGCTGCCGCTGCTGTGTCAATGTCAATGTTGTTGTATGCGGCAGGCATAAAAATTATTACGCTCTCACGGCTCCAGCTTTAAATAAATATGCAAGCCATGGGCCATTAACCAACTTCAATTAAAAATGCAATTTGTTAGGAGACACTCGTTGACTAATTTATGGCGTTTGGCCAAAAGCCACCAACAGATATGGCTAATGCTAATGCAACAGTTACTGTTACTGTTAACATTAATTTAAATATAATTGGTATATATATATGCAGCTTATCAATATACATGACTTATAGTCCGAGGCATGTGGAATGTTAATGTTACAGTAACTGTTATTGCTAATGTTAGTTTATATGTTCTGTGTACAGCTTATGTAAACATATTACATAACACATTTCGAGTTCCAGAGCTGTAGCTAATGATTATGTTAATGTTACTGCTATGTTATTTTAAATGCTGTTACTCTTGCAGTCGTTACAGCATTACTGTTAATACTCATACTGTTACTAGTACTGCCACTGTTAATGCTGCTGCTAGTCGCAGAGTTACTGCTAACAGAAATGTTATGGCTGTACGCATCTAATCAATACCCATGACGCATTGCAGGTTTCATTTCCGTTTAGCTCGAATGGACGACCGGCTCGTATCTATCATTGGAATCTGCCTGTGCTGAAGCAGGCGCTGCAAAAGAATCCGCATTTTGCGCACGTCTCAGCGGCGGATCGCAATCGTCTGCTGGACATTGAGAAGATACCGACATGGCGTAAACCCTGGGAGAATGACACGATCGAGAAGTCCTTTACAGCGGGCAGCGGCAAATCCAAGTACAGGAAATCGCTGAAGCAAAAGTCGCCCACATACTATGCACCCTCGCAGGTGGTCAACAAGCAAAGCTTCCACAAATACTTTGCCGGCAATGGCAAGCCCAAAGGGCTCTACGTGATCAAGGAGCACCAGACGAAGCCGCAGTTCTATCAAAATATCATATCATAAGATTTTTACTTTCACTTTTTCAGCTATCCAATGCCAATTAAGCTCGGCATGCATCTATAAGACTGTGGTGAGGGCATTTGCTAATTATAGTGTTTTATTTTTAAATGTATGTACTCTATATTATATATATATGTATATTTAAATATATATATATATATATGACTTAATATTCCAGTCACATGTGGACTGCATTTCTTTTCAAGCATTTCCGTCCAATTCCTGCAAATTGTAAGCAAAATTCAAATGGTTTGCAACTGTGACTAAACAATCAACTGGAATTTATTTATTAACAAATAATCAGCTTCTCGTATATTTAAGTGCATGCACGAATCTGTTTAAACAAATAAATACGACTGATTTAAAACAAAAACCTATTCACATGAATAGCTCAATTTATTCAAAAAGCAAATATAAGCAGCGCGAACACGTTCCGGGAGAGTGAGAGCAGCTCAACAAACTTATAAACCTAGTGATACAATTGCAGATGCACAGGTACAGATACAGATACATGTATAGTAGAGAGACACAGATACAGATACAGATACAAATACAGATAAAGATAAACAGTACTAAAATGCAGATACAGATACTTACATAGGACAGATGCAGTTAGAGATGCAGAGACAAATACAGATACAGATATAGATACATTTATAGATACATATGCTTCAGATATAGATGTAGCTACAGAGGCAGATAAGGATATGCATGCAGAGATAAAGCTGCAAAATAGTTTAGAGAAGCATACATATATAGACCTGCACAGATACATTATATTACATGTATACCTTCAGATACAGATAGAAATAAAGTATCTGATAGAATGCCAAAATCTTTTCTTGTTTTTTTTTTGGCTGTCTGCGCGCAGCTGCTCAAACAGCGTAACGTGTGCAATTTTGTTAGGAATTTTTTGTTTTGCTAATTATACGAGAAGTGGAACTGAACAATTGAGATCGAGATTCAGGTTGAGTCTGAGCTTGAGCTTGTAAGCCTGGGAGTGCGCCCGCTAAGCCCTGAGCTTGATATGCGCACTCGCCTGGAAACGGAAGCGAGGCATGCGCAATTTCTCGTTTGGCAGATAAAAAGCTCAAGCTACACACACTCACACACACACACATACAGCTGAAGGTGCGTACGCAGCAATAAGCAACATTAATAATAATAATAATAATAACAATGATATGTTCACAGACGACAAAAAGTCGGGATAGGCGCACCTACGCAAGTGGCGCATAAATAATCGGCTTGATTTTGGGGCTCATTATACACTGCTTTAGTGTAGCCAAAGCGGGTATATTGGGTATCATTTGTTAAGTAAATTACTGTGCGAAGTGTTGCTTATAAGAGATCTAATTATACACTGTTTTAGTGTAGTCTAAGCGGGTCTATGGGGTTGCTTGTGAAAACTGGATGCTCGTATGCAAGGTTTTATATAATAGATCTATGATATATCTGTTAATATCTATCTATTAATTATACAAAATTAGAATCGATATCATCAAAGGAATCTAGTTTTGGGTGACTTTGGCTGCTCTGAGCTCGAAGTTATGCTTTCAGAACAAAATTGGAATATCGATTTGTATAAATAATAAACTAATTTAGCTGCGTAGGGTATACAGAGGCTTACATTAAGCTTTGATTGATCATGAGATCACTGCGCTTAGGCCACTGCAGAGACGTACGAATATGCCTAGAAGACTAACCTCTTTAGCTATATCGAGTATACAGATTATACGTCACCTAGCTCTCTGGACAGAGTATCAGGCAGTCAGTCACACCCGCTCTGCGTGCTTGGCATTTTTTTTGTGTTGTTATTGGGGACTTTGCCGCATAATTGTTTTCATGGCTTGGCTTGGCCTGGCCCGGTCTGGTCGGGCTTATGCTTTTCCATCGCCGCTGACTCACGTACATTGAACTTTTCACCCGAGTGTGTGTCTCTGTAGCTGTAGCTGAATTTGTGGCTGGCGCATTGCGTGCCCATCTTAAGTAGACTTAATGACTCGTTGTTTTGTGTGCAAAAACTGAAAGAGAATCACAATGTGAGACATAAATCACATTTATGACGACTGCTGCCGCCCGGTCGGCAACTTAATAGGTTGAGAGCTCGGCTGCATTGATTCATCTGCCTAATGGCATTCCAGAATGCAAAGCGCAGCTTGGCCCGCGGCTGCCGCGGCGTTGACAACAGTTAGATCTGGCCATCACAGATGCCACATTGCAGTCAGATAACACTCATTGGGATAAATGTGGCATGGGGCATAAGGCAAAGCTAAGTAAAACCAATCTGCAAACAACAAGTTAAGCTTCTTGATATCAGCGCAGCAACTTGTTAACGCCATTCCATTTCCGCCTGTCATATCAAAATAATTATCTCAAAGTGTTGCTTAGACCAACCAAGTCCTAGGAACCATGACCACGATATGCGGCAGCGACAGCAGAAGCAATCAGTAACGGGCGTCGTTTGGTTTGCGTGCGAGGAGGCATTGGTGACTACAACTTGATTTGCGAGAACTTGTTTTACACGCAATCTTGATTGCAATTATGTAATACCGAAATGTGCACTAATTAAAATAACATTTCACTTAATTGTATTTACATAAGTTTCGCGATTGCTTATTAATTTGCTGTGTAGCATACGAACGTGTGCAGACAAAGCTTATTAACTGTCGCTCAACCGCTCAATAGATAATCTAGTTGAAATTGACAAGTTGCTTGTGGCACTTACTTTGGCCGCATTATTGAATTGCGCGCAAAATGCAGCAGCTAAAATTCAAATTGGAATTCAAATCTAACAGCCAGTGTGGCGCAATCTAGTTGGCAATAGATGGCGCTGCTTAGCTTAACAGAGCTGCCACTGGCGCTGTCGATTAGTAGTTATCGATTCTTATCACAGCAAAATTAACTATATGGCCTCAAATTTGAGCTCCCAATTACGCGACATTATCCTCAACACACATGAACCTTTAGTATTGCCTGATTTTCCCCTTAACTGGGAATGTTTTGACGAGTCGTTGCTGCAGTGGTGCACCCGGTATGACCAGGACGCCAGCGTCGCCTCTCTGCCGACATTCGAGAGCATGCCCGTCGCAGACTGCCAGACGCCGCAATGGGAGCGCAAGAGAAGACACGTAAAGATGACAATGCAGCAATTTCTAAATAATTTCACAACAAATGCAGACAAGCAGCAAACAGAGTGGGCGGCCTATCAATATGTACGTGCACAGGAAATCCCAGTCAGTTGCTTGAGCGGCATCGATTTCAAATGCTTTGGCTTTGCGGAACACCAGAACGACTACAGCCTGTGGCTGGGCTCCGACTGTGCCAATACACCGTGCCACTACGATACGTACGGCGTGAACATAGTGGTGCAGGCATATGGCAGCAAGTCGTGGCTACTCTTTCCACCCGAGACTCCACTGCAAAGCACTCGGATACCCTACGAAGAGTCCAGTGTTTACTGCCTGGAGAACTTCTATGCTCCCGCACCGGATAATCTGCGACACTACCAACAGTTCCAAGAGCACGCCTATCACTGTCTGCTGCATCCGGGCGATGTTCTGATTGTGCCCCGTCACTGGTGGCACTACGTAGAGGCGGTGGCGATGTCATTGAGCGTCAACTATTGGGTGCCGCTCAAAAATGACCTAGACCTGACACTGGACGAGCTCCTAGTCAAGCATGTGGTCGAGAGCTTTGTGAAAGGTGAAAGCGGTGAACTGAAGCAATATCTTTTGAATCCCAATCAGATGGATGAGATAGCCGAATCCGCCAGCTTGCTCTTTGGTCAATTTGAACACGCCGTACTAAAGCAGAACTTGGACAGTAAACGACGACTGTGGGATACTGACTATTTGACTCAGAATGAGGTATTAAAATTGGTAGGCAGCGTTCCAGTGCGTGTGCGTGCCCTGGACGTGATGTCCAAGGAGGCGTATACACAGCTGCTCACTAACAATGCTAAACGACGTGGAGCAAGCAAGTCCGAGCAGAAGGAGGATACGATAATCAGCTCCACGTTGGAGCAGCTAATCAATAGCATGTGCGCGCCTCGATGCATTGCGTCCATCAAGAGGGAGTTCTTCCGACGATTCAATCTGGATGATAAATTATAGCGCTAAGACGGAACGTTTATTGTGATACACGTATATATGAGATTAAAAATCCAATAAGCATTCATATATGTTCCATAACAGAATTTGAGGCGGAACCGAAAGGGAGGGAAGGAGTAGGAGGAATTGAAGCATTAAATGCCATAGATAGAATCTAAATTCATGAATAACATAATATGCGAGTCGCTGGCTAGACACAGTGCGAGATAATTGGATGCATTTCGCCAGTTTACCAGCCGGGTGGCTTCTGGTTGGGATAGCCGCCATGTTGATGAGCAAAACTTCCGGGATATGTGCCATAGTTTCCGGGTGCCGGTCCCTGAGGGAAGCCACCATACTGATAGGGTGCTAAAAATAGAAAATATAAATTCGAAAATCGTTTCTTTCCAAGTTAGCTAAGCATACGCACCGCCTGGATATGGCAGAGTGGCATAGGGATTGAAGCTCTGTGGCATGGGCGGTGGTACATATGTAGGATACGGCACATTTGCCGAGGCCCCATAAGGCAGGGGCATATGCACCTGAGCTGGATACGGAGCATTCGAAGCAGCAGCTGTTGCAGGCACATTTGGAATATCTAGAAGTAAAGGGGAAATTAAAGTTAACTTGTAATGCATCGGGAAATTCCACACAAGATCAAACTCACCGCTGCCGCTGCCCGACGTGGAGGCATAATGTGATGGCAGAGCCGGTGTAGCCGGCGGTGCCTGGCGACTCGATTCGGTGGTCAAGTCCTTGAGGAGTTCCTCCTTTTCGGTCTTACGTGCAAACACAAAATCGCTGATCTTATTCTGAAACACAACCAACAACTGGGTGAGGTCATTGTAGAACTTGGTGCCCTCCTGCAGATTGCCAGATAGCTCGATATAGCTGTCGTAGGCGGTGGCCAGCTCCTGGTACAGTGTATCGCGAGAGCTGCCACAGGTGCCTGTTTCGGCTACGAAGGTGCCATGGGCGCTCTGTATGTCAGCGACTAACGTTGTTTGGCGCTCCACACTTTCCTTAACCTGAGCCTGCAATGGGCTTAGCACCTGACCAATGCGTGACAGCGACAGGGCTGGCTCATCGATGGCACCATCCTTTTGCAGAGCAAGGAG
Organism: Drosophila hydei; assembly: GCF_003285905.1. Taxonomy (NCBI): domain Eukaryota; kingdom Metazoa; phylum Arthropoda; class Insecta; order Diptera; family Drosophilidae; genus Drosophila; species Drosophila hydei. The sequence goes on from NW_022045849.1 coordinate 1,784,740, forward strand.
AAAGTCATCCTTCATATTGAATGTGGCCGACTTTAGCTCCGATTCAACAGCATCACGCTCTGCCTTGATTGTCTCAACAGCTTCCATTAGATGCTTGAGACGCTGCACACTGGAACAGTTGGGATCCACACTGCCGCTAGCCGATGGCAGCGATTGCTGTATTTGTTCCGGCGGCATTGAGAGCAGCTCAATACCCTTCTGGTTGGCTTCGAACTTCTGGCGAACCACCTTATCGGCCTCGATGGCATTGGTGATGACCTCGCGGTATTTCTTGGAATTGGTACGAAACATTTCGGTTAACTTGTCAGAGCTGATGCGTGTCCAGCGCTCTTTGAACTGTGCGCGCAGCTGATTATCCGAGTCTCGCTCCTCATCCAGCAGCCGTTCTGTTTCATCCAAGATCTCTCGGTTGCGATTGAGCAGCTCCGGCAAATCCTTTAGCATTGTCTGCAAATGCTCTATTCCGCCCTTCTCACGCACCTCGTTAGCCTTTTCGCGCAACGATGGCGGTAAGCCGCTATTGGCATCTGTCGTCTCCACGGCAGCGGGCAGATTTAGGCTAGCCAACACCGCATTCAGGGTTTGGGTAGACTCGCGCAGCTTCATGATTTCAGTATTGACAATCTCGTTCTTGCGCATATCAGAAGCGGTCAGCGCACGATGCAACTCAACGGGTACCAGACTGCTGAAGATGTCCTTGAAGTTTGTAGCCATTGGCGCGGCCAAAGGCAGCGGCTTGGCCAGTTGCGCTTTTCCGGGCGAGGCCAATGAGCTCAGCTCTGGTATCATTTCATTGTAAATAAACTCATTGTCCTTGGTAGACTCGGCGAGATTGCGTTTAGCGCGACTAAAGTACTCATCCAGATAGGTATCGTTGCCGCCGCGGGATTGCGCTGCTTTGAACAGTTCGACGGCATTGCGCAGACGGGCAATTTCTTCGCCAATCCTCTTGGCCGAGCGACACACAAGGCTCTGGTACAACTGAGTTAGGGCATGGAAGCCCGCCTGCTTGCCAGCCACTGTGGGTATCCATTCTTTCTCCCAAAGACTGCGCACCGACTCCTTTTGCATGGCACGCAGCACATCGGCATAGAACTCCTCGCCCTGGCAGCACAGTTTAGCTATGATTTGGTCCTTCATATTGTCTGCGCAAATATGAGCTTATTAGTATATAAAAACCATCTATATTTTATTCATTTTACCTTTAATAGCCTTCAGTATAAACACTTCTTGGGCCTGTGCTATCATCAAGGCCTGCAGCACAATTAGTGTATCCTGACTCAAATCTGGAGTCGGTTCAGAGGGCACAGCTGCGGGCGTGGCACCCTTCAAGTACTGGTATATGCCAGCGCTCTGCTGCAACAGTTTTATGGCCAGTTTGAGACCTTCGTCCGTGTCCAATTCCTGACTGGCAGCCACGCTGCTCTGCAAAGCAGCAATGTTGAAGAGCACGCATACCTTCTCGTACTGCAGCGAGGTATGAGCTGAGCGATGAAACGTGTTTAAACCGGTTGCTTATGGCATCATAGCAGTCGCAATACTCACTCAGACTGATCTTGCCTCCGAAAATGGAACCCTTATCGAAGGCATCCTTCCACTTGAATGGTATCTGCAGCTCACTGGCGGATATCTTTGTTTCCAATGCGGTTATTTGATCGTAGTAGCTAAAGTAAGTAAAAGTGAAACCAAACGCCAACGGCGCTATATTAAAGACGACGTCATCGGCTGTATGCCTGTGTTTACGTCCGATTCTTTTTCTCTATTATTCTGTCTCTCACACACACACTTGCAACACTTGACTAATTACAGCTACTCTACTGCTATCAACCGCTATGAGTCATTGCACACTGCAGACCGTGTGTTCGGCTATCAGGAAGTGTTATAAAAGAAAGTAAATCCCACTTACGCATAAACGATTTCCAGCGATGTCTCATACTTTTCGAAAAACTTCCAAATTGCTGTATTGCGTTGCTTTGAAAATTCATTTACAGCCTCTGCATACTGCGCCTTCTCCTCGGCACTAGCTCCATTGTAGGTGCTTTGTATTAGATTGTTCAGTGGCTTTATTATGTCCACCTCAGACGGCTTCTTCAGTGGCACACCCAGTAGTTTGGACATTTTTAATGTTATTTGCAGCAATTCACTTATTTTTTAAGAAACACTATTAAAATTTAATTTGCAGACGGAAACTTGTTTTTTTTTTTTCGTTTTTGTGCGCTGCCCCTATCTCATCAACAGCTGCGGCCAGTGTTGTCGAATTTGTAGGCAAATGGGTGAGTAATAGCGCCGCTTGACGCGCTGCTATTAATAGTAGAACATTCCTTTTCGGTGTGGAGCACTTCTGAAAATTGTGGAGTAAGTATGCTTACAATTTAAGCAATTTGATTTGTCATGTCCTATAAATTTTTAAGCTCTTGTTGTTTTGCACAACCAATATATACAAATTGGCAAGCCAAGAATACATATTGACTTTTATCCATTGTATAGTAGATCTTAAACACAAATTAAAGACTAGGTCCGAAGCTACTCTGTTAAGCGTCATGTTACCGGTGTCTGTTGAGAAAGCGGCCATTATTTTAATTATTGTGACTGATTTCAACACCGCCCAGCTGACAACTCTACCTTATACGTACACAGCATGTCAACTCTAGACACTTTCTATTTTCTGATTGCGTTGTTGTGGAAGAAAACTGGGTGAAAATAAGAAATTTCTGTCAATATCTTAACATTAAATCAAACCTTTTGCACTGAACATAGAAATAAGTAGGGAACGTCTGTGAATTACGTGTGTCAGTGGTTGTGTGCAAGGAGGCGCTAACCACGAATATCGGGGAAAAACACTTGCAGTAACTGCAAAAAAAAGTAAAGGGAAAATAAAAAAAATCGAAGAATCCCCTAGCGATGGCTGATGTTGAAAAAATGACAGCTGCACCAGCGACTGATATACCTGCTTCATCGCTGAACGTCAATGAAACAGGAACAGCTAGCGGCAGCGCAGCAGATCTGGGCACCTCGCCCACACAGGAGCCATCGAGCAATTCGCATCCCCATGACTCCGAATACGACACCGCCAGTGATCTGGAGGGTGATTACGATGACGATGAAAGCGACAGCGAGGATGAAACAGAATCGGACGATGACGAAACGGATGAGGACGACGATGAACTGGGCAGTGGCACCGTGAGCGGCAATGGTCTCGATCGCAGCGGTGCCGATAGCGAGGCACAGAAGAAAGTCGATGAGGATCGTAGCAATCCGCAGTATATACCAAAACGTGGCACTTTTTATGAACACGACGACCGTACGGCCGAAACTGAAGCCGATGGCATTATTGATATTGGCAGCGATGGGGGCCAATGCCCACCAGGCGTAGAGCCCACTGGCGATGATGTGTCCAATGGCAACACTGCCACAGGATCCACACCGGCTGGACAGACGCCAACAATATCTCAGGCATCAAAAACAATGAAGAAGTGGCAGCCAGCTTCAGGAGGTGATCGTTGGTCCCACGATCGCTTCGAGGCCAGCGAGCAGGCGCCCAAAACACGGGCGGAGCTATTACAATCCTATGGATATGATATACGTAATGAGGATGCAGCACCGCGTGCCCGTCGACGACGACGTTATGGGCGTGGACCAAGCAAATACTCCAGAAACTGGGAAGATGAGCAGGCATACCTAAAGGCCAGCAACAAGGAGCGTAAACCACCTCGGCCCCAGGACTTTCCAGCGCTCAACGAACGTGGCAGCGCGTCCAGCAGCAACAACAAAGTGCGTCGACCGCGCAGCTCCATATCGCGTGAAGAGAAGGAAAATCGCGGCGAACGTCGCAATAATGTGGCCGCTCCTGGTGCTGGCGTTGGCAATGAGAAGCAGCATGCCACTGGCTCCGGCTCAATGCCAGGCAAATCACAAGAGCCGCGTGATCGTGAACGTGAGCCCAAGCAACGTAACTATGGACGTACTAACGGGGGCCATAATGCAAACGGCCGACAAAATGCCATGGAGTTCAAACAAAAGTCAAATCGTGCCTCGCATGGGCGCGGCGATCAAAGAGATTATGTGGAGCAGCGCGGGGAGCGGGATTATCATGTGAACAGATCAAATGGCAGCGGCCCCAAGCAGATAATTGATATGCAAACACATCAGCAACAGCAGCAGCAACAGCAGCAACAACAGCAGCATCAACCGCAACAACAACAGAGGCAGCCACAGCAGCAGCAGCAGCAGCAGCCACAGCAGCAACAACATCAACAGCAGCAGCAGCAGAAACATCTGCCATTGGTTGCATCGAGTCTATCGCATCGTTTGCAGCTGGTGCAGCAGCGCAACGATCCTAGCCATGTGGGCAGCGTACAAATGCATTCGTTAGCTGCACAGAACCAACAACAACAGCAGCAGCAGCAGCAGCAACAACAGTTGCAGTTGGCACAGCAGCAGCAGCAACAGCAACAACAGTTGCCCGCAGAGCAGCGCAATGGGCCCAAGCGCTATTCCAGTCTGAGGCGCAGTCAACACGAGGCCACGCAGCAGCAGCAGCAACAACAACAACAGCAGCAGCAGCAGCAACATCTGGTGGAACAGCAACAGCAAATGCAGCAACAATTGCAGTTGCAGCAACAGCAGCAACAACAACAACAGCAACAACAGCAGCAGCAGCAGCAGCAATCACAGCTCATGCTTCAGGATCCTCATATGCTAATGCAGATTGCCTATCAGCAGCAGGAGCTGCAGGCGCAACTGCAGACATTGCAATTGGGCCCTGCACCATCAACAGCGGTGGCAGCGCCTCAGTCCAAGCAACATGCGCCGCCAGCAGCTGCCTATCCACAGGTACAGGGTGCGCCCTACTACGAGTCGGTGCCGGTGCAGGTGCCAGTGCCGGTGCAGGTGCCAGTGCCTGTGTCTGTGCCGCAGACGCCCTATGTGAATCCGGCCAATAGCGCTTATCTGCCGGCCACGCCCGCGGCTGTGGCCTATGCCCAGGCACAATCAGCAGCCACGGTAGCTCCGCAGCCAGCGCCTCAGGCGGCGCCACCACCGTCCACGCAAGCCGGACAGGCCTATCACCAAAATTACAATACGGTCGGTGGCACCACATATTTCGTGCCACCGGCCCAGACCACCACCCGCCCCGCTGTGCTGCCCCAGCGACGACCCACCAATGCAATACCCATCCTACCGCCATCCGAGAAGCATAAGACGCGTACGGTCAAACCGGATGAGGGTGCCAGCGGCAGTGGCAGCGGCAGCGGCGACAACATTGATCACATCATTGACAACATGTTTGTGCAGCGACCGGCTTTCCAGCCGCCGCCCACATCGGCAGGAGAGGCAGCCAGCGATGATAGCAATAGCAATTCAACTGCTGCTCAGCCAGCAGCCATTGACCAGACTAGTCAACTGGCTGCGGTTCCTGGGCAGGAATGAGTGCACGTTTATGCCAATCCGCGACAGCAGCAGCAGCAGCAGCATATGCAGCAGCAGTTACAGTTGCAGCAGCGTCGCGGGCGCAGCCATCAAACCCAGGAAGAACTCATGTCCAGTGGCTACGCCTTGCTGCCGCCTCAGATTGGCTACTATCGTGCCCACTAGCTGGCACGTTAAACCCCAAGATTTTGACGAGATTGTCTCTTTAGAGTAAAGGGTCTGTGATCATTGCCCAACACAGCCCTTTTTTTAGAGCACACATAAACACACACACACAGACACACACACACACACACACATTTGTAATTAGTGAATAGTTGCACTTAATCGAACTAACTAACGTCGTTTCGACTACACCCAGAGTTCAGCGTAAGGCTTTCCAAGTAAACCATATATATACTATATATCTAGTAATAGAAAGTATAATGAATTTTTAACCAGAGTCCTCTCGCTGGCGCTTATAATCTAAATACATAAATATATATATATATATATAGTCGCATTTTGAAGTTGGATTAATCGTGAATTGTAATTAATCATTGGACATTTGAATTTCAATAAACGTTGTAACACATAAAACAAACCCGAAAAATAATGATTATTTTCTATTTTAAGTTATTTGTGATTTGCAGAGGAAAATAAGATATGGACCTTTTCATTTAAACATTATTTTAATCTAAGTAAAAACTTTTACCCTTACTCATTAATATAAATAAAAAGTTTCAAAATTTAAAATCAAATTTAAATTTTGAAACTATTGTGGATAGATGGGATGGAATATTTGAATGTGTTAGAAGTAGCTTTGAGTGTTTCGAAAGTTTTTGGACTTCACTTCAAATATTATGCCATCAAATTACAAAATTTTTAATCGCATCTATTTGAAACTAACTCTCAGAAGACTGAATTAATTTTGTTTATGAATTTCTGCATTTACATTTAATTATTTAGACATCAATTTGAAAATGTTGTCATTTTCGAAATGAAGTTTTTAATTGATTGTCAGGAGCTGTCACGAAATTAACAGTTCAATGAGTGTCTGAATTCTATATATCGCTGCAGCCGATGGTCAAGGCTACAATAGCTAACATAGCTGGACAACAAGTACTTGCAGAACTTAGTATACATATTCTTATAAATATACATATAGCCTGTGATTGATTTGGATTGGAATGGCTTATTAAGAATTACTATGTCTTCTCTTTCCTGATATGTTCGACCTGGCAAGGCATCTCTGATTTAATTCCACATGGAATGCACACTGCTGTAAGAACTTGAGACTGTGGCGATATATGGAAAGCTGACTCTTGTATATATGTTAGAGCTTGGCAGTTTACAATTTCGAGTCATTTTGCTGCTGCTCCAGCAGCTGGCGAATGCGACGGAACGATTCAATGAAGATGGCATTGAATTTGCGGGCGCTGCTCTTGATGCTGTCCCTGTAGGCCGTCGAGTTTATGTAGATGCTGGAAGATTTAAGGAGTCATTAATATGGCCAGAAGGCTTTATGAGAGCTGTGCAACATACGCATCTGAGGTAATTGCATAGAAGACACCGTAGCCATCCAGTGTCATGGGCGCCACAAAGCCCACATTGGGCGTGAAGCCCAGCGTGCTGGACGAGAGGACGAAGTTGCCACCGCCGCCGGCCTTGGCGTACAGTGGATCATCATACAGAGCGGGTATGTCCATGTTTTTCTCATACGCAACGCACCACAGTCCAAAGAGATGCCTGTCTATGCCATGACCCCTGCGGGCCTCGTCCATTTGATATCGGTGATCACTGACAGCGGCGCGAAAAGCTTTCACCAGCTGCTCATCCGTGGTACTTTTGTTGCTGGACGCCAGCAGGAATTCGTATACAGCAGTGGTGCAGGAGCGAAGAGTCTCGGTGCGTCCGTTATAAAAGTGTCGCATTAGCGCCGTCTCATAAGTGGGCGCAATCCTGGTGAGATTCACAGATGTTAAGTAATACAAATTGGAGTGGGAAGCATTCGTTGTCTTACTCCTGATGCATCTGGTAGTACGCCCACTGCATGAGCACCTGCACAAAGGAATCGGGGTGCAGCTTCTGAGTCTTCATAAATTCCTTGCCATAATCGTCAAACACCTCGAAGGTAACGGTGACATCGATGCCCTGTAAGTATGTCTTAGAATTGGCACTAAATTTGAAGGACGTCATCCCACTCACCCGTTCCTCGATCTCGTGGAGCACGCGCTTAATCTCCGATCTGAGTGTGTCATCCAAATCGAACTTGAGCTCCTGTAGCTCCACCACGTTCGAGCCATTGACCTCATTCCAGTCCGGCTCGGGCACCTCCAGAAAACTGAGCTGTATAAATGTGGCAAAGCTAGCGCTGAGCGTTCCATCGTAGCAGCTGTGCTCGCCCGCAAACACATAGTGTCCATTCTTGAAGGCGATGATGCAGCTGCTGCGATCTCCCCAGCGCGAATGATAGTCGCCGTAGATGCACAGCTGTGACGATTCCTCGGTGCTCTGCGGCTGATGCTCATCGAAGCAGATGTCGATGCAGGAGCTCTCCACCAGCTTCAGGTTCTCCTTGTTCGCTTCCGATAGGTTCATCAGGTGCTTGCGGTTCTTGGCCCAGCTGGTACGATTGTCATGCGTGAGCGCTGGCACGCCATCACCATCGGGCTCATAGTCCAGGATGCTGCGTAGTCGCTGCAGAGCAACCAAGATCTCAGGCGCCGTCAGTATGGAATCGTCCTCGTGCACACAATTGAAAATGAACTGGCGACCCTTGCCGGTGATGGTCAGGTGCGTGGGTGTGCGTCCCTCGGACTTGGTCAGAAAGTGCTTCTCAATGTGATCCTGCTCCTCGCCCGGCACACGCGACGTCGAATAGAATTGCTTATACAAGGCCGATGAGTACTTCACCCGACCGCCATTCGACGAGAGAGGCTTTATATTCTCATTGCGCACCAGATTCCAGAACTCCAGCGTGTGATAGATCTGACGAGCGAGACTCTGAAACGAATCAAATTAGTTGCAGCTCGAACGATTGGCTTCAATGTACAACCTTGAGCATATAGTCCGGCCGCTCGGGCACGCCCACATGGGTCAGCTGACAGGGCATAGACATTATTTGATAGGGCAACAATGGCAGACGCAGCGTGTGATATGCATAGTCCTCCCACCAGCTGCCCAGCCAATTCTTCATGCTGGCCGCACGCTCCTTCAGCTTGGCCTGCAGCTCGGCTCCGATGCCCGACTCGAACTCCGCAATGATACGCCTCGTCTTGGCCAGCTCCTCGGGCGTTCCAAAGGGCACCAGGCCAGCATAGTAACGCTTCAGCGTATCCTTCAGCTCTGGCAGCGGCAGCGCCGGCAGCGTTTCATCAAAGCTAAACGTGCTCTCCTGGTTATCGCCGATAAATAAGCTGGCACGATCCATAATGACACAAAATAGCTGCTAAGCGTATTAACCACGTTAATTTGATGGTAAAGATAGCAATCTACTATTGTCTATAGATAAGCAGATAAGCTGCAGCTGATTACTTTTTTTTTGGGCAGCACAACTGGTCCAAAGTTTCAAATTGTAGCACTTAGCAGTTGGCCAAAGGTCGTTTACACAATCACACACACGCATTAAACCCGTATCTGCATTTGCTAATATGTTAATAAGCACTTATTCATTTTATTTTACAGTTAATTAGCCTGTTGCTGCGGCTGTGTTTACTGACCTTTCCGTATATCCAACCAATGTCTCCAAGTGCCGCTAAACGACTAAATGCTTTGATGAAAACGAGCCCAGTCGCAAGCGTCGCCTAGCCCTTTTGCGTATGTATGCGTGTGTGCGTGAGTCTCTCAAACTGAGTCGATTTGATAAGATTGCGATCGATCAGAACGGTTGAATGAACGCGTTGTATTGATAAAAACTCCACACATACATATGCATGTAAATATCTCGCTTAAGTGTTTTCATTTTAATGGATTTGCATTCTTGCAGTGCATGCGAAAATGAATAATAAACATGGCTCCAGAAACTAGTACAATAAACTGTGACGTCACACGTGAATCGACTGGCAGAGAGGAATACTTTGGACTTTGTACCCGCCACCCGCGCACTCAAACACTTTACTAGAGCTGAGCGCGTTTCCGATTTTTGTTGTCGTGACACGAAAACGATGTTCGTATAGAAAATCAACTAGTTGGCATAGATTTTCACAGAATTTACTAATAATAACATAACAAGGTGGAAAATTCACTTTGATGTAAAATAAAATAATTTGAAAGCATTTTAACAATATAATATTCATTATATACATATCATTTTCATTGGTAATATAAAAGATACAAGTATGTTATGTAAATTAAACATCTTTGATTAACTATTTAATAGCTTAGACAATTAGCAATAAATAATTATACTGCCCAGTTGCAAATACGCATATTCCACATATCTAGCTAACTATTGGTCTATTTCTTATGAGAAATTGGTATCTTAAAAATCCTTCTTTTCCGTCTTTTCGACATTTCCAATATTTAATTTACTGCTCTATAAATATTAACGACAAGACTTAGCTCTGCTGTCAAATTTCTACTGGGTTGCTGGCTTCGATTTGTTTATGTGCTCCAGCTGTGATGCTAACGCTGCCACACTATCGAAAAAGTGGCAACGCCGAGCGGCTTGTTTCGCAAAACATCTGGCATTAATTTCGTGAAATGAGCAAATACACAAAAAACGAATTAAATAGAACATTATATTTTCTAACAGCGCTTGCTCAATAAAGCAGCGATTATTAATTAAGCGTAGGGCCAAACAATGTTACCATCGACAGGCCTTTTCAAGAGCTTTGCTTGTCCATACTACAACAGCGCCGGCAATAGCAGCGGCAGTAATGATGAAAACGGCGAAGCGTCCTTCAACTGCAAACGTCCTTTCTGCCACTTCAAGCATAATCGCAAGGGTGAGTGTGTGTGTTCCATGTTATGCAAACACTTAACGCTAGTTGTTCGTAGATGATGTGGAAACGACACAGCCAACCGAGTCGGTGCCAGAGTACAAGCCAGCGCCGGTGCCCAAGTTGCTTTCGCTGCCGCTGCCCGAGATGACGATGTGTGCACCCAAAAAGAAACCAAATCTGGAATACCATCCTGAGAAACCGGCCCTAAATGCCTCGCCGGCGAAAAAACCATTTGGCGACGCGGCGACTGCACCCAAATATGTGCCCTCCGCGATAGCAGCGACAAACGGTGCGGACGGCGACTGGGCAGAACATGACAAAGCTGAAGAACAGCAGCAAGAGCATGAGCAAGAGGAAGTGAAGGCGGAATTGGAAGCGGAATTGGGTGCGGAATTGGTCGAGTTGGCCAAAACGAGTACTGAAACTAAGCCCGTACAAGAGATAGCTAGCGAGGAGGTTCCAAAGAGCGACAACGAAAAGAAAACTTCATCGTCTTCATCCAGTGCTCGCAGCGAGAGTCGCAAACATGAACACAAATCTAGAGAAGATAAAGAACGCCGCAGCTCGTCCCACAAAGATAAAGAACGTGGCGAGCATCGTAGCTCCAGTTCCAGCTCCAAGCACAAATCATCAGCGTCCTCCTCAGCATCGTCTTCGCATAGAAAGTCATCCAGCAGCGATAAGCATCGCAGTGACAAGAAATCTGACAGCAAGGAGAGAAACAGTTCGTCCAAATCAACAACATCGTCAACATCATCATCGTCCAGGAGTCGCCATCACAGTAGTTCCAGTTCGAAATCCACATCACGCAGCTCGAGCAGCTCCAAATCCAAAACCTCCACCGCCACCTCCACCTCCACCTCCACATCCAACTCCAGCTCCAGCTCTAGCAGAAGCAAAACCAAAGCCGAAGCAGACACCCCTAGTGAACTGCCAGCCAAGCCCGAAGATGACTTTGCATTGGACTATGAAATGAATGTGGATGTTTCCGAGGCGGAGATTGTGCGTCAGTGTGAAATGATATTTGATGAATTGGAGCAGGAGTTTGCCCACAAGCCGGAGGAGACGAGCGCGGAGAACGCGCGCAAACGCAAAGCCCCTTCGCCGGACATTGAGGCCTACACCGAAGCAGCTACTGCGGCCTTGCAGAAGCGTCGCGTTGCCCACGAGAATGCGGACAAGTGCAAGCCCCAAGCTCCTGTGGGTGTGCACAAGCCCAATCATATACGCAACGCCATGCAGGCAATATTCGACAGACGGACCGAACTGCGGCGTCAGGAAGCGCTGCGCGCCGAGGCAGATGCGGAACTGTTGCGCCAGGCCCAGGAGCGCGTGCGCGTGGCTCAGGAGGAACTGCGCGAAGCGCGTGCCAAGACCCTAACGCCACTCATATCACGCAGCTCTCTGGCACCTCCAACGCGCACAGGTGGGTCAACTATCTATCTATCCATCTACATAAATTGGCTTGATCTAAAATATTTTGGTTTTATGCTTGCAGCACGCACCATAACGCCCGTGGCTAATGTGATAGCCATAGCGCGCGCCAAGAAGAAAATAGAGGAATTGCAGGCGGAGAAGAAGCCCGCTTTCACTGCTGCCCAGACATTTAAAGGCGGTAGCCGTTTGGCTCATAAGCCTACTGCGGCGCTGGACAAGGTGGCGCCTGCAACTGGTGTCGCTGCTGCCAAACCACCGGTGTTGGAGCCACAAAGCTCGAAAATATCGTATAATATACGCATGCAGTATTACGAGATGATGGTGAAGCAGTGTATCATTATCTATCCACAACTGGCTGACGCCTGGGAGCGAGCCCAGGTCGAGGAGCTGGCCGTGTTCAAAAAGTGCAGCACGCCGTCGATCTATAAGAACAGCTGCATGTTGGCCATCAATAAACTACGCAAGGAGGCCATCGAGGCGGGCAATCAGCCCAGCGTGGCCAATAAGACTGTCTCGCACGAGATGATGTTGGGTGGCAAACGGGCGCTCACCACATCCTGGAGCGTTGAGAAGAAGGAGTACGTAGGTGGAATTGATTGCGTTCAGGTCTTAACTCATATTTTACTCTGTCTTTCAGCAAATCCTCGTCGGAGCCTTTTGATACACTCGACGCGGAGAAGGCATACCAAATGGTCTACGATCTGCATCTGACCGACGAGCAGCTGGTGGAGAATGGCTATCCACGGCCGGGCAAGGTACGCGGCACAGCTGTTATACGCGCCTGCCGCCCCAATCGACGACCCAACGAAACCGAACGCTATTGCACCCGCTGTGGCAAGGTGTTCAATCTAAGCATTTATGACACCAAGTGCACGGACATGTGCAACTATCATCCAAAGAGCACGGGCTATCGGCGCGGCTTCACAGACAATCAGCATCGCTGCTGCCAGCAGCCAGCGGGCACGCCTGGCTGCAGCTATGCCAACTATCACGTTAGCGACTACTATGATCCCGATAAGCTGACCTGCTTCATAAAGACCATTGAGCGTTCGGACGACTATGTGCCCACCAAAAAGGATATTTACGCGCTCGACTGCGAAATGTGCTATACGACGCACGGCATCGAGCTGACTCGAGTGACCGTTGTGGACATCAATGGACGCAGCGTTTACGATGCTCTGGTCAAGCCAGACAATCAAATTGTCGACTATAATACTGTGTAAGCATACGGCTTTGAGTAACTAATTTCATTGATTGACTGATTTTATTCGTGCTAGATATTCGGGCATTACGGAAGCGATGCTGTCAAAGGAGACACGAACGCTACGCGATGTTCAGGCGGTGCTTATGTCCATGTTTCACGCCAAGACGGTGCTAGTGGGTCACAGCCTGGAGAGCGATATGAAGGCCTTGAAACTAATACATGATGTAGTCGTGGATACATCTGTGCTGTTCCCACACAAAATGGGCCTGCCCAAGAAGCGAGCGCTCAAAACGCTATGCATTGAAAATCTGAAGCGCATTATACAAGAAAATGGTAAGCAGATGCTCATCTAACTATATAAATATCGAGATCACAATCTATGCTCGATTTGCAGAGGCTGGCCACGACAGCGCTGAGGATGCGGAGGTCTGTATACAGCTCATCAAATACTATCTGCGCAACAAGATTAGTTGAGCTGTAGCGGATCGCATTAATCGATTAAAGTTTGGGATTGGACTTACAATGTCATCAATGCGGGCACATTACATACGATTCGTATTATGTAACTCAACTTCATAGCCGATCCCACATTTGAAATCAAACGTATCCCATAAGTGAGCCTTAAGATCCAAAACAAATATCTATAATATATATGAAACCTATATATATTATATTAAATATAAACAATAAGATATTATTGTAAATGTTTTACATGTGGTGCGTTCTCTCGTGCTTTGCATAGCGACCAGATGCGCTCGAATTCCTGCTCCAGTCGCTTGGCAATTCGTGGCGAACTGGTTATGAGGAAGTCGTCACAGCTTCTGGGCAGCGATATCCAGTTCATGGAGCCAGTCATGCACACGGTCAAGGCCGGTGACTTCTGTGCTCGCTTGGCCATGTAGCCATCGATGACACAGAACTTGTGATGCATGGTCATTTCACGCGGCTGTCTTGACAGTGGAGATAGCCTGCGCAGCCATATGCAATCGCCGTACTTGTTTTGCAGCATCTGATAGCTTTTGTAGCAGATCAGACGCACTCGTACTCCACGCTGACTGGCGCGACGCAGTGCATCGCCAATGGCATAGGAATCCATCACGTATATGGCTATATCGATTGAATATTGCGCTCGGTCCATGTGCTCAATGATGTGTTCCAGCTGCCTCCAAATGCAACTGGTATCCTCACATTTGCTAACGGGCGTCTGATGCAGGACAAAACAATTTCTGAAATACTGATAGGATATGAACGCCGCCTGATTTACGGACTTGCCGATGCGATCGTTCGCCCATTCCCGCTTTAGTCTCGCATAGTGGGCTGCCAGCTGAAATGGTTCGCTACAGCAGAGCTTTAAGAATTTTATTAAATAATATAGCATTTTCGCTTTCTCGTTCCTAGTCGAGCGGCAAACGAAATGCAATTGCAGTGCTGCCAATTTTCAGCATCAAAAGTAATCGCAGTGTTGCCAGCCTGAGCTTATGTCAATTGTTGGTAAATGCAGTATTGCCAGCGTATAGTAAAGCATAACAGCGCTGCCGGCTGTGTGAGCAGATTGCACTGAGGCCAGATACAGCGCTGCCAGAGCATAGTGCAATAACAGCGTTGCCACCTGCAATCAGTAGATTGAAGTTGACGATTGGCATTGCCAGATTCGATTTGTAGTTATGTTAACTTGTGCCGTTGCAGTGCTTTGTTTTTGTGCTCAATGCAATGTAAACATGGTGTTGCCAGTCTTAAAAGATGTACCAACGTAAGAATTAAATTAAATTCTGATATATATATATATATATATATATATATTGAGAGCCCATATTTCGTACAGTTGAATTATTTTTATGAAGCTTGGTTTGATTTGTTTTATTTTCTGATCATTTAATTGCTGCTTAATATTTTTATTATTTTAGGCCATAAGCTGATTTCGCCATCAACAGCACTCGAGCATAGTTTTTCAGCTTTAGATAACTAAGTTTTTCCTCTCAAATAACAAAAAAATATATATAAACACAAAACTTTAGCTTCACAGGTGCCACAAAAAACTTCATAAATTGCAAGTTTCATAACTTTTTTTTGTAATTTGTAATATGTATCGCATAGACTTGTTGCTGTAGAGGGTATTGCTGAGGGTACTTTAGGCTTGTAATGGGATTTGTGACACAATGAATATTTATATATATTTATGATCCGTATCAGCTATAGAGTTGATATATTTACTAAGGTAAGGAAAAAATAAAACAAAAATTAATATTCATTTAAAAATTAGATAAAACAAAATTAGATTATATGAAACTTAATATACTTTAAAAAACACTATAAAGTGACAAAAGAAAATAAAAACAAAATCTGTTTCATTTTACAGTTATATAATTGATATAAAGGGTATTCATTCGTCTGATATAGAGATACAATCTTAGACAGATAAGACCAATGCCTTATACAAGCTTAGTTGTATACCACTTCCTTTTTTTATAGCATAAACTTTAATTTTCCATTCCATATCTTACAGAGTCTTAGCCCAAGAAGTGTATGCAGTAGTCGTTTTGGTATAGAATTCTTGTTCTTTCATGTTTGAATGTAATTTAAATCAGATTCATGTTGTACTCGATATATTTTTCAATTATACGCGCAACGGCTGTTGGCAACAGCTGCTCGCAAATGTTGTTGTTGCTGTTGTAATTGTTGCTGTGGCTGTTGTAATTGTTTAACAAGTATTTGCATGATGTGGTCTTTCAGTTTTCATAAAAGTTCTTGCGTATCGAACTTTTGCGCCGTGAAATTCTATTACTCTAAAACAAAAGAGGAAGAAGACGAAGCAGAAGAAGAAGAGAACAAGAAACAAAAATCGGATAAAGCTATTTTTTTCGCTGTACTTTTATTGGCATTGGCACAGTAATTCGTAGTAATTGTTTCCGCCGGACTTTGATTGGGCTTTCTTTTGGTTGGGAAATGGTTGAATAGATATGACTGGGAGTGGCTGGGGACAGGAGTGGGTTAGCCGGGACAGGTCTGCTTCACACATAAACCTAACGAAATGTAAATAATATTAGTGGTACTTGGCAATGACAATGTGCATATGTGGCCCAAAAAGCCGAAAGACCGCACACAGTGCAAACAAAGCACACGCAAGTGACGCCTCGAGGGCTCGCCGAGGGAGCGGGCCTAAAGGGAGGCCGCCGAAGGGCTAGTGCGCAAAACAAACACAAGACCCAAATACAAACAACACACACACACACATACACGAATACTAAGAAGCTAGAAAAACAAGTGTGGATGGGAGCACAAGTGGGGGTGGAGATGGGGGCTGGGGGCTAAGTCAGTGCTGCTTGACTTGTCCCTCTGTCACACATTGGGCGACCTGGCCAGGCGGAAGTATACTTAAGACCGTCGAAATAGAGGCATTAAGATCTTTACAGTTAATCCCTTGAGTAAATGTTGGCTCTGTGTAGGTGTGTGTATGTGGTCGCGAGGACATTGTTGTGCCAATACACATACGTGTGTGCGAGTGTGTGTGTGCACATAGTGTATACACAGTGAAAAATGTGGTTAAAAATAAAGCAACATAATGTTGGTTGGGCACTTAAATTTAAGCTAACTTTGTTGCAAATCGAGCATGAATTAAACAAGTTACTAAGGCATACTAAAAATTCGATTTAAATATTCTTTACTTAACGATTTTAAGAGCTCTTCAGTAAGTCTTAAAATAAAAACTTAACATTTTCGTTAAGCTGTTAAAAAATATTGACAGCTCCCAAGACTGTTAATAGCTTGAGGAGACTATAAATAGAAAATGTTAGCTTGTTAACCTTATGTTAAAGCTTCCTAAGATAGACATAACTCAGCAGCGTCTTCTGTTAAGCAAGCGACCCTCACACAGCGACATTGTTCTTATTGCTGTTAGCTTTAAAAGCTACGTCGAGAACTGAAAACTGCTGCTTTTGCACTTTAATTTATTTAAATAACACAACAAATTATTTTTAATAGAATTTTATTTTATCATTCGCAGTTAAACATGGAAATTGATATTTAAAATCTCCTTTTCTGTTCTGGACGAGGTTCGAACCTGCGCAAATTTATTGAGATTTTGTTAGTGTGCGCAATTACATTTCCGCCCTTAAGCGAGTAATGAATGAATTTTAACAGAATTTCAAACACATCCGTAGTTAAGCGTGAGGTTGCGGGTTCGAAACCCAAAAAAGTAAAATTTTAAATTTTTTTAACAGGCTTTTGAGTCATTGGAAAGGTAAGCAGAAACATAGATTTTAATACAGCTCAAGCTTCAGACACACTCACTTTTTACAGTGTATGTTGTCTAGTTGTTATTAAGCTTAAGCACATCCAAAAAAAGGCTTAAAAGCTTGTCTACATATTCATTTTTTGGGGGACCCGTGCGCTGCTGCTGTCTTGTGACTTGGGCCGCGCTTAATGTTAGCTACTAAATATTTCAGTTAACCAGCGACAATGACAACAACAACAACAACAACAACAACAACAACAAGAGCAGAAGCAACAAATGCCTCTCATGCGTGCAAGTTAAGTGCTTAAATCATTTAGCCTAACGATTTTGGCTTTTAATTTGCACTTTCGGCTAACAACGGTAGGCAAAGACAGAAGGCGCGTCACGTATTTATTTAAGCAAATTGCGCAAAAATATTAAAGCAGGCGAAAAACTGAAAATAATGCGTGCGCTCCGCCAGACCAGCTGCCGAAAGCTGGCGAAAACCTTTTTACAACTTTTCTAGAGCCGCAAAGCAACAAACAAAAAAGAACCAAAACTGTTAAGCAGCCCCGCCCACATATAAATAAGGCCAAAAAGCAGCAAAAAAGGCGCAAAGAAAACAAGGGCGGAAAGCGCAAAATAAAGTCATCACAAACATATTAGCAGCGAAAAACACCTGAGCAAATAGATTTATATGCACGATAAAGCACAGAGTAATTTCCCTTAGATCCTGTCGCCTGTGCTACCGGTGCCCCCGCTGCGCCCCGTTGTTCCGCCCCCTGCCTAGCGCCAAGTGCAGCACATTTGCCACTCGGCTCTCGCCTGTTGCCTAAGCCACAAAATAGCTGGGGCCCAAGATAACATCACTTTATTGTAAGAAAGTTAAAACACAGAAATGCAAGCCAAAGCCAGCGCCAGAGCCAAAGCCAAGCCAAAGCCAAATAGCCCAAAAAGGTAACTGCGTGTAAGTGTCTCCCTCTCCTTCTCGCCCACTTTCTCTCTCGCTATCTCCCACCCTCTCTGTGTGCGTGTGAGCAGGCACTTAAAAAAATGCCAAAAATAAAAATGCCGACACATGCTCCAAGCCAAAAATCATACAGATAAATGTGACAACTTTTATATGCTCTACCTAAAGATATTTTGAAAACCTTGAAGAGCTTTTTACAGATGTAAAACTTCAATATTCAGATAAGCTTTCATAATTTCCTTAATCTCCTTTAAATGTTCCCTCTTAATTTCTTTTGAGCACAAACCTAATATTTATATATTACCCTTATTTTCAAATATGACCATTATTTTTATAAATGTGCTCCAAATTTCCTTTATAAATTCCATGAACTATTTTTGTAAATTAGTTTATGTAATATTTTTGTTACCACTCCCAAAATATAATCTTTATTATACATTTTTCTCAATATAAAAAAATATTATTTGCATGAAATTTCTCTGAAATTCCATTATTTACATATATTCCCTTAAATTTTTTAATTGCTTTCAAATTCATATTTCTTTAAATTCCCAGTTTTTGCATTACCTTCTTATTTCTTTACACAATAAGTTTCATTAACTGTGTACCCTGCCCCTGTTTCTGCATAATTTCCCTTTCTTTCCACAATTCCCCACAAATAGTTCCTTTTAAATGGCATCATTATCACAACTGCCATAAAATCCCTTTAAGCATTTGAAGTCTTCTGTAAATTTCCCTCTGTTTAACAATTTCCCTTTCCCTCTTCTTCACAGTTAACATTTCTAGAACTGTGAGCACCTAGTGAAATTGTTAACATATATGGCAACTGTTACCACACATCTATAAATTATTCCTTAAAGCTGCTGGCGAAGTAAATGCAAAATTTAAGCTACTCTATTGCAGTGTATATCTAACAGAGCATATAAAAGTTTTTCGATGTCATTTTGGCATTGGTTTACGAGCGATTTCCTCAGGTTGGGTGCGAAATTATCAAAATTTACTTGAAGACGCGAACTCGAACTCGAAACTCGAAGTCGAACTCGAAATCCCATGGGAAGCTGCTGACTGTGCGGCCACGCAACAATGGGAGTTAAACCTGCAACATGCAACACAAGCTGCAGCACGTGCTGCAAGCATGTGACACCAAACTAGGCTGAGAGGGAGAGAGGGGGGAGAGAGGAAGCAGGAAATCGCATAAAGTTATACGAGGCGAGGTCAGCCCAGGCCATTAGCAGCTAAAATGCTCGACAAATAATTAGGAAGGCAACAAAAAAAGCAGCGAAGGACACATGAGTGATGGCCACTATCGAAGGATATGCTCTTGTATATATAGAAGGGGATATATCACACAAATTGGCATTGCTCAACATGGCAGTCAAGTGGCTTTTGGCTTTTTGCTGTCAAAGATTTGTCGCGCACAACAAGCAGAGGAAGAGGAAGAAGAGCAGCTGAAAAAAAAGTTAATTGCAGTTAATGACGACATTAATCACAAGAAAATGAAGCCCAGCGCCGTTGACAATAAGCGCCAAGCGACAAATGAAGAGCCAGCGTCAGATTCAGAGCCAGAGCCAGAGCCAGAGCCAGAGCCAGACAAACGGGCAGACGAGCGAGACAAGACAAGACAAGAGAACAGAACAGAAGAGAACAGAATAGAAGAGAAGAGGCGTCTATTAACACCGATACCCAGATACACTTTATGCACTACAAAGGCAACGTGGGCGGCTAGGGAGTTGCGAGCTGCGAGTTTGGGGGCTGCGAGGGTGTGGCGCAACAAGCGAGCACAACAACAGGATGCGAGTAGGAAAAGCAATTTCACTGCGAGCTTCCTTTAAGACAAATAAGTCAGCCGGATCAAAAGGGCCTTTCAGGCGTGGCACAATAGAAATGAATTATAAGCGGGAAAAGCCGGTTGTGTCGATGAGGTTAGCGTAGGGTAGGGTAGGGTAGGGGAGGGGCCAGCGCAATGTCAGCGATAATAATGAACAACTATGCAGCCATGACGAATGATGTTGCCCTCCTCACTCCCCCACCCTATTGCTCTCACACGCGCTATCTGTCTCTTTCGCTCTTTGTGCAAGCAGCCAAAAGTACAATAATTGCCGCCAGATGGCGCTGCGTGTCCAGTGCTATTAGAGACAGTAATTGCCGGAGTTTATTTATTATGTTTGGCTAGCTACAGATTAAACTTGATTTTGATTTACGTAATGTTTGAATACATATTAAAATCATGACATTTTTCCAAATGCTATAGTTTCCATTTGTGTTAGCTGTTTCGTCAGCTATTTGCACGCTTGACTATTGCTTGAGCTGTTCAAATAATGGGAAATTCACTCTTGAATTCGCTGAGTGAATTTCAAATTCATATTAATTGCAAATAATTGATATTTCGAACAAATATAAAAACACATTACATATAAATTGATCGAATTTTCAAATTTAAGTATAATTAAATGATCATTGTGAAAAATGTCCTGTAAATTTTCATATTTATTGTGTAGCTTTTGGAATGTCCCTCGTTTTTAGGGATTATCCCTCAACGACCTGCAAATTTCCACCTGTTATAGTGAGAATTTCTTTTAGGAAATTTCACAGTTTATAAGCTATAAAAAAAATAAAAGGAAAGATATAAGGAATTATTTAATTGCCTTTGCAATTGTCAATTTCGCTTGAAATTAGGTTTCGAATTTGAGCTCGAGTCAGCTGCAAGCGAAAACAATGCGTTAATTAAACGCAGTTGCCTAATGAACTCGCTATTGATTGAGCTGATAAATGATAACAAGTGATAACAAGGATACTGTTATATGGGGTTGCTGGGGCTGGTCGAGCTGGTCAGGTAATGAGCAGCACGTCTTTAGCAATTGCCGCACGAATGCGCTTGCAGCAGCTGCTACGCCAGTGCCTCTGGAATGTGTGTGGCTGTGGGTGTATGTGTGGGTGAGAAAACAAAAATGTCTGTGGAATTTATGCAACATGAGAGCGTCTATAACTTATCCAATTAAAACTCAATAAACGCGACAGCCCAACTCTCGCCCAGGCGGGCCTGAAGGGTGGCGGGCTGGGAGTGGCAGTTCAATAAGAAGCAGCTCCTGTTGGCTGTTGGCTCTTGGCTGCTGGCTGCTGGCTGCTGGCTGGCTTAACGCAGCGATTACAAGTGCCTTCAGCTTGTAATCCACTTTTGGAAATGCAGCCAGTGCCACCTACAGCGTCAGCTCCTTTGGCAGGACGAGTGCGTCCTTTGCCTGTCTTCCAGCCAGCCAGCCAGCCAGCCAGCCAGCCAGCATGACAGCCACAAATTGAAGATGACAAAATGTCTAAACAAGCAACCTCTATAACTATGTGTGTTTGTGTGTGTGTGTGAGAGCATATCTAGCGGAATAATCAATAAATTACACACCTGTCTGGCCACAGCAAATTTATATATACAGCAAACACACACTCTAGTGAATAGTTCAATTGCTTGAGCTTGCTGAAGAAGATTCAAAAATATTAACTGTTTCTTCATCTTCTAGTTTTTCTAATATTTCCTTTATATTCACAAATTTCCTTTAATATATATTTTTTAATGTGTATAAATTTCCCTTAATATTTTCCCTGCCTTTATATTTCTTTTATACATAATACCTTTTTTTCTCAAAATGTACATATTCTATTATATTCCCTATATTCATATAATTTCCCTTTTTATAAATTTCCCTTAATATTTTCCCTGCCTTTATATTTCTTTTATACATAATTCCTGTTTTTTTTTTTTTATCAAAATGTACCTTTTTTATGATATTCCCTATATTCATATAATTTCCCTTTTTATAAATTTCCTTTAATATTTATATAAAAAGAAAAGAGGAAATATATTTCTTAAATATGTTTCTCAAATAAATTCAATTAATTTGTATGACTCGAATTGCTTTAGCTGCAGTTTGCTTTAGTCAGCGTGCACGGTAGCTATGGCTATACAGCTTAGAGTTATGGCTTTGACTTCAGCTAAGACGTTATATACACACATATATATATAAATATATATATTCGATTATCTATATAGAAATATTTTTCAAGAGATTCCGACAGCGCATTCCGCAGGTGCCATTTGCCAACGCGACGCGCTGCAAGATGCCAGTGTCGCTGGCAGCGTGGATGAAGGGAGCTTTGGGCAGTGGGCTCGGGGCCTGGCTGGCTGGTCTGGCCCCCGGTTCTGCTTCAATATTTCACGCTGGCTAAGTTTTCGATTGTGTTGGGCTAGCGGCTCGGCACTTGGTGGTAATTGTCCTGCCAGCCACTGGACTTGCACATTGTTAAGCATTTTCAGCAGCAACAGCTTCTGCGGCAACGGCTCTACCTCGCAGGCCAGGCTGACTTCGAGCCTAGCTACTGGCTGCTAGCTGCTGGCTTCTGGCTCTTGGCTCTTTGCTCTCGGAACTGAGTGAGTATTTGTGCGTGCCATTCTGACAGGCAGCGCTGGCAGCAACTGAATTTTTGATTTATGTGCATTACTTATGCTTTTACTTAGTTGTCTCTCCCCCATCCACCCGCACGCCTCCCACTCGCGCCCTCTCCTTCTCTCGGCCGTATTGCTGTCTCTGTTTGACGCTTCTGTGCGAAGCCACCAAATTGATGCTAAGTGCTGGGGAGCGCGTGCGAAATGGGTTGAGCGGCAACAGCAGCAGCAGCAGAAGCCAGCCACAGCAATAGATACACTCAGCGAAAAACTATGCTTCATTGTTCTAGAGAAAGTTTGTTATTAATCTTGATTAAATTTAGTTGAAGGCATATTATTTTAGATATATGTTGAAATAAAATTAAAATGAATAAAAATTAGATTCAAAAAATTGTAATAGTAAAAAGTGAAAGTTATAAAATAAATTAATTGAAAAATAAATATAAATATTTATTATGAAAACAATAATGCTAAGATTGTAAAAACGTTAATAATAATATTATACTTAAGAAATTAATAAAAAATAATACTAAAACTAATAATAAAATAAAATACTGAGAAAATTAAACAAGAAAAAATTATAATAAAAAAATTGTTCAAATTATTGAAATTTTAACATTTTATATTTTTCAAAAGTAGACAATAGAATATTATATAATGCAATTTTTATTTTAAAATATGTGATAATTTTAAAATATGTGAATGAATTGTAAAATAAAAAAATTGTTTTCAAAAAAAAAAAAACAATCTTTAATTTATACAATGAGCAACATCACAGAGACAACATTTTATCATACATAAAGATTTAAATTTTATATATTTCATAATACACGTTTTAAATTAGGAAATTTTACGTTTTAGTTTTCCTAACATTTTTTAAGTCTAGAGTAATGTTTTAAATAGGTAAGAAGTTTGGCAATTGAAGTGTATTTGAAGCACTTCAGCACTTGCTTTAAGTTTTCGGCAAGTGTGGCTCGATGCGTTGAGCCTTTCTACACACGAGCCGCATACACACACACGCAGACACACACATACTCGTATATTAAATACCATCCTTGGAGAGTCATCAGCATTCCTCGAGCGGTTTTTATTTCCGTTTTCATTAGTTGCTTTTTACACAAGTGCCGCCCACACACACACACACACACAAACACACACACGCATAATGGCATTAATGTCTCGTTTACACACACACACACACTGAGAGAGATCTCTCTCTATGGCTGGCTTTTCCCACTAGTTTGTCAATGGCAGCCATTTCTATGTTTGCTCACGTATTTTGCTGTTGACATTCCCCGAGCTGCTGCTGCTGCTGCTGCTGGGTCTGGGGCTGTTGCTGCGGCCAGCCCGAAATGAGTATGAAAAATGCTTGCGATAATTTGTTGACCTCAACAGGCGCTGTTTATGTAAAGAAAGAAAGAGAGAAGAAGGCAGAGGCACACTCACACACTCATACACATACGCATGTATTAGGTACATGCATTAAAGACATTTTAAAATTGTTTTGTCAATTCGTTGTGTGCAATGCGGCGTATGCTTGATAAGTCGCTCGTCGCTCGGTCTATGGCCATAAGTGCGGCACAGACACGAACTGGATTTTTGGGCGCTAATCAAATCACGTACTTAGCCAAGTAAAGTACACACAAGCACACACTCACACACACACACGCACACACGGGACACAAAGTATGCCACATGCTGAATAAGACGTCTTAAGACGTCGCAATGGAGC
The DNA here is from genome assembly GCF_003285905.1 of Drosophila hydei. Taxonomy (NCBI): domain Eukaryota; kingdom Metazoa; phylum Arthropoda; class Insecta; order Diptera; family Drosophilidae; genus Drosophila; species Drosophila hydei. The sequence continues at coordinate 1,809,080 of NW_022045849.1, forward strand.
TACTGGCAGGCAACGTAGCACAGGCACAGCAATGCGCATTAATAGCTTAGGCAACACACACACAGGCTCGAAGCATACATATATATGTACAGTATATAAGTACAGTAAAACTACAAGTAGATGGTCCAACGTTTTGTAATTAGGCACAAATTGAATTTTGCTTGTGAAAATAAATTTTAAAAATTTTTTAAAAAATATTTAAAAATAACTAAGAATATTTTTAAAAAATTTTTTCTAAACATGTTAGCTGTAATTGCAATCATGTGCATTCTGCCTGATTTCATTGGTTATTTTTTGTGCTTATGTAATTAAATATATAAAACAAAAACTTGTTAAAATATATTTTTAATAGTTTTTTACTCTACAATAGTTTTCGTATAAATTTCATTTCTTTTCATTTATAGAAATTTATAATAATATATTTATATAAAATTATATTATATATATAAATTATAAATTTATATATAAATTAATATAATATAATAATTTATGCATAAATCAATATTTTACAACTTTAATCTTTTTTAGATTAACTTTATATAAGTTAAATTGAAATGGATGCAAATTTGTTTTCTTCATTTTATTCTCACAGCTTACATCAATAATCCATAATCCATAATTAAATTTTTATTCACATACAAAATGTCCAAAGGCTTTGCTTTACATTCAAGCCTTATATGAAATTTGATTACAAAGGTCCCTAATTGATTGTGGTTGTGCTGTCTAAGTGGCGCGTTTGTTCGTTTGTGTTGTGAGGGTGCCTCGGGTTCGAAACCAATCAAAAATCAGGAGAATTTTATTTTAAGGTCAAGCATTACATTCAAAGCTTAACTACTGGCTCTTAAATAGCGGGTTCGAATCCCGTGCAGAGCATGTGCTTTTATTTAATTTGTTTTTACATTTAAAACTTAAAATATATTAATAGTAATAGTATATAATTTTTATAATTTTAAAAGTTAAACATTTATATTGACATTATGTTAAACGTTCTTTAGCAGCATATTTGACTGTATACACGCACGCACACTAACTTACACACACACATGTAAGTATGTCTGCCAACTCACACATACACATGTATTTTTGCGGTACAAAAACTTGGCTTGGCACAAAGGCAAATTACGAGCGCATTTAAACTGGGGCGCAAGTGCTACTTAAATAACTCATTTAGGTCGCCTGATCCCCGTCGGAGTCGATGTGCACGTGTGTGTGTATGTGTGTGTGTACATAAAATCAACAATAAACTTTGTCATCTCAATTTGCTTATTACCAGCAGGCAGGCAGGCAGCGGCAGCGGCTGCGGCGCCAAGTCGTAGGAAAAACTTTCTTATTAATGGTGGCGATTTCAATGCGCTGCTTCTGCGCCTCACACATGCACACATATGTGTGTGTGTGTGTGTTTGTTGCTGCAGATAACGCTGTGACAAACTTACACAGCTATTCGCTAAAATTTTGATGTGCCCTCCTGCCAGTCTGGCCCTGCCGCTTTCCAGTTGCAGACCGCAAAATGGCAGCGTCGAGGTGGTGTCCTTGCGTCTTGTTGCATGGCATGTCTTACGTCTTATGTCCTGTGTCCTACGTCCTATGTCATGCGGTTAGCTGCAAGTCGCAAATTGTAAAAACCATAATTAGTGTCTGTCACGGCACATAGACTCACGACGCCGCCCCGCCCCGCCCCCTCCAGCACATATCCTAGATGTGGAGACTAACGCAAGCTGCACTCAAGCTGAGCCAAGCTGAGCTGCTGCTGCTGCTGCTGCTGCTGGAAAGCAGTTGCTCTAATTGCAAGTAAATATTTTATGCCGCTTTTAATTGCCAGCTAAAATAAATACAAAATCATTATAAAATTTTTGTGGGGCAGCTTCGAGCTGCAGCTGCAGCTGCAGCAGCAGCTGAGTCGAAGGTGGCATGGCCCACATTTGTAGTGGCTGGCTGCAAGTTTTAATGATGCAGCTACGTCTGCCACTTACGCATGCAATACACTAGAGAGTGCAAGACTCGACTGAGTCATACTCGCTCGAAATAAAAAATTTCTTGTAAATATTTTAAGTAATTTATAAATTGATGACATAAAATAGAAAATTTAAGACCTCAAAAAGATTTTTTGGACTGCATATCAAAATGTATATTTATCTATAATATATAATTTCATGCAACTTTGCAATGCCAATATACCCGTTTCGCACCGCCTTAGCGAGCATTGAAAGGCTGCACTATAAAATGCAAAAATCACGCAAATTATCGAAACATGCGGAAGCGCACTTCAACTTGCTGCGCATAAATCTTGGCAAAGTCGAATTGAACAAAATAAAAATAAAAGAAAACTCTGCGAAACTGGCTGAAAAAGTACAAAAATCTTGAGGTATATACGGGCGGCGGGCAGCAACGCCTGCAATGTAGCCCTTCCACACACACACACACGCACACAGCTGTAAAGACGAACTTTCCAATGCCGCAAATTGCAAAACTTCCACGTTATCGCATGAAGTGCGAACATGGCGGCAATCGATTGGAAATTGCAGCCGACAGATGGCGCAGTGGGCGCGCTGCTGCACAGAAATGCTTAAAGTAACTTAGAAAAATAATTTGAATTTAAATAAAATAATCGCCCGCAGTTCGTTAGTTGCCCCCTGTGAGGGTTGAACTCACGGCCTTTGGTTTACGAGACCAACGCTCTACCACTGAGCTAAAGGGGCAGCTGTTAGGTCGCTGTTAAATGCCAAACGTAAATATAATAGCTTTAACAGCGGCGATCGCAGCTGATAACAGCAGTTATTTTTTGTTTATGTTTTGCGCCAAGTGGCAACTCCGAAACGAACGTTAAGTTCTAAGCTGCCAACTCGATTTTTTTTCGTTTTACTTCAAACGTAATTAATTGCTTTTAAATGTCCATAAATATGTGAATGTAAAGAGAAGCCATTGAGATCGGTTTGACTGCATTCAGTTTATGTTCTGTCAAATGAGGCGTAGCATATATAAATTGAAAGTCAATTGAGAGTATTATCCTTTGCTTGGAAACCTTTCGTTGTCCTTTTTCTTCTTTTTTTCCGAAGCAAAAATTATGGCGGCCAAGGCAAAAGTTTTTTCGCCAACTGTCAAATGCAATTTAGTTGATAGGATCAAAATCTTTGCGCGTACTAGCGGCGCCTGACTGCCAGCCACGCCCACAGGCCAGAGCCTGGGCTGACATTGTCTCCGGCTTTGCGCGGGGATTGTTTGCCACTCACTCTGTATGCAAAGGCAAAGTGACTCGTTGACTCGCTGACTGGCTGACTGTGAGAATTTTACGATTTAAATGCGATTTACGGCGCTAATTCGTAGTGCCATCGGCATAGAGCGAACGACGAAGTGGCAGCCTCTGCCAACGCCATAGCCAATTGAAGGGTGTGGCGTGGCCTCCTGCTGATGTCTGCGTTCTTTTCGGCCTCCCTCATCCCGCCCCCCAGCGCCCACCTTAAAGCAAGGCAACAGCAGTCGGGCTTATTTGATGCCCTGCACATTTATCATAATGGCGCCTCGCTTGCGCTTGCATTGCGCCATAGCAATACGAATGGGGAATTGGGAGCAGGGAATAGCGGCTGGGCATGAGAACAGTCAAGGCAATTTTGTGGCGAAACGTTTGTAATCTGATTTCAATGCAATTGTATAATGGCATCATGGCTCAATTATGAGCAATGCAGTTGCAACGAGCCAATTGAAAAGTGGAGAAAAAGAACCAAATAAAAATAGAAAAAAATATAAACAAATCTGGTAGCATAATTAGATTATAGTAAGAATATTAATGTACCATTAGACTAAGAGCGAATGATTGAATGATTGATTGAGCAGAAGAAATATATAGAAAAAAAATTAAGAGAGAGACAGCAAGAGAGATATGGAGGAAAAGAGCAGGAGACAGAGAAAGAGAGAGTGATAGAGAGTGATAGAGAGAGAGAGAGAGAGAGAGAGAGAGAGAGAGAGAGAGAGAGAGAGAGAGAGCTGTGAAAGTGAAAGAAAGATAGCGAAGGAGACAATCAGAAGAATACAGAGATTGAGAGAAAGAGAGAACGAATTAGAGAGACAGAAAGATAGAGAGAACGAGTGAAAGAGAGAGAATAGTAATGATAGAGAGAGAAGGAGAGACAGTGAGAAAATAATAGGAGTCACAGAGCTAAAGGCGCAATATATATACTAAGAGATAGAGAGAGAGAGAGAGAGACCGAGAGAAACGGAGAGAACCTGGATGATAGCCACAAAGTCGCTCAAAGCAGAAAATCTGAGAGAGGCAGCGAGATAAAGGTGCTATAGTTCAAGCAGCCATAAACTTGATTAGAATTGAGCTTGTGAGAATCACACAGAGAGGCGATATGATACTGCTTCCGAATTGCATTTCGTTAAATTCGTTTTTATTGCACCCTCCATGAGTCTCTCTGGCAATACATTTGTATAATTTGAAATAGTTGCCAGAGCTGTGAGCATTTCACATATTATATATATATATAACTCGAAATCTAAGGATGTCCTTACTGTCCATTATGCCAGAGATTCATTTCTATCTGTGCGCTGCTCGGCTCTGCTCTCCAAGTACAATGTAAATTCTAAAGATTTTTGTATTTTCATTTTATCCCATTGAAGCTAGCTGCTATTGTCGTAGACCTGGCTGCCTTTCCTGAGGATTTGCCCCCTTTAGGGGGCGGGGCTGGAAGGTGGTCGGGTCTATCATCATTTTGATTTCTCAACTATTTCTAATGCGATTGCTAGCCCCGGTTGAACAATTGGTTTGGGTTTTTTGTTCGTTGAGCTGCTCGTTGTCAACGTCTTATGCCACCTAGAGCTACCCACAGAAGTGCTCTCATCTTCGGTTTGGGCATGGCACACACTTCAGACCACTTGCACCACCTCGTGCGCCTCAACTCGTCTCGCTGGCTGCTACTGCTGCTGCATCCTTCTATAATGGTAGGCAAATTCCGTTATCAGCTAACGTCGGCGGCTGCATTTAATGTGAGCGGCTCGTCCTGGCAGCACGCCCGCTTCCCATTGTGTCTCCCACTGCAGCTGTGTGTTGCCGTTGCCACTGCTGCTGCTGCCTGATTATTTGACTCTAATGGCTTGATAAATGCGATTTCGAAATTGAGTTGGTGCATTGCATTTAATTGAATAAGCACGAAGCCATCTATGCGCATATATCACTCGCCCACTGCATTATACAGACACACACATATATATATATCCTGTCTATCGCACATAGATATCGTTGGTGCTGAATAATTGGCAACTAATTGAGAAGCAGTTAAGCTGCCCTTCAATAGAGAGAGAGGGAGAGAGATAGAATAAGTTGATTCAGTGTTCGAATATTGAATATCGTTGAATAGCCAGAGCAGAACAAAGTGCTACGAGCATTGATATAATAAGAGAACCTACTTCTAAGTAAGTTGATATATTATTAGATTGATATCTATCATTAGGATCATGGAGAGCAGGAGCGCAGGAGAGCAGGAGAGCAGGAGAGAGGAGAGCAGGAGAGCCAGGAGAGCAGTAGAGCAGTAGAGCAGGCGAGCAGGAGAGCAGCGAGAGAATGAGAGCAGGATGAGCAGGATAGCAGGAGATCAGGATAGCATAGTAGAGCAGTGAGAGCAGTATATCAGTATATCATGATATCATGATATGCATTATATCATTATATCATTATATCATTATATCATTATATCATTATATCATTATATCATTATATCATTATATCATTATATCATTATATCATTATATCATTATATCATTATATCATTATATCATTATATCATTATATCATTATATTATTATATCATTATTTTATATCATTAGGCATTAGTCTTTAGTCATTAGTCATTAGTCTTTAGTCATTAGTCATTAGTCATTAGTCATTAGTCATTAGGCATTAGTCTTTAGTCATTAGTCATTAGTCATTAGTCATTAGTCATTAGGCATTAGTCATTAGTCATTAGTCATTAGTCATTAGTCATTAGTCATTAGTCATTAGTCATTAGTCATTAGTCATTAGTCATTAGTCATTAGTCATTAGTCATTAGTCATTAGTCATTAGTCATTAGTCATTAGTCATTAGTCATTAGGCATTAAGCATTAGGCATTAGTCATTAGTCATTAGTCATTAGTCATTAGGCATTCAGCATTAGGCATTAGGCATTAAGCATTAGGTCGACATGAGAATTGCATAGAAAGGTGATATATATAGAAAAGCCAAGCCCACAGTTTGTTTTTCCGACTCATTATGATCTCTACGCTCTTTATAGTATATATATGAATAGTATGTCGAGTTATTAAGAAGTAATATACATCCGAGCATATATGAACTGCTCTGGCAGTGGCTGGCAAGGAAATTCACATTTTTGGATATTAACGCAAGGCGAAGCTGACCCCAGAAACCAGAAGTGACTTGATTTATAGGCGCGACTTTACGGCTATGTTTTGTATGCTTTGTTTCTGCTCTTCTTCCACTTGTTGTTGTTGGTGTTTTAGTTGTTGTTGTGGCTGACAGCAAACTAAGTGCGAATCATTTAGGAGCGGAACAGGCAGCACCCGCTCCCTGACTGCCAGCTTGACTGCCTGGACTCTGGCCCAGGCAAAACTTTTAATAATAATTTGCAAATAAATTACAGCCAAGTTGGTGGCAGGCGCCGCGAGTTCGCTCCCTCCCAAATTCGTTCTTTGTCCTACATGCTGCGTCCTTTGCCGTTAGAGGGTCCATTAGAAGGCATTGAGCAATTGTTGTTGCTTGTACATTAAGAACTCATTGGCATAAATTGCAATTTAATGTCTGCCTGCCTGCCTGCTTGCTGCTTCTTGTTATACCCTGTATTAATTGGAAAGAGTGGGGTGATTTGATGGCAGTAATGTATAGATATATATATGTGAAAATATACTTTTGATCAGCTTTTACAGGCGAGTTCATTGCAGACTGTTAGCGTATATAGCTTTGTGATGTGTGATGCTACATAATCTATATATGATCTCTTCAAACCTATCAGCAGGTGTGTATATATTACCTGTTACATTAGCTCCAGTCTGTTTGTATTTCTCTAAGTCTGTAATCTTTGCTGAGATATATTATTATTATTATTATTATTATTATTATTATTATTATTACTATTATTATTATTACTATTATTATTATTATTATTATTATTATTATTATTACTATTATTATTATTACTTTTATTATTTTTATTATTATTATTATTATTATTATTAGTATTATTATTATTATTATTATTTTTTAAATTTTCTTAAATTTCTCTTCATTCTCTTAGTGTACTTATGAAGCTGTACAGCTCGAATTTTATCCATGCAGATTAATCATACAGCGAGTAAGACTTGTCAGACTGCAATCCAGCTTACAGGGTAGCTGCTCAGTCAGTCACAGCACTGCAGCTGCAGCTCTTTGATTTGTTGTTGCTGCTTGCTGCAGACCTCTTAAATACGCCGGCTGCCAAATAGTTGAAGCATATTTATTGCTGCCCGGCACTCTACCAATGCCAGCTGTTGTTGTAGTCATTGTTGCGTTGTTGTTGCTGCCACAATTCACACGGTGGGCATTGCAGCATTGCGCATACGCCTCATTGGCCGCCACTGGCCGTAGCATACTTTTCAGCGCGAGCATTTCAATTTTATAGCTTCTCGCACTTGTGTGTTTATGGATTCGCACCTCAATTTGCCAGTTGTCTGATTTTTATGCCCTCTCCTCTCCCCCTCGCCCCTTCTCTCTTCCTCTCTTTTTCTCTCTCTGGTGCTCGCAGTTAATGTGCTTATATATCAGCATAAATGTTCGCTTTACGCCTTTGTCTCTACCTGCGATTGTCGCTGGACATTGCTGAAAGATTCCCAATTGCAGTCCGTTAATTGCACCAAAAGTCGGTTCATATATATCTCTATATACAGGCATATATATATATATATATATTGTTAAAGCTGGAGCAAGTGCATGGAAATATTTTCAAGCCAAGTGCAGCGCGTTCTTAATGAGCAGCAGTTACAGCTGTTTCGCTGTTTCGTTTTCTCTCGCTCTCTTTCTTTTTCCGTCTCACTCTGGCCATAATTGTGCATGTAATTGTAAACGCTGAATTAAACAAGCGTCATTAAAATGTAATTAATTGTAATTTACGTTCACGTACCGCTGCCAAAGGTGTTGGCTTTATAGTCCCATCTTTCAAGATGAGCCCAGCTTTTGCTCTCTCTCTCTCTCTGGCTCCCTTTTTGCCTGCTTTCTGCGCGCTTCCTTAACGACTTTAAATGCTTGAAACACATTGAAAACATTCATGTTTTTTGGTTAACTAATTAAATTGCAATTAATATGAAAAGTTAATTTACATGTGCACTTCGTAATTTGATTTATTTCCTCTCACTGCCACAACGAAAAAGCGTGCTCAATTGCGTGTGAAGTGTCATGTTATTATTTGTTGAAAAAAAAAAAATACACGCATAAAAAGTGCTACAAAATGGTGTTTAACAATTAGATACTCTGTAAAACACACAGTGCAATTGGCTGCCATAAAAAGTAGTACAAATTTGATTTGTTTATCGACAAATTGCAGGCAAAGTAAAAAACACTTGAATTATTTATATTCAATTTGCAGCTGTTGGCGGTAGGTTGCAAATAAACAGGGCTCTTATTAGTAGAAGGTGGCTAAACACAGCTATTCAGTTAAGAGTGGCTGTTGCTTAACGTGGGAATACATATTTTAATTCTCTGTCTCTGCCTTGAGTGCCTCAGCTGCTTTAACTGTCCTCAATAATTGCCTTTTCTCTTCGAACCAATTACCTAGTTTAAAGTTACATTTAGTCAGTCTGAATAAAATGTTCAAAAGCTTTCTCAAGCTCCAGCTCTCTCTCTAAAGCAAGTTAAGCTGAAGTTCTTAAAGAAGCTTATTTTCTATTGCATCAGAATAAGCTTTAAGAAAGGGCTAAAGCACACTTACATTTAAATTTAGGACAAATGAAGGTCAAAGCTTGTGTGACATGCTTTGTTCTACACTTAATCGATTAGAGAACAAATCCGATATAAACTATTTAAAAAAAAAACTATTTAATTTGTTCTTTCTTTTTCGACCATTAAATCACCCAAAAGTTTGTAATTGAAGGTAATTTAATATGTTTTTATAAGTAGCTTAGATATATATGTATATTTTTATAGATATTACTTATTGATAGCATTGATATTGGCTTTATCTAGATATATATCTTTAGTACATCTAGAAAAATTTGCTAATCATACATAGCTTTGATTATCCTTCACGTATCTCCCGTTCCTCTGTTTCTCTCTTTTCCGATATTTTTCTTTAATTCCCATTTTTATTCTCTCCATTATTATTGTTATTATTCGCCACATTTTTCTTTTTCTCTGGCTTTTTTTATTTCTTTTCTGTTCGTTTTTCTCAATGTTTATCTCCGTCTCTATTTGGTCATATCCTTCTCTACAAATTGTTTTCTCTTTCCTTTTGTTTCTCTCTCTGTCTTTCTTTATTCTTTCTCTCTCTTTTTTTTTTTTTTTTTTTTTTTTTTTTTTCGTTTTTTATTTCTTTATTTTGTTGCAGCTTATTGTCTTAGACTCTATAGCGCATTTAGCTCTAAACCTTAACTAATGGGAGGGCAGATATGCCAATTATTCTGCACTTGTAGCTACTATCTTAATTAGTTCTAATATTGTCTAGAGGATGCAATCTCTTCAGTCTTCGCCTATTGTTGTTTATAGCCAGGTTGCTTGCGAGATGGTTAGGATGCGCTGCAAGTCTGTCCGCGTATCTTGAACTGTGTCGCCCAATGAGTTCAGCAACTGTGGGAATTGCTAAATCCCTATGTAAGACTGAGTTTCTTACAAACCAGCTGGCTCCAGTCCATCTGCGTAGTGCTTTATTCTGCAGGGTCTGAATTTTGTTCCTTGTAGTCTTCGCCGAGGAGCCCCATAGAGAGATACCATATACGAAGGTTGGGACAACTATTGCCTTGTAGATGGCGGCCTTGCTGCTGTAAGACAACTTGCTTGAAGCTCTCAGCATCCAGTCGAGGGTTTTTAGCTTGCTTTTGCATTTTGAGGTTACTTGACTTATGTGCGCTTTAAAAGTCAGCCTTCTGTCAAGAGTGATACCAAGGTACTTTACTTTTGAGGCTTTGGGAATAGTGGGCCCCAATGCAACGCTTGGGCAATCTCCTCTTCTAGTGGCGAAGGTAGTATGTACAGACTTTTGTGCATTAATGGTGATACACCACCGTTTTGCCCAGCGTCCGAAAGAGTCCAGATATTTTTGTAGTGAGTCTGAAGCTTCTTGCGCAGATACGTGACGTGATAAGATGGCGGTGTCATCTGCATAGGTCGCTATGAGTACTGCATCTGTACTTCCTATATTTGGCTCGGGAGTTGGCATATCTCCTGTGAATAAAGTATAAAGTGTTGGGCCTAGAACACTACCCTGTGGTACTCCAGCCATAATTGGTCTAGTCAAGGATACTGTTTGCCCCCTTGACACTTGGAAGGTTCTTCCAATAAGGTATGAGGATAGCAACGCGAAAAATGGGGCTGGAAGGGTGGTCCTCACTTTCTGCAGCATTCCCAGGTGCCAAACTCGATCAAACGCCTGTTTGATGTCTAAAAAGACGGCAGAGCAGTACATCTTTTCTTCAAAGGCTCCAAGGATATGGTGCACAACTCTGTGAACCTGTTCCGGTGTTCCATGCTGTCTCCTGAAGCCAAACTGATGGTTTGGAATGGCCTCCTGGCGTCCCAGATGTGTCAGTACTCGTTCCAGAAATATTCTTTCGAATATTTTGGAGAGTACTGGCAACAGGCTAATTGGTCTGTACGACTCAATTTCTCCCACGGGTTTGCCAGGCTTAGGAATCATCACAATCACGGCGCGCTTCCAGCAGGCTGGAAAGTGCCGGATGCGGAGCATGGCGTTGTACACCATAGTTATGTAGTCTATGGTGGAGTCAGGCAGTGCTCTAAGGACTCTGCCGTTTATTAGATCATATCCAGGGGATTTTTTTGCCTTCACTCTTCTGATGTGTTCAAGAACCTCTTCTTTTGTACATCCAGTTATCTGGTCTTCAGCTGGGAGGGGCGAGAGAACGATGTCTTCTGTTGCTTCGATTTCTGAGGCCTCTGCGGTAATCACCGGCGTGAATTGGTCTTGAAGGTGGTTTGCAAAAGCCTCAGCTTGAGCTTCGTCTCCAATGTGCCAGGAACCAGAAATGCTCCGAATGGGATGACGTCGTATTGGCTGCCGTTTGAGCTTTCTTGTAAATTTCCATAATTGAAACTCTGCGTCAGTGGGCGATTCAGCTCGTACCAGCGCATCGCTGATACACCTCTTTTGAAGCAGGGCGAGAGCAGCTTTAAGATGCCTCGTGGCTTCGTTGTACATGGATTTGGCATCAGGCGTGCGTAATCTTAACCAGCGTCTCCTGGCCCATCTTTTGTGTATTAGTAGGTGTTGGGCCTCCAAGGTGAGGGGGATGTTGTACGGAGACTGTTGTCTTGTTTGGCAAGATGGTGGGGCGGCTTGGTGCGCAGCTTTGACTATTTCTTCCTGCAGTTTGTTTGCTGCGTAGTCCACGTCTTCAGGAGTGTTAAGTTCCATTTCTATGTGCAAAGAGTAATGGAGCTCGCGCCTAAAGACTCCTAAATCTGATCCTGCTGGCAGTAGTTGTTTCCTAATGGGCAAGGGCTGTGGCTGCGCGTGGATTGTGACTATTAGTGGCAGGTGGTCAGAGGATAGGTCCAAGGATTCTTCAATGGTCAATTGCCGGTCACAGATGCCTTTGTAGACAGCGAAGTCGATTGCCGAGGGCCTGTGTCCATTAATTGGGTAACGGGTGGGGGCTCCAGTCGCCAATATGCTGAATTGTAAGTTTTGAATCGCCTCAAATATGACTTCTCCGCGACGATTCGCACTATTGCTTCCCCAAAATGGGTGCCATCCATTCCAGTCGCCGCCGATGAGGGTCTTATTCAACCTTTGGCCTAGAACCTGTTCCATGTGATGATCACACAGACCAGTGTTTGGCGGAAGATAAATTGACGCAACTTCGATCGCTCCAATAGACGTAGGCAGGGTGATGGCTGAGACCTGCATTGTTGCGTTGCAAATTGGCAGTAAAGGTGTATGCGGTATTGTTGCTCGTATGAGGATTGAGGATCCACCAAAGCAGTTTGCTCCTTCACCATGAGCCTGATAGTGTTCGTATCCGAAAATTTGTGTAGTGGGGCACTCATGAGTTTCTGTTATTAACATTATATCTATGTTTTCTTGTGAGAGAAACGCAGCCAGTTCCTGAGTCTTGTTTCTCAGGCCATTGGCGTTCCAGATACCCACACGTAAAGCCATTATTTGTAGGCAAGCTTGGTTATGATGGCCATTAAACTGTTTAGCATGGTTGCTTGTTGGGATTGTACTTCTCGCATCGCTTTGAGCTCGGCATTAATTGCGTCAAACTGACGTTGTTGTTGCTGAAGCATTTCAGTGAACAAAGTGTCACTTGTGGTATTCTTATTTGACGGTCCACCTCTAGCGGCCTGTGCGTAAGAAACACCACTAATAGGCGTTGCAAAGCTCGTGGCTTGGGTAATGCTCCGGGGCCTTGTAATTTCGGAAGCAGTACTCGGACCCGTAGACGGTGTTTGTGTGGGACTCCTTTTTTGTGCTGGGGATTGCAATTTGCGCAACCGCTTGTATACTTGGCAGCCCTTATAGTTGGCTGGGTGCTGTAACTCACAGTGCACACAAGTTGGTGCCTGGTCCTTTTCGCGGGTGCAGTCTTTGGATGCGTGTTTCCCGGCGCAACGCACACATCTGGGAGCTTTGTGGCAGTAGCGTTGTGTGTGTCCAAATTCTTGACAGCGATGGCATTGTGTCAGGTCGTTGTATCTTCTTGGCAGTTCCACTGTGCAGCGTTGCCTGCAGACAACTCGAATGTCCAAAATTTCTTTGTTGTTGGGGGCCTGAGCCACGTCAACAAAAAATATATTTAGCGGTGTTTTGTCCATACGGCTCAGTGGGTTGTGCACATTTGTAATTGTGTGGCCTTTGGTTTCCAATTCCTTTTTAATTAGTGTTGTATCAGTGCTGGAGTGAAGCCCTTTGAACACGACTCTATATGGTTTGTCCTCCTTAAGCTGGTAGCAGTGGAACTCCAATTCCAGCTTAGTAAAGTGGTCTATAACTCTGCGATAGTCCTCACTGCATTGGGTTAATACACCTATGTTATTCTTCTTTGGCTTAATTACGTATGATTTAGCATCAATTACTTTATCTATTATCTGTTGAAGTAGGGCCACAGACTTGATGTTTGGACACCATATGGGGGGCGGACGAGGTTTCGGTGTAGTTTGCTGGTCGGTCAATACTGGGGCTTCTGGAGCTACAGGTGATTCGCTGTAGTCTTCATCTTCTTCTACGAGCAGTGAAAATCGATTTTCTGATATTAATGCTGCATTGCTGGTGCTTGGTTCGTCGAAGATGAGCCTTTTCTTGATGGTTTTTGGTGAATTTGGCTGTTTACGTTTCGTGTTTTTGTTGTTAGTGATGCCTTGCACGGAGGCGATATCTATTTTTGAGTTTATTGGCATGATGGAGGCTTGCCTATTTGCCATCACAACGTTAAGCTGGGCTTGCATTTCTGCATTTACCTTTACAGCTGTAGCGAGGTTATTGACATTAGATGTCATCGCGGATTGTGCTTTTGAGTGCAGGCGCACTCGCGCCAAGCGACGAAATTTCGTAAATTGCAATTAAAGCAATTGAGTTACGCGGAAGCAAGCGATAAGAAAACGCTGCGTGTGCGGTTTTTGTTGCTGTTGCGTTGAAGAATGCACCGCAAAGTTCTATTTTTAGAACTCTGCAGCAGTAGAGCTTAAGCGAAGGCTGTTCGAATTCACGTCTTTACAGGTCGAACGACTGATCGCGATTGTTTTCTCTCTCTGTCTTTCTTTATTCTTCTCTAGCTTTATTTTCGTTGTTGTCTTTCTCTCTCTATAATTTACTCTATTTTGTCTTTCTATTGTTTCTCTATAATTTTGAGCCTCCTACATTTTCTCTGCCCCTCCATTTATTCCTCTTTCTCTCTATAAGTTACTCTATTTTTGTTTATCTCTCTGGCTTTCTTTTTGTGCTTTTCTCTCTATAGCTTTTCACCTCAATCATTCATTTTTTACCTGTTTCTCTCTTACTCTATTCCTCTCTCTTATACACTGTTTCCTTCCTATTCCTATTCCATTCTTTATCTCTCCTCTCACTCTCACGCTTTCTCTCCCTCTCTCTCTCTAATTCTGTCTTTTAAACCCATATACATGCCATGTTTTCTGATGCACAGGGTATTTCGCATTATTTATGGCATGGCAACGCTGCGTATGCGCAATCAATTGAGCGTCAAAATAGTTTGGCAAACTCAATTACAATCTTGGCTCTGGTAATGAGACTTGAAAATTGATGTGAAAGCATTTGCATAAACAGTGCGCGAAGGCAGGAAAAAAAACAAAATAATTAAAATGCTGCAGCAACAGCAAGGCAGCAACTGTAATTGCAACAGCAACAGCAACAGCAACAGTTGCAGTGGTTGTTGTTGCAGTTGCAAGAAAAATGGCGCGTTTACATGCAAATTATGCGAGCTGTGGCAATAAAATAAGACGAAATGGAGTCGCGTCTGCATAAATATAACTGTATATATAGTCTATATAGTGTATATAGTGAGCATTATAAACATGTGGCTGGCTTTAACAGTAGCTGTGGCTGTGGCTGTGGCTGTGGCATGCCACACTGACAGCATTTGCATATTCTAATTATAAGTGGCAACAACGTCGGCGCATTTGTCATTTGCCATTGCGGACAAGCGCCTTGAGTGGAGCAACTACTACTTAGCCATAGTTCAATGCGCAGTGCAATGTCCCTTTGCCTTTGCAAGGACCTTCGCTGGCGCAGCACACAGCACACAGCACATTGACACCCACAGACACCTACACAAATGCTGGCAAGACTTGTATAATATGGATACCCTCTATCAATTGATGTTGCTTAAGTGGGGTATATTGGTTATGTGCGCAATAGCAAATGACTAAAGTGAAGCATGTATTAATATATTAGTGGTATATAAGTTAACACATCCGGTCAGACAAAGTCAACGACTGCAGTTCTGCACGATCAGCAAAGCTGCAACAATGCTTAATGCCAATTATGCCAAACTCCACAATACGTTGCCGTCAACATTCCATGTGCTGTCGCAACGTTGAAACATAATCCATTCAGCATAATCGCTGACACAGCGATTATAGGTCAGGGCTAGCTTATGTTAAGAATATTTTGTCATTTATATTTCAGTACGGATTTGACCAATAAACGAACAAGTATAATTCTATCTCACTGACTTAACTTCGTGCAGAGATCACAAGTAAACAGTTCGAGTATATTAATTATTAACTTATATACTTGTTCTGTCAAGTCATACAAAAGCTGAAGCGAGCTTAAGCTGAATTTATGGAAAGTTGAAGAGTTGGAATATATATATATATACATTTATTTTTGTTCACTTATACCAACATTTGAGTTTAAGCTCGTTGATCTCTTCATAATATCTAAAAATATTAAAAATTTGATTTGGAAACTTGTTTAACTTTTGGCATAACTCGAAAACTATAAGAGCTAGATGTATGAAATTTGATACGTAGAATCTTCTATACTTAACATTAAAGTAGAATATTTCTTTTTTTTTTTTTTATAACAACTAATAAAGGTATATTGACACCTTATATATATTTTATTTATTTATTTTTAAATATTTAAGCCTATATAATAAGAAACCTCAACTTAAGCTGATCTATATTATAAGAACTCACAACTGACTTGCAACAGCAGCTCCTCAAAGAAGTACAGGGTATCTGTTAGTCATGCTCAGGCTAGTGCAACACTAACTTGTTTTATTTAATTTTCTTATATGCTTGCAGCTGCTGCTGCCAGCTTCTCAGCAGCTTCTTAGCTGGCTCCTTGCTGCTTGGCTTGAAGGATAACGCGTGCAATGACATGAAGTGCTGCTGCTGTGGATGTTGCTGCTGCTGTTGCAATTCCCCTGCGTGCGTGCCACACGCTCTCTTTTGTATTAGTTGCGTTTGGCTATTTATTTAGATTTCATTTTATTTGCCAGCGGGCGCTGCTTTAATTGACTCTAGCCAAAGGATATGCGCATCCTGCTGCTGCTGCTGCTGCAGTCGTTAATCAGGCCTTGACTCGAGTGCCTTTGCCTTGAGCTGCAATCAGGCATGAACTTATTTTCATAATCGCATCGGCCATTTGATGATAGCTGCCATCAAACAAATATTGCACAAGGACAATTGATTAACTGCACAAAGGATTTAAAATGCTTGCATTGTGCATAGGTTTTGCTTCATTCCCTTCTCTCTCTAGTTTTGGCCAAGCCAATGAAGCGCATTGCCGAGTCACAACTCAAATAGGACAGGCAGGCAGGCAGGCAGGAGTGGAAGACGTCAGAGCGTGGCGGAATGGAAGAGGTGGAAGCCCGTTATGCATAGATAAAGGCAATGCCAGAACGAGCTCAAGTCGCACTTGAGGGAGGAATGGCAAAAAATGAGCAGTTATCGAGGGCTAGCAGACCATTAAGTACCCTATAAGATATTTTGAAGTTGTCAAGCTTAACGAGAAAGCTTGTTTAAAAGCTTTTATCAGCGATAAGCATTAGCTATAGTTCATGGATTTTGATTACAGTATACAAACTCAAAGTTGTAATCTTAAGCTCTCCATATAAATCTTTCTATATAACATATCCAATCATATATGGAAAGCTTATATTATCTATCACATTAAATCATGCAACTAGAAGCTTTCATAAGCTCGGAATATGACATGAAAAGAGCTTTCCCTATATTCTAATTTGATATGGAAGGTGCTCATCACTTATCAACTTATTTATAAAGAAGAAAAAAATAAAGAAAAAACAAATATAATAAAAGAGAATATATCAAAAGAGTTTGTATTAAATATATATAGAAAATCAATAAATATAAAAAAATATAGATAATATGATTCTTATGAATATCTGGAAAAGTAAAAGCGCTTTCAATATACAATATCAAATTATATGTGGAAAATTCAGGTCGTCTATGAATTTTAATTATTTTTGGGAGACTTTTCTAATGCTTTATAAAG
Organism: Drosophila hydei; assembly: GCF_003285905.1. Taxonomy (NCBI): domain Eukaryota; kingdom Metazoa; phylum Arthropoda; class Insecta; order Diptera; family Drosophilidae; genus Drosophila; species Drosophila hydei. Next base: position 1,826,254 of record NW_022045849.1, read on the forward strand.
AGCGCTCTCTAGGCCTTATATATCAGATAAATTAATATTAAATATAATATTATATATATTTTTTTTATATTAAAATTATATTAATATAATATTTATATTAATATAATATAAAATCTAATAATATATTAATATATTTTATATTAAGCTCTAAAGTGTCGATGGGTAACTCCTGCGCACTGCGATATATGGAAACTTATAAATTGGCAGCTTGAACTTTTCTACCTAAACTAAGCGGTCAATCAGTCATATGTATCTGAGCCATATTATATACTAGTCTATTAGTTATCTAGTCTACTTAAAATATCAGACTACCCTTAGTGAGAGCATTTAAAGAAATCGTTCAATAAGCTTTTCTCACTTGCATTGGCAAGAAGTTTCTTCTTCTTTTTTTTTTTTTTTTGGGGGGGGGGGCATCTTTTTCGACTCGTCGATGCAGTCATCCATATTTGCCATTCCGTTTTGGGCATTTGTCGAGCTACACAATTTGCTGCTCAATTGTCTTGGTAACAACTACCTCGCAGCCTGCTGCTCTGGCAGCTCTGTTCGCTCTTCAGTCTAGCTCGTTGTGTGCCATAATTCAATTGATTCCTGGCAACATTATGTATATACAAAATGCTCATCATGTTTATCGCTGGCAATAACCATCTATTCCAAGAGTCATCCACCTGCAGCACAAGCCCACACACACACACACACACACACACATGTGTGTATATACTTTTATATATATTTTGCTGTAAGCCTTTTTCAATGGCTTGCACTTGAGCCTTGGGACAAATGAGCTCTACATTATTACGTTTTATGTCAAGTGCTTGCCATCGTTGACGTCATCGCAGCTCAACGCTCACATTTTGCTTCCAGCTCCCAGCTCCAAGCTTCTTATGCCACTGCACCTTCGCCTAATCCCAAAATTCCACTCGTTGTCGTTGCGCCATATGCTCAACTTGTTTTTGTTTCAATTCCAATTCCAATACCAACTTCAATTCCAATTCCAATTTAATTGGCTTAATTTTTGTACTTTGTAAGTTTCTATCTTAATTTGTTTACAAGCAGCAAACACATAATTGATTTCATATTGAAATGTTCTGCTGGTGTCTTGAATATTGATGAAAACATATTTTGCCAAAAATATATAAGAGCTGAAAACACTTTTGATTTTGCAATAATATCAGCTAAGGTGTGTGTCTGGGACTTGAGCAATGTTTTGCTGAAAAGCTGCTTTAAACTTAAGAAATAATTTGAGATGCAGTTTTAAAGCAGAAAAGCAAATCTTGCAGGAAGTGCTCATGATTGTGTAGTTATAGAGCCTTGTTGAGTGGGATTTGCTGCGTAGTGAAGAAGAAGAACATTTACTACTCGCCTTATGATAATCATCTTACGGAATTCGGCTTGATAAATATAATTATTTACGAGTGCTCATGTAGAAAGTGGAAGATTGTTTACAATCTGCAAACAAATTGCATGTACATAAATTCTTTCTACTGTACATAATTGCTTGAATATTATACTAAAATTGTCTTATTAATTAAATTAAAGTCTTTAGATATATAAAATGTTTTTCTACCCAATTATTATGTCAATTTTTATTTTGTATAAAAAATGAATTATTATAGATTTTTATATAGTTAAGAAGAATTTATATACCAAATTTTATAGTTACAGCTCTCATAGTCTTCGAAAAAAAACAAGTTTTTGGTATCGAATTTTAAAAATATTTAAAAGTAATTTGAAGAGATTTTTGACATAAGATTTCAGTTTAAGTTTAGTACTACTCAAACGTTGAAACAGCATTATAATTAAGTTAACTTATTTATATTCAAGCTATTCAGTTACTTTTTATATTCAAGTTAAGTACGAAAATTCTTTTTCAAAAATTCAAGAATCCTTTAGCTTTAGGTGTGTTCCAAGTAAGTTATTTCATTTAGCCAACATCAGTTGATTCAGGGTATAGCAAATGCTCTCTACGTTCATTTGCTGCTTCGTTTCTTGGGCTTTGGCCCATAAGTTTCGACCTTTGTAAACAGAATCTGTGTTTGCTTTGCCTAGCTTTCCAGTCAAATATCATTGAATAATGATTCAAATTGATTTCAATTAAAATTAATTATTTAGATATGGATATCAATAGGATATTTGGTATATATTAGAACTTGGCTTAATTGAGACACCAACTTCAGAGGCCGCAATTCAATTGAACAAAGGATTTTCTCAAGTTTCAACTTAATTTGCAATGGCTGCAAAAAGTGGGCGTGTCAATTTACATATTGTAGACTTTTTGCGTACGGTAAATAAAGCAAAAATAAATATAATTTCTCCTGATGACCTTTTTGCCAACATTTTAATTAATAAATGCCAACAACAGCAGCAGCAGAAGCAGCAGCAGCAACAAAAATGAAACTTTCAAAGAGTTTCGATTGGCAACTGCCCGAATACACAAATAACAAAAGTATTGCAATGGGTTAATCAGGACAGGACTGGACAGGACACCACAGGATGCCAGTTGACTGGACATTCGGTATCGGAATTCATAATTTGCATAAAGTCAATTGCAGTCGACGCCCACGCACGTGCCTTTACCATGCGCTCTAATAAATCAACAATCTGTGTGTGTGTGTGTGTGTGTGTGAGTGTGTCCTGCGACCTTTTTGAGTATCGACAGCTTTGTGTGTAGTCAAGAGGTTTTCTATGTTTATGTTTGACTATGCAAACAGCATAAATGAATGCGTCGAAGACTTCTAAAAATTATTATTTGCTTTATTTATTATTCATTGAGTAACATTGTCTATGTGTGTGTGTGGGTGTGTGTTTGAAGCCTTTCTTATAACTAAAAGCTGTTGAGGCTGCCCACTTTTGTGCGTGCTTTTTGCTCAGCTTTAAAGGTCTTAAGAACTCATTCAGTTAGAATGTAATGAAAGCAAAAGTTGATTTTCTTCTTCTTCGTGTCTTCATATTATTATTTTTTGTTGAGCATTTAATAACGAAAATAAATTGAATTTTAGTAAAAGTATTTTTGAGCTTAAGGCTAAGCCTTGCCTTTGCTTCTCTTTGTATATTTCTTTATTCAGCTCTATGATTTTTTAGCCACTTTGCTCTTGTTTTCACTCTAGTCCTTTGGCTTTGTTATTCTCATTCTTTTACACTTTGTTTTCATCTCTTCATATTTTTCATATCTCAATTTGCTTTCACCTTTCGTCACTTCTCTTTCCTACCTCTATCTGTCTCTTGTATTAAATTTTAGTACTTCTCACTTTCTCTTTCTTTTTCTTTGTGTCCCATTTCATATTAAGAATTATTGTCTCAATATTATCTTTTTAAGTTTCTGGCCCTCTCTATTTATTTTACACTTACCTTTCTTATAAGTTCTTGTACTATCTCTTTCTGTTTCTTTCTCTTTCATTTTTCATGTGTTTTCTCTTTCCCCTGCTACATATTAATCTCTCTTTCTCTTTCTCTCGTGCTCTGCTATCCACTTTTATTTGCCAGTGCTCAGTTTGCTTCCATCTCCCTCTGTCTCTGTCTCTATCTGTCTATCTAACTCTCTTTCTCACTTATTTTTACTTTCACTACATATTTGTGTCTCTTACTTTATTTTAATTTCAATTATTTTCTCTATCCTTCTCTCTCTTACTTTATATTAAGCTTTATTTTTTCTCTCCCCCTGTCCCTTTCATTCTCTTGGCTGCTTTCACTTCCTTAACTCCACTCACTCACTCACTCACTCACTCTCTCTCTCTCTATCACTCTGTCACTCTCTCTGTTTTTCCATACTCAACCTCATCATGCTTGCTACTTATGTAGGCATTTCTGAGAAATTTGTATACACTCAAGTCCTATTTACTTTGAACTTGCCTTGTGAAATATTTATAGTTATAATTGTCTTATTTTGTATTTATAAATGTCTCCTACTCATTGTTTTCTTTATTATTATAATTACGTCTTAATAAAGTTTACTGTAATTTAACACCAGCCTGGCGGGTTTATTTTTAGTTTTTTCTAGTGATTATTTATAATTTTTTGTCAAATCAAAGTGGAGTTTGATAGGGCGGAATGAGGCTTGTTTAATTAAGCGGGCCGCCACGGAAATAGCACTTTAAGTGGGCAGTTTCTTGGATGCGCTGGGGTGAGCGTAGAGTCCGTTAAAATAGCTGGCAATTGGGACGTGACTGGGCTACCCAAATAATCCCTGGACTGGGCACTGGCATGGCCTGGCCATCCGCTTTGCGTGTGATTTAAAAATAATTAAACACGTACGGCGAATAACTGTAATTTTCATTCATGCAACACGCGACGCGGGGTTGGGGCAGTCACAGAGCAGGGAGAGGGCCAGGTGGGGTGGAAATTTAAAATTAACATTTTTATTTATTTGAAAAATAACGCTTGACATCGGCTCATTGGGCATTGGGCAGTTGTTGCGTGCGCATTGAGCACTGAGCATGTCCTGGCGAATGTCCTGTCGCATGTCCTGGCTGTGGTGTTGGCTGCTGGCTGGACTGACGCTCGGCTACGCCGGCAGCGGCTCAAACATTCTGATGATTACCATGGGCGGCACGAAATCGCACAAAATACCCTTCTGGGCATTGGGACGAGCGCTTATCAAGCGGTGAGTCTCTCCTTACACGGCCATTGGGGCTATGATTGGAGCCCATTCCGATCCGTTCCGTTCCGTTTTGTTCGGTTGTGTTGAGTTGTGTAGCATAGTGTAGTATTGCTAATCCCTGCAGTGGCCATCGGATTACGTTTGTGAATGGCTTTCAAGCGGATTTCCATGTGGATGGACTGGTGGAGGTGACGCCGCAGCGACTCGTTCAATACATAAGCAACTACACGGACTGGGATTTGGTGGGCGCACGTTATACGGGCCACGCCCCACTCTCAATGGCCGATGCGATGCGTTATCCAATTGAGGTAACTGCCGTGGCGCCACATCAAAGTGGAGTTGCAGCAAAGATACACACACACATCCGTACACACGTGCACACATCTGTAGTAAAAGGATAAGGCGTTAAGCAGAGCATGATCGACTAGCAGACACTCTCACTGTAAAGCGACATCAGCCTATTTTCTTCTAGGCAAAAATATTCAAATTCAATTTTAACTTAGTTGAGAGAGTTTATACAAAAAAGGAATATAATCTTAAATACATATATCAAAGAAGTATGTGTACACCAAATTTTATCACTTGAGCTCTTATAGTCTTAGAGTTAAGTCAAAGCACAGAAAATCAAAAATTGTTTTTGATCGACTTTAAGAAAATGGAAAAATTGATAAATCAGATCAACTTTCTCGTTCCACAAACAGACAGATAGAAGAAAGAATATGGCTGAAGCAACTCTATTACCAAATAGATAAAGTTCATTTTAATTATTTCCCTTCGGTTCGACATGCTCAGCTTCTATCTATTACATACACTCTCACCCATTCACAATACCCACTTGAGCACCTGCATACAGGGTATGATAAGCTTGTGGCTGACGTTTATTACTCAATGGTCGACAGGCGTGCAACAGTTTGCTCACCGATCCTGCCACACAACGTCTGCTGGCTGGACACACCCAATACCAGTTGGCGATTGTGGATGGGGCATATCCGGAGTGCGCGCTGGGCATTGTGCATCGGTTAAATGTAACGGCATTCATCTATATCAATACGGTGGCCTTCTACACCGGAAGCGTCTCGTTGGCCGGCAATCCGGTTGCGTATGCTGTCACGCCTCACGTCTTTGGCTCTTGGACGCTGCCCATGGACTACTTGCAGCGTGTGGCAAATTGTTTAACTCATGTTATTGCCGATTTGCTGCACTGGGTGAGTATCCGTTGAGTCTGTTCATGTTTACAGACAGCCTACTGGCCTACACTCCTGCTCTCTCACTCTCTGCTATTCCCTCTTCATCTATCTCTCATGCCTTTGCTTGTCTTTTCAACTATGCCCCAGCGACATGCAACCGTCTAGCAAACGCATTAATCCTTGCCTTGATTTAAGACCAATTCTGTATGCTGCCTGCGTACACAGCTAGAAATTTAGTTCTTACTTAAATTTATTTGTTATATTTCATATAGTATGTCATATACAATATTCATATAATCTATTGATTTTTGAACTCATTTTTTTATACCCTGAACACTTTGAAAATGGGAAATTATTTAACAAGTATTTGTTACTCTTATTATTATTTAATATATTTATATATAATATATTTTTATATAATAAATTTATATATAATAAATTTATATATAATAAATTTATATATAATATATTTATATATAATATATTTTTACAAAATACATTTATATATTCTTGTTTTTAAAATGTTTTTTTTTTAGATATAATTATATATACATATTTTTGTAAATATTTAATATAGACATATTAAAATTAAGAGAAGAAATACTCTTCCTCTGACAAACACTAAGCACACAAGCAAATAACTTAACTATATCACAAACAGGAGGTAAATAAAATAAAATGATATTAAATATTATTAATCTTATATATATATAAATAAATATAATAATAGTAACTTTAATATTTAACAATTTTAAAGTATTTGTATAATTGAATAATAACTAAATTAGCATTCCGAAATATGATCATGAAAAATCTTATTGCTAATGATCATAATCGTTAATGATAATTCCAGTAATAATCATGAACATAAATGATCATTATTCCGAATGATCAATATCGTTAATGATCATTACGACTTCATTATTATTCACTATTATATTAATTATAATAAAATTTATAATCTAATTATTATTAACAAATACTAAATATTACATATTTTTGACATTTAAACAATTAAATAATTACTAAACAAATAGACAATTAACAAAAACAATAAAAACTTAAATATATATTTAAACATTATTAAACAAAAAACCTTTAATATAATTATTTAAATAAATACAATATTCGTTAAATAAATACAAAATATTTAAACTTAAACAATTTAACAAAAACTTAAATTTATTCACCATTTGCACTGCACTACACGACGACTGACCCAGTCCAGGTCATGAGCTTGACTGATCGTCCGCAGCCGCTGCTGCGCTCTTTTATACCCAAAAGTCACTCAAGCGGCAACGCCAGCTGAGCTCCTGAGCCCTTTTTTGAGTGAGAATTTGCACTTATTTTATTTATCTTAGAAGCAGAAAAAAGCCGAACAGAGAAAGCTAATTATATACACAACACTTGTCACTCTGATCGTGAGTAAATATGCTATGCATATATACTTCATATATATATTTTTTTTACTATTATTTTTATTGTTAATATTTTTGCTAAAATATCAATTTTATATTAATATATCAACAATGTCTTAACAATGTCTCTTTTGTATGCACATTATTGTGTATTAAAAAATTGCATTTATTTTTTTTTAACATTTTTTAATTAATTAATTTATTTTCAAGATTTTTTTGGTTTTAATTTAAAATGTAAATAATAAATGAAAAAATCATTGCATATATTGAAAAAATATATATTTTTATTTTATTATGTTCAAGTGAATTTTTTTATATTAATAGTTATTTCAAACCAATTTATATTATTTCTTAACTGTTTATATTTAAAGTTAATACACAAATATTTTTTCTTTCCCATTTTTACTTAGTTCTTAAAACAAATTTAATTGTTATGCAAATTGAATTTGTTTAAGTTTTTTCTCTCTGTGTAGTTAGCATGTCAAGTGGCAACGAGCGTTGCTCGTACTCACCTGACCATGATTGGCTCCTGATTTATCATGCATCAGCCTGATTAAATGATGCTTAGTGGCCAGTGCCTGTCCAGCTCCCTCTCCCTCTCCCTCGCTCTCTCTCTCTATCTCTCTCTATCTGAGTGTGTGGTTTGGGCTAAGCCATTTCCGCTTTTCAGCTCTGCATGCAGTGTGTGCATCGCCTGCTGCGCCATCATCTCGGCAAGGATGTGCCGCATCCCTATGTGTTGGGCCGTGAGGTTTCGTTCATTTTGCAGAATTCTCACCCGAGTGTGCGCTATCCGAGCGCCCATTTGCCCAATGTGGCGGAGGTGGCTTGCCTGCACTGCCGCCGTGCCGCTGTCAATCTTAGCCAGCTGGACGCTGAGCTGTCCGAGTTTATGGAGGCAGCGCCCGACGGCGTTATTTACCTCTCGATGGGCTCCTCGGTCCGTTCGGCCCGGCTGCCAGCGGGGCTGTGCGAACTGTTTGTCGCGGTCTTTGCGCGTCTGCCGCAGCAGCACGTGCTGTGGACGTGGGCGGGCAACGCCACTGAGCAGCTGCCCCAGCTGCCGGCCAATGTGCTTGTACGCCCCTGGCTGCCCCAGCAGGACATTCTGGGCCATCACCGACTCCGTCTATTCATTACACACGGCGGCCTGCTCAGCCAGCACGAGGCTGTCTTTCACGGTGTGCCGCTGCTTGTGCTACCAGTTTTCTGCGACCACGATGCCAATGCCGCTCAGGCCCAGCACGACGGCTATGCCAGGCAACTGCAGCTCGCACATCTGGACGAGGAGGCGCTCTATTGTGCCATCTACGATGTACTGCATAATGATGGCTATCGGCGAGCCGTCAGGTATTACAGCTGCCATTTTAATCCAAGCGCATTTCCTTGTTCAAACAGCCTCCTCTTACATTCTAGACAACGGCGCGCTTTGATCCACGACCAGCTGGCCACGCCCCTGCGGCAGGCCGTCTACTGGACGGAGTATGTGATACGGCACAAGGGCGCCAAGCATCTACAGCATCCAGGCAGGCATATGAGGTACTTGTTCGACAGGCCGTCTAGTCAATATACTTTCTTTGTTTGGAGAGCCTCAATTTCGGACCAAATTAACAATTGACCATTTAGAGTCCTGAATATGAAATATATAGACAGCAGCTGCAGATGCTTATTTTCTCTCAGTTATATTATTTATTCTAATCAAGTCTTTACTTAAAAAAAATTAATAGGATTTGTGGACTACTTCTGGAGTTCTGTAACATTAAGAGTGACAATCTTTGAAAATAGGAGAGGAGGATATATTTTTGATAGATACTTAATTCTAGTTATATTTTCTTTCTCTCTCTCTCTCTCTCTCTCTCTATTTCTACTCTGTCTGTCCCTTCTCTGTTTCTTTCTGTCTTTTCCGTCCTCTTTCTTTTTCTGTTTTCCTCTCAATATGTTTCTCTCTTTCCTTTCCTTACTCTCTCTTTTTTTCTCTTACTCTCTCTCTCTCTCTTTCTCTCTCGCTCTCTCCTTATGCTTCTCTATTGTTTTTTTTTCTTTCTGCTCCTTGCTCTCTCTCTCTTTTTCTTTCTGTCTTTCTATCTTTTCCTAAGTTTTCCTCTTTATCTTCGTTTCGTTCTCTCTCTCTCTTTTTATGTTTTACTCTATTTTTCTCTCACTCTCTCCTTTTTTCTCTCTTAAGTTTCCTCTGTCTCCTCTCTCTCTCTCTCATTCCTTTTTTTTCTGAAATTTGGTTGTGTTCAGAATGTGACCGAGTATTTAGCAGCTGGATATGCCCGCTTGCATCGTCCTTTTGGGTGTTCTAGAGGCAGTTTAATTAGCTTAAGATTCGGCTTATGATGTATTTAAATAGTAGAGATAGTAAGATATATTATTCAAGAGGGTTTATAACTCTTTTTTTAAATTATTTTTTTTCATGATTTATTGAACTGCTGCAAAAAATTGATCACAAATTCAGCTTCTACAGCTACCACTCGCTGGATGCGCTTTGTCTACTGCTCGTGTCGCTGTTGCTGCTGGGGCAAGCATTGCGAATGCTTCACAAGTATTTAGCTGGCAAAGTTGAAGCTGCGAAGAGCAACAATAAGAAAATACAGTTTAAAATTTAATGAGTTCGACAATTTGGGCAGCGCGTAATTCCATTTCGATGTCGATGTCCTGCCGGGAAAGTTGCAGCTGAACTTGGAGTTGCTGCTGAAGTTGGAGCTAGAGTTGTGTCTGCAATTGTTGCTGTCATCGTTGCATCGTTGTCATGTGCTTTTTATGACTTGTCAAAATTTTGCAGAATTGTCATTGTGCAATGAAATATAAATGTCAAGAGATTTTCGAAATTGTGTTTTGCTGTTTCCGCCAAAGCGAGCTGCCGTGGTGCTTTGAGTCTTATGCAGCGGAAGCGGAAACGATAATGTTCCACACAACTACAACAACATCGTTGTTGTCACAACCACACACTAGCAATCACACACACAGGCAGCTAGCGACAGGAGTTGCCAGTGAGTCGTTGACAGAGTCTTGCGGCCTGGCTACACCCCGTGGCGAGGCACCGCAAACTGAAAGCGCGGCGAATGCTTGCATGACTGGCATATCACATGCTTATACACTCAGCGAAAACAAGCTATGATTGTCTATTTCAATAGGTAAACAATCAGACGGAGTGAACATGAATAATTTGTGAATAACTTTGCTCAATAATGAAATGTGTCTAAAATGTTATGGCATTTGAATAAAGCAAAGTTGGAAGGAATGCAAATTGTAGCACAGAGCACCAACAACAGATTTTTATGTAAGAATATGTTATTGAGATATTCAACAACTACTGCAATATATTTCTTAAAAATGGTATCACTCTTGCTTGGTCACTCTTTATTTCTAACTTTCATTCAATTTAATTATTAAAAAAATATTAAAGTAAATAATAAAATAGTCAATTAGAGTTTATATAGCTTAATGTAAATGCTTTACATTAAAAAAATAATTGTAATATTTATAATTGCTTTTTTCTTTTGCTAAACGTCAAATTCTAAAATATAAGAATTAAGTATTAGGAATATAAAAATTAAATATAAAATCATAAAATTGGTTAATAATAAAAAATAATGAAATATATATGAAACAATTAAAATTATAATATTGTAATTATTTACCTTGAATAAACTATCAGAACTTAAAACTATTCTTGTCTAACTTACATTCAAGGAAATTATTTTTTTCAAGGCCTTTTCATTATACGAAATCTTGCTTAAATTGTTAGATATTACCTTAATAACTTAAGACTTCTATATAAAGTGCTTTTTAGCTCAGTTAATTTATTTATATTTACTTAAAAAATAGTCTACAAAATTTCAATTTTTGCAAAAAATATTTAAAAACAAATAATTTTCCTATAGCTCTGTTTAACATTTCTTATGCAGCTTTTCTCTGTGTGTATTGGGCGTGTGCAGGCGTAAAGCTTTGCCATTGTAGATTTTGTTGTTGTTGTTGGTCTTGAGTTTTGTCTTGGTGATTATTTTGAATCAATTGCAAGCGTAAAATATTTGCCGATCGATTTGATGTGGAAAGCTTTTTGCGTGTGGCTGGCAACAAAGGTAAAGCTCGCACAGCGCGAAAGCTTTCGAAACCGGTTAGCGGCTCAAAAGCTGGCGGCCCATGAGGTAAGCAGCACGATCGCCGCAGAGCTAGCGCACAGAAATGAGCGTGAAGACATTGTGAACGGTTCACAGCGGACGACAATAAACTAAAAGAGAGAGAAAGCAGGAGTACAGTCTGAGTGAAAGACAGAGAGAGAGAGAGAGAGAGAGTGAGAGAGATCGATCGCGCGAAAGCATGTGTGTGTGCGTGAAAGAGAGCAACAAGTTTGCAAGTGGAAATTTTAACAATAAAATGCTGTGAAACACAATAAACTCGCCTCAAACCCAAGGCAAAAGCAAAGCAAAAAAGCATAAAAATATCAAATAAAATAAATTAAATAAATAAATAATTAAAAAACAAAAAAAAAGGTAATTAAATATGCAGCAAGCCATGCTTAAAGAAATACAAAAAAACTGTTTCAACAAAATTTGAATAAAAAAAATCAACCGAAATCAAAACAGTGAAAGAAATAGAGACATATAGCGTTTAGCTGCGGCGTGCTAGAGCGAGACAGTGCAAGACTTTCGCAAAGATACAAAATAAAGAAAGAGAAAGAAAAACAAGAAAATAAATTGCAAAAACAATAGATTCAAATCAACAACTTGTTGTTTCTCACAGTTCTAATTGACACTACACAAATAACAGCAAAACAAAAGCAAAAAATATGGAGTATGAGAAAATGTTATACCTGACAAATGCCAGCGAGGTGAGTAGCTAAGAAACTGTTTATTCAAATAGTTATAGCGACTAATACAAAAGTATCTATGATGTAGTATATTAAGACTACAAACACAAAAGTATCTAATAGATAGTCTAGATAGGGAGCTTTAGCTAGAGATACAAAAGTATCTATCAGTTAGTCAATAGAGACCACAACTTACAATAATATAGCTTAAAAAAGCTCTAGCTACATATGCAAAGGTATCTTATAGTTGGTCTATATAGTGCGCAAAAGTATCTAATAATTATTCTATATAAAATTCGAGCTATAGATACGAAAGTATCTATCAGTTGGTCACATAGCGAGCTCTAACTATAAATAAATTATTTTTTAGTCCATGTAGAGCACACGAATCTACCAAATATTCTATACAGTGCTCTAGTCACAGTATCTCTCACTTATATAGAGCACTAGAGCTATAGCAACAGATACAAAAGTATCTTATTCTATAGGATTCTAGCAACAGATACAAAAGTATCTATTAAATGCTGGAGCGTGTGATCTGGCTAGTGGGCGAGCTGCGCAGCCGATAACCTATGCACTTGTGCTTATCAACACTGGAAATAAACAAGTGAGTGTGTGCCTGAGTGTATGTGTGTGCTTGTTTGTATGTTAAAATAATTTGCGCAATTGCCCCAAAGCATATAGGCTGATAATATTTTTGGCAGTTGTTGTTAGCGTTAGGCGCTTGCCTGTTGCCCCCTACACAGCTCAAAATGTGAGCCATCATCTGACTTTTAATTAGCAAAAGTAGCAGACATACACACACAAACACACACACATGTATGTATATACACACATTTTGTATACTAAGTTATGTAGCTGTGCTTGTGGCTCTGACAGCAGGCACAAATGAGTGTCACTAGGTGAGAGTCTGCACTGCCTTGCATTGTCTATCATATAGTTGTTGTTGTATTTGTTGCTGCTGCTACACTTGCCAGTTACATTTTCCATTTGTCTTATGGCATTTCGTTTTAATTACAACAACAGCAGCAGCGGCAGCAGCAGCAGCAGCAGCAGCAGCAGCAGCAGCAGCAGCTAGCAGCAGGCATCAAACGCTGGCAGCAACTTTCAAAAGATGCTTTCATTTTGCAAGAAGTGATTCTAAATGATTGTCAACTATGGCATGGCAGCAACAACAACAACAACAAGCAGCAACAGTAACAACAACAGCAACACCAACTAGCTGCAACAATGTCAAGCTGGCATTTCACTCGGAAAGTGCATTCCAATGCAGCAGCAGCATTTGACAGACATACGCACATCAAGAGACGCAGCAGTTAGTTTTGTTGGACCTACTTAAGCTCTATATAAGCTATATATACATATATATATATATATATATATATATATATGTATATGTATATAGAAAAAAAACTTGTATTTACCATTTTTGATTGATTTGATGGAAATGTGTCTGCTGCTTGGCCAACTTGTTGTTGTTGCTGGTCTCTGGCGCGTTTTACTGACACAGAAGCTGCGCATTTTCGTTGCGCCTCGACACTCGGCGACCACATGCCTCATTATATTTATGGACATAATAAAATAAATACTGCAACAATTAAAAATGCAAGCGCTTTCGCAGTGAAGGCAGCAGAAGAAAAAAGAAATGGAAAAGCAAGAAAAGCTGACATGACATAAATATTTGCAGCGCACTTGTAAAACTTTTCACAACTGACGAACCGAATCGAATCGAGCCGCATTTTCTACAGCTCCTCGACAACTTCTAGCCGACTGTTAAGACTTGTCCCTTTTGGCCATTTCTGTTGCGGTTTTTTCTTCTTCTAATAATACTTGAAAATCAATCAAACTCATTACACAACGTAATCAGCTTTTGGCTTGGCATTTGGCATATTTCGGGGTGTGGCCTTCAGCGACAACACTATTACAATTGCTAACCAGCATGCGAAAATGTTGTCCGTACACTGAGCGAAAAATGCGGTTGCTTGTCTATTATACTTACAGCTAACAGCACAGCATGTTTTTTTTTGCATTTTAATTTTTTTATGAATATTTATAATTTTATTATAAATATTGCACTGAACCCAAGTTTGGTAATACATCGATTTTGAATTTTTTCAAGTACTTAAACTAATTTTTAAATATCTTTTGAGTTCTGTTTGTTCCCAAAAGGTAGTTTGACGTAGAAATTTTATAAAGTTTTACATCAATCCTTTATAATTTATAGCTCATAAATTTAATATCTATAAAAAAAAAAATAAATAAAATTCTTGGCAAAGAAGCATCTAAAACTTTACTCAAGTTGATTTATATATTTATTTCAAAATTTTTTGTTAGACTCTGCCATATTTTCTTAATCTAAATTTACATTTAGGAAGCAATTTAAATGTTTTTTTTTTTTAAATTAATTTTATTTATATATTTTACTAGAATTCATGAATTCAAATATAACTCAAATTAATTTTAAATATCAAGAAGAAACTTTTTTTTTGATAAAAAAAAAACATTTTTTTACTATAAGTATTGCCACCAACACCTTTTGAAATTTTTTACATTAAACAAAATTTTTCTATATTAAATTCAACAAATATTTAAGTCAAACATAAATTTTTTGCCTAGTTTATTTTTTTTAACAAACATATTTTAAACATAAAGAATATTTTGTTATTTGAAGTACTTTAGCTCTTAGAATACTTTATGCTTTAAGTTTAAGTTGAAGATGAAAAAGAATAATTCTATAATATATTTATTTTTCTGAGTGCACTGATTGTGGCTGCGCTCGATTTGCGTTGCAAGCATTCGCAAATCGCGTAAATGTCGCCTGGCTCTTATGCAAATTGAAATGAGTTGCCTGAGTCAACTGAATTGGCTGAGCTGGCGCAATGTCTTTTCCACAGAATAATTGTGAATGCGTGCATTGCATAATGAGCAGCAGAAGACATCGGCCATCAGCCCATCAGCCATCAACAGGCCAAGCCAGCGGGCCAAGAGTCTGATAGAGTTCAGTGCCTAGGCATTGGGCTGGGCACTTCAACTATGAGTGTGCCAGCTTGTGGGTGTGTGTGCGTATGTAGGTGTGTGAGTATGTGGTTACAATGCTCTCTGGTTAGGCGTCTAGTGCCGTGTGAGCTGTCTAAATAGCTTTGGGAATGCTTAAGGCCGGCTTCAAGATAAAATTGAATTGTGCCTCAATTTACTTAATTTTCCTAATGAACCTGACAGCTTAGTCAAGTTGCAATTTATGTTAGGCTAGCTCTATTCTATGGCATATCATTACTGACTAACTTATGAACGATTTAACTAAGTTATAAGAATTTATAGATACATAGATACATAGATACATGGATACATAGATACATAGACATAGATACATAGATAGATAGATACATAGATACATAGTTATATAGATACATAGACATAGATACATAGATAGATAGATACATATATACATAGATACTTAGATATATAGATGCATAGCTACATAGATACATAGATACACAGATACATAGATTATTATAGCAACAAGCTTAAAACTTATATATATCAATTCCAGTCATAGTTATAGTCGTAGACTGAGATATTTAATCTCCCATAAGGTAAAGACCTTTCATAAATATGCCAAACAACAGCTAATCAGAGAATCTATTGAAACTTTGCTTTCAAAAACATGCCAAAGCCATTCCGTGTCACATTTCTTATCAGCGCTGGCTTGTAAGCTGAGGCAGCTAAGGCTAGCGAATTCCAGTTAGAAAAAGCTCAAATTTCCGAGTTGGCATTCTAATTGGAAGAATGTAACTGAACAGTGTTCAACCTTTAGCAATAACCCGGAACAGTTGTCATATTTGCCATTTGCTACAGTTCTGCAAAAATTTGCATTAGACATTTGCATAAACAGACGGCAAGAGAAGAGACAGACTACAATATGCTGTGATCTGTTCTACATATATCTCAGGCTATGGTATATAAGTTAACTTAGATCTGCTTTGGAGCCGTGTCAGAAGTGTTTCACCTTGCAATTTATTGTGGCATGAAATGTCGACAATTAAATGCAATGCAAACGAACATAAACACAAAACTGCGCCGTCACGAACTGCGATCTATTCGCAACTAAAAAAAATCAAGCAACAAAAATGAAAAATAAAAAAAATAATTAACGAGCGATGTAAAAATAAGCAGAAATAAGTCTTGTCGCTGTGACAGCTTAGCCCACGCACACAAGCATCTGTGAGAACGTTGTGTATCTGTATCTATAGCTGTATCTGTATCCGAGCGTGTATCTTTGTATGTGGATTTTGTGCACTTATGCTCTAGCCCCTTGTTGGCTTCCACTCTAGCCATAATGCGATTAGAATAGATTACACAGACAATTGTCGCGACTCTGTCAGTCAGTCAGTCAGTCAGTCAGCGAGTTAGTCAATCTGAACACCTGAGCACCGTGTGCTGCCATGCATTTGCATAGTTTGTTTTATTTAGTTCAAGTTATACAAAATATAAATTAATTTAAATAACACTTGGCCATAATTCAACATCAACATCAACTTGGTCATGGCAGCTAAGTAGCTCTCAAGGCTGCTGCTGCTGCTGCTGCCGTTGCTGCTGCAATTGCAACTGGCTACCCTTCACTTTGCTTTAGCTGGGTGGCACTTGGGGGGGGCAACCTTTTGTTTCACACACACACACAGAGTCGCCCCAAGGCTGGCAAAATGGTTTCTTTGTGCTCGGCCTGGGCGCGCCCTGTGTAAAGCCGCGCTTAATTTATTTATATAGATCGTGCGCTTGCCTTAGGCGTTGTCCATTTCATTTGTTATTAACTTAAGCAACAACAAATAATATAAAAATAAACCAATAAAAGTTTGCTCGACTAGCTGATATCCTAAATAACTTAAATAATATTTTAATTATTAAATATTTTGTACGAATTATTGATCTTCCAATTCTATGATAATAAAGCTGAAGGCTTAGATATGCTAAAACGCGAATATTTGTTTACTAAACAAGAGTCTGTATGCAAAAGACAGTAGCTGTAGCTCTTAAAGACTTCGACTTATGTTCGATAAATCTATTTTGCATATCGATATATATCGATTTGCAGAAATTTAAATTAAATTGGATATCGATAAGGAAATGTATAGACTTGTTTTATTTGTGATCCATTAGTACATATATGTTTAGTTATTTGTATCCAGCTCGAAAAAATAAAATCGATATTTATCGATTTGTAAAACAAATAAAATCATATTGATTTAAAATTATTAATCCTGTTTCAGTTCTAGTCTTTATCTATTGATAGAGAAAAAGTTTTCGAATAATGCAAGGAAAGACAGTCTGAAAATCGATATTTATCGATCAAATTGAATTTGATAGCGACAAGAAGAAGTATTAGTTTCATCTGCTTATTAACTGCAAACATGTTTTAAGCTTTTAGAACTCAAAAAGTCTACGAGTTATGGTTAGACAGTGTCAAAATCAACTTTCACCGATATTAGGACAATCACATTCTAGTCATGATCTACCACAAAAATTTGACTGATATTATTGACGTAGATATGCAAAAACTTGATTCCCTTTGCTAAAGGCTACAGGGTATCAGAAGTTAAAAACTGGCTGAAAACACACACACACACACACATACATAACAACGCCAGCTGGCTATAAAAGTTGGCTCAGTTGTCTGTTCGCAGCTCTTGCCTTTTGGCGGGTTCTTTGGGCCAAAAAGTTGTTATCTGATCGTCGCTTTATTAAAGCTTTTGTCGTTCTGCCAAACTTGATTTGATTATTAGACTAGCACACACACATACACACACACGCACACACATACACACCTATGCCACATTCTTGTCTCGGAATTGTTCTAATGAATTTTAGCTATTTGATTGTTTTTTTGCTTTACGTCCCAAAGAATCAGACAAATTGTTCAAACTTGTTTCTCAGCATATTTTGTTATTATTATTGCTCAATATTATGATTGTTGCTAATTTCTTAGGCAATATATATATAGCTATATGTTTAGTAAAACATTCTGAAGGTGGCCGAAAATGTAATCAGCAAAAATTGAAATTTTTCGAGCTGTGGTTGCTTGAGAGATGCTCTGAATTTGTGGCCTACGCTCACTTCTTCAATATTTACATTTTGATATTGTTTTTCTATTGTTTAAAGCTCACATATATGCGTGTGTGTGCGTGTGCACAGTTTAGCATGAGTCAGTTATGATTTCATTTTGTTTTTGTCAGATTTTTGTGGACTGCTTTGAGATTTTAATCAGCTGAACTGAAGCATTTAACTGCAGAAGATTTAAAGCAAACACTTTGCGATAAATATTTCAGCGTCAGCCCATAAAAATCTTATAAAAATATGATTTGCTTTAGATATAAGCGAAACGTATTCATGTGTTTTCATAAGTGGACTTATCTCTAAGTGATTGTTTTGAATTATTGCTGTAGTCGTTCGTCTTTATTCTCTTCCCCAGTCACATGACCGCAGTATATAAAGATATATGCATTCAATCAAAATATAATAAAGTAACTTTCAAGTTCTTTAAACTGTTTTTTTTTTGCGTGGCATATTTTTAAGCTTATGAACAGCTTAGCTTTTGACAACTTTTTTAGTAAATATGAGTAAAAAATTGATTGAGATTTTCTAAGAATTTGTACTTACATTCGCTTAAGTCCTCTTTGGGACAATAGGCAGAGCAAAGTCTTTAGCTGATAAATTGTTGGCATTGCCTGACTCACATATACCCTGAATACTGTGAGAAGCCATTCTATGCTGCTTCTAAACATGTTTGTATTAAAAGGCATACGCTGAGACATAGACACTCACCCACACGTGCTTCGCTTACTACGCACTTTATGAAGCAACAGCTCTTCACTAAGGCAAATAAGCTATTTAATAACCTGGCTACTAGTTGAACGATTTTAATTCTATTTTCTAGGCTTGCATCTCTGATACACAAATTTGTATATTTATTATTTAAGTTTATGTATGTATTATCAAATATTTTTCTTAAAATTTGGGCAAGGAAAAATGAAGAGTTTACGATCATCACGTTGGGCTCATATGGATGAATATGCATACGGATAGACAGCTGAACAGGTCTACATGTTCTTAGCTGTTGCTCATGATCAGATATGAAGACTTTTTATGATATTTGCCAAGCCTTCTTCTGCAATTACTTTATATTTTACTAGAGTTAAGGAAGTTAAAACTTTATATGAGCAGTAATATTAAAGCATCGCACATAATTCTTAATCCGTACGACAAATAGCATTGCAGCTTATCAAAAGAGCTTCCTTTATATCCCAAAAAACAGACAATAATTGACTACATTAAATCGTATTCCACTTAAATTGGAAATCCCCTTAAACAATAACTACTTACCCATTAAGTATGCACAAGCCTTGATTTTTAATCTGAAAATCGATTGAACTATCGCATCAGAACTTAATTACAGCTCACAATTGGTCGACAGATGTATTTTTTTTATTTTTGTATATTTATCTTGATTTGGTTCCTTTGTGGAAGGCTATAAAAATAGACCTGTCATTTAAATGGATCTATTAAAAAATTTGTGGTCTTTTCTAAAAATACTCTGGGCACTGGGCGTTAACAGAAATAACTACCTGATTGCCATTTTGTCAGTTCAATTCGCATACGCAGCTCAATTGCTGTTGTGGTTAAAATGTTTTTGCTTCGCTGTGTTTCTATTTTGATATTGGATACACGTTCAAAAAGAAAAGTGGGCATATTGGTTGGCTATGAAAGGCAGAGAGCGGAATAGGCTTTGCTCTCAAGTCTATAGAAAAGTTGAAGTAGTTGTTCCTTCATATTTATAAATATTTTATTTTTAGGGTGACCATATTAATAATAATTTGCTCTTAAATGTGTAATTTCATAACTTCCAGTCCAGTCGGGTATTTGGCAGTCGTGCATAGCCCACTGCAACGTACTTAATTGTTTTTTGTTTTGTTTTGTTTTGGGCCATTGTTGTGCCAACTTTGACACCCCAGCCGCTGGCTGTTTAGAATTTGTCGGCGCTTTGTGTCTCGCTCTCGCTCGCTCTCTGTACCTATCTCTGTCTCTCGATTGTAGAACAGGAACAAGAACAAGCATATCATGTTATTTTTCAAATTACCAATTTGTGACGTTTATTGTGGGTGATACTCGATACACACACAGAGACACACAGTCACACACACACACACACACCTCAGTATGTGTTTATTTAAATCTGAGCCGATGGCTTTATTGACAGCCCTGTCTCATGTCAGAGCTGCCAATGAAATATGGTTCCGAGCAATTGGCTAAATGCGGCACAAAAAAGCCTTTTGTTCGCAGCGGACATTGTAATAAAATTTCGAATTTGTAGGCTATTGGAAACTCCGTCAGAACTCTGTTCAGAGCTTGTTCGCATTGTTGTTGCTGCCATTGCACAGATAGATTTAATTAAAAATTGTACAAAGTCTGTTAGCGCAATACGTTGCCAGCAGGAAATGTGAAACGGAATAACCCAAATGATCTAATTGCCGCTGTTATCCAAGACAATCTCTCCCTCTCTCTCTTTCCCTGGAGGATGTGGGCATTGTCTCGCAACGCTGGCCTGCTAATGGATAATGAATGAAACTTGAATAAATCGATACATTTATTCCAAATAAATTTCATACTCTGTACAGTTTGTGTATATAGTAAATCTATTTAATTGACAGAGATAGCTCGAAGTATTTACTGAATCCATTTTAGACCACTTTTGTCTACGTTCAATAGGGCAGAAGTTATTATAGATGCAATATTTAGGTTGAGGTCCTTTTGGTAGTTAATAATTTAGTTAATAAATTTAGTATTGTAGTTATTTTTTCTAAATTTTAAAAGTAAAAAAACGTTATGTATTTAGGAAACATATTTATGAAATCATTTAATGAAATCGAAAATGAAAATGTTCTTGCTTATGAATATATATATGAATGATATATATCGCAAACTGTACAAGTTTCTGTTGGAGAAAATCTTGTTGAGTCATTAAGCTAAGTTTGTCTGTTTGTTTGGGCTGCTTGTTTGGCCCTGTCGATATCAGTAAAGTGAAAAAGCTAAAAACTTTAGACTTAAGTTATAACTCTTGTAAATTCAATGCAGCACAAATTTATAATTTTTTTTCGATAAAAATCGATATTTTGTCTTAGTTATTTTAAAGGTCATATGAAGACTAAACTGATATTTACATGGATTTCTAATATTGCAAACTACATTTACTTCTTATAAAATTGAAAAGAATCTGTCACTTTGTTGAAAAAGTAATTGTAGTTCGTATTATTATGTAAATACGAGTGTAAGCTGGCAACGCCATATAAATTATGTAATAGATACTTTCTGCTGAATATTCAATACACGCTTGAGCGACCCACTTCGTTTCATTATTGCAGCGCACAGTAAGCTCAGCATTACTAAGAGTTTTCTTCTTTGCCTCATATATTCATATAACTGTAAATCATATTTGATGAAGCTCAGATAGCTGCTAACTGGATGCAGTTCATTCCATACGTGAGAGATCAGCGAGCAGCAGCTTGGCTCAGGGGTTCAGGATTACTGTTCACTACTGATTTAATTCCTAAGTTAATCAATATATATTATATATATGACATAGACATTTAATAAGATATTTAATAAGCAAAAAGCATTATATTTTGCATAAAATTTTTTCCTTTATCATCGACTACAATTTTTCGATAAATTTTTCAGTCATTTATCAGCGCAATAAATTAATTTCTTTTAATTGATTGAAGTTGATTTCGTTGTGCTGCTTCTACATTTGTTTAATAACCAATTAAGGACTTTTGAAATGTATCTAATTTTATAAAATTTATGACATCAGTTCAAAAAAAGTAGGAATGAATTTTTGAGGGCCATAAAGAAGGAAAAAAATGTTGGCACCAGGCTAAGCGCCGAGGCTAAGCATTTATGGTCTATAAATAGCTGCGATTGGCTGATATACAACAGCCCCCACAGCCCCGCCCCGTAGTCAAAATGCAGCATGTTTAGCACTGTTAACAGATTTAATGGGTTTTTTATTGAGTCACTTACAGCAGCTGCGACCGAGCCTGTTGAATCACTCTCTGTTTCGTAGTCCAGTTTGTGCAGCCGTGGAATGCCGGGTGAAGCACCCTTCGTAGGCCTAAGATAGTGGAGAGGGGTGGGGCGAAAAAACCACCAAAGCTTTACAATAACTGCTAACTGCACAATGTTTGAGCTAAGTTTTTAGCGCTAACAATTAACAGCTAGCAGTGAAAAGCTAACACTGAAAATCACTCATACGCTCGGTGCGCCAGCAATTAAAACATAAAAATTGTATTAACATCGTGACTGGCTGAAAGAGGAAAAAATAAATAAATAAATAAATGGCAAAGACGACGACGTCAATATCGTATTGGCATTGCATGGTTAGAACTAGTCACGCCCCCTCCACATGCCCCCGCTGCCCCCTGCCGCCCCTTACCGCCTGCCACTGCTCGCCTAACAAACCCAAACACCCTCAGCGTGTCGATCTCTTTAGCTCTGAGCTAAAACTGCAAATCGGAAAATCCAGAATGAGCTGTTAAATTAATAATAAGCGCACAACACACACACACACTTGCTCACACACACTTATGTATGTGCCCCTCTGGCGCTTGGTACACCTTGCGCCACCCGCCGGAGCACGGGCCACTGCTGTGAGCTTAATGAAAAACCAGTTTACCAACATTCAGCATTCACTCAGAGGCAAAATCGTAGATGTTAAAAAAAGAATGAAAAATAAGTAAGAAAAAAAAAACTAAATTAACGGCCGCAGCAAACGCAGCTGCAAAGCAAACGAACAATTTATATTTATTGCAGTGCAGCAATTAAGACAGGTAGAAATCGAGTGTATATATAGAGTATACGTAGTGTGTGTAACTAGCTGGAATGCTCTAGAGAATGTCTTGGGACAGACTTCTTACATTGTCTGTGCCTGCGAGACACTCTGTCTTGGCTTACTCGCATCAGAAGTAGGAATTGATTGTCTATATAATAATATAGCAGATGTAACTGGCTTTGAATTGGAGCATGTCTGGGAGAATGTCCTGGGACAGACTTTTTGCATTGACTATGCCTGCGAGACACCCTGTACTCCGTCTTGGATTACTCGCAACAGATTAGGAATTTTTGTGTATATTAGAATATAGCAGGTGTAATCAGCTTTAAGCTGAAGCATGCCTTGAAGTTGACTTATTCTGGAGTTTACAATATGCTTAGCCATGGACACCCTGTATATTTTACTTAGAGCTTTTTAGAGCATAGCTGGTTGTCGATAGAGTGCTTTAGAGAATACCTTGTGTTAGAGCTGTAAGTTAGTTTGTGCCAAAGAGACACCCTGTAGGCCTTATAAACTAATATTTGAGTCCAGTGTGCACAGATGGATTCTATATGGAATCAGATCGATTGCAAGATCGAATATTTTGGTATAGGCTTCTTAAGAAGTCCACCTATATATATACATCTCTAGCTTAAATGATATAGAGACTCTATTGGGATAGACTTCTTTGTCTAATATATGTGTCTATTGCTTAGACACTGACACCCTGTATTCAATGTAAGTACTTTTCAGCAGAGCTAGGTATCAAGTGTGCGATTTGACTAGAGTTACTTGTGAGTCATTCTTTATGAAGTTTCGGTTAGCTTGTTTATAGACAGCCTGTATAAAATGGTATAAATGTAGTCTCTGAAGTTGTCTTTGACTTGAAGTAATTCTGCTTGCAAGCAGCTGGAAATAGCCCAATATCAACTTTTCTGTTTACTAATAAGCACCCTGTAATCTACATAAAAGTACCCTAGAACAATACCCTGTACTTTCAATCAAAGGGATTTTGGAGCCAGAGATTTTGACTCAACTCTTTCTCTAGAACGCGATCCTTATCAAGCCATGCCCAGTAAGTGTTTTCCCTTACGAATGAAAGCAATTAAAATAAAAACTCAAAGAAGGGAATATACATTGTTCGATCTGAAAATCTACAAAAGCAATTTACGATGCGCTGCGATGCGATGTGAAGGGGGCGCACAGCTGAGAAATAGTTTGATTTGGATCTCGCGTCATTGTTTGCTGCTCATATAAGTGAGGAGAAAAATAAAAAAAGCACATGATTCTCATTGTTGTTATTAGTTTAGGTTCAAATGCCTGTGCAGCTCCCCGCTGCTGCCCGGCACTCGGCACTCGGCACTCAGCCAGCCCTCTTGAGGCTGAGAGCTGTTGTTGGCTCATTTGGGCATTGGGTTTTTTTGTATTTTGCATTTGTGACGTCACAGCTGGCGTTCAGCTGGATTCACAGTCACAGTCCATGGGTCGGCGAGGCGTTTGTGAATTGATAAATGTGAAAATCGATGCGATTTTGAGCTTAGTACAGATCTTGCTGTTGTCGGAAGAGCGCCGCGAAACGCTTTGGAAACTTAAGGTTAACATTAAGAAAACAAAACTTACAAACTTAGCCGCATTTTTAGGGCAGCTAGGTAGGTGCCAGAGCCAGCCAGCTTAAAATTAGAAAGGCAACAAAAAAATACAAAAAATTAAAATCAACTTTAGAGCTCGGCTGTAAATGTGCTAATTAAACAGTGGCTCACTTTGAGCAATATATAATTTTTGATTAAGGCCCAATTAGCAGGCCATTTGGAGTTTGGAATTTGGAATTCGGAATATGGCGCCCTAAAACTGACCAAGTTCTTTGTTCGCTTGCCTTTTGCAGATGCCGCACAGCTGTAGCACTCAGTTCAAGTTAGCCGCAGAACAGTTCCAGACGGACTCCTATGCGGCCTATGCCTATGCCGACAACTTTGACTTATCGCTGCTGCCGGAGGACGCGGGCATACCCACCACAGTTTACCAGTACAACGCGCCGCAGATCAAAGTCGAAAGCGCCTGGGAGATACAGGAGCAGCCACTGAGTGCTTCATACCCTCCAGCCAACTCTAGCTCCAGCTCCAGCTCCAGCTCCAGCTCCAGCCATCAGCTGATACCGCCGCCCGCCTATCCGCACAGCGCTTATCCCTCACCGCAGTCGAGTCCGCAGCAGTCGGAGTTTGCCTCGTTCAAGTACGACTGTTTGAGCAGCCCGTGCCCCTCGCTGGATGCAAGCAGCATCAAGCAGGAGCTGCACATATTGCCACCCTCGCCGCCCGAGTCCAATTGCGAGACGCCGTCGCCACGCAGCGATAGCAACAGCAGCAGCATCAAGGCAGAGCCACTGGATGCCGAGTTGGATAGCTACTTAGATTTGAACACGCTGCAGCAGCAGCAGCTGCTGGACATCAAGCCCAATCATCAGGTGCTGCGCGAGTGCCTCGAAGACACAACATTCCAGCGCAAGCACAATCTGAAGCCCCTGGCGCTGGAGTCCTTCATTGGCGGCTTAGCTGAGGTGCGAGGCGACTTTGAGCCGGTCATATCTCTGGCGCTGGAGCATGCCAAACGTGAGGCAGACGCCATATGCGCACAGCTGCAGATATCGCAGGGTATGTAGAGAGGGAGAGAGAGAGAGGGAGAGAGATTGTGATTATCTTGTTTCTTTGTTTTGGCCAACAGATCCCAATGCCTGGACGGCTGCCCAGGTACACGCATGGCTACGATCCACCTTGGCACAGTTTAAGCTGCCGCCAGTTGACAATTTGGAGCTGCAGTTCAGCGAAGATGGCGCCGCGCTGGCATTACTCAGCGAGGAGGAATTCCAGCGACGATTGCCCGAGGTAAGCAGCGCGCCACTCTCAATTCAATGTGACTTACCCAACCGCCAAGTATTACAAAATCGAGGGTAGCTAATAAGCATAATACAAGAAGAGCAGACAATGCAAATGCCAAAAGCAAAAGGCAAAAGCCAGAAAGCAAAACGAAGCCAAACAAAATACCAATCAATGCGATTGAATTGAATTTCGCGTACGAACTTGGTTTTTAGGTGAGAAAACATAGAGAAAGAGAGAGGGAAAGAGAGAGAGAGCTAGAAGGAGAGAGTGGGAGAGAAACACTTTATATGAAATACAAAAAAACAAAACAAGTTTCGTAACTTGGCGTTGACGTCATGGCCCAGGCTCGACCAAATCGGAAAGCAAACCTGTTGCCAACAATTAGGCAAAAGGCAAAAAAAAAAAACAAAAACAGAAACTAAATAAATAATATTGTGGCTTGTGGCATCCATAACTACTCCAAATGCGGTCCCCCAAGCCGCAAAGTCGAGCCCCACCGTCGAGTGCCCATCTCAGCACTTTGCCAAAAATATAAAAATGATTACATTTGTCATATCAAATGATTTGGAGTCATCACTGTTTGTTTTGAGTGCAGCTAAATGAAAACAAAAGACTGAAGCAACGAACGCAACGCACACCGAATCAAGCAGACGAGCCACAGAGGCAGAAAGAGAGTGGGAGTGGGAGAGAGAGAGGCAGAGAGCGTACGAAATTAGTAACCGTGGTCATGGCTGTAAAGGTGAAAGAATGTGTGAAGGTTGTTTGGTGAAACTGCAAAGCATTCGCTTGATTACGAGCCGCAGTCTCGGACTCAGTCCCAGTGCACACAGTGGGGCAAATGTGACAAGTTATGTGCTATCGAGTTTTGTGAAAGAAGAGAGAGGAGTCTGTTCTCTACATCGTAACTTTGGCTTAAATATGGAAGCTGAGGCGTTATTTCATGTGATATATAAAAAGGTTTTTACGAATAATATATTGAAAATATAAAATAATTAGCTTTATATATATACTATCTGTACGAGAAAGCAATATACAACTCTTAAGGTGAATGCAGGTATTTGAAAGAAGCATTCACATAGGCCAAGAAACAGACTTGAGAAAGACTGTTTTAAGAAATAATGGAATATGTAGAATAACAAAAGGTCCCGAATTGGAAATAGGGGTTTTCAGTTCTGAAATATTTTTTGTTTAAATATTTTTGGTAATTTTTATAATTTAATTATTAAAAAAATGATTCTATATGGATTGTAGTCTTCGTATATATTATTTATATATGTATATGTGTATTCTATATTTGTATATGTATATGTATATTTTATATACATATATATTTATATATATGACTCTACATGTCTGTTCGCTCGTCTTTTAGTGGATTATGTATTTTTATACTATATAATACTCGATTATTTAAATATGTATGATTATAGCAATTCAAAAATTAATTTCCTGAATTTCAAGAATCTCATTGAAAATATTTTTTCATGTCTATAGATGCTATAGATTTGTAAAAATGCTTATAGAATAATATATTTTAGCTATATGTTTTTTGCATTTCCAAAATTGTAATTTTTGTGCCACTGTGCACCACGGCAGCTATAGGTACAGCCACAGCTCGAATGACAGTGGAGACGACGTCGCGACGGCAACGGCAACGGCAATTGAATTGAGCCAACGACCAGCAACGACATTGCAAGGTGAAAGTAAGTCGCAGCGGTTGTTGCTGTTGTTGTTGCTGCTGTTGTTTAGCCACTTGCTATGTTGTTGTTGTTGCAACTGCAGACAGCACACAATTTATGCGAGCAGTTAGCAGTTAGAATTTGAATTGATATGCGCCGTCTAGATTGGTCAGCTTTGGTGGGAGAGATAAAGAGAGATTGAGATTTATGTGAGATGTACGCTGGGCCCAATCGATATTTATCCAAGTGGTACGCTTTCTTTCTTTCTTGCTGTCTTCTAGAGCGGCAGCACGTTGCACGCACAGCTGGAGATATGGAAGATGGCCTATGCAGATCAGCTGGGCAATGAAATGGAGGCCACAGCACCAGCTGCTAATGATATGCTTTGGGGCTATCAGGCGCCCAATGTGGAACAGGACGAAAGCGAAGGTGAGTTGCTATAGAAAGTTTATTGAGATATGCATCTACATCTGAGTCGCTCTTCTTTTGACAGATGATGAGGACATGGAGCCAGCTGTGCTGATAGCCACGCCCACACCGGCGCCTGCCAAGCGCTCGGGCGGCACACGCAACGGCGGCAGCTCCCACATTCACCTGTGGCAGTTTCTCAAGGAGCTGCTTGCGGCGCCGCAGGTGAATGGCACAGCCATACGCTGGATAGATCGCAGCAAGGGCATCTTCAAGATCGAGGATTCGGTGCGAGTGGCTAAGCTGTGGGGCAGGCGCAAGAATCGGCCGGCCATGAACTACGACAAGCTCTCGCGCTCCATACGCCAATACTACAAGAAGGGCATCATGAAGAAGACGGAGCGCTCGCAGCGCCTGGTCTACCAGTTCTGCCAGCCGTACCATCAGTGAGCCCGTGGAACCAGTTCCATTTAACTAGTTCTAAGTGTATTTATTTTGGTAGCCGTAAGCCCGTAACCCCACCAACCAGCACAAACTTTGCCCCGCAACTATGCTCGACTAGGCCACAGAGTCTAGCGAGTGTTAGTGCCTGTATATATATTTATCTATATCTCACTCTATATGTATATCTATATCTATATCTATATATATACATATATATATATATATACGTCTATGTAGCACCGTTTAGGCACGAAGGTAAGTTCGTGCATCTAAGTTCGACTCGTCTTGAGTTCGTCTCTAGTTGTTTAGGCTCAAGCCAAAGGCAGTCGGCGAAGGTAAGTTCGCCCTGTCGCGGCTTTAAGTTAACTCTCAATCAATCAATCAATTTTTTATATTGCATGTGGGCGTGGCAGCTAACTGCATATGTTTGACTTACCGGCGACATCTTTATTCAAATGTTGACTCTGCCAGTGTTTGCGCCCGTCACGATTTCCCCTCGCTTCGAGCCCTGTTTACGCTTGTTTTGTTGGCGTGTGCCACAGCTCGCTTCGGCTGCTGGACACACATAAGACCAGCACAAGCTTGGGCCGAGGCGTAACGGGCGTGGCATTTGGGGGCGGCAAGCACTGAGCACAGCAGCAGCTGAAGGTGTTGCGGTAATTTTAGGAACCATATATCTATGATATATCAAAAGTAAGTTCTATGAACAACAAAACAAACGAACAATTTGTAACGAATATGAATATGTAATGAATTAGTGAGTAAGCAGTATGAATATCAATATGAATATAATTTATAAATATAATATACGTTGTATACAATATGAATATGAGTATGAATACCAATTTCGAATATCGCATATTGATATGAATATGAATATGAATATAAATATGAATATTCATATGCGTATAGATTTATATTGAATAAAAATATGATTATGAATATGAATATGAATATGAATATGAATATTAATATGCGTATAGATGAGTATTTATATTGAATATGAATATGATTATGAATATGAATATGAATATGAATAAGAATATGAATATGAATATGAATATGAATATGAGTATGAATACGAATATGAATATGAATATGAATATGAATATGAATATGAATATGAATGTGAATATGAATATGAATATGAATATGAATATGAATATGAATATGAATATGAATAAGAATATGAATATTAATATGAATATGAATATGAATATGAATATGAATATGAATATGAATATGAATATGAATATGAATGTGAATATGAATATGAATATGAATATGAATATGAATATGAATATGAATAAGAATATGAATATGAATATGAATATGAATATTAATATGCGTATAGATGAGTATTTATATTGAATATGAATATGATTATGAATATGAATATGAATATGAATATGAATATAAATATGAATATGAATATGAGTATGAATACGAATATGAATATGAATATGATTATGAATATGAATATGAATATGAATATGAATATGAATGTGAATATGAATATGAATATGAATATGAATATGAATATGAATATGAATAAGAATATGAATATTAATATGAATATGAATATGAATATGAATATGAATATGAATATGAATGTGAATATGAATATGAATATGAATATGAATATGAATATGAATAAGAATATGAATATGAATATGAATATGAATATAAATAATGAATAATGAATAACTAAAAATAAAAAGTTAATACCGAATACTCTTCAATAGTGAATAATGAACAATAGATGAAGAACAATGAATCTATAAAGAATAATGAGTAGAGATTAAGTAATAATAATTAATTTTTATGCCTAGTTTGTAAGCACAATTTTCTGTTTTATTTAGTCGTAAAATTCTTGAAAATTTTTTCTCTTCTCCAAACGAAAAGTTAAAAAATTTTCGACCATATTTTCCCTAATTTTTGGAACATTTTCCCACAATTAATCATAATTTATCTCTGGTTCAAATGGTGTTGGTTCAATTACTTTGCAATGTGTGCGACTGTTTGTGTGCGTGTGTTTGTGTGTGTGGATGTTAGCCAGTTAATTTTATTATTTATTTTCGGTTAATATTTAAACAAAAGTCAATTGTTATGCGATTTAATTATTTATGTTTTGTATTGCGCAATTTGCGATTGCAATTTGCATAGCTTGCGGCTTGGCTTATTTGTTTTGTTCAATAATTTTTTGTGTAATGTTTATCACATTAGTATAAACACATTCAATTTATTCACATAGTTTAAATGCAAATTTGCATAGACATAGATAAATATGCTTAGTTATAGACACAATTATAATGATATTGTTTTTTGCTGAGCGTCATTTTGCACTCGATTTGCGTTCAATGTTTTATTTATTAAGATTTTAATTTTTATTCCTTTACGCATATGCAAAACTATTTATTTATTTATTTAACTAACATATTGTCATGCTCAAATACTTTATTTCCAGAAAAATAAATATTACACAAAATTTAAGAATTTAATGCATTTGTGAGAAGTTCAGACATTGAACTGGACCTGCGCCCAAAACTTATATTATTTGTCCAAGTTTAAATTGAAGTTTTAGTTGCTTTTGCTGGAAATCCCCTCAGACTTGCATACCAAATTAAAGCAAGCCTTTTTTGTTGTTGTTGTTTGTTCAGGATATAATAAGGATTTGCACTGTTAATGAATACAAAAATCCTTTAAAGCGCTTGTAAAG